>NW_026086604.1:81441689-82066689 GCF_022539395.1 Myiozetetes cayanensis | reverse complement strand
GTGTGGCATTCCTTTGTCCATATGGAGGTGGCTTTTTTTTTCACTCTAGTTTCAGATAAAATCTAAAAGACGTAAGGGACTTGCAAAAATAAGTTGCAGGAGAGGAGCAGCCGTGTAAGGAAATTTCAGGGGTCCCTATGCTAACTCTTTGTTTGTTACTATGTCATTGGTAAAGAAGGCTGGGAAGCCTGAAGTGACGCATTGGCTGCAGTCTAGAAATGCAAGAATTGTCCATCTAGGCTTCCAAAATCTTCCCTGATAAATCTTCCCTGAATTAATCAAAAGCTCTGGGTTTATACAGAAAGTACCTTTATGTAATGATGAGAATACTTGTCAAAACCATGCTTCAATAATTTGAAGTGCAAGACAACTTAGCAACACTATTTAAAGTTGATAGAATGAGGAAGAAAGGCCATAAAGTGTTTGAATTGAGGGGTTTTTTCCCAAAAACTGGAAAGCTTAAGCTGCTTTTCTTCTGTTGCAAAAGAAATACAGAACTGGAGTTTACCTTGGCATTAAATTTCATTTGACTTCATTTGAGACTATTGCTTGAGATTTAATACTGTCATGTGAAGAATTTTGCAGCATGTTCCTATTTATTTTTCTTTTTGACTAAGTAAAATGTGTAAATGAGATATGGCTTGAAGTATTTAGAGTTCTATTTTTAGGTTGGTTTTTTGTTTTAGGTTGGATTTTTTTTTTTTTTGCAAACCAATGTTTCTTGTCATACAGTAATTATTTAGTAAAGTTGTATAAAGTAGAAGTACAAGTTATTTCTTACAAAATATCTAGAATTAATTTGATTAAGTTAAATAGAGAAAAACAGGTTCCTTTAAATGTATCTAGAGTGGTGGTTTTGTATAGTCCAGTCTGTCATGTAGAAATGTAAGATGAAAAAGGGCTTTTTCTGGCAAAACCATGCCTGCAGCACTCTTAAATTTTTTTCGCCTCTGTTTATGCTGGGCTGTCTTGCTCAGTACAGTGCTGAGCCTTGGAGCTGGAAGAATGTTGTGTCTTTAAATAGCTTTATGTTAATACTTTTTTGTCTTGCGTTCTGTAAAGGGAACTACTGCATCACAATCTGAAGTTGTGTCTTTTTACTGGTATAACTAATAAAATTATTAAGATAACTGAAGCTGTTTCCTTCTTTAAGATTAGTGAAAAACTTGTTCCAGCTCGCCAGAGAAAACAAACCTTCTATTATCTTCATTGATGAGATAGATTCCCTCTGCGGGTCAAGAAGTGAAAATGAAAGTGAGGCTGCTAGACGGATAAAAACAGAATTTCTAGTCCAGATGCAAGGTACGTTTATTTGATTTTCAGAATCAGACAGAGGAATTAAGATGTGTATTTTAAGTGTAGCTTGCATGAGAACACTAAAAATAACTGCAGTTCCACCTCACTAAATTTTGATGACTTTTAAAAGCAGTCTCTGTTTATCATCTAAACAATGAAATTATTTCTGTCCTGATATAGGGGTTGGTGTGGACAATGAAGGAATCTTGGTCTTAGGAGCAACAAACATACCCTGGGTTTTGGATTCTGCTATCAGGAGAAGGTATGATGTCATTTTTTTCATGGTGTGAAATTCATAACTGGTGTGAGGGTTCAGTTGGAGACTGAGGTGGTAATCCAGCTCATGTTTGCAGACATGGCTAATGTTCTGCATCTCTGTTCCATGAGATGGACTGAGCCAAACTAATAGCCTCTTGCCCCTTTAGAGAGGTAGGTTGTTCACCCTTATATTGGCTTGTAGTTTATTTGATTTCTTGGTTAGATGATTATGCTTGAAGCAACATAAGAGTTTTCTGCTTGCTTGTTGGTTTTCTGGTGGACTTGGGGAACAAGCAAGGGGGCAGAAGGGCAAGAGGGGACAAGGCTTTCCTTTTCACCTATTAACAAACTGCTGAGTAGCTTGAGTTCTTTCATGGAAATGTAACCTTACACAGAAACACTGTGTTTTTCTATTGGTCAAGTATAACTTGTGATTTTTCAGTGCACGTTTTAATTGCTCTTTTGTAGATAAAGAGCTTCTAAATCTGTATCTGATTAGTTGGATCTTTCTTTGAGCTGCAGAGCAAGCAGAGGACAAACACAGCTATATGACATATATGATTATGTTGAGATGAGGGCACAGCTTGGATAATGATTGTTTTTGTAGGCTAAAGAAACATTGCTTTTTTATGACTGATGCTGACTTTTATTTGTATACTTCATTCAAGCTGGCCATGCTTTGATTTGAGGTTGGATCATGTGACCTCCAGAGGTTGCTTCTAACCTGTATGAGTATAGTGTTGTGTGAGACAGATTTAGAGGTGAATATGTTGCTTAAAATTTCAAGTCATTTCTGAAATTCCCGTTGTGTGGTCCATGATACAAGACAGACATGAACCTGATAAAATGGGTCCAGAAGGGAGCTGTGAAAATGATGAGAACACCTTTCCTGTGAAGGCAGGCTTAAAGAGTTGGGGCTGCTGAGCCTGGAAAAGAGAAGGTTCTCTCTAAAGAGACCTTACTGTGGCCTTTCAGTGTATAAAGGGAGATTATTAGAAAGACAGAGAGATGTTCGTTGTTTTTCTTCCAAGGCCTGTAGTGCCAGGGTAAGGGGAAATCGTTAAAACTGGAAGAGGGTAAGTTTAGATTGGACATAACTAAGAAATGTTTTACTATAAGGGTGGTGAAACACTGCCACAGGTTTCCCTGAGAAATTGTGGATGTCCCATCATTGGAGTGTTCAAGGCCAGGATGGGGCTTTGAGCAACCTGGTCTTGTGGAAGGCGTCCCTGCCTATGACAGGAGGGTTGAACTAGATGAAATTATAAAGGTCTCTTTCAACCCAAACCATTCTCTCATTCTGTGCCCACAAGATTTAAAGGGATTTCTACAACAGTGTCTGTAATTATATTATTATTCCATGAATTTGGGCAACTCTGTCATGTATATCAGGTTAATTATGTTAATTATGGTCTGCAGAATTTGTAGTCACTCTTATTTTGTTGGTGGGAGGTGATCCTCACTCTGAGAACAGGTGCTGCTTCAAAGGAGGAACTGCAGTTACCAACACTTTCTACTGACAACTCTATTGAGAATGACTTCAGATTTGCTTCCAGCTATGAGGTTTTCTCTAATTTAGTGGGAGAGTGTAGAAAATTGTTTCATCAGCTTGTTATCAGACAGTTCTTTCTTCGAGTATGAAAACTGTTCAAATATACTTCAACACTTAGGCTTCTTCCTCTCAGTTTTTTATGACTCAAACTCTGCTGGAGAGTATCTGGGAAAACTTCAATCTGAAGAGAAGATTTTTGTAATGAAACGGAAACAGTTGTTATATTTTGGTTGTTAGCTTATACTAACTGAAGTATTATTTATGAGAACAGGTTGTTGAATATTTGCCTTAAATTTTTTTAAAGGTTTATCATACTGAAACTGCTTCTTTCTAATATTGTTTGGAGCAAATTATACACTTATTTGCATAAGCTTCTTTCCACTGTGCACCTGCATGAGCTAGTATCTGTGGAACACTTTGTTTTTACTTTTCTAAACCAGGTTTGAGAAGCGTATTTATATTCCTTTACCTGAGGCTCATGCCAGGGCTGCAATGTTCAAGCTCCACCTTGGGTCAACTCCAAATCTCCTAACAGAATCAGATTATCGAGAGCTTGGAAAGAAAACCGATGGCTATTCTGGTGCAGATATAAGCATCATTGTACGTGATGCACTCATGCAGCCTGTTAGGAAAGTGCAATCAGCTACTCACTTTAAAAAAGTAAGTAAGAATCAAATATTTTTCAACTTATTTTATCTATGAGAACTGTTTTAATTTGAAAATTCCTTGCAAATAAACTGCAAGTTTATGAATGTCCCTTTTGTTTACTGGGGAGAACTATTCCTCCTTCCCTCACATTCCCCCTAATCCTGCCATAAGTCTGGTGGAACTGGTTTCTGAATATTCATGCTATGACTCTTAGTGTCTCTAGAGAGTGTTGAAAGCATTCAGTTTGCAGTTTGACTTAAATGGGAATATTACAGAGGTGCTCTTTTTCTGTCTCAAGTGTTTCTTAAGATGGTGGGGAAAGAAACAGTATTCCCTCATCCCCAGGAGAACAGGTGGATTATCCTTAAGCACAATCTGTTTATTTGACGTATTTTTCAAACCAAAAAATTAAGGTTATTGTAAAGTTCTGGTAAAAACATTGAATCAGTGTTACTTGTGACAGTAGTAAAGGAGCAAGACAACTGAGCAAGGTCTGTGTTTCATTGTTTGGGCAGCATGCAGCACCCTATGGACACCATGCTGTGGTGTGGAAACTAATTTACAATTAGTTTCATACCAAAGAGCCTATTCAACAATATTGTTTGGCTTATCTTCCAGTTACCTCTGCATGCTATGTTCTGACTTAAGAAACATTTTTTCACAATATTTGGATCTCGGAATACTGAGATCTGTAGATCTCAGAAACTTTATCTGACAAAGAAGCAGTTGGCATTTTTTACCACCAGTCTAAATCAATAACCACTAGACCACCAGGGGCTCCATACCCGAGGAGACCGGGGTTCGATTCCCGGTCAGGGCCACTCCCGGGCAGGTGGGGCTCGTCAGCCCTTAAAGGCAACCCACCTACGTCCTAAGGACCTCGCTGCCACCATCCAAGCTCGCTTGGCCCCGGCAGATGAACCTTAGGATTAAAGGGTGGGCTCAGTTCTGCGCACACTGTGTCTCACCTAAAAAATCCAATGCGCAGGCTGGAAGGTGTAAAGACCTTCCCCAGATCTTCGCTCGCGAAGACTGGCCATTATTAAATCAATTAGATCTGGGAATGTCTTTCCCCTGGAGAATTTGCACGTATGGGCCCTGCTCAAACTTAATTGTTCTCTGTAAACTATTAAACTCTTAAAAAGAAAAACCAAGTGTGATTATAAACAGGTTAAAATACATGAAGTACATATATTGGTTAAATAAAATTATATTTTTCATTTGTAGTATTTTTTTAGAGTAGACCCAGCCTACAGGTATTTTTTGTTTACGTTTTCAGTGCAAACTTTGATTTTTACGGAAATTCATGTATCTTAGGTGAAGGTGGGTCAGAATATTCTGCAGAGATGTTTGCTGCTGTAAAGGGAAGCTTTAATTTGCCACTCCTTTAAAGAGCAAGTGTGGTAGGAAAAATTTTAGATTCTAAGCTCTCAAGAAACATACCATGTACCTTGCGTTGGCAGCAGTTCTTTGTCATCTCGTTACAATTACAGGTTTTTTACCAGTAAGTCCAGGTTGAGGGCCCTGAACTGAACAGCTACACTTATTTTGAACTTAGGCTCTTCTTTTTCAGTGTAGTTTCTTCCAATGAGCACACTCAGCTTAAGATTCAAAGAGAATGACACACTGAAGTCCAGTATGGTCCAGAATGTGAGAGGACAATAAGTTTATCTTCTGGGAACACCTCACAGTAACACTGTGGTTTGTAAGCTGTATTTGTTGTTAAATAAACAGCTATTTTGATATATCAAGAATTTTCTAGGTGCTTTCTTCCCTTAAGCAGTGATGTCTGAAGAATTTATCTATTGTTGACTTTAACCGACAGTGACATTTCTGGCTAAAGGGCTGTTACCTTTTAGCATTTTATTCAAATTTGGAACAATCTGAGGCATGTTTCAGCTTGCCATGGAGCAATGAAATAACCTCAGTTGTCACAGTTTGCAAAGCAACCCAAAAGGAATTCTTCCATCTTGCCTTTTTATTCTCAGAAAAAAGGATGGGAAAAAATCCAACAACTGCAGTACTTTGAGGGCTCTAACATAAGCCAATTTGATTCCACTTGTGTTAATACTTTAATTGGATGCGATTTCCTGTTTTTATAAGCAAAATCTTAATGGTATTATTTGCATCATAACAGACAACTTGCCTCAGTTCAACAGTGCTTTCCTCAATTGTTAGTAATTAACTGTAAACCATTCCTTGTTCTGTGTTATAATACAAGTTTGCCAGAGTGCATTTTGAATATTGCAGTCTGCTTTCCAGGGTCGTGCTCTAAATGCACTTTGGAATAGGAAATCGAGTTCTCTCTGTCAAAAATAGCAAGTTAGTGTGTTGTCCTTCAATCTTTGCGTATGGTTTGCATTCCTGTGGATGTGTGGGACTTCAGGTAACAGTGAAGTAAAGCAAAACCGAGGGTACCAGACAATGTGTTGCAGAAAGGGAACAGGCGCCTGGTGCATCTTTTTTGGCTCTGTCAGTGCGTCTGGGGAAAAAAGGATGTGTTGTGTTGTCCCGCTAGGTGGCGCTGTTCTCTACGGAGCGCCGCTCGAGCGGTGCCGGAAAAGGTGCTGGGAGCTTTGGAAAAGCTCTCTCCGGCTTCCTGACTTGAGGGACGCTCAGGGAGAATTACTGAGAAAGCTTTAGAAAGCTGTTAACCAGTGATGAATGAACTTCCAAAGTGACCAGGAAGAGTGGTCTTCACCAACTGCGTTTCCTGGCATGTTAGTTTTCCACAGAAACCCTTGGTGTTCATGGGAGGTGGCTTCTGGGATTTGACCTGATGTGAATTTAGGTATCTACAAGTTCATATTTTCAATGATACCCATACTCTTACAAAATATTTCTTTGACAGGACATGTCTTCCCAATGGGTAGGCCATCTGCATAAAATCAAGAAATGTTTTTGCTCTAGGGTGTAGTTGAGCTGGTTTTTGTGTTTAAAATTATAACTCCTGTAAACTGAGTGTTTTCTTATTTTTAGGTAAAGGGACCATCAGTGTCTGATCCAAACATGATGGTAGATTTGTTCACCCCTTGCTCTCCAGGTGATCCTGAAGCCATAGAAATGACATGGATGGAGGTCCCAGGTGATAAATTACTGGAGCCTAAAGTTTCCATGGTAGGTATTCTTTATAGCTTTTCTTGCTTGCTTTGGAGAACCCTGAAAAGACTTTAAGGTGAAGAGTCTTTTTCAAGACAGTTGGATGAATTGTTTGTTTTCGGGAATGCTGCATATACCAGATAACATTTGAATTCTCAATATACAGCACGACAGTATGACATGCTTATGAAAAAGCCAGCTCTCTGTCCCTGATAAGCATTGCTTTTTGTTCTTGTCTGCTGACATGCAACTGCTGTTCTTTCATCCATGGGCAGCATCTGGCTCTTCCACAGTTCTTTCACTTGGCTTTTATTCATTTAAAGCCTTTGGGGTCCCTGTACCATGATATGCTTTCTTCCCATCACTCTGTGGCATTAATACTGGGAAAAGGAAAATTACATTCAGTGTAAATTGGGGCATGATGTGCCTTAGGTAAATATTGCCCATGAAATAAGCATAAACAATAAAAGGTAAGGAGATTTTGGATGTAGTTTTGAATTCATCATTCATTTAATTTCATCACAGGTGATGCAGCTCTTTCAGTTGTTTTCTTTGTGCATGTTAAAATACTTTCTTTGGCCTAGGAAATAAAATATGTCATTTTAAGACAATTTTCAGTCTTAGTTTACTGCTTAAGAAAAAAAAAAATTGCTGGACACTTATTCTGCATTTTTCCCCAAAGGCAGCAAAAGCAGATTCTGAATTTAAGTACAAAGTTCATGGGAAGCACTTAATAATAAATCCATGCTGCTGTCATTTCCTGTGTGCCAACAGTCCTGTAATGAATGAAAGAAATCTGTGTATTTCATGGGAATCACAAACCTCTCAAGCAGTAGGCACTGCTTTGTAAATATAACCATCACTATATTTCAGAAAATAATTTTCTGTGCCTATTTGCATACTGAGGAAGCATAAAAGGATGTATGCAGCTGCAGGCCTGCCCTAAAACTTCTACTTATGTGGTCTAAGTGGATTTTTAATCAGTTTTTCCTGGAATTAAACATAACAGCTCCTTGTGTGCTCCTAATGGTACCTGGGCTTTGATACACCATAGTGTCTATAATCAGTTTTTGTCCTTACAAAGACCAGGCTTTAATTCTTTCTAAGCCATGTACCTCTGGTCTGATGAGAGAAATATCAAATGTAGAAAATCATGGTACTAACTTTTGGATTTAGCCATAGTTTTATAGTAATATGAGGTGTTGGGCATCAACTTTTTTTCAGTTGTGTTTAACTAGGACTTGATTAGTTTGCTTCCCCCTTTTCTTCACAGGGTGTTTTAACTGCTGCTTTCAACTTCATAGGTCTATGATTTTTCTAAACTCCATTTTCTAGTATCTAATTATTTATCTAGGAACTTTACTAAATTGAAGAGACAGAAATTACCAGTCATGAGCAGTAAAACTTTGCTAGAGATGAATTGCAATCTATTGTTCTATCTTACTGGACTGTGAAGAGTACATGGGGACATCTGATTCTTTTCCACTCTAATCTGCTGTAAACAAGGGTTGAAAATAATAGCTGACCAAAAAAAAAAAGGGAACTAAGTTCTTTTCAGCAAAAACAGATAAACAAAACTTGAACGGATGAGTGCCTTAAACCTAAACGTGAGGTTGTGATTTTGTTATTGGAAAAGTCAGTAACTGTTGTCTGTCTTGACTGGGTTAAAATTCTGCCTCTGTGCAGAAGTGTTCAAACTTACTGTGTTACACTTAAAGTGTAAATACTTACACTTAAAGTGTAAATAGGAGCTTTTTAATGTTTTTTTTAATGCATATTCTTTTTTTCTCTGACAGGATGATATGCTTTGCTCATTAGCTAGCACAAAACCAACAGTTAATGAAGGGGACCTGGGGAAGTTAAAGAAGTTTACAGAAGATTTTGGTCAGGAAGGCTAAACCAAAGATACGTGTGGAGCATTAGAACTTTTTTTCTTTTTAAAGTATTCTTGTGTCTTTATTGATGGCACTTCAAATAAATGCCAATAAAATCACTCCTTTCTTACTTTGCAGAAGGAGTAGAAGATACCTTTGCAAAGACCCTGAAGCTTTTCTATTGTATTGTTTTCCTCAGATGTCTATTAAATGTCTTCTATTGAAAAATAATACAAAAATACAATTTTAGGGTGAGACAGCAAAGTGATGTGGTAAAGTCTAATAAATAATAGAAAGCTTTAAATTAATAGTTCATTTTAGGTAGTATATTAGATCTGGGTACAAGTGAGTTTTAAACTCCCGGTAGGCTCAAAGCACCCTTTTTTGAGGGGTGGAAGAGAACATATTTGTCAGGTGTTTTCAGTATCAGTCAATCAGCATACATAATAATTGCTCTTCATTTCATTTAGGAAAAAGCAACAAAATTTGCTAATCAAGCCTACTGCAAATGTGGGTTTGCTATGAAAGTGAGAAAGAAAACACTTTGAGGATAAGACTGCATGGGCCAGTACTTTGCTTGAATACCGATGGACCTGGTATTTGGCTTTTTCTGCTATGCTGTGTTAAAATTTTGCCTTAAACAGCAAGCTTTTGTTCTTAACTCTTTACTGGCTGTTACACACTGTCACTATGCAATTTAACAGAAGTTTGTTAAATGCAAGTAACTCAGAAGGTGTTTTGCTGGCTGTTCTTGGGGGGTTGTTTGGAATTGGTTTATTTGCTGTTTTGGTTTTTTTTTAGATCTGGATTAACTTTCTGCAGCAGTTTGACTAAAATTATAACAAAACATTAGTAATACCCTGTAAGATCCCATGTCTTGAGGCTGGCAAGGTATATGTAGTCTTTTGGAGAATGTATGGGAGGTATTTTAGGAAACAGCATACTTTCACGTGAGAGGAGGTTATAACAGATGTTTTAGCCACAGACTTTCCAGTGATAAATTAACCCAGAACCCTACTGGTAACTGTAGCATATAGGTTACATCAATTTAGTGCTGAGAGAAGGCTGGCAGTTTAGTACAGAAGTAGCACTTCCATTGCTCTTTTTCTGAAGAACTGCAAATGGAGATGTGCCTGAATGTAACTTACAACACTACAGCATCAGCATTGAGTTTGTGCCTTGTAAGTTTGCACTGGTTGTAGATATGAAACATCATTAGGATTATCTAGAATACTCTATCTTCCATTATCATTGTACAACTCTATCCTGCAAATGCTTTGTTTAACTTACATTAAAAGAAATTTGCACATTTTAGGTGTGTATGTTCTATGTACATATACACATATTTTGATTATCTTTTGAAGGGGTTTGGTTTCTTTTCTGTACATATTTTGTGTACTTTATAAATCATAGGATGGGTGACTTTCTGTACTTATATGAAGTAAAATGTTATAGTACAACATCATCTATGTCCTTTGAGTATTTCTCCAATGTTCAGGTTTTTACTGCTTTATTATTTTTTAGGCTTGTTTCTGTGTTTAATAGCTAAACAAAATATTTAGTTAAAAATTCTTTGATCTGCAAGGTGCTGAGCTTTTGTTTACTAACATGACGAAAAAATCTTTCCAAAATCCTTCAGTTACAGCTTTACCTTTGTCTAACATCAGAATATGTAAATGTGAATCAGTGGGCTGTACATCTTTATGTCTACCTTTATGGGGACAGCAGGAGAGGGAGTGGGTGAGGGCAGGAATTCCAGTGTAGGGAGGTGCAGGTAGCTGTGATTATTGAACTTAATCCTCATTGCAACAAGATCACTTTTTTATAGTTTTCTCTTGGGAACACGTTAGAAGTGAGCCATGTAGTGGCAGGGCTGTCACTCAGAGGTTTGAAATACTATCTGAAGTACTTGTCTCTTGACCTTTTTTAAAATGAGAGTCCTTACTCCAATCTTAAAATTCTCAGGAACATTCTCTTTTTTTTTTTTCCTTTTTGTTGTAAGCTGATTTGTCCTATGAGTTTTTAGAAGCTTAACTGTGTAATCTCTTATCTTTAATGTAAAAGAAGACTATACTGTATGTTTTAAATTTACATCTTGCTGCTTGCTCATTTGTGGGATGACATCTGTAACAGAACCTTTAATGTTTGATGTTGAAAGTTGTTTTTAGAAATATATTCCAAATAAACTTTGCTGCTTATAGTTGCAGCTACAAGGACAACTTTTGATTTACTGTCTTTCTAAAATGGCAAAAATATATATCACAGAGCCTCTTCGCTAAGTAATCCCATAATAATTATAGCCAAATTGGGAGGGGGGAACATGCAAAATCACTTTTTAGTTTTCAGTGTCAATTGAAAATTCTCGAAAGAATTTATGAAAGGCTATATTTGTCTGTAAATACTGGACAAATTAGTTGTGTATTTTTAATGTGTATGATCTTTGGCTGGTTGGTTTATCAATTTTTTTCATAACTTCTGATGTTACTGCTTATTGTGACTGCAGTATGAAAAAATGTCATTTTCCTTCCTGAGTGTAAAATAATTTTCAATTAAATCACCTGTATGTGTGCTGCTTGTGTTCTTCACAGATGGTTTCTTCACAATGACATTAAATTTTGGATTTCCTGGTATACCTCTTGATGCCTATACTCATAGGGTTAGAGGAGTGCAGTAAATTAACTCCTTACATTGTTTCCTGTGTTGCCTGACTGACCTCAAATTCCAAAGTCTTGTTTCCTCCCTATTTTTTTACCTTTTCCTTTTTTGTCATTCTCTAGCATGACAAAAACCATAAAAATCTTTGAAGTTTTTCATAAATCTCTTAAAGTTTGGGGTTTTTTTCAGATCTGCTGGTCTTTGAATATACTTATATGCTCTTGTTTTAATTAGTGGAGCAGAACACATATAGCTGAGGAATCTGCTTTTGTTCATGTTCCTGCCTGTCAGAGTTTGCTCTTTTTGTCCACTGAAGCAAAGAAGCTGCTGAATGTTTTCTGGTTAAGTGTTTTAATCTATTTTTGTGTCTATTTAGTCTTCTTAATAAGAATATTCCAATTTTTGTTGTTTTTATTTCTGAGGATTATCTTGAGAGGAAGCTTTTTAATAGTTCTGAATGTGTTGAAATAAATGGGAACATCTTCATTTCAATGTTTACTCTTTCCTTCCTCCAGAATGACAAGCTTGTTTCATGATTGGCTTCCATACATGTTTTTGGTCTTAACCAGATTCATCCTAGTAATCATGGTTGACTTAAAGCCATTCCTGTAACTTACGTAAACTATTGCAAGAACTCGGTAGACTGTTTGTTTCCTACTGTGCTGCTGATAATTAATCCTTATCAAAACACTGTTCCTTTTAGTCTTGAGCGGGCAGCTTTTGTTGTAGCTCTTACGGCATGGCTTCAGTGCTTAGCCCTTCAGTTTTTCTTTAGCTTTTTGTTAACATTTTAATCTAGGATTTTATTCCACAAATCCTCTGTCATCATAATTAGCTTCATAAAAACTCTTAATTGTTCGTTCGTCCTCTGTCCTGGCATTTGTGTAGTGACAGCCCAGGTATTAGATAAGATTGTCCTGGTTTTATCTTTTGGTCCCTGTGACCTAATTATAATTCTTTCTCTCCCTCCCTACCTCTACATATACACACACGCCCTTCTGATGGTAGCTTTTTGACTAGGTCAGTGTTTCGTGCCATTTTATGTTTACTTGCCTTTGCATCCTTTATCCTACCCAAGAGGCTCCAACTTGATGAATGAACACTCAAGGATACTTTTTCATCACATCAGCTCTGTGTTTGGGGATGTTGGAATCCATCTGTCCATACCACCTGTGCACGGTACCTGCCACGTGTACGTTCTGTTAGTCTTTTGCAGAAATACGTGATGTTTTTGGGGTCATTTATTTGAACTGCTCAACCATTAGTCATGAAAACACATTACAATGTGCAGGAGTTAAGTTCCCTTCTAAATACGCTTTGGTTGTGTTTTGAGATATCTCCAGGAAATAAGTCACTGGCACCTGAGCATAGGCCTTGATGCTGATAATGAAGCCAGGATTTTGTTTCCTGCTTGTTGACCTATTATCAGGCACTGTGACGTGAATTGGCAAGACTTGCTTTTGCTTGCCCTACCTCCTCCTCTGCTGCCTCAACTCATTTAAATCCAAGCTATTCAAGGCAGGACTTTGCTTTCAAACATGCTCAGTGTCACATGCGTTCTGTAAACTATAAACAGTAATTTCCTCTGACTCACTCTGTTGTCCGACGATGGCCATCCACAGGTAATTTGTTACAAAAATCTCAGCTGAGCACTTGCCTGCTGCTGCCTCTCTGTCCGTGTCTCAGCAATAATAAGACAGATGGGAGAGGGACTGAGAAAGTTGCTATAAATGTCACCATCCCGTGCAGGAAACATAATAGCAAGTGAGGACTGTTACTTGCAGCTGTGACTTAGGCTCTGGCAGGGTCAAGTGCATTGTTTGCCCAACAGAAAGTTAGGAAAACATGAAAATTAAAACTACATTAATTCAAACTGTAATTTCTGCTTCCTCTCCTCCTTGAAGACTTGAGTGTGTGCTGTAGCTGGGAGGCTCTGACCTATCAAGATGGATTTTTTTAAGTAAGATTTTAGAAAATCTGGAAAAGTAGCTGATTACTGTTTTCAGTTGTGCTATTTAAAATACCAGTTGAAATGCTCATGCCCTTGCTCGACTGACCATGAGCTCACTTGGAGTTTTAATGCTGTTTTAATGAATTAATCACAGCTATTAATTGCTCTGTAGACAACTGAACAGCAAAGAAATTACTGTTGCTTTCATCTTTACACCTGCTGTGGTTTTGATGTGGAGCAGTGTGTTTCCATCCAGCCTAGTTCTGTCTCTATAATTTAAAAATGTTTTCTTCTCTTCTTATTTTTTCTTACCTGTCCAGAAACCTCATGCAAATGATGCACGTGTCTACTGTCAGGATGGAAACGCAAAGGCACTGTGCCTGCCTGACAGCAAACCTAGTGTAGTTGCAGCATAGCAATGGAGTGGCTCCTACAGGAGCCACAGGGCTGCTGAGAGAAACTAAACCCTTCTGTCTGCCCTTCACCTTTACTGTCCCTTCACCAGCTTCAAGACAGAGAAGGGGTGCCCATATAAATAGATCCTGCCGTTGCCCAAACTCACACAGAGGCCTGTGGTACATGTGCACACCCATATGTACAAATGCCTCAAAAACCCACAGGTACCCGTGTGGTGACCCACAGAATGCAAAATGGGTAGGCACTGCAAAGTTACCTTAATCCAGCAGCTGTAGCACTGCGAGGTGCTGGCTCATTTCAGGTTTAGGTGGGCTCAGTCCAGCTGGAACAAAGTTATGGGGATTGGGGGATGGTGAAGCATAGTGGTGTTGTTCTTCCTGGGCAGTCTGAGGCTCTGCATGGCATAAATGAATCTCCAGAGACATGTGCAGGGTCTGTGCTTCAGATCTGTAGCTGGCACAGGGTGCAAATTGACTAGTGAACAAGGGCAGTGATGCCGATGCTCTGGGCTCCTGTGGGGTTTTGTCCTAGTTGTTAACAGTGTAAAATGGTTTCCACAAGCATTGAGGCTATTTGGCTTATTCTCTTGGGCCTTCTTTTGTGTAAAGCGGGCTCGCTTCACTGCAGTAGATACTGGAAACGCACGATGCTTCTTAGAAGAAGAAAAAGGTTCTGATGAGAATTTTCCTTTGATGTGAATGTTAATTGGCAATTTATGCCTGCCTCTTTCCTGTTGCTTTTGACTAATTTTCTCTTTTTTTGCTGTTCTCTCTAATTTCAGTTTCTTTCTTTTTTTTGCCTGACTTACCCTCTGTCCTTCACACCATTTTTTTTCTTTCTCAAATGGAAGATAAGGCTCTGATTTCTTTTTAAATCCTATTTCAAAGCTCTTTATGTTCTGATATTTCTCCAGTGTTTATAGCAAAGCAAGCTTATATACAACAAAGCAAAAGCTGACAGAGTGCCTCTAATTTCCATTTTTCCCTTAAAAGTAACAGGCCCGTCCGTACATGCTGTCCTTTCCAGGGCTGACAGCAGGAAGGTAATGAGCTGTACTGTTAGAGGATGAAGATAGACTTGGAGGAGCACAAGCAATGCTGAGGTATTTGATAGCAATGCAAGGGGAAGAAGTGGTTGAATTTCGGCAACCTATTTTGTACCTGCCTCTTGGGTTAGAGGGGAGAACTGATCTATGTACAAGACATCTTCTAAATTTCCATTTCATAGCAGCAACTCCTCTGCAGTGCATGCCAAAGATGATTTGTTAGGGATTGATGACAAGGGCACATGTTGTGTAATTTCATTCAATAAGTAAACACCAGCCTCTTGCCAGCGCTGTCAATATCCTGTGCATTACCTGTAACTGGAAACGGAGTTAAAAGATTGAGCAAAGTTGTCTGAATTGCTTTGACAGAGAACCTGGCATGAACCTGGAGTATGTAATCTCAGTTCTTCCGGTAATTTTCAGAGTGCAGCTACAAAGCAAAGAGCAGTGAGAGAGTACAACGCTGTTCCTCAGAGCAACATGGGGTAGGGTAAGGAGCTCTAGAAGCATAAGGAGTTGTCAGTGAGAGTTACGAAGAAGACCTGGAGAGCAATGCAGTAGTTTGCAAGCACAGAAACTACCTAAGATCACCTACAAAAGGTAAGTTTTTGAGAAAGAAGAGACCTACTAAGACTACAAATCCTTAATTCGACCTTTTGTAATAAGGTAGTCATATGAATGTGAGCATAATAGATGTGGCTTGACTGAATTACTTGGGGTAGTATAACTGGTAGCTTAATCTTGAAGCAGAGAAAACTCACAAAAATTTAGGACCTGTCAAACTTTTACCTAGAGATACGTGTTTCCAAGCACAAAATTATGCCTATTTTTGAAAAAGAACAGGAGCAGCGTCATCGAGTTGCTCAGCAGAAATCAAGTAAAGTAAAAAAATAGACCAGAAGTTGCTGGATGTCTTTATTTTCTTTATCTGGCTAAAAAGTGAAAGCATTTACAAAAATACCTATGCAGGAAGGTAATAATGACAGTAATGAAGGTAAAGACTGTCTCTGAGGGAAATGCAAAACATGATACAAACATCACACAAGCAATGCTATTCCTTAAATGGTAATTCCTAAAGGACGTAGTTGAAAACAGCCAGAAAAGGCTTCCTGTCTCAGCTGTCCACCCAGAATTTCTACCTGAAAACCTAAAAAAGCATAGTGACCAAGGAGGTAATTTATCCATGGGGAAAATTCTGTCTTAAAGCTCCCCTTGTCACAGTATCATAATATGAGCTTAGAGATGGTAGCTGCAACAGCCCTGGATTTTCTATCGGAGTTTGTTGAGTGGCAGAGGGGTTTCTTAGGTCTAGTTTTCCAGCAGGAGGTATGTGTCACCCCACAGTAAACACAGCGAGGGCATCTTCTCCTCTTCCATTCCCCTGAAGCATAGATTCCCTGTCAACACACATCTTTGGTCCCTCTGGTCGGCAGATCCTTGCTTTATGCACTCAGCAGTTCAGCTCCTCCTTAGGACACTGGGGAAAGGGAGCAGTTGCCACCAGATGGAGAACTGTGAGGCAGGGTAGGAGCTGCAACTGATTTTGCTGGCAGAGAAGGCAAGGTCGTACTGCAGCACTGAGAAGTGGAAGGCTGCAGGGAGAGTGTGTGGAAAGCCAGAGCAACTCCAGCAAAGGCTGGTGTGTGTCACATCTTGAAATACAGTTAATGGTAGTAATGGCTCTACAGACCCATTTTAGGATGAAGATATTCAAAATACAAGGACTAACCTTTCTCCAATAAAGACTATGTCTGGTTATTAGAAGAATTATCACTTTTCATTAGGATTAAAAGAATCCTCTTACCCAGTGCTCAAGGTAGAATAAGTAGTGGAGAAAATCATACTCACTATGCCTGAGAGGAAGGCAATTTTGGTGGAACTACATTTTCAAGCTCACCAGTGTATCACTTCTACTCACATAGTGCATTTTCCTAAGTGTGTTCAGTGATTGTGGCCCAGTAGTGGGTTCCCAGGGGCTGGGTGCAACAAGCTGGAGTGGGCAGTGAGGCACTGGGGGTACTGTTACAGGATCAGGTGAACACAGGCTTCCTGTTTCTGCAGCTTCATCCAGTCAGACAACTGCTGTTATATCACCTCTGCTATCTGAACTTCCATTGCAGTCATCTGCTTAAACATAATTTTTGAGGTGAAAAGACCAATTCAGAATGAGTGCTCTTATATCAAGTGGATGTCCCTGGGTGAAAAGCCTGCATTCGCTTCTTGCAGATAATTAAGTATGTTTTAGCACTGAGCCTTTCAATGCAAAGACCAGCCATAGCCTGTCCTCTCATGTGCCTGTTCCTGCTCGCTTTCAGCAGTACTTTTCCATGCCACCTGAGTAGAGGTAGGCTGCTCAGCTTTCTCCAACCCACAATCCACAGTATCCCGAGGAATATTTAGTAAGCTAAAGGAGTCTCATGTCCAAGTGTGAACAGCAAATTGTTCCAGTGTGAAGTCTGATATAAGTAGGTTTACCAAATGTAAAGAAACACAGATTCTAAATGAAGTTCAAGTCCCAAGTTTAATTTATGCCTCTTTAAATCAGATAGTACGGATTTGCTTTTACTACTGGGTTGACATTAATTTTATTTCAATAGATCTATTGCTCAATATGCAAAATATCAGTAGTTATTTCTTCAGCATAAAATTAAAAAAAATAAATTATATGATAATTCAGAATTTATAAGTAGTTAATTTTGGATATTGGTTTTGGGGTTTTTGTTTTTTTTTTTAACAACTCTGTCAAACATGTTAAGCAGTTAAATAAGTTTGAAGAACAGTGTGAAGAAAAAAATTCTGATTTAAATAGTGCTTTTTTGTTTCTATCCTGTAAATCACAAAACAGCTGCAGAAGCCGTGGGGAACTGGGTTGGTGGCTGGGCTATATAAGTACCCATCACCTGCTTCTGTACCTCACGATCAGCCACCAACACCTCCTCTGCTCCCAGCAGGCAGCCTCGGTCCAAGCTGAGCCACTGCTGCCTACAAGCATCCCTTGCCTGTGTGCACACAACCCTGGGGAGTGATTCTGCAGAAGTCCCTTGCCCATCAGCTCTGCCCGAGTTCATGTCACAAGGGCTCCTGGAGTAGCTGGTGGTGAGAGGACTGGGATCCATCCCTGCTGCAAGCAAGCACCTTCTGGATGGTATGCTGAGTACAGCAGCACTGGAAATTTCCTTCTAAGAAGACCCACAAGATTGGCTGACATTTTTCCAGCAGAGAGTTGGACAGGGCATTCCAGAAGCTGTGTTGCCCTGCAATACAAAGACAATTCTATGATCTCTGCCCAGCATGACAACCAGTACATAAGCTGTTGTACAGCTACAGGGGAACTGTTTTTTTGGCTAGGGGAAGCAAAGTCAGGCAGACAACTGGCAGACAAAGTTTCAGTCACACTACGTTAGTCGGCACTCTATACAGGCCTTCATTTCATTCCTCTTTCCCAACTATCCTCTGTGGGCAAAGGTCAGGGAAAGACAGTATATTAGATAGATCCTTTTCTGATTCACGTATTCTTACGTTCCTATTAAGTATTCTTCCTCAAGAGATAAGGGATCAAGAAAGTTGATTGACAGGAACCACCTATTTAGGCTGCCATTATTCTAAAACCTGGAGCTTCCCAGGAATCCCAGTATTATTAACATGGCTCTAATCTCTTGTAAACATTAAGGCTAATTTCTTAAGAGGGCTGTTGGATGACACACCTATGCTTGCTACAAAAAAAAAAAAAAATAGCAGGGGGGAGGGGAGGCTAGAAGACAAAGCAAGTCACTTTGGAGAGATAAAAGAAAAAAGTTATTTTCCTTGGCCATGGAAGCTACTTTTTCACTGTTTTTTCTTTTTCTAAATGCAGTAGGAACAGGCTGGATGGAAATCACGTGAAGAATTCTCCAGCTATATCACAGTGTAGCCTATGGATCCTGATCTCCCTTCCCCCTTCCTGATGTGCAGAAAACATAACCAGAAAATTCAGTAGATTATATACAAGTGACTCCAGCTGGAGGCTGCAACCATGCTACACACTCTTCCAAAACTTCGTTCCTTCTGCAAAGCCTCTTAAAGCGAGGCATGTTTCTTTTACATGTACCTCACATGTTTTGGGAACATTTGTCTTTCAAGAAGATCAAAAGGACATTCCTAATACCAGCCATTTGTCCTGTAATATTAGGAGCTCACAAATTTGTTTCCACGTTTAAATGACAGCTTTGGTTCTATAGGTGCCACACTTTGGCTCATATTGAATATCTCAACTTACAATATTGTCACTATAAAAGTCTGTTGAAAGATTTAAATTAACCAAACTGAGGAAGTAAAAAACCACAGCTGCAACAGTTCTTACAGTTTGTCTGCTTTCATGTACTTTTATTGTATTCCCTATTCTTCTCTAAGCACATCACTGTTGTATTGAAGCTTCTCCTGCAGATTAATTAGCAAAGAAATGAGCATGCTTTATCCATTCTTTTTCCCTCCCCATCCTCGGGGTATATACAGACATTGGTCAGCTTGCTCTTGAAAATTATACACTCTGTTATTTATGAAGGTCAGATTAATTAAGTATTGCTTTATGTATAACTGCAGTTTGGAGTGGTGTTATGATGTTTACGTTAGCATTCAATTTCCAGTTCCACCGTCACTGAGAAAACAGTTCTATTGTAAACAATTGCCTCGTGCCAGGAATGCATGAGCCAGGTGAATGAGGCCATGAGTGATGACTACAAACCAGGCAAGCTGGGAGGGCAAACAGTTTCCCTTGAGATTCTTTAAAAGAATCAGAAAAGTCTGCTGGGGAATTCTTTGGTAAATTATATGCAGTTCATAATATCTTCAGGTTGGAATAGACTTCTCACACAGAAATACATGACACTTTAAAATGCAAAAAACAAAAGAAGTGCAAGCATTCTCAGAGCTGAACTGTCAATCCCAAGGTTGTTAAGGTGACCTCTTAGCCAAAAGAAAAAAGCCGTATGGATTTCTCCATGAAACCTACTGTAAGGGAACTCCACCTTAGTCTAGAAGGGCTTTTAGTGTTCAGATAGTGAACATAACTGTGACTGAACAGGACCATATCATGAGTTCAAGGATTCTCAAGGTCCCCTACCAATATGTTTAACTTTCATCTTGCTAGGGGTTAAGTGTAGATGATTTTTTGCACTCATGTCCTCACCTCACCTCACCTCAATCTTGAGAGTTATATTGTGAAAGACATTTATCTCTGTCTGCTTTGCTTTATCTCTATACTGCTTTGAAAGTCTCAACATCTTCTGTGGTGGAAGTCTATAAATAGTCTATAGTTACTATCAGATTAATCTCCTCTTTTGTGTCATTTGATATTGTTAGAAAGACAACACATATAGACTGTCCTGTATGTAAAAGATGAAATGAACACATTTGGTTGCTACTTTTTCCTGTCCACATCTTATTTTAACTTCTGCTAAGAACATACTTAATGTATTTTTCTTAGCTGTATCACTAATCAACTTCCATTGTTATCACTGTAGCAGCTAGCATTTTATTATGCACAATTTCTTCCTCTTACTTCCTTGTACCTCCACCTCTGTAGCATTGAACTCAAAACGCCACCAAAGACATATTTCAGTTCAATCCCGTTTCAAGGCTAGTCCTTGGTTTTCTCATCCTTTTACTGCATCAAATTCAGGTTCTTTGTTCTCACCCTGAAAACTGCATAATCCCTGCCCACAATTCTGTTTCCATTTCCACCTACTCACTACTTCTAATCTCCTCTCCAATATTATTTTCACGCCCTTCTGCACACCCTCTTGCCTGGGGGATTTTGTTTTTTCTTCTTCCTTTTTTTTTTTTTTTTTTTGGTAAACTGTTTTATACAAGCCAACGACTGCATATTAACTAGGGAGAAAAAGTAATTTGAATGAGTTTTTCAGTTATAAATAATTATCCCTTAAATTAAAATATACCAAATGCAGGTATTTGTACTAAATAAATATCTAAATATCTAAGTTAAATATATGGAATTATTTTATTCAGACTGCTCTGGAAGGTTTTTTTGTTTGTTTGTTTGTTTTAATATTTATTCTAATATTACACCTTTAAGATGAAACCCATGCTTTTATCTTCTTCTAATGTGAATAACATGAAAAACCTGTAGCTTCACTCAGCATGGGACACCACACTGAAAAAAAATTCGGATTTAGAAGAAGAGAGCAGTATGAACTTCAACTGCAGGCAGCAGAACCTGGTGGAGCTTGACTGCACTGCAAACCAAGTCTCACAGAATCTGCATCTGTTTTTACTGGAGGCAGTGATGTAAAATAGGCTTTAAAACATGCCGTGATAAAGTCTGTTAATTATATTTCATAAAACTTTTATGCTTTCTACCTCACTGATACAAGATGTTTTCACATACAAGGGAGAGCTCTGTGCTATCTCATCCCTTTACAACTGCACGTTGCAGGAAGGTTCTGACACATCTTCACCTTTTTTGTCATCCAGTTGGTAACCTCAGGCAATGTATTAAAAAGTTTGTGTACAAACAGGTGCTTAATATTTAATACGTTTTTGTAAGCGCATGAGAAAGGCAAGATAAGAGCAGGATACTGCCATACTTTGGCAAACTCTGACAGGCTGAGAATCACAGAATCACACAGGTTGTTAAGGTTGGAAGGGACCCCTGGAGATCATCCAGTTCAACATCCCTGCCAGGGCAGGGTCACCCAGAGCAGGTGACACAGGAACGTGGGCCAGGCTGGACGTGGCTTTGAGCAACCCGCTCCAGTGGAAGGCGTTCCTTCCGTCGGGAGGCCCTTTGGAACAGGATCATCTTTAAGGTCCCTTCCAACTCAAAACATTCTGTATCCTCCTCTTCCCCCTTCCCCTCCCGCACCCGGCTGTTCCCGCCCCACGGACGGGGCGCTCAGGGCTAACCCGGAGCTCACACGCCTCCGCGGCGAACCGGCGGGCACCGCCCACTCCGGGGCGGGCGGCAGCGGCGAGCCCACGGGCAGGGGACCGCCCTCAAGCAGCCCTGCCGCTCAGAGCCGTCGGTACCGCCACACAGGCCGGGCTGTTCCCCGCTCCCTTCCGGAGGTGCCGCCCCGGCAGGGACCCCGCGGGGAGGTGGTGGTGGTGTTAGGGAGGGGGCCAGGGCAGCGCCGCCGCTCCGCCCGCAGGGGGCGCCCGCCCTCCCTGCCGCCCCCACGGGAGGGGCGCCGCTGCCGCTGCCGCTGCCGCCGCCCTTTGCCTCCGTCCGTGACCCCGCACAGCGCCCCGGGGCTCCAATCTGCGGGACGGGCCCTGCCCCGCCGCCAATCCGCGCGCGCCCGCCCCGCCCGCGACCGCCAATCCGCGCGCGCGGGCCCGCGCCCCGCCCCCGCAGCCAATCGGGAGCCGGCGCGGCGGCCGCGCGCCGCTCCTCCCCGCGCCCGCCGCCCCCGCCGCGCTCGCTCCCGCCCGCCCGCCAGCCCGCCGCGGCAGCGCCGTCCCCGCTCCCGCCCGCTCCCGCCGCGCATCGGGCAGGCGGACGGACGGACGGACGGACGGGCGGCCCCGCGACCCGCAGCGCCCGCCCTAGGGGCTCGGACCGCCGCCCCGTCTCCGCCGGCGCAGCCCGAGCCATGCTGCTCCTGGCCGCCGCCTTCATCGTGGCCTTCGTCCTCCTCCTCTACATGGTGTCGCCGCTCATCAGCCCCAAGTCCCTCAAGCTGCCCGGCGCGCACGTCGTGG
Organism: Myiozetetes cayanensis; assembly: GCF_022539395.1. Taxonomy (NCBI): domain Eukaryota; kingdom Metazoa; phylum Chordata; class Aves; order Passeriformes; family Tyrannidae; genus Myiozetetes; species Myiozetetes cayanensis. The sequence continues at coordinate 82,044,196 of NW_026086604.1, read as the reverse complement.
TGAGTGAGGCGCCCCGCGGGAGGGGGACGGGGCAGGAGGACGAGGGGAGCGGGCGGCCGCCGCCGCTCGGCCTCGGCGCTGGAGGAGGCGCGGGGGGCTTCCCGAGCCGCCCTCCCCCGGCCGTGGTGTCCGCTGGGGAAGGGGTGGACGGAGGGAGGGAGGGAGGGAAGCCTCTCCCTCCCGGGTGGGGGCGCGGGCTGCGGGAGGAGCCGGGGGGGGATGACTGCAGGAATCCCGCTGCAGGAGCGGGGGGAGCATCTCGGCGGCGAAGGGAGGTTTGGGGGTGCAGCGTGCCCGAGGAGGGGCTGGCGGCCGGGGAGCCTCAGCGCCAGCGGTGCCCGCGGGATCGCGAGGAATCCCGGCGAGCTGGCGGTGACACCCCGAGCTACCAAAACGCGGGAGCCACAAGTCCCGGGTGATAAGGAAATGACCTGTCCCGATGGCTCTGACAACCGCTGTGTGTCCCTGTTGGCTTAAGGCGATGGTCTGAGTCACCATCTTCCAGGCTTAACGCTGGCTTTTTGAGACGTTCCTTTTGGGCTCTCCAAGTCACCGGTTACCTCGAGTTTTGTTTCCTTTTAGCATCTCCCAAGATACTTAAGGGAGGGGGGGTGGTGGAGGTGGGGGTTTGCGCTCATAAACAAAAGGAAAAACGTGTTGTTTACTTGGTCTAAGAAACCAAGCCAGGCATGAGGAAACAGAAAAAAATTAAACAAGGGAAGTGGTCAGGTGGCACAGGGGTACCTTTTCATTTTTAAGCACGTAGATATTGATGTCTTTGAGCAGTATTTTGACAAGATGGCAGAAAGTAAGCCTTTAGAAAGAAGCCTTCAGAAGAACGTGCTGTTAAAACAGTCTGAGTGGTACACCACTAGAACTTGTGTGTGTGGCTTGGGGAAGTTGGATGGAGGAAAGGAGAGCACTACCCAGGTGCTTTCAGGTGGGTCACGAAGTAATGAATTTGGATGCATGAGAGCACATGAGTTAAGCAGTTCAAAGATTCTGGGTCCTAGAATCAGCTTTTTAAACTTAGCTCTAAATCACCAGGGTATGTATGTTCTGTGCTGAGAAAATTTAGTTTACTGTTTGGTTAAATTTACTTTAAAGGGTGAATAGTGCTTAGAGATGCCCTTTATTAGAGGTGGGAGTTTGGGATAATCCTGAAGTGAGATCTTCTAGTTGCAAGTGAGTTTACAGATACTGTGTTTTGGTTCTGGTTGCTGGTTTTTGTTTTTGGGGGGTTGTTTTTGGGGCTTTTGTTTTGGGGGGGTTGGGGTTTTTTTTTTGGTATTTTGGGTTTTTTTCTTTCTTGAGCTCTGTATGATGCCTTTTGTTTTGGGATTTTTTTTTTTTTTTTGAGTTCCTCTTTGGAGGATGGAGCTGTCCCCAGAGTAATTCAGATCTGTCCAAGCTGCAATATTGTTTCCAAGTTGCTTTATCCGTTAGTGTTACTTGAATACTGTAACTGGCTTTATAGCATCATACTCTGTGTGAGGTGTGTTCAGGGTTGCATTAAGGTTCTCAGGTTATGGCTCTTTCCATATAAGAGTAATGATTATTAAGAAGGAACCTTTCGGTACTGTGTAAAAGCAAAGGTGAAGGAGACTTAAGGGTCTTCTGTGACTTTTATGAAGAAACAAAATAGCAAACATAAAAAGTTGAATTGATTTTATTTCAGGTTTTTTGTTTGGTTTTATTTATATATACAGTGATTATGCAAAGCTTTGTTCATTCTGTATAGTGATTAAACTCTTTAAAATTTAATTTTGCTGTTTCTAATCAGAATCAGAATGGTTCATTTAAAAAAGTTCACATTGAAAATTATGAGAATGTTCTTATTGGAGAAGCCTCCCTGTAGCTGTTGCTGCTAATTATATTAGTAGTTAAGTTCAATTTGGTACAAGAGGAAGTTTAAAGAACAGTATTCCTGCAAGTCTTATAAAATTAGGATTTCAACTAGGGAAGTAACTGTAAGAATATATTAATGGAGGAAAAGGCTGTAGATATATCTAGCTTGTTACACAAATAGAAATCTGCAGGCAGACAGTTTTATTGGTGTCACCACTTGCAGAATTACTTGTTTGATTTTTGACTTCAGTTATGCTCTTAAAGTGTTGAAGTAATGAAATATAGAAGTAATGAAATATAGAACAGAGTTCACTATTTCTTAGATTTGTAGATGCTGTTAATAATGCTGGACACTTGTACATTTGGATTTCAAATTTTCTAATGTCATGCATAAGGAAAAATATTGTTCAATAAGACTTTCCACTCTGTGTATGTGAAGTGAATTCTTTCATCATATATATGCTGGGAGTAAATGTTCTCTGCTACTGAAATGACTGAGAGACTTCATAAAAATATTTAAGGATCATAACATTATCTAAGGACTTCTTTGAAGCCTTCTCACAGAAAACCAGCAAAATCTGTTTAAGTATCAGGCCTCAGTTAAACCCAGTCTTAAAAAAAATAAAAAAATAAAGACCTGCAAACTGTATATTTAGCTGATTAAGCCCTTTCAAAGGGGGACTGATTGCCATTGCACAGTACATATAATTTCTCAAGATATAGCTCAGTAAATTGCTTTTCTGAAGCAGAAAATATCAGTCTTGTCTACAAGCTCTTCTTTTCGAGGTCCTGTTGAAAGTATAATGAAAATATATCTGTTACTTTCCTGAAGGAAGGTCTTTGGGCAACTTCAGAGGCTGTTACATACCAATTATACAATTTTCAACTTGTCAGAATTTTTTTCACTTCTAACTCTTCAGAAAAAAATATTTTTTTTCCACTCCTAACAGTTATGGTTAATAGATGTTTGAGTTTTGGCTAAGTAACTGACCCTGTCTGCCTTTTGGGATAGGAATTGGAAGGAGAAAACTTGTGGTTTTCCTCTCTGTCCTCTCCTAGAGTCATTTGCATGATGGAAGCACTTGCTGTGTTAGGCGAGACATGGTTTCTGGAGAAATCATAGAATTATAAGAGTCTCTTATTCTTAGAAAAGAATAGGACTGCTATTCAGAGTGAGAGTCTGCAGAACTCTGAATTACTCATCGTCTAATCTTGTGGGTTCCCCCTCTGCCCATATCTGCTATGTATTTTTGTGGCCCCAGTTAGCACCATTAAATTAAAAGGACTTCTCTCAAATTGGCTCAGGCATCAGGTTTAACCTATTTTAAACGAAATGCCTTTTAGATGTTTAATACTACTTTTTTATTATTATTATTGTTTCTAGCATGCCTAGGAAAATGTTCTCAAATAAAGCATATAAAAGTGACTTTTGTGCTGTAGAGCTGCTGCTCCTTGTGCTGAACTTCTCTGTGCTTCGAAATTCAGAAGACTGTTTTATACATCTTTAATTTTGCCATTGGCTTTAACTTTCTCCATGGGTTTCAGGCTACACACTAGTACGTGTCGTCAATTCTGTAAGAGTAAGCTATTATTTTGGTAGCTGGTTATAATGGTAGATAGGAATATGAAAATAGGGTAAGACAGTCACCACTGCTTCATATGCACTATACTCACTTGTATCACATTTAACTGTGCTTTGTCAGGGATGTTACACCTGTTCTATACATGTTCTCGCTGCCCTTTCTTTTTGTTTTTCTACAAAGGTACTTTGCTTGATGGAAAATAATGCAACAAAAACTTAAGATGTTAGTGCAAAAGCAGCATTCTGTAGATTTCCTGAGTGATATTTGAAAGCTGTCTTTGGTGAAATCTTACTACTAGTCCCCTCCCCTTGTTTTGGCCTTAATCTTTCTAAAATCAAGTTGAAATTTCTGGGGAAAAAAAAAAAACCAAACCCAAACAAAACCTCCAAAACAAAACACCAAAAGGCTGAGATCTCAGTGTTATGAATGCAGTTTATCAAAGTTTATGGGTTAGCAATGGCAGGAAACGTAAAGATGTTATCTGCTTGGGACTATCTCCCATGCAGATTGACAAGAACTCTTTCATGTTAATGTAGTTCATGATGGCCATGCCAAATCTTCCTGCAGATGGGTCATCTTTAGTCCAGAAGTGGTTTCCCCACTTCTGCACAGAACCTGACTTGACAGATAACTGCAGTCAACTTTAAGGCAGCCAATCTTGGTGTCTCGACATTGTAGCTCCTGTGTTGGGACTGATATGATCTGTGGTTTGACAGGAGGTCATTTTGAGTCTAGTCAGGCATCCTAACCACTTTGAGCAGATTAAAGGGATGTTCTGTTTCAATAGAACTGAACACCTTCTGCTCCTGGAGCACTGTCTGAAAGCACAAAGCCAACCTGCATCCAGTTCTAAGTAAAAGTTAATAAGTTCTGTTGGAGATACCATACCAAGTTTTGATTTTGATCACTCCTGATGACAGTTCTGTTAATTTGGAGTTGGACTGTCTCATCAATTGAAGTGAATTTCCAATGTCTCAAATTTGAAACTCAGAGCAATTGGCTGTACCTTACCCCTCTATTTCCATTTATAAGAGGGAAATATACCCTAAAGTTGAACTCTGTTATCAAGGATTGTAGCTTCAGAAGTTGGAGCCAGGTGCTTTTTTGAACAGCTAGTTTGGTGTGTTCTTAAACATAGAAACACCTCAATAAGATTGCTCAAGACTTGGTAGTGCTGCGCTCTGAACATCTTGAGTTAATACTAGGATTTAATTGTTAGTTCTTGTCAAAAAATTAGTCTGTGATTTGAGTTGCAGTGACCAGATTTTTTTATCAACTCCCCATACTAATGTTGTCTTTAATGGGGTACATATGTGCTCTTCTGTTAGTTCTGAGCATCTGTGTTAGTAATTTAGCTACCTAACAGACTTCATAGATTTGCTTAGGCCAACTTCACTTTTCACTAGTGTTAGGGATTTTTTTTTTCCGTAGCATTCATGGTTAATGCTCCTGAAAAATGTGTGTATTAGTAACAACCTCCCACATGCTCGTAACAGCCTCCCACCTGAATGCTAAAGTTCCCAGCTAATTGATATTTCATTTTGTCATTGACCAATCTGACATGAGCCACATCCAGTGTTCTTGGCTGTCACTGTAAATAAAAACTTCCTTTTTCCGTTTCTTGCGTGACTTCAGACCTTGTCTTTCTGAAATGAATGCTAGTATTGTTTGACAAGCTGGAGGCTTGATGCCAGTACCTTCACCTGCAGAAAATTCACTCAAGCACTTGGTGTAGTTGACCCATTCAAGATACTCACCAGTTTGTGCAGGTAGTAATCAGCTGTCTCACAGTGCTGCGCCAAAAACTGGAATTGGAGCAGTCTTCCATGCACATTGATTAGTTCATGTTCTTGTGTACCTGCTGCTGTTGAAAATCTGTCGAAGCATCTCACAAGTGCTGTGGAACTGAGGTCTGACTGAATGCATCACACTATTTTAATCTTTTCAGATACGTATTGAAATCTTGCAATTTATTTTAAAAACTTTAATGTATTTGTGACTTCTTTTCATAACAAATCATTAAATTAATTTTGTGGTTCTGTTGAAGTCCCAAATCATTAATTAATACACACAACCCTTGCAGAATTCATTTACTCTGGAAGCAGTCATCCTTGGTTCATAATCTACAGACCAGGTTTCACATTTCTAGAGCAGGACATGCATCTTGGAGTTAGTGTAGTGTGAAGCTAATCTTGCAGAGTCAGTTAGAAGTTAATCTGAAGCACTTCTCTCTAATAACAGAGGAAGCCTAAAGAGCTGAAATTAGTCTTTGTGGATGTTACACCCATTCTTGGCCCATTTGTGGCTGAAGATGAACCAGTCAGAAACCGTGGATAGTGTTGTAAGTCTTTGCTGGGATTACTTGATATGCATTAAGCTGTATTTGCAAGTAAGTGGTAAAATACTCAAATGAAAGAAGAGTTTAGTGACTCATGGGAATGTACTTCTGACTCTTCTGACATTACTGCCTCCAGGAGTGGAAAGAATTTTATGGATAGTGCATCTCTGAATACAAAACTGAGGCATTGGCACATGAGGAGATGACACAAGGCTTTTGATAGGGTGTGTAGTTAGAGAGCGGGATCTTTGCTCTTGGAATAATTAGCTCAATGCCTCCATTTTCTTAAAACGAAGATGATGTGTTTCTCTGGAGTCTTTGGCAAGGTTTTGATAAAAAGCCAAAGATTTTCAGAGAAATCTGAATTTCATCTTTTTCCAGTCAGTAGGGAATTTGTATTTCTTAACTCATTTCATCAATGTGGGGTTTTTTTACAATGACTGTTTCTAGGTATTTGGTTCCAGTATTTTCTCAGTATAACTCTTAATATGTTGTTAAAGAGAAATTCAAATAATTTGGGTATATAAGGAAGATACCAGCATCTATTTGAAAACCAAAGGCACATGCAGATGGAGAATTATCCAAGTCCTCGAAATTCATGTCATATTCCCCTATTTTAGTCAAAAAGAGAGGGCAGGGTTGTCATCTGCATCTTGGTCCACATGTAGTTCATAAGTAGGTTTACTGAGGGTAGTGAGAGAGGTGGTAAGGTGACCTTAACCTATATATTGGTATAATTTGGCATGTGTCCACCACGTGATGCAGGACCGGAGTCATCCCTGCATTTGTCTATAGACGAAATATTAACTTCCTGTTTACATATAAGACTACTTCGGTGTTACCGTTTGGAGGAAGAAGAAAAGGTTATTGAAGTTTATGTGCTGGAATCGGCACTAAATTGAAATTGAGGGATGGCACGAGGGCAGATAAAGGTCCAGACTAGGGGACTGACAAATGTACCACAGAGAGACAGCTGTTAAATTAATGGGATTTTTTTTCAATAAGAAAGAAGGTATTTTCTGTTTATGTTTATGTGATGATATCTTCAGAAGGCAATATGCAATTGCCAATTTTACAAATAATTTCTACTGTGACAGGTATGAAGGGGTGGTATGTAATTGTGTTATTATGGCATTAATAGTGATTTCAAGCTTCTAGCAACATGCTTTTAGAAATAGCATACAGACTTAGTCAAAAGCATGTGAGAGCGCTGACGTGGGAGTGGGTCTAAGTGTGCCTGACATAAGAAATGAGCAAAAATTGCCACTGAGGTAAAACTGGTTTTGGGGTAGAAACAAACATTCATCAGTCTACTAAGATCATATTTTTCATTCGTACTCAGTAAGTAAGCTAACAGGATGTTCTTTATTTGTATATCATCATGTAATATTTTAACCTCAATATGTTTTTAGATGTTCATTTTATTTGACTTGTACGTATGGAAGAAGGAATGAGAATAGTGGACTAACAGTGCCTTTTTCAAATAACTTTTAGGTAACTGGAGGCTCCAGTGGAATTGGAAAATGTATTGCTATTGAGTGTTATAAGCAAGGTGCTTTCATAACTCTGATTGCAAGGGATGAGGTAAGTGTATGTGTATTTTCTACTGGCTAAACTCTGTTCACAAAATCTATATAGGTGGGGAATAATTTTGGAATTGATGATTATTCATACTTCTTTGGTGTATTTTGTAAGGAGACCCTAGGCATTCCAAATTAACGCTTTTCTATAGCAGAGGTGGCCGCCTTTTTAAGAAGCATAGCCCAACATGGAATTTGTGATTAGCATGCCTTAAAACTTTGCCAGCACTATTGCTTCTGTTAATGGCATTCATTATTTCACTTTGATCTGTGCCAGAGGACAAATGCAGGAAAAACTCATATTCTTTAAAACTGTAGAATTTCCTTACAGTGACAACTGGGGAATTAAAGACAATTCCTGAAATTCACAGAATATATTGGTGTGTAGTCAGCGTTATATCATATTTTTTACTAGTGAAAAACTCTTCATCAGGAAAAAAGGCTGGAAGATTTGGAAGAAAAAGGATTGTTTTGTCGGGGTTTTTTTTTTTTTTTTTTTGTTTGTTTTGTTTTTGTTTGGGGTCTTTTTAACTAAGAGGTATTTAGGTTTAGTTGGAATTACTCTGTTTTCAGAATGGGCTGTTATTTTACTTGTAGAGAAAAAAACAATTTATTTGGGAAATAAAAGAACATAACTATTTTTTGGCCCTCTGTCCCAGCTGTCTTTGATAATTTACTTACACTAGAGAACTTACTTTACATAACCTTTAATGTAGTCGGAATTCACAGAATTTTTCTTGAAAGGATTATGACAATTTGAATTTACCAGATTTTAGGTTTGTTAATATGATTTCATGACAGTGATTGTTCTTCAGAAAAGTTTACGTAATGTCACATAAATATAAAATAGAACCAAAATAAAGGAGAAAAATTATTTTCTACAGCATTAGGTGCTCTCTGTAGTATGGAACAAAAGCATTAAATCTATAGAAGTCATTACTGGCTTTGGAGGACAAAGTGAAAAACAGAGAAGTGAGCTCTGATAGCTTGATAAATTTCATGTTTGATCACATGTTCCTAAGTTTTTAAAATTACAACAATAAAATGCTGTAACTAATCAAGGAAACTTTGGGCTTTAGGGGATTTTTTAAGCCTTATTGAAGTACTGAAGACTAATATTGCTCTCAGAACTACATCGATTTAGCTGTCTTTTTACCCATTTCAGAACAAGCTGTTGCAGACAAAGAAGGAAATAGAAAAGTATTCTGTTAATGACAAGCAGGTAAGATCACTGCTAAGAGGGCTGTTGTGTGTTTTATTTAAGATAGTCACTACAACATAATTCTGTAGTTCTGTCTTTAAAACAAAGATGTTTGACAAAAATGAGTGAGGACTCAGTATTTGAATTCAAGATTCAGACTGTTTACATGAGATGTTCTGAGCTCTTGTTATGTTTGATGTTGCCTAGCTAGTGCATTAGGCTGCTTTTCTTTGTAAAAGGTGTCTTCAGCTGTAGGTGTAGCATGCTTTTTTAAATCAGTGCAATTTACTGTCACTTTATAGACCTTTTATTCTTTAAGATGAAATGGAAGAACCAATTTTTTTTTTCTACAAATATCTTGCTTTTTGCGTTTCATAGTCTTTCATTTGTTTCGGGAAAGAAGTGTAGATATTTGTTCCCAGGTTTATTTCACTACATCAGGCTTGTGTTCCTTTTCCTGACAGAGTACTGTAACAGAGACACAAGTTAAATGTGTGAAGTTCTGAGACTTAATAAACATAGAAGCTGCTTTGCTGAATAAATGATACAGTCATGCATAGAGGCAATGATTTAGACCTTGCAGAAGTACTAACGTAGAATAGGTAAGCTTACTGTGTTCCAAAACATGCGACTTTGAGGTGAAGTGCTAAAACAATTTTTTCTCAGTACTAATAATGGCGAGAGGAAACAGTATCGAAATTGTTGATATCTTTGACTTCTCCTTTCTTGTGTTCCAGAACTTTGTTGATCATGAAAGTCACTTAGTTACTAAGTTAGTTTCATGATTACATATAGAAGCAATTTATTTGTCCATGAAAAGGGATTTGAGTTAATAAATTAGATATTCTGTTGAAAAGAAGCAGTGAAAGAAGCTGAAGATTTGCAGGCAATAATGTTAGTACTAGTTTATATAAAATTTTCTTAATGCCTCCATTTATAAGATTCTGTCTTCATTTCCTTATATTTTTGTCAAATGGCTCAAGATGATTTTTTTTTCTGTGCATGCTGCCTTACTCAGATCAACTTTGTTTGAAAATCTAAGCCATTTGAGGTGAGGAGAAACTGTATTTTGCCCATTAAAAAAAAAAAAATCCCAGCTAACCATTTTCTTTTAGCTGCTCTAGCAGTTTCCCAAGCTTAGCATTACAGTTAATCCCTTGTCAAACACTGTGTCAGGATGTTCTTGTTAAAATCTGTCCAAGCTTGATAGATGCAGACTTTTTAAAAGAGTATTATTCGATGCATGTTCATAAGAGTTTCAGTGAAAATCTCCAAAAGTACCTTCAAGGCTGAGCAAGTGTGGGCTGAATAGGACTGCTTTGGCAGAAGCAGCTTTAGACTTGCAACCAGGTTAAAGCAGTAGGCAGCGGAGGTGATAGGGAGGCTGGCTTTTCTGTAGCTATTGTTGAGTTGTGGACATGGTCCCAGGGAAGCCTGCCTGATCTAAAGGCAAAGAACAGAACCAGAGACAGCAGGGAGTCTGGGGCAGAGCTTGCACTGGAACAGCAGAACAAAATCTGGGAAGTGACAGAAGCTGAACTGAGAGAAACTGTACAAAAGGATTACTCAAAGAGTGTAGAGAAGGATAATGTCTGGTAGTGGATAACATACACAGATTGTTACGTTTGATCACAGAATCATGATTTGGGTTGGAAGGCACCTTAAAGATCATCTACTTCCAAACCCTCTGCCATGGACAGGGACACCTTCAACTAAACCATGTTGCTTAGAGTTCCATCCTGGAACTCTGCCTGGCCTTGAACAGTTCCAGGCATTGGGCATCCACAGTTTCTCTGGGCAACCTCTTCCAGTGCCTCACAGTAAATAATTTCTTTCTGTAATCTACTCTCTATCATTAACGCTATTCCCCCTTGTTTTATTATTACATGCCCCTCTTCAGCTTTCTTGTAGGCCCCCTTTAGGTACTGAAATGCTGCTGTAAGGTTTGCCTGGAGGCTTCTCTTTTCCTTGCTGCACAACCTCAACACTCTCATAGGAGAGGTCTTCATAGGAGAAGTGCTCCACCCCTCTGGTCATCTTGATATTCCTCCTCTGGACTTGTTCCACAAGGTCAATGTCCTTCTGTGCTTGGGACCCCAGACCTGGATGCAGCACTCCAAATGGGGCCTCGTCAGAATGGAGTAGAGGGGCAAAGTCACCTCCCTTGACCTGCTGGCCACGCTGCTTTTGATGCAATACAGGATAGGATTGGCTTTCTGGGTTGCAAGCAGACATTACTGGGTCTTGTCCAGCTTCTCATCCACCAACACCCCCAAATCCTTCTCAGCAAGGCTGCTCTCCATCTGTTTATCCTGGGAAACTACCCTTGAAAACAAAGGGATCCAGAAGGGATGGACATGCTTCAAGAAGTAAGCCTTGAATGCACAAGAGAAGGCTGTCCCAGTCTGCCAAAAGGCAAGACGATGGGGAAGATGACTGGTCTGGCTGAACAGGGAGATTTTAAAGGAAATTAGGGTAAAAAAGAGAGCCTACCGATTATGGAAAAAAGGGCTGGCTACTCAGGAAGAGTTTAGGAATATAGTTACATCTTGCTGAAAGAAAATCAGAGAGACAAAGGCAAAACTTGAACTTGATCTTGCCACTTCTGTTAGGGATAACAAAAAGTCTTTCTATAGATACATCAATATCAAAAGGAGGGACAAGGAAAACCTCCATTCTTTATTGGATATGAGTGGGAACATAGTTATCAAAGATGAGGACAAGGCTGAGGTATTTAACACCTTCTTTACCTCAGTCTTCAACAGTAAGACAGGTTGTTCTGAGGATAACTGGCTTCTGTAGCTTGTAGATGGGGATAAGAAACTGAATATGTCCCCTGTAATCAAGGAGGAAACAGTTAGCGACCTGCTGAGCCACTTGGATCCTCACAAGTCTATGGGACCAGATGGGAGCTGGTGGAAGAGCTCACCAAGCTGCTCTCCATCATTTACCAACAGTCCTGTCTCTCTGGGGAGGTCCCAGATGATTGGAAGTTGGCAAATGTCATGCAAATCTACAAAAAGGGCTGGAAAGAGGACCCGGGAAACTACAGGCCTGTCAGCCTGACCTCAGTGCCTGGCAAGGTTATGGAGCAGATCATCCTGAGGGCAATCACACAGCACCTACAGGATGGACAAGGGATCAGACCCAGCCAGCACGGGGTTAGGAAGGGCAGGTCCTGTTTAACCAACCTGATCTCCTTTTATGATTAGGTGACCCATCTGGTGCATGAGGGGAAGGCTGTGGATGTGTCTATCTGGACTTCAGCAAAGCCTTTGACACTGTCTCCCACAGCATTCTCCTGAAAAAGCTGCAGCCCACGGCTTGGACAGGGGCACTCTGTGCTGGGTTAAGAACTGGCTGGATGGTCGGGCCCAGAGAGTGCTGGTGAACGGGGCTGCATCCAGCTGGCAGCCGGTCACCAGTGGTGTCCCCCAGGGATCAGTGCTGGGCCCAGTCCTGTTTAACATCTTTATCAATGATTTAGATGAGGGGATTGAGTCCATCATTAGCAAATTTGCAGACGACACCAAGTTGGGAGCGAGTGTCGATCAGCTGGAAGGCAGGAGGGCTCTGCAGACGGACCTGGATAGCCTGGAGAGTTGGGCTGATTCCAATGGGATGAAGTTCAACAAGGCCAAGTGCCAGGTCCTGCACTTTGGCCACAACAACCCCATGCAGCGCTACAGGCTGGGCACAGAGTGGCTGGAGAGCAGCCAGGCAGAAAGGGACCTTGGAGTTTGGATTGACAGGAGGCTGAACATGAGCCAGCAGTGTGCCCAGGTGGCCAAGAAGGCCAATGGCATCCTGGCCTGGATCAGGAACAGTGTGGCAACAGGAGCAGGGAAGTGATCCTTCCCCTGTGCTCAGCACTGCTGAGGCTACACCTGGAGTGCTGTGTCCAGTTCTGGGCCCCTCAGTTCAGGAAGGACATTGAGGTGCTGGAGCAGGTCCAGAGAAGAGCAACCAGGCTGATGAAGGGACTTGAACACAAGTCCTATGAGGAGAGGCTGAGGGACCTGGGGTTTTTTAGGTTGGAGAAGAGGAGGCTCAGGGGTGAGCTCATCACTCTCTACAGCTACCTGAGAGGAGGTTGTAGGCAGGTGGAGGTTGGTCTCTTTTCCCTGGCAGCTATCAGTAAGACAAGAGAGCATGGTCTCAAGCTCTGCCAGGGGAGGTTTAGGTTAGATATTAGGAAGAAATTCTTTACAGAGAGGGTAATCAGACGTTGGAATGGGCTGCCCAGGGAGGTGGTGGATTCTCTGTCCCTGGAGGTATTTAAGAAGAGACTGGATGTGGCACTTAGTGCCATGGTCTAGTAACTTTGGTGGTACTGGATCAAGGGTTGGACTTGGGATCACAGGTCCTTTCTAACCCATCTGATTCTATGATCCCCCAGCCTTGTGTTGATAACAAAGGTTGCCCCAACCCAGGTGCAGCACCTTGCACTTGGTCTTGTTAAACTGCATGAGATTTCCATGGGCCACTCCTCGAGCTTGTCCAGGTCCCTCTGAATGGCATCCCGTCTTTCAGATCTGTCAGTTGCTCCACTCAGCTTGATGTCATCTGCAGACTTGCTGCAGATCCATTTGTCTGTGTCATTGATGAAGACATTGAATGGTCCCATGTCAAGCTAAGAGGCAAAGATCCTCAGGAAAGATTGCTTTTTTCTTGGGCATGTGCTGTCACTGTTCAGCACTTGGATAAATACATGAAACCAAGTTGCATTGACAACTGGTGTCTGACATACAGTCTGAGACATTTTAGTGTTTGCATGTGATGCAGAGTGCTGATGGTGCGGCTTTTATGGATATAGGTGTGCAGTGGAACAAAAATCCTTGCCCTTAGAGGTTTTTTTTTCAATATTTTTCAAATCCTTTTTCTGATATAGTATATTCCCATCGATTTCACTGGGAGTTGAGTTGATCCTTGTTAATGATCCTACAGCATGCAATATTTAAAACAAATGGTAAGGAACAGGTTTGGGGATATTAGACTATTTCTGGTAGCACATTCTGTGTCCTAGATGTGGATCTATAGTCTATGCTTTGGAATGAAGGTGATTAATATATTGCAGCAGAAAGAACGTATGATAATAGAAGCAAAGAGGTGAATTGTATAATGTGATAGTAGTCAATAAAAGTTGTGATAGTTCCCAAGTGTGTTGTTCACAGTATAAATAATCTATGCAATCTGATATATTAACAAATTGCTCCAATTTTGATACAGAACTGTGATTTCTTTAACCTCTTCACTGATCTTTCAAAGGCATCCAGATAATAAATCGGTGTTCTTTTCATTCAACTACTCTTTTGTTTTTAAACTTATGGAAAAGAAAAATGTTTCCAAAATGTAGTAAATGCCCTAAGGGGAGATGCATACAGTCCCCGCCGATAACTTGTGCCACAAGTTTACTCTGATGTCCAACTACACATAATGCTGGGAGGCAGGAATAGCCAACCTGCTGTACAGGAATGGCAGGCAGATTCTGTTTATGCAGCTTAGAAGTGTTGTAGTCTGACCAGGGGCAGGACTGACAAATGACTATCTGCCAAAGCAGTTAGTTATGCTGTGGTAAGTGTGTGTGTGTGTTGTGCCCATGTGGTCCATGACAAGTGGTAATGAGGATACTTGTTACAAACTACTGATGACTTTATTTTAATTCACCTCTGAGTTTAAATAATTGACCAAAGTAACAAAGTATAAAAATTAGAACAAGAATACAGGAATCCCTCCTTTTATTGCAAGAGGAGGTTTTTTTCTTTTCAAGACAAGGAATTGCCCTGAAGCTCTGTTGACGGCTTAGCAGAGAGGGTAACTTATTTGTCAATACCTGGCATTTGCAGCAGTCTTACAGTTTGTAAGTGGTAACCCAAAAGAAACAGTGCTTGCTTTGGCCAGAAATTGATTTAAAGGTGCTTCAAAAGATAGATCGTGAGGCCATCTTGCTGAAAGTAATCAGTAACTTTCAAGGAAAATGGCCTAGTTTTTAGCTGACAAGAAAACTTAGATATCAGTATTATCTATTTTCTGTTGTCCTGCCTGCCTCTCCCCCCTACTTCATCTCTAGCCAATTATTATTTTAATTTTTCTGTGTCTTTCAAATTATCCCCTTAATGTCTGATTTCCAGACAAGGAGTAATGTGTACTGATGTACACATTACTTCACTTTTTAGATATTTTCAACTCTGTGCAATGAGTCAGTTTCTCATAAAATTTTAATTTAGTTTCATCCTTGACATGTGCCCGTGAAGCAGTATGCAACTAGGTTTACTACTAATCTTAAAAAAAATATTTCATGAAATAAGGAGGAGCGTGCATTGCAAGTACTAAAGTTATCGGGTCTTTAACACTTGCTTTCTAAATTTTGGAACAGAACTGCTGGTGCTGCACTTTCAGGGCAACACTCTGCAACCATGCCTTTCTACGATGTGGGGAAAAAAATAGGTTTTTTTCTTAAAGAGTAACCTAAGCCACACAAATGGTTTGACTTGTTTAGCACTGACTGTCCCGTCAAAAAGACCTTTTTTCTGGAAAAGATACTACATTGGGCTTGTTTCATTTTGAAAGGCTCAGAGTCAACAGTTACTTGACTTAGTGTGTTGTGACAGTGTTCTTTCACTTTCCTTTTCTAGGTTGTACTTTGTATTTCTGTTGATGTGTCTAAAGACTACGAACAGGTGGAGAATGTTCTAAAACAGGTGAGGAAAAAACTAATTCACCTATGTATCTTAAGCCTTATCCATGTGTGGTATTTCTATTGGAAATAGTTTCTTATAATGATAATATGATATAGCAAGGTTTTTTTCCCTGCTAAAGAGTATCTTAACCTCTGTCCCCTTTTCCAGGCTCAGGAGAAGCTGGGGCCAGTTGACATGCTTGTAAACTGTGCAGGAACATCAGTTACAGGAAAATTTGAGGATATTGAAGTGAACTCTTTTGAAGTGAGTGAGCATACTTTTTTAATTTCATCATATGATAATTTCTTATTTAAGCATTCTAACAATTAGATTGTATTCCTGTGTCTTTACAGAGTTTGTAGGAGTAGTGATACACTTGATTTGTGCTAGCTGTCAGAATATCTTTAGATTTGCAAGGGTTGCCTTTAATTTCTCACCTATCTGTCAGTCTGCTGATGGGTCAGAAGAGTGAATTCACCTTCTGGGACAGTGTCCTCAAGATGGAAGAAAAGCCTGGCATATGTTTTTGTAGGTTAAGGCACTGTGAAAGGAACTGAATTTCACATAGTTTAATTTTTTTTCTGGTGAAGATTTTTAAAATTTTTTTAACCTGTTTAAGAAAAATTCAGCTGTTACCAATGTTCAGTACTGAGGTGCACAGATTGTTTCAGCTTCAGAAGCTGCTGCTCTGATGAAAAGAGCAAACCCAAAACTTCTGTATTTTGGTTACTTTATGCCTGCAGCCCTCAGACCTCCATTCATATACAGATAATGTTGAATTGAAAATATTAAATACGTATAATTTTATAATAAGTCTGAATCATCCATTCGATTGCTTGTATAGACTATCAGTTGTGTTTTATGTCTTCTAGAGAGTGAAATTCTCCTTATCCTGGCAAAGATTAAAATCTCTGAAATATATAAATACATTGCATTTTTCCTGTTTCCTGTTTTAGAAAACTCTTTAAACTTTCAGTATGTTTTCATACATAATGCATAAATGGATTGCTTCCTGGACATTGTTCAGGTTAGCTTTTCCCTCAAATATACTTCTTTTTTCCTTTAAGGACATATGGTTCACAGTATTACCAGTATCCTGGATCCTATTAAGACTTATAGATAGACAGGTTTTCTTTTGGCTTGAAGTGAGATTTTTAGCTATAAAAGTTTATGAAGCTGTAGAATAGAAAACAGTTGTTCCTTTGACCAGCTTTTACCACTAGAACTGCAGACCTAGAGAACTTGATTGTTAAAGCAGACTGAAACAGGGGGATTTTGATAAGTAAGAACAAGTGGCTGGATCTGTGGCTCAAATACCATATTAATATCGTTTGCACAGAGATTAATGGCAGTCAATTATCTGGGTAGTGTTTACCCGAGTCGAGCAGTAATCGCTACCATGAAGGAACGAAGAATGGGAAGGATTGTATTCGTATCATCTCAGGCTGGGCAATTAGGCCTATTTGGTTATACGGCTTATTCTCCAACAAAATTTGCTCTTCGAGGTTTGGCTGAAGCCCTGCAAATGGAGGTATGTGTGCAATAATTTTATATAATTTTGATTATAAACATATTTTTTTTAAACTGTCAGTGGAGGACATTTTCACTTAAATAGTTGGGTTTTGTATTGTGCAGCACTGCTAATATCCACGTGCTATTTGCCCTTTATTGGCAGCAGTACATTCCTATTGCTTCGCATGGGGTTGCAGAAACTAAGATGATTTCAGTTGCATTAGAAGGAATAGATTGAATCTGTTCCTAGAACTGAAGACTCCCACGTGTGCAGACATTTTTTTAGTCTTTTAACTAAAAGGACTTGATTTTTAAGACTTGAGTAAAAGTCTTCTTCAAGGTTCTAAATGCAGAATGATATTGAAGATCACATGGATGCATGAGGGACAGGCCAGTGATTCCCACCTTGCTGGTCAGTCCACGGTGAGTGGTCCGTGAACCATATGAAACAGTAATACTTGCAAGCTAGAGTTTGGTGACTGGTTGCAAAAAAAATTTCTGTTGACAGTGGTTCACCCTTCTAAATTTTGATACAAATGAGCTTTTTATACTGCAATGATCTAAGCTTATTCTTAAGTTCTGACTAAAACCAAACACCCTTTTCATTATTCAGTGGAACAAGGTCGATAAGGACATTGTAGTAAGACAGATAAAACTGATTTGAAAATTACCTTCCTTATTCTTCTGTTAAGAACGTATATTTGAGTTTCTAAGTGTTTATATAAAAAGTGCTTGTGTTTGGTTCTAGACCCTTGCATAGTCCCTGTTTTATGCCTTGAGGGGGATAAGAATGGGAGGTAAAACTGCCTCTAGTCGCTTCTGGTCTGCCAAACAGAGCAACGTGAATGCAGGGTCTTTCTTCAGGCTGGTAACAGATACTTTTGTGAAGACTGAATTACTCAAGACTAAAAATAGGGTGTTTATGGGCCTGTGATGTGGTACTTCAGTGTTTTCAATATAGAATGTTTGATAATAAATAAAAATGCTTAGCATTTTATGACACTTTGCTTTATCCCAGCCCTCTCTAATATTTTCATTAAAAGCTTTTTTATTTGTGTTGGAGTACAGATTTGCACTATATTAGCTTTTGAATAGTAGTGCACTATGTGATGTTTATTGCGTGATACTTACATACAAATACATAACTAAATGCAATCCTTGACGTAAGACCCTTCCATTTTTCCTCACATTTTGTACTTATTTTTTGTCTCCTTAGACTTTGACCTCTTGCAAGTTTTTACCATGGGTTGAAAAGCCTTGTGACTTGAGTATACCTTTTAAAGATAACAAATTTGAATTTTATGTTTTTGTTGTTTATTTTGTCCAGCAATGAAAATACAACAAGGGAAAAGCCTGTTAATTGCCCCAGTGAAAGCCTTTTCTGCCTTGTTTTTATAAATGTTGGGTACTGATGTTTGGCAATACTTTACTCTTCTTTTAAAAACTGAAATTGGTAAAATTATAAACCTAAACTACTTTCATATTCCTCCTAAATGTCTTAGATTCATCAAATAATTTGCAAAGTCTGTGAAGACTTTTATTTTAAAAAGCACCACAACCACCTTTTTAAAATCTTTACTGTTTTGTTTTCTCACTTGACAAAGTTGCAAGTCTTGTAAGTGCTGAATGCTTAACACTAGAAGCATTTGAATTCATGCTTGCTGAATTTCTTTGGTACAAGAGAAATCAGTGAAATCGTAAGGGAAATGTAAAGGTTGTTGGTATTAAGATAACACTTAATGCTTTTGTAAAACACAGGTAAAACCGTATAATGTCTACGTAACGGTGGCCTATCCTCCTGATACCGATACACCTGGATTTGCAGAAGAAAGTAAAACAAAGGTAAATTGTCCATCAGTAATACCGATGTTTTTAAAGCTTCATTTCGTTATAAGCAATGCATTTTGTGTTTTGTTTATTTCCATAGTATTTTTGAAATCAGGGCATATTAAGATTTTAAGAAGTACTTATAAACACTTGAATTTTATGAGTTTTTAACTACTCAGAGTTATATAGCTTGTAGGATAATTTCATATAGTTTATTGTTCTAGCTTTAAATGGAAGAACTACCTGCCTTTAACATCTGAAACACTGCAGAGTCTTCCTGCATACAATCAGAATACTCTTGTGGAATAGTAAATTGTGAAATCACTATTTGTTTTGATATTAAAGCTTAATAAACCAAGTATGATAATTCATATTTTGCATATTTGATAATATACAGTTGTTGTGATAGATGTGACAGATCAAAATAAACCTCAGTTTATTCGGTGCAGTCTCCAGCCTAATCATGCCATATGAATGTATATAATAATCCAGTTCCATAATGGCTGTTCTTTAGTATTAAAGTAGAAAGGAAGCTCTCTAGCACTGTTTTTGTAGTGGAAATGACTGTCTCACTTTTCAGAAGGACATGTCAGCTGTAGGCCTTTTTCATTTGGATCACCTTAGAAGTGAAAGTTTTGACCTCTAGTCACCATTTGTCATTTACCATATCCATACATATGAAGTATTAATTGTGAAAACCACATTTAGGGTCCCTGCTTAGACCAAAGCATCAGGTAATCAGAGAAAAATCTATCTCATTTTTTGTTTGCATACTGTGAACTAGAAATCTGATATCTAAGGATATAATCTTTTCAAGCATCTTTTCAACATGCACCACCACGTATAATTGGAAATTGGGTTTGAATTCCATTTTGTCTTTCACTCTTTGAATAGGAATCAGTAGGGATTGTATAACACAATTCTTACCTCATCATTTCTTGATACAGATATTCTGTATTAAATGTATACTCCCACACATCTGCATAAAGTGCCAGAATTAGACATCTGCAGATACTTGTATAGCTTGCATATTCTCTGGGATTTTATTCTTCATAATAGCCTATTTCAGGGAAATTCAGTCACCAGCAGAATGCATTGTTCATCTAAGATTTCTCTTTAAAAGAGATTCAGAGAAATTTATCTTATTTGTCAAAATAAGTCTTGTCTTTTAAGGAGAGAATTATGCTTTGTTTTAACCTACGTGAACTCTCCGGGTGACTTGCTCCTAATGTGATAGTGTACCTTAAATCTCTGCAACTGTGCATTACTCTGACATTTCAGATAGTCATTTATTGTGGCATTTATTTAATACTACTTAGCTGAGAACATCTGCCTCTGTAGTTTGCATTTCCTTAGGACTGGGCCATTTTTCTCTGTAATCATTGAATGTGGAAAAGAAAACATCAGGAACTAGGATACAGCTTTTCTGTGTTTAAACACTAAGCTTTTTTTTGTTTTGGGGTAACTGCCTTACAGATGACAGCCGTGTTGAGTAGCCAGATGAAGTCTTAAATGGCTGATTTCTGCCTGCCTTATTAACATGTAATTAACTTTAGCTGTTGCTCCTGAACAGCTGCTATTTTTTTTCCCAAACTTACAGTATTTTAATTACTTTTGATATCCCTATATCTCTTTCAGATTTGTTTGATGTTGCCAAGTAAGCTTAAAAGTAAATAGGGGCTGTGAAATGGAGATCTGATGACAGAAGTCCTATCACTATAGGAAAGCACGTAGAAGTTGTTTGTATGTGATTTCTGCTGGTAAAGGCACTGATGACCTCCCCTTGAAATACACATACTAAAAGAAAAAGTTTCAGTGAGCCTAGTCAGTGAAATCAGAGCTTGTAATTCTACAGATATTTGGAAATAGGCCTGTTTCTGTGAAATTTAATTACTGTAGTACTTCAAATTGACAGTGAGAAACCTGTAGTTGCTCAGCTGTTCCCTGGAAGTGCTTTTTTAAAGGATTAAACTAGTCCCAGTATTTGAGTAGGCTTGAATGCTTCAGTTAAATTTTGTTATTAAATATAACTGAATTAGCCATTACAAATGAACTTGCAACCAGTACTCCTTTTTCCCTAATTTAGTGTTGTTTTTAATTCATCAGTGGAGCCATCTGTCCCTAACATATTGAGCATTTAAATATTTCCTGTGCAGTTATCTCTATAATAATTTTATTTGTTAAAAGGAAATGAATGACAAACATGCTTCTAAATATCTTAAAGCACATTTTTGCCATTTGTTTTTGTAACAGACTAAACTTGTTCGGGGTTTTTTTGGTGAAAAAAATTGTGATTGCCAAAATAACCATTATAATTGCTTTTCTCCTAGTGAGGTAAAGTGGCATAAATAGTCTAAAACACAAAGAAATAAAATGCAGTGATGGATTTTGAGGGATACCAGTGTGTGTGGAGATTGAGAAATTAAAAAAAAAAACCAAGCTGTTTTGTAGGATCTTAAAATATTTAAGGCCTATCTTTTACTTACATTTCTGGCACAAAAACCATAAATGAACTAATACAAGTGTTGAGGAGAAGTAGTTTAAGCATTCTGATAGCTTCTACTGAAAATAAATACTTGGGGAAAAAGCCATTACGTAGTAGTAATAAATTATATACAAGGAAAAGTAGTACTCAAGGAAAAGCTGTCATTTCCCTTTGTAAAATTAGACTATTATTTAGGATCTTTAAGTGTATGTTTTAGGTGACAGTATGATACCACTTGCTAACAGTGATGTCATCCATGAAAAAAGACCCAAAACTAAAATTTGACATGCTTATTTTTCTCTCCTGTGTGGTGTTAGCCAAACTTATATTGGTGTTTTTTTACTAAAGCCCTTAGAGACGAAGCTGATTTCTGAAACTTCATCTGTTTGCCAAGCAGAACAAGTTGCCAGAGTTATAGTCAAAGACGCCATAGTAAGTAAATTATGTTTCTTAAGTATGTCCTGTATTGAAGAGACTAGGATCACATGTCATGCTTGCTTAAGACCATAAGATAGTGGCTAAGCTAAATGCAAAACCAATTTACACAAAACAGTACTCTTTGGTTAGTTTGAACAGGAAGTATTTATTTCCTTTATTCTTCTTTTGCCACTGTGCCCACAAATGATTTTATACAATCTCTTGAAAGTAAAAGGTATCTGAAGTTGTACATAGACAGAATTAAATGATGTATCCGTATGATGCAGTGTCTCAGAGGTGGATCATGACTGTCTTGAAAGCACTAAACTCTACAGAGTTATGATGTATCAAATACCATTTGTCTAACCTCAAAAGGCTGTTGTACTATCTAATTTTTCTTGGAGATGAGTTCATATAAAAATAATTATACATAAAGGAAGGCAGTTGACCTTTTTTGGCTTTTAATGTCTAAAGTATGCGATTTACGAGTGATTACACTACATAAAATGCTGTTCCTAGTGATTAAAGGTGTATTGCTTTTCTGAGGATTTTTTTTCCCAATGTTTTGTGCTAGGGAATGCTTGCATGCTTAATAAAGTACCTTAGAAAAGAAACAAACATGAAATTTCATGATTATAAAGCACACTGATTGAATCCTAAAATCTGCAATTACTTTGCAGTTCCAAATACTTGACCTTCAGTGAGATTTACATCTACAGCAGGTGTTCAGTTGTGAAGTTTTTACAGTATGTTCACAAATAGAGCACATAAACACAAAATCATATCTGATTTTGGCGTGGTGAGTTTTAAAAGCAAGTACTACCTCAACACAGCACTCTTGCGTTTGAGGGAAACTAATCTCCTCTCTGACCTGAAGCATTTGGTATTTCTATACCATACTTTCCAGCACTTTTGCATCATATATTAGTTCAGACATTGTTTTTATGCACTAGCCATCAGCTGAGAGACTAAAATAGAAATGAGAGGGTATCTGTGTACTCACAGGCCTCTCAGGTGTGTTGCTGGGAAATAACCAAATCTAATAACCTCTACTGCTTTGCATAGATTCACCCCTAACCCAGATTCGGGAACACCACCTTTTCCTTTCACTTCTGCATTCCATAGATCTAGTCCCTCAGTGTTTCAGGAAGTCTGTTTTCCAGCATAAACTGTAATGGAAAAAAATGGGAGAAACCTGGGAGTCAGAGCTATAGAACTGCGATTTTACTGATGAGTAGTTAAAAACCAAACAACCGAACAACTTTTTCTTCGTGTCTGTCCCCCTCTGTCTCTGCCAGCTGAAGGGCTTAGCAGGCTGTGTCTCGCAGTTTTGAGGAGGGCAAGTTAAAAATTCTTGATGTAGATGAAGGCAGACCTGTTACCTAACATTTGAAATACACTCCCTTGCCAAATCTCATGTGATAAGCAAACTAATTTTAACAAAAGGCAAGCTATATTTTGTTACACAATTTGGGTAGTGATTGGTGGCCTGACAGAGTTAGGGTATAATTCTGTCTCTGAAACATGCTTACAGTGAAGACCATCGTGCATTTTATCCACTATCTATTTTAAGCATGCCTCAAGAGGAACTTTAGAGCCTCTATATCTTGTAAAAATCTGCAGTAATTCAGCACACCTCTCTCTAAAGAGAGGTCAGCTTCCTTGTCCATTTTTAAGTGAATGCTTTTTGGAATGTTGCTGTATAGCCCAAAATATTTTTTAATATTTTGATTCTTAATTGAGGTAATATTTTTTTACATGAAAATATTTGTTGTTAGTTATATCAGTCATCTCTGTCCATCAGGAGTAGCTGTTGAAATAAGACACATCATGATTTGCCACAAGTGGGTAAATTACTTTTTGTTTTCTTTAATCCTTCCATGCAGCAAGGGAACTTTAACAGCTCAGTTGGATCAGATGGTTACATGCTGTCAATACTGACAAGTGGAATGTCACCAGTCACTTCGATCACTGAAGGTCTCCAGCAGGTAAGATTTGGGAAGGCTCTGTTGTCACAATTTTTCATAGTTTAAAATACTTTAAAATGTAGAACTTTATGCAAATATTATTTTTTCATCAAATGGCCGGTAATACTGACAGGTTTTGAAAACTGCAGTAGTATTTTCAAACTTAAGCTGGCAGGCGAGCTAAGACTACCCCCTGCTACTCAGGCCTGAACTGTTACGTAGTTAGGTTGGTTTTCATGAGTTTGTTTTTTGGAGGTTATACAACACACCTGCCTAGAACCTAATTTCATGACTAAATAATATGCTGCAATCCAAGATCCTAAATGAATTGAAGGATGTTTCTCTCTGTTTCCAGGTTGTTTGCATGGGCATTTTTCGAATCATTGGCCTGTTTTACCTAGGAAGTTTTGACAGCATAGTTCGTCGCTGCATGATGCAAAGGGAAAAATCTGAAAGTGCAGATAAGACTGAGTAATCTTTATTTTGAGTGGAAAGAAGAATGTCAACCAGTCCTGGACAGCTTGCTGCTTAAGTGGGACTCAGTTTAGCTCCTGAAGGATTTAGACTGGAAGTACTTGCCTGTGTGACAGAGGAGTCCCCTCAAAAGCTATGAAAGAAAGCAAAAGTACAACTCCGGAAGATGCCAAACTATGCAAAAATGTGAATGAGGATTAGATAGGTTTTTTTTTTTTTTGATGATTTGAGTTGGAGAGAATTTGGAGAGCTTGTAAGTGATCTGCAGAGTAGAATTTGAGAATGGACTATGTGTGGTAATTCTGGACAAATACTTAAGTTTTCTCACTTTGGTGCTTATGGACAAAATAAGTACCATGACAGACCAGGCCGAAATAGATTGAAGTCCCCTGAACAAGTTGATACCTTTTGCTAATGTTTTGGGACTGCTTTTAGTTTAGAATGTTAGATTTTTCTTTGGCCAATCTACAGATCCTTCTGTCAATGACAGCTGTCCTTATTCTATCCAACATGTGACCGTGGAAACCCTGAGATGGCAAATACATCTGTATCATCCAAGCTTTCTCAGTCTGGGAGCAATGAAAAAGTATGGTTTAATATATGCATACTTTCTAAAGGGAGATGAAGAACCCGTTCCCACAGAGAAATGCTATGAGATGTGATCAGGTCTGTAGCTCTTCTGGCCTTTGAAGTATGTTGTGAACAAAGGAAAAAAAATCTTACCAGTATCAAATGTGTTGATTACGACTCAACATTTTAAGCCATTGAAACAATGTACAATTTTTACAGATACTTAATCTGCCAGTTTTTGCTCTGGAAAGGAAAGTAGCTTAATGCTACTGTTATGCACATTATTTCAAAGCTGCAAATCATGAGCCAAACAAGTAGTTGATGATAGAATCAATTGTAATTAAAATGCCAGGCTCTTCCAGTAGCAGGAATGTAGCTTTTTAGGGCAGAAGGGTCAGGAGGGAGGGGAGAACTGTGTGTCAGAATGGCCTTCCACACTTCATTTTATCACTACATGGAAAAGCTTTCACATGAGAAATTATTTAAAATACTCTCCTTGTATGGCCCACTTCTAATTTGTTTCATTTACATTATATGAAACAAGGCTGCTCAATAACTGCTTCAGAATACACAGAACCCAGTGGTTGTTTCTAATAAATCTCATTCAACACTGAAAAAGCTTGATGCATAGCAATGATGTTTTAAGGGTGCACTATATATACTGTTTATTAAATGGACCACTATAGTAAGTGCCTTGTGAGCTGCTTTTTTTTCAAAAGCTGCATATTTTGTATTTGTTAGCACTGCTGTGTTTTCAATGTCATATTTTCCATTTTCATTCAGTACTCTGAATCTAAAATTACGTGTAAAACTGGGCACTTTCACTTCCTTGAAAGTAGTATTTAACAACCAAAATAAGCAAAATTTGATTGCTTTTGTTAAGATATTCTCTATATCTATTTCAGAAGAGGTATTCAATTAAACTGAGATGAAAAATAATAGGTGGTTAACTGGAAAACTTTAGAATGTAATTTATTGAGGCAGTTTATTTTCCCTCTCTTAATTAGGCTGATCAGTTTTAAATGTTCTTCACGTAGACTAAACTTGCTTTAATACCTGGTTTACAAACATACTTTTCAAAGATAGTCACGTTGGCACTCTCATTTTAAGTGGTTAGACTTCCATTACATCGCAAATGTTGAGGCACTATTGAATTCTTCATGAAGCCTATGTTTTAGGTCCTGCCTCCTGGTTTTGTTTAGATATATGAAGTTGTGCATGCCTATAATATAATGCTAATTTTGAGAATAGAGTGTATTCCTGCATTTTTAAACAGCTCAGCTTCAGTGCAAAGAATTCTAGTGTGCATATGTATTTCCTGTGCTGCTTAATGTGAATGACATAAGGGAGCATTTATCATACATCCATTGTCAACATCGCTGTGTTTCTTAAAGCAACATAACAATGCTATTCAGACCCTGCGATCGATGTTAACTCTTGTTTTGATGAAAATCAAATAGTCTTTCGACCACCTGCAAACAAATATCAAAATAGGTGAGTCGGTTGTGCTCTAGTTTGAAAAAAATGCTTCTGTAAATTACTTGATATCAGCACAAGCTTGAAAGTCAGGACTTAAAACCAGTAAGCCTTTGGATACTTGAATTTTTGGATCTTCAACTTGGAATGCTAAAGGGTTTGCATTTAAGACACATAATCCAGAAGGTCAGAGCACACACGACACTATGGCAGCTGGGCCTCTAAAGGTGTCAGGTTGGGCATCTTTGATCACCACTCACTACTTCTTGACTGAAGAGTCCTCCCAATAATGACTGATACAATTCAGTGCAAGTGTCTGTGAAGGAGAAGTAAGACTACTGGGTGAAAGTTATAGCCCTGATCTGCAGAGACTTCAGTTCACACCTAATTTTGCATAGTGTAAGTTGTTGTGTTGACAGTGAAACTTTAGGTTGAACCCCTCAGCAATTGTGGAAACTGGAACAAGGCAACTTTTTTGAATCAAGAATGGTAATCTTTTTCAATGTTCTATTTTCTGCTGTTGCAAGTTATTGATGTTAATTTTAACTGATAAACTTCTCAACTGTTTTACTGTCAAAACAAGGTAAATTGTCAGCTACAGCAACCTTTGGTGTAAATTTTGTTTTCTTATGCACATTCTCTATCTACCAATGTACTCATTTTAAGGTCCAATATAAAGTGAAGGAGATGCCTTGTAACCTTGTGGAAAAATCTTTAGCCATTGAAAAACTATTTTGCCAGTTTAAATGTTACAAAACCTCTGCATTGAAATGTTTTAGCAATGTATTAGATCTGTGAAGATCTTCAAATAGGCTTTATTACTTTTTGTCAAATTGTCAGTAATTTAATCACTTGTGCCATATCAGTCAGTGTCTTGTCTCGTTTTCTTGATCAATCTTTAGGATTCGATTTAGGCTTTGATAGTCTTTTCCATTCCATGTAGTTTCTAATGACTGTCTGCTTTACATACAGATTTATTATAACTTTACTTATAGTTTACTTCAACAAGGTGTTCACGTGCAATTTAAATAGATTTAATATTTTACTAAGAAAAAAAGACATAGGTAATAAACTTTATTTGCTGTGAAAAACTCTAGGCACTTTTAAATGGTAAAGATATATAGCGTTATTTGTAAAAAGAAACTTCGTGCTTATTGCGTCATCACTTTTTGTGCCAGAACTGTAAACTAGTTTTCATATTTTATATTTCTCAAAATAAATGGAGAATCAACAAAGGCTGTAACTTTTAAGTTCTTTTTAGAGGATGAAGAGTAGTGGCTAAATTCATTTGCAGGATATGGTGGTGGGGGCTTATTTTGTTGGGTTTTTTTAAATTTGAGATCAGCAGGATTCTGTTAATTTTGTAGGACAGCAGAGAGGGCAGTATATCCCTCCATTTTAGCAGCTTAGGGCAGAGGTAAGAAGGGATGTAAAGAATTCAACTGGGAATTGTCAGCAGACCTTGTATCCCCAAACCATAATAAAAGTGAGATTAAATTGACAAATCCTTCGTTTATTGCTGGAAGTGCTGCCAGTATATAAGTAGTGCTTGTGCTCTGGAAGTGCTTGTGAATCCTGAGGAGCCAAGTGATGCTTATTCTTTCCTAGTGGAAAACAATAGAAGTAATAGTTAGGGTAGATGTCTTTCTGTACTAGCAGTGAGCATGCAGCTGTATAGAAAAAACACTGTATTATGTTTGAGCTCTGTAGTAGGAAGGCTTGAGTGTGTAGCTTGCCCCAGTATAAGAGCAGGGGAGGAGTAGCACCAAGATACTTATTCCCAAACTAAATTCAAAATCTCAAATGCTCAATCTTTTAAAAAGACAGTTGTATTAAATTATCATAGAGCCAAAAATCAAAGATGGATTGAGGAAAGCATATGCTCCCTAAAATTGTGTTTTAAAGCTATGGGGCTGATGTTAATCTTTTAACTCTCCAATATTCTACATCAGTGTTGCAACTGGAGCTCCTGATATTTCCATTTCAGTAAAAGTAGCAGGCCAAAGTAGATTGCTCCTCAGTCCTTTTCATAACTCTGTTTCAGCTACAAGGCTAAATTATCCGATGGTTCCATTTAAATGTTTTTTTTCCCTGCCCACCCAGTACCAGGCACAATGAAGGGTAGGTGTGTGTATGATTGTCTGTCAAAGGTTGTAGTAAAAACCTCATGAAGTCATTTCCTTTCCTCTGTCACTGGGGGGAGACTAAATGAGGTGTCTGTCTTGCCACACCGCCCAACCTCCTTCTCTTCCTCCTTTCACCCTAGATGCTCTAAATTGGTGAGAAAGATAACGTGTTAATCTTCTGTTGGTGATGGTCTGCGGTGGGGGGGAAATAATACTGGTAAGCTTTTGGA
The DNA here is from genome assembly GCF_022539395.1 of Myiozetetes cayanensis. Taxonomy (NCBI): domain Eukaryota; kingdom Metazoa; phylum Chordata; class Aves; order Passeriformes; family Tyrannidae; genus Myiozetetes; species Myiozetetes cayanensis. The sequence goes on along the minus strand of NW_026086604.1, from coordinate 82,015,882 downwards.
TGAAACTCACACTGAAGGAAGCAGAAAGTGCAAATACTTTTTTTTTCTTTAAACCCCAAAAGATGCATACCTAATTTTTTTTGGGGGGAGGGGGGTCATCTAATATGATGAGGGGGATGCATTTAATAAAATTGTTTGTGAAGATTTGCTGTCTGGGGAAACCTTGCTGAATATAATACCAAGTCGCTTCTGGGGTAGAATACCACCAAGTCAGTCTGAAATTATTTTTTAATTGAAAACAAGTTTGTTTTCAGCTTGGAGGGGAATCCCCATGTTAATTTTAAACCTTTCCAGTTCTAACTATGAAGTTGGTTCTGTAGTAGTGCTGCTAGTGCAGTGTAAATAAATATAAGGGGCAAAAGCAAAATGTATGTGACTAACACAATCATGCTACCAATCACCAAGAATCAACTCCCTTGACCAAAATACAGTGTTAAATCTGTGAAGGTACCAGCTGTAAATAATATGTATAAAACTAAGTCTAAAACCAAATTTTATTGTTTTGGGTAACTTGCAACTGAAGGGAATGCCCTTGTCAAAGCTAACAAGTGCTTCAAAGGAAGTGGTTAAAATGCAGCATCTTCATCTCTATTTCAAAGCATTCACTCAAAAAAAGCACTTTCCCGCTTTTTACTTGGAGAAATTTTAACCGTTCTAATAATAAAAGTTTATGAATCAGAGATGGATGTTCATGTTTGTCCAGCAGACTCTTCCCATTTCCTACACCTCTGTGTGGAAGCTCTCTCCTTTCCTTTTCTGCAGTTTTGGCTGGGAAGTTGATCTCCAGTTCTTTTCAACATAACAGAAAGAAAGGGCATGGATGGCATTGCCTGAATCAGAAGCACAGGGTGGCAGCTTGCAAAATGTGGCGAGACAGCTCAGCTCTCATACAGATGAGACCCTATTGTCACATAGTGGAGATGTCAATAGGATATCCAGAGCTGGATGCAACTTTTTTGCCTCCTTCCAATCCAAACCATGGGGTTAATGGATCTTGACAAGAAGTGAAGATGATTAAGGGATGAGCACAGTGAAAGGCATCTGAAACTCAGGAGCTGTTTGCTGTGTTGGACCCTAAGGATATTATCCAAGTATCTCATCCAGCTGCCTTTCCTGATGAGCACAATTAAAGCCAGTGAAATAAACCATAATTGCAGGTTGGGTGTGCTTTAAGTGTTTTACAGTAGCATTATTTGCTCTGCAAGCGCTTCCAGCCAAAAAGGATCCACTCCACACCTGCAGCATTTGCAACACCGGCAGGATGAAAGACAATCTCCTATTTCAGGAATGCAGTCTGGAGAAGCGAAGTTTGTTCAGGTAAACCTGCCACCATCCTGGTTAAAAATGAGGAAAATACACATCCAGGCTTCACAGGTGCTACCTTTCCCTATACTTTTACGTGCAGGAAACTCTTTTTTTCAAGCATTCTATACAACAGATGCTAGCTGCTGCCTAAGCAGCAATGTTGAGCAAACCCAAGTGAGACAGTCTGAGCAATGAATCAGGTGGCATGCAGTTTGATGGTAGAGAATTATATGCATGCATGCAAGTCTACAAGAGAATTGCTTTCAAGGCATTTCATCCAGCTTGACAGAGATACCATAGATCCATGGGTATTGTGGTCTCCTGGACAGAAACAAACGTGAAAGACCATGTGGTTGGTGGTTAGTCTTAGTCAGGGTGAGTCTTGCAGACACAAAGGCACACAGAGCAAATCCATGGAAACGAGCAGTACTGAATGCCTGGAACAGAGGGAAGCACGGCCATCGGTGGCACAGACAAATGCCTCACTGGACACACCATCAAAAAGCCTTTGGAGAGCCACTGGCTGTGTGAGAAGTGGCTTGCTAATTTGCATATGTGCAAATTCCTCACCCATGGGCACAGTCTTAGTGAACTCTTTCAATAAAACACTTATTTAAGCTGTGCAAGAACATCAAAAGGCAATGGACCTCTTTAGTCATCATAACTGTATTTAACCTGTATTGCTCTAAATACTACTTTTCAGTTACTCAAACTTAGTTTACTGTTGTTGGGTTTTTTGGTTGGTGGTGGTGGTGGTTTTGATTTTTTCTAGAATAAAAAAATCTCTGCAGATTTAAAAAAAAAAAAAAAACAAACCTGGGAATGTTCTTGTTCATTGTGAATGCAAACATACACCCTGCTTGTTTCATGCCTGCTCAGGCAGGGCTTTAAACAATTGTTTGCTTCTCTCCAACTTGCCTGTGCATGAGCCAAGGAAATAAAAGGGTGGGCAGGTCACCAGGAACCAGGGTTGCTGCTGAAAGCCTGTTGATGTTAACACAAAAGTACAGGGAAAAGGTGTCCGCTTTCAGATTGTTGGGAAGTTCAGTGTTGCCAGGCATTACAAACTTTCTAGATCATTTGTTAATAATACATCTACTGTACAGTGCGCATCTGGGAAGCCACTGAAGAAACAGCAGGCTTTGTAGGATCCTGTCTGGTCAGTTGCCCGAGCATGGATAAGAAAGGCATCCCAGAAAATAATCTGTCCTTTGCACTGCCAGATCTGACTAATGCCTATTGTCAATGCTCCTGCCTCTCTAATTGTCAAGGGAGTTTTTTCAGGTGAGCTGCTGCTTGTATTCCTAATCAGGTTCCAATTCTTCATACAGTTAATTCTTCTTATTCATCTGATTAACTTTGGTGGGTCAGCTCACATAAGGGTAAATGTGTGTGCGGAAGGATTTGCAGCATCAGATCTTGAGTAGTCAGCATGTTATTTTGGTACCCAAAAGCATCGTAATGATTTCTTAGCTGACTCCATGCACTGATTTCATGCTCCTTGGTAAATCCTGAGCCTCTCTTGCCATTTCTTCCATCTGCCCCCAAAACCATATTGCCTTTATTTTGGATGTCTTTTTAACTGTTGTTTTATCCTGCTGAGCTCAAATTAACAAGCAAGATGAAAAGCAGTATTGTGATGCAAACTTGTGACACTGTAATAGATGCTCATCATCCACTCAGGTAGCATGATAATTGCTTTTAAGATGCCTCTCCTTTCAATCAGAGCCATACAGGTCAGACGCAATGCATTTGACACTTAAATGTTAAGAACAAGACTGTTTAAATGTACATAATTTTGTTTTGTTTTTTTACAGAGTCACAATTTGCCATTCTTCAAGGCACAGTTTTTGTTTCCCAGGACTCATCCCTAATACCCTTGCTTAAAGCAAATAGTTCCTAGGATTTTCCCTTGTGTTTTTCTTTTTTTTTTTTTTTGGACAGTCTCAGCTGCATTTGGTATTAGCAAGATTTCTGGTGAACCATGACCACTGTTTTCCTATTAAACTTTTTAAAAAGCAGGGATCTATCATTCCTATGGCAAAGTACTGAATTTAGAGCTGGTGGGGAAAAAGCACTGTTAGTAAGTCCCTTCCAAACAGAGTATCTCATAAATTTTTGCTGTTCCTGTTTCTGTCAAAAATCAGTTACGAATTCTGAAACTATTTTATTTTTCTGATTAAATGTCCTTGGTACATTTGGTTGGTCTTACTTCCATTTCTGCATACAAAAACCTTTGAATATCATAAGCAAAATCAGTGATATTTTCAATTCCTCCTTACAAAAGCCCATTAATTTTATATGCCTTTTTTTTTTTTTTTTTTGCATCAGTCCCACACTAATTTATCCTCTGAACTTTAAAACCAATCTTGCTAGACGTTGTTGTGCAGTGCTGTGTTATTTAACACCTGTGTCTGATGTATTTTCAGTTGCAGGACCAACTGCGTTAGATTCAGTCACCAGCACAGTGACAGACTGAATCAGCAGCCTTGGTTGATTATGGCCGTTCTGATTTTCTGTATCACTTGTTTTCCCTAGCACGATACATGGGAATGTCAGGTTACTTTCTGTTTTCAGAGGAGACCTTTTTCCTTCGTTCTCTTTTTGTGCGAGAATATAAAAGTGTTGATGTTACCTGACCGACAAATCCCTTGACTACATTTCTGCCATCAGAAGCCATCCCTCAGCTCATTGCAAGCACCTTACTTTCTGGAGTCTTTCATATGGATGGAGATGAGGCATCTTCACGTTCCAGCACTGCCGTAAGTTACACGCATGCCCTGGTGGAGTACAGCCCTTAGTCCATGATTGCACAGAGCATCATCAGTCTTCTCCTGATGGACTTGATGATCTCGGAGGTCTCTTCCAACCCAGTTAATTCTTTGATTCTGTGATTCTCCTGACCTCATTTCACTTGCTGTCCTGCAACCTCTGTCGCTCTCAAACCCCGAGAACTCAACCAGCCCGCTGCACACATCAGCAGGCGGGAGCGCACACAGGACAGTTTCCCGGGCAGCTCTGAGGCGAACGAGCCCTTCGCTCCCGCCACTGCAGGGACGGGCGGAGGGTCGCGGCTGTCGCGGCCGGAGCCCCGAGCCTGGGGCGAGCGGCGGCCGCTGGGTGGCAACAGCCGCCCGCTGGAGAGAAAAGTGGAGAGGGGAGACAGGGGACAAGAGCGAGGAGAGAGAAGAGAGGAGAATGGAGAGAGAGGAGAGAGAGGAAAAAGGAGAGAGAGAATGGGAAGAAGAGAGAGAGAGGAGAGGATGCGGGCACTAGATATGGTGCCGAGTGCCTTCCTGTGCTCCGCTAAATAAAAGATATCAGAACCATTAAGCACCCTGAACGCCTCTTCAGGTACCTGGAAAGGCGCTGTTTTGTACACGTTAGAAACAAATTCCTCGGTGCGTCCTCGAAACAAATCCCTGGATCACCGAGGGCACAGGTGAGTTCCGTTTAGCGCATGGGGAATCCTTCCCGTTTGGATGCCGGAACCTCCCCTTCTTCTGGAGGGAGGGAAAATTGACCCTTCCCACATCAGTGCCAGTTGCTCAAGCAGGGGAGCTGCCAGCCTGGGAAATACGCGTGACAGGTCCGTGGGTGAAGGAAGCGTGACACTGAAAACAAGAGACTTGAAGGGGAGGGTGCAGTCATTCCGAGTGTCCCCTGTCCGAACAAACTCACGGTCAACGCTTTATTTATGCATTTTATTCCTTTTAGGTTCGGGGTAGTGTATAGGTGAGATTATCATCAGTAACCCTCAAATCGGCAGAATTTATCCATAGTCTCATCCCGCTCTTGTGTTAAGCAGAGAAAGGTGCCGAGAATGTCCTGCTCCCGTTCGCCTTGGCATTTCCCCGGGATGGCTCCCCCTTTCACCTGGGGCAGTCCCAACATCATACCGATGTCGCTGCTCGGGGTGGCTGGGGAGCTGAACCATCGCTATTTCACAGATCTGTGGGTTTAACCTACTTTGAAGGTTAGCTCTGCTTCTTTGGTCAAGCTCCAGATTCCCCTCATCTCCAAAAAGTTCGATAGCCCCTCTTCAATATATTAAAAAAAAAAAAAAAATTCTTCAGGCCGGGCGTAGGGACGAATCTGAGCCCCGTTTCTACATACAGTCCTTAAACACTACTGCCTGCCCACGGGCACGCCTGAAAGCCGGGCGGCCTGCGTGGAGCAGGTGTGCGGGACTCCCCACGGCCGGGAGCCGGGGGGCACCGGCCGAGCCGGGACAGGGGCTGGGGCCAGCGCTCCCCGCCCCAACGCAGCTCGCTCGGAGCCCTGCCGGCCTGCACCGGGCCACTTTTCTTTTGCAGAAGGGGGATTCGGGCTTTTTTTTTGGGTTTCTCGCCTTCACACCATCCCCCGCTACCATTTTTTTTTAAGTATTATTAATTTATTTGAACGAATCCGCGCGGGGCGGCAGAGACGCGGACCGGGGCGCGCTCCCCCGCTGAGGGCCGTAAGCCCGCAGCCCCTCGCCCCCGCCGCCCGCTTCCTCCGCACGGGCGGGGGCGGCGGGGCGGGCCGGCAGCACCGCCCGCGGCCCCAGGGCCGCCCCTCCGCCCCGCTCTGCTCCGCTCCGCACGGCTCCGCTCCGCGCCCCCGCCGCCCCGCCGCCGGCCCCAGGCCCGCGCCGCGATGGAGGGCGGGCCCGGGCCGCGGGGGGCTGCTCGCCTCCCCCGCCGCCTGTTTCTTTTGAGCGCCCCCCCTCCTCCCCATTTCCCCTTTTCTTGAATGAAGCGTGAGGCGGAGCTCTAGGAAACCACCGCGCCCGGCTGCGCCGCGGGCCGGAGCCGGAGCCTCCCTCGGTCTCCGCTCCTCCCCGCCTCTCCTCGCCCCCGCCGCTCCGCTCCGCTCCGCTCCCCCGCCGCCGCCGCCGCCGCCGGGAGAGCTCCCCGCCCGCGCCCGCCGCCGCTCGGAGCCGCCGCCGCCGCCCGGAGCCGCCGCCGCCGCCGCCGGCAGCAGCAGCGCGGAGCGCCCGGAGGAGCCGCCCGGAGCCGGCGGGTGCGCGGGGCTGCGCGGGCGGGCGGGCGGGCAGCGGCGCCGCGGCCGCGGTCCCCATCGGCACCAATCACACCGCACACACGCCCGTCCGCGCCCCTCCTCGGCAGCGCCAGGGGCTCTTCGTCCGCCGATACAAAGCTGCTCGGGAAATGGCAGCAGTCAAAAGCAATTTTCCTTCTTTATTTTTATTTTCATTTTTTAATTAATTTTTTTTTCCGCGGTCTCTTGTGCAAAAGAATTAATTTCCTAAATACATACAGGGTTTTATTTTTTTTTTTTTTAATTTTTTTTTTTTATGTGTGCGTGCGTGTGTGTGGAAGCACCGGGCTCCTGCGATCGGTGTCTGAATGAAACTACGTAAATGCATATGTCTGTACGTTGCACTGGAGGGAAAAACAGAGCACTTCTGCGAGAGCTTGGATTCAAATGTGGTTCATCTGGTCTCCAGGATTTTCCGTCTCTTTGGGGTTGTTCGCCTTCCCAGGCTGCAAGGCGTTATTTTCTGAGCTTTGACACATTTTTGGAGATGTCTGTTAAACAGGAGTCTGGGAAAAAACATTTGAAATCATAGAAATATTTTTTTTTTGTCCCTTTCCCATCCCCTTGGTGACTTGAAGCATCAAAGCGGCCAGAACTTAACCTTTCTGAAGACTTGTGATGTTTGGATTTTATTGTTGCTATTTTTCTTTTAGAGGAAACTTGACAGAGGAACATATTTATAGTCCAAGTAAGTACTTTACAGAGGAAATTTAGTTTGTGTAACTTAACAAAAAAACCCAAAACCTAGTGTTGAGGTTTCTAGCATAAAGTGTGTTGGATTAACGTCCATCCAAGGCTGCTTTGCAAATTGTGTTGAATTGCAGTTTTTACAGTGTGTGTTCATCCACTCCTTCATGTCTATGGTAGTCCAGCACCTGGGGAAAATGCACCTGATTTTGAGTCGGTATAATATCTTTTAAGATGTATTTCAACACCGAGGAGGAAATGGTCCTAAAGTAAATTTATAATAAGTAATAAATGTGCACCTGGAAGTAAAGTCTTTACAACATTTAAATCCCTATTTATGACGTGCATCTCAAACCGAGGAGGAAACTCTGAGAAGACAAAAGTACCTCCAAGACCCCGAGAACTCCCCCACAACAGCGTGAATGAAACCGTATCCAATACAGTAACTGGATTATAATTTTTGGTGTTATTAATTTTATTATTATTGGCTGCTTTACTTTTTTGGGTTCATCCTGCTCCTCTTCTTCCTCTCTCCCTTCCTCTTGCTGCTTCCTCTTGGGAATTATGGCTCATCCGGGGAGAAGAGGCTACGATAACCGGGAGATAGTGCTGAAGTACATCCACTATAAACTCTCGCAGAGGGGATACGACTGGGCTGCCGGTGAGGACCCGGCACCCTTGCCTCCAGGTCTCTCTCCTCCTGCTGCTGCTGCGGTTGCTGCTGCTGCTGCTGCTGGGACTTCCTCTGATCACACTGGGCTGGTGTCTCCGCACCCCGAGCCCCCTGGCTCGGCTGCTGTTAGCCACACACCCCTGGCCGAGGGGCTGCGCCCCGCACCCCAGGTCGTCCACCTCGTCCTGCGCCAGGCAGGGGATGAGTTTTCCCGCCGCTACCAGAGGGACTTTGCCCAAATGTCTGGCCAGCTGCACCTGACGCCCTTCACGGCCAGGAGCCGCTTCGTGGCGGTGGTGGAGGAGCTCTTCCGAGATGGGGTTAACTGGGGCAGAATTGTGGCCTTCTTCGAGTTCGGCGGCGTGATGTGTGTGGAGAGCGTCAACCGGGAGATGTCTCCCCTTGTAGACAGCATCGCTGCCTGGATGACTGAGTACCTGAACCGGCACCTGCACAACTGGATCCAGGACAACGGAGGCTGGGTACGTTCCCCAATTGCTCCCTTCCCCTCCGGGCTCTAGCCCATGGCTGGTGGGACCCTGCATTTGGGCAGTGCCTGAGAGGTTGTACTCACGTTGTGGGGAGCAAAAGGTTTGCCTAGCGGGTGTCTGCACTGGTGTGTGCGTGGGCCTTTTGCCAGTTGTTGAGTTTCATCTTATTGCAGGGTACAGTGGAGTGGTTTGAGATGGGGGAACAGCTACAGTTCAGGAGCGAAAAGGATGAGTGAGGCAATGTCTTCATAGCAGTCTCTGCTTTCCTGTCCTTTCAGTGTCACGCTTCCTTCACCCATGGACTTGTCCAGCCTTGGCTATGGGCAGAACCAAGGCAGGTTCCTGGCCAAGGCAGAGTCCTTGCAGGGGGGCAGCAGAGATGCCCATCCAGCTGCCAGGGAGAGGCCCATCGTGGTAGTCCCAGTTGCAGGGCAGCAGGGATCACCTATGTGTGTGTGTGCATGTAGGCATGTGAAGGGTGATGTGTCAGACTGGTGTGCAACAAATACTGGTGAGCAGGTGGCCATCAGTGACACTGTCCACAGGCTGTGGTGGCAACTGGAGTGGGGTTCTATGGTATAGGATATGTCTAACATGAAAACTCTTTGTCTTGAGATGAAACAAAGGTACTGGGAGCTGTGTCTGTGGGATTGTTCTGGAAAATGAGTATTTGTTGTGATCTGATGGGTGACTGTGTTTCTGGGGTTGAGATCACCTGTGTCTGGGATGGGCTTCAGCATCATCTAGAAAGGAAAGATTTCCACTTGTGGAAAATGAACAGCTTTTATACTGATAGTCAGTCAAAAGCCTTTTCTTTTTCTCTTTCCCTCTCTTTCCAAAATTAAGAACTGCATTGAAATTGAAGGGGTATTTCTTTCCTTCTTTCCTGTATTAATTGATATACTGGAACAAAACACGGTCCCAGCCGCTCTCCCACAAACCAAACCTGTTGTACATGTAGAACTTATGATATTAATGCCTTGGAGGAAGAAATGGCAAAAGTTATGCTTCAGAAGAAACCTTGTGTCTGGGCTGAGAGCTGGTGTAAAGACACCTAGAAATTGAGGTCAGCTAGGTAGGACACGTGCAATTTCAGGTCCAGTGCCATGTGAAATACAGAGAGCTGACTCAGTGGCACAGCACACCTTTAAAAGATGTGTGTAAAAGAAGATAAAATACAGTATATGTTTCCCAGTTAACATGTTTTGCAAGTCTGGTGTTTGTGAAGCATTGTCGCATGAAACTTTTAGTCCTGGGTCTCTTGCTAAGTCAGTGTTATGCTAAATAATGTGTTGCCTACATTAACCATCTCTGTCAAAAAATGAAGATGCTGCCTTCCCACTGTTGAATCCATCTGACGAAAGGGGATCCATGTTCAGGGATCCAGAGGACATCTACCTGCTGATGACAGGAGGAAGATGAGGGCATCTTCCTCCATAATGGAAGGCGCAAAGCTTTGGGGTCCTTTTCTCAGCAGGAATCCACACTGCACACCTTCCAGAGGAGTGCTGCTGATCTCTGGCTACAAGTCACATTGGAGGCAGGATTGTTCTCCTGCTCTCCTCTGCTTCCACCAACAAAAAAAAAAAAAATTCAAGATTCATGGGGCCAGAAGAGGGAGCAAAAAATGTGTGTCCGTGCACATGTGTGTCTGTGCATTTATATAAATATATATGTATATACAAATATACACACATATACAGACACACCCATATGTATGTGCACACATACACATAAAATTACTCCAGCGCTTAATGGTTGGGACCACACTTGGGATAGGGAGGTCTATGCCCTCATCCCCTGTTTCATGGATCACTACAGGGGGTTTGTTGGTGTAGTGTGGGGCTTTTTTCACAAAACAGATAACTGTGGGAAGAAAAAATCTGCAGACGTTTCAGGCTTTTGGAGACCCTGTCTGGTTAAAAGGCAAGCAGCTAAAGGGTTAGGGATTTTGTGATTGCACTTCTGGGCTGGGATGCCTAACTTGTGCGTAAGTCCCTCCTCAGGCTGGAAGCCGGTTTGCAGAGCTGGGGCTGAGTTTGCTCCAGAGCCAGTGAAGTCATTCTGTTGACTCCAGTGAGCTTTGGATCAAATCGTAAGCGTGCTGGAGATGTATTGTGCTGTGGTGTATTGTGTAAAGAGAAACGTAAATAATGAATAAAACCGAGAATGTGAAAGTACAGGTGTTACCAGGCGTGATTGGCCAGAGGAGATGAGTGCTGGAGCTGTTTCTTGACAGTTAGAAATACAAGAAACTTGGGACTGTAAACAATGTCTGCCTTTAAAAGGAAAGGACACTTCTTATCGATAACCATTTAGTTCTTTATTCAGGTTTGCTATCAACAAAAGCTTCAGAATTTGGATGCATGTGATACCGTTTACTGTCGTGTGTTATTTGTAATGTACACATGGGAGAAGATGTGCAAAATACTACTTGAAGGTGCTTTTGCCTGTCTGTCTGGTACATGGTTGTTACCTTTGAGTCATATTAAACACAGGCAAAACCTTCTAGCTGATTACAAAGAGCAAAAGACTAACATGAAGTTGCTAACACAGCTTTTGATATCATCTCTTCACACAGAAATCAAGGACAGAGTAGGGCACTGGATTTTTCTTCTTTTTCTTTCTTAGCTTTCAGGATCTGTCAGCTTAAAAGGATGCTTTAATGTATGCACTCAGTCTTCAACTTGCCTCTTACCCCATGTAAGAACGTTATTAAAACCTCATAGATGGCTCTTCTGAAGTAGCCTTGTAGGTGGTGATGCTTGGTAGGACTTCAGCACGGCTGCCTGTAAGATCTCCCTGTCATGCAGGTTGCTGCAACAAGCAGGAGCTCCAGCAGCTGTAGCCTTCTTCCCCTTTATGTTGTGGCTCCCTGGTATGCTGTCGAGTGGTAAGTTTATTAGAGGGTGCATATACTTACTAGAGAAGAGAGCATCACAGTCACGGGCGTATGTTACTCAGCAAGTAAGTTGGACAGCACGTGCCTTGTGTCTGTTGTATGGGCCTGTGTCTTACACTCGGGTCTGATGTTTGGTTGGCATGTTTTTCTTATTTATCTGTTAGGTTTGAATCGGTTCTATGAGTTGGCAGTGTGTTTTCAGGATATGAATTCTTTAGGTTACAAGAGAAACAAAGAAGGGAGAAGCGTATCAAAGGGCAGGTTGGAAGGGAGATAGAGCTGGTGGAGCATAAATTTTAGGCATTAGACATCACTGATAATGGTGTCTGGGGATTGTTAATACCCTTACAATACATGGCATCGTGGGTTTGTTCAAAACTTAGAAAAAGCAACAGATGGGGACTGCACGGAATCTGTATTATTAGCTTGTGGTTCTGGTGGCAAATAAATACCGCTTTCAAAGATTTTCACTTAGACCAGGATACCGCACTATTGTAGCTTGACCTGATAACATCTTAATTGTATTACTAAAGAAATAAGAGGAGAACGAGCTCATCTCTGCAATTTCGTGGTACTTGGTATGATGTGTGCTTTCTGATTAAGAACTTAATGGCTTCATTTTGATTTTCAGAGCGGCAGGAGTGGCTGTCGCACTTGGCAGCTTTTGGCATTGACGTGGGGAACGCTGAAGTGATGCAGTCGGTGTGGGGGAAATAACTGTGTTTGTCTTGCAGTGATGGGTTCCCTCTTTGGGCATACAACCTAACAGGCGTGGGAGCCATGCTTAGCTCTGGGCACTTCTAGTCCAACATATGGCTTCCTCCCCAAGCTGTTCAAGAAAAACCAATTGTGAGAACTACAGAAGGAGACACAGGCATCGTCATATTTACATAGAAAAGTGCATTTTTGATGTAAGGAATAAAGAAGGCCAGGTGAGATAAGCAGTGTTGTGTTGAAAATTCAGCTGGGAACACATAATTTTAAATTATAATATTTACAAATATTTACATTTGAACCAGGAATGCAAGGGTCATGTGTTTTCATCTGATTCTCTTCTTTTGTTGCAATTCTTTGTTCTATTTGAGAGTTAAGGCCAGAATACAGGAAAGGATTTAGGTGCCTGAATTGGACATTGGGTGGAACATTAGTGCTGACATCGTCCAGGTGCCTGCCTAGCCAGAACAGTGAGAGAAGTCCCTGACTTCTCGCTGTTCCTCACCCAAGCTAGTCAGAAGAGGGAGCCACTCAGCATGCTGTGGGAGACACTGTTCCCTAGAACCTCTATGTCCCAAAGCTGGCAGGCACCCTCTGGCCCACCTGCTCTCACTCAGGTGCGTGCGATCCTTGCATGCAAACACATTTGAGGAGAAACTCCCACTTTTCCTGGTGGCTCCTTAGTTAAGGCCACTCCCAAGCTTTGCCAACAAGACTTTCTCCAGCCTGGCAGGGGGTTGTACATCCGCATCTCCACTATCAGGAGGTTTCACCTACCAGATGGCTTCTGATTGTGCTGAGGTGTCATCCCCTTTGGCAACAGGGCTCCTCCTCCTCTCAGGGGTGAGATTTCATTTGGTGGAGGAGGAAGAACTGGGTTGTCTAATTCCAGCAGTCCAGTGTGTTTTCTCAGATGGCTGTCTACAGCCAGATGAATGAATGCTTCTTGGACCAGCAAGTAGACCCCAGGTTTCCCTTCTCCTGAGTTGACTGTCCTCGTCACTGAGCTTCCTCTTTTTTTTTTTTTCTTCATACCTAGTGAATCACTAACCTTTTTTGCTTGGTGGCATGCCTTGGAAAGGAAGCTTGGAGGGTCTCTGTACCCTGCAGTGGTCCATGGCCCTCTCATGAAGGTGATGGATGGCAGATACATCTGCCTCTGGGACAGAGCTAGGGGTTGTGGATAGCGGTGTGACACAGGACCCTTTGCGAGCTCATGTGTGGGGCACTGACTGAAATCCCATCCCTTTCAGGATCTGGAGCTGCTTTCCCAACAGCTCTGCGAGGCACCCACCTGCACAGAACATTGCTTCTCGTGCAAGTCCAAAGCAAAAGCCTCTTGCTCATTCACCATGGGACTTCACCTTGCCTGGAGTGGGATGCCATGTGCTGGAGCAGAGGCACTTTGACTTTTTTACCAGCAACATTCAGTCTTGTAACTACTCAGTCCCCAGTGGGGCTAACCCCAAGTCACTGTTTGACTGGTAAAAGGAAACTATGTGAAATCCACTCAGTTAAATAAATGAATTGGTAGTTTCAAGTGTTGCACCTTCTAGGTCCTTTGCCAGTTTTTGTGGCTTTGTGGGTTTATAATCGAATTCTTAAAATATTATCAAAATGTTTTTCTGTTGCAGAAGAGCAAGAAATTCATTCTATGGGGGATCTGTACAGAAGCAAAGAGGAAAAGAGCTAGGACAGAAAGAGAAAATGATTGCGGTTCGCCAGTCCTTTTCATTTATAATAGCTTTCTCTGTAAATTGCAACACCATTAGGCTGCATATTTTCTCAGAAGTCTGGCCGTTTTTTCTAAAAAAATAAAAAAAATATATTGACTGTGACCTTTAAAATTTCAGAACCAGGGGTCTCACTTGTGGAGATGATGTCATTTGCCTTGATCTTGCAAAGAACTGTAAAGTTCAAACAGCAATCCTATTAAAAAGTTTTACTTTACTTTCAGTATTGAGAAAGAAATTTGTTCTGTGCCTGCACTAACACAGGCCTCTCTCAAGCTGCTGTGTTAGCTCTGCTGGACAGTAAGGAGCTTAGTTTTTTGAGTATGTAGCTTGAAATTCAGATTCGGTAATCCATGAAGAAAATCCAGCTGAATTTTTCTGCCAAGGCACAAGCGTTTCTCCGATGGCAAAGCATGGCTCTAGCAGGAGAATCACAAGACCTATGCAATGATGTGTGAAATTGCATGTGGAGCAGAAGCATTTTCCCAGCGGCCAGATCCGAAGGCCTGGGCTCCCTAAGGCAGCACGGGAACTTCGTACTGCATCGCCAGCAAACATTAAGCCCTTGTGCTCGATACAGGCGTCCTTGATGAGAGGGTCATCTTTCGGTGGGTTAGACCTGGCATGGTGGTGGGAAGTATGTGTAGAAACAGGAGCAGCTCTCAGGTGTCACTGTGAAACCTCTGCTGTGGTTTCGGTCTTGTGTGATGGTTTGTGCCTGGAGCATGGAAAGCCAGCCTTTGCTCTGCTGTTGCCACCAAAGGATGCTGGGCTGGGGACTTGAGGCAAGCATGGCTGAAGTGGTGGTTCTCTGCATTGCCAGCGCCAGCTGCCAACAGTCACGCTGTGTTCTTGTCTCCTGTCTTGCTCTGCAGCTGCCTCATGACCTAGCCCAAAGCCTTTTAGCACCGCGGTCCTACCCCAGGGCTGCTGGAAAGGCAGTGGCCTGGGGTCTGCGTAGCCCCAAACTGGGTCAGCAGCCTGGGCGCTTGAGGAGCCATAACTTAAAAACAGTGCAAAAGGTCTGGTTGAATAATGACTCTCCTGTAGCAAAGGGAACTTTTACTTTTCAGCTATTGCATTTCCACCCCTTTTGGAGATCAGAGTTATGATGAGTGGTTCTGGTTCTTTGCCTGTTTTCTCTTTCTGCTTCATGGTGGGCTGGTAGTCCCCAGCTTTCTGAGTGCCCCTTTCCATCACTGCTGCTGGTGCTGGGCACTGGGTGCGAGCCAGGATTCTGGGTGCTGCCACACAGCCATGGGGCACCATGCCTGCCAGGTCTGGCCCTTCCCCTCCTCCATCCCTGTTTTATTTTCCTTCACACCCTTGGGAGGGTGGAGCCCAGCCCTGTTTGGTTTGTTGGTTTTTTAAAAATAATTTATTTATGAGCACCTCATGGCTGCTCTCCTGCTGATTTAGTAACAATAATAGCAACATTTGTTACGCAGTGGCAGCAAAATACTGATTATTTCTAAGGGCAGTACCGGCCTGTTTTATTTTCCATTTCATATATAATAATAGGACGGATGAAGGTGTGCGGTGCCATAAATCTTCTCTTCCACAGCAGGGTAACATCCAGGCCTTCTTGGCAAACATGAATGCTGATGAAAGATTTGAGGGATTTTTATTTTACTCTGGCTTTCAGTCTCATTAACAATCTGATGGCTTTTTTACTTTTTTAAAATTTTTTTTGCCCTTTTTTTTTTTTTGGCTCCCAAAGGACTATAAAACCAGGTAACTTTTCCAAATGCGTCTAAAAACCTGGAATTTATTTTCTGTTTTTTATCTTAATGCTAGTTTGCTGTCATAATTATTGTATATTAATATACTTTACTAAATTCCCCCTTGCTCAGTTCCTTGTGGGCTTCTGGATTTTACAGTTAATGAGTAAGAAATTTGGTATTAGAAAGTGTTGCCATTGACTTCAATAGAAACAGGAAGAGGCACTTAATTGGACAATTGTAGTTATATTTACTTTGTATATGCAGCAAGAAAAGTAAGATCAAATGAAAAGGCACAGATTTCCAGCTAATAGAAAAAACAGCCTTTTCTGCAACACAGATTAACCTTTGGGAGTTGTTTTCTTGGGAGAGCTGTGAGTGGAAGTACTCAGGAAAGGTTTAGGTGTTCATAAGGGTAAGGAAAACATCTATGCTTATTGTTTGAATCAGATTGTTTGAAAGGGTAGTCATACACCTTGGGCTAACTTTAACATCAACTGCTGAAATTAGGTCACCAAATGCTGAGGGTAGACCTTTCTCCAGGTAATGCTATTTCGAAATGATCTATTCCACTGCTTCTCCACCAGAGCACCTGGTGCAGGTCGGTGTCTGGGGATGCTGGGGTGCATGTGCTGCCAGCCTCATCCATCCAGGGAAAACTCCTCAGTCCTGCATATTTTTTGTAAAGGTAATTGTAAATGCACTTGCTGTGTTTCCAAGAGTACCCACATCACTGAATTTACTCCTTTGCTGTCTGGAAATCTATTATGAATTACCACACGAGTATCTAACTTCGCATTTAAAGTTGCAAGCCCGTCATCCTTGTATTTTGTCATCAAAGTTCTGTAAAAAGGAGAGGTACTGGGCTAATGGTTGGACTCAATGATCTTAAAGGTCTTTTCCAACCTAAATGACTCTATGATTCTATTATTTTGAGTTAGTTGAGAAAAATAGTCAGCATTCTTCAGTGCATACATAATTTTCTTGCTTTTTTTATTTAGGAAGCACAAAAAGAATGATTCCATTTTGTTGATTGAAAAAGCAAGTCAGTGGGTTTCGGGGTACTTCAGTGAGTAATTTATGTATGTGGGCCAGGTACAATCAAAAAGAAAAGGCTTCATTTTTCCCCCATAGTGATTGAAAGAGACTGTCACGCAGTTGTTCGAGAAAGCAACTAAGAGTAAAAACTTAACTTCCTCTTCTTGGCTGTAGTACTGGGTGCACAATAGGATGTGGAGCAAATTAATATCTCACTTTTTCAGTTAACTCAGTTAAGAAATAGGTATTCTTGCTAACTACACAGCATACCAAGTCTGCGAAATTTATTATTGTCCGCTGTGCTATCATGAGTTGGGCTGATATTCTATAATTAAAAAAAAGGAGTGATACAAGGTACAATATTGAACAAAATGTCCATCACAGTAATTTGGGGCTTAGAATAAAGTTCAAATCTGTAGCATTACATTTTGTCATTGCTGGAGCTTGCTAGCCTGGGAAAGAGCAAAGTGAGTCAGATTGTGAAACTATCTTGGGGTGAGATTTGAGTGGAGAGAGGAGGTAGAAGAAAGAAAAAATAAAACTTAAATGGAAATTAGGCTTAAACTTTTCAGCTCCACTGTTTGGATGTGTTTAGCAATGCTTGTGATGGAAACAGATTAAAGAGATCAGTTTCAGGTGTTGATTTCTAGTTTTTATTTAGGGAAAGAGTGAGCAGTGTGAGAAACAGCAACTGACAGTATTAGTGTTTTCCTTTATATATCAGCACAGTTCACTGAGTGTTTCAAGAAGGAATTTGTCTTTTCTGTTCCCACCATATGTAAGGGTTCTCTATGGCGCTTCAGGAAAGAAGCAGTATAGGTGTATCACATGCACCTGTAGGAAGTATCTTCATACAATTGTATTCCTTTTTTTCCATTCACAAGCTTCATTAAGTGTTCAGATGCAGGCAGAAAAAGCAATTTTAAAACATTTTAAAAAAATTAGTGGTAATCAAACCTTTTACCTTAATCGTGAGCTTGAAATTGATGGAATAACTATTGCCGGCTTTGTCTCTAAAGGAAAGTACTTGTTTCTTAAAAATATTCTTCACATATTCAAACTGTGAATTATAAAAGATATTAGAGGGCCCTATTTCTCATCTCTTATTTTTTATAGAGAAAAAAGAATCAGAAATAAATCAAAGACAAATACAATAGTAAATGAGTTGGCATTTCCATTAGCAGAATAAGGTGGTCAGTGTTGTAGGTCAATAAAACCTGTTGAAATTCTCAAGAATGTACACACAGCTTAAGGAAAAAAAAAAGACATTAAAAAACCTGAAGTAATTACTCCTTGTTCATAAGAGAATCAAATTCTATGTTGTGCTCAAAGTTTCTGCAAATTTTTGTTCATGCTAGACTTATCCAAAGCCCCTCTCCTGTAGTCATCTGGCACATCACAGTAAATCACACTGTCTAAATATCTAATCCCCAGTCTGCTGCTGGATGCTAAAGGTCCTGAATATAGCTGAGAAAGAGGCCTAATGCCCATGTTATTTACAGGTTCCAGCTTGACTTATTCCTTTCTCCGTTTTCCAGATCTGCAATAATTAGCAGCGCTTCCGTGAAGCTGGACTGGAGGAAAGGCTTTGCTCCTCTTTGGGCCAGAGTGCTGCAGCAGGGTTTCTCCCAGCAAGAGAGAAAATAAACCGGTGTCTTGAAATGTCAGGTGGCAATCAAGGCTGAAAGTAAATGAGCCAGCCTGGAGGCTGTTCAGGCTTCTGCAGGAGATCATGGCTGTCTGCAAAAAATTCCTGCAGTAGAAAATTCATGCATTTGGCTCTGGACTGAATGTATGAAAGCCTTGCCTGGCTGGAGTCAATAGCTATTTTTTTCAGTGTGGATGCTAAAACCAGTGATGTCTAGCCTCAAACAGCAGTAAGCACGTGGACAGATCCAGAAAGGGATCTATAAAGTGTTGTTGAACAAAGCCTTGGTTGTGGTGGGCACATCTGGGCAGTGGTGGAAAACTGGAGCAAGGTTGCCTTGGGTTTTGCCATGAGAGTGCTTCTCAGCCTCCCCAAGCAGGAAGCTAAACATGTCCTTCTGATTGTGCCTGTGGAATTATAGACCAGGAATTATAGTGTCCCTCCAGGACCCCAGCAGCTTTCTAGAAATTGGTCCTGTCCAACTCCAGCCAGTAAAACTGTGCCTGAACCCCAGGAGTGAGCTGGTGAGTCTCCCTGGTGCTTTAGGACCTTGATGGGGGGAGCTTCCCACTCTGCTCTCCAGCCTGGGTGGCACAAGTGGTGGGGAAACCTGCCATGGAATCCCTTTATACCTTTTCTCATATTTATTGTAGTTGATTGTTTCACAAGGGAATAGAGTATTTATTTTGCAAGCAATTGGAATTTTCCTGCCTTAAAAAAAATTATTTTTCCCTAACACAGTGAGAAGGATGCTTGTGACATGTAGCACATCCTGTAGGCTGGGACTTCTCTGGGAGTTTAATGGCAGCACTGGCACACTGTTAGGCTCTGTAAACTGGCCTAGGGTTTGTTTTAGAAAACTTACTTTTTTCTTCCCCCCCCTTCTCTCTGCTCCCTTCTCTTCCCTCCCTGCAGACAGAAATACATCATTCTTGCAAACACAACTGTTTAATTTTAATAACTGGCCTGGAGCTAAAACTGACAGTGGGAGAGGAACTGTTTGGTTTGCAGTTGCTGACAGCTGGAATAAACTACCTGTTCTTTTGGAAGGGATGGACAGGCAGCTTGTTTGGTTTTGAGGACACTTTGATCCCTAAAGAAACTCCTCTCAACAAAAGAAATGATGACTGAAACTGTGGCAGCTCAGTGTTACTGACTGCTCTTTATAAGTAAGGCTCCAAGTGTGATGGGGAAATGCTGTGTGCAGACATCCCATGTCTCCCTAGTTCAGATCGTTCTGCTGAGACCAACTCCTTGTCCTGAAAGGTCACTGTCACCAGTGCCTTGGGAGAGACCCAGAGTCCTGCTAAAATCAGTTTCCTGTGATCAAGGTCCCTATCAAGTTCGTTTGACAAGAGCTCTTTGGAATAGCTACATGGCTTAGCTTCTCAAAACCCTGCCTGAAAGCAATGTAGGCTGGATGATTAAGTTGGATATTAAATAATTTTGCAATGAATGGTTTTACCTCTGGCTCCTTAAGAAGGAGCCTTCTTATTTTGCCAGTTCTCAGAAGAAAATGGCAGCAGTCCCATTTCCTCTTCTCCTCCCTCAGGGCCTGCCACCCTTTTTATTTTTATTTTTTTCCTCCTAGGGCCATTAGACAACATGCAAATTATTGTTAATAGGGCAAGAACAATACTGCATTCCCAGTGGGATTGTTAGGGTCAAAACCGTCGCATGCCAGCCCTCAGTGTGATACTAATTTTGGCCATGTCTGCCACGGGGTTTGGAGGTCAAGCAGAAGGGGGTTGTGAAGCACAGACCTGTCCCTGCAGCCCCCTGCCCACATCAGGCTCTGGCCAGACTGTGCCAGGGGGCTCTCCTGACACCCATGGCAAGGCTGGAGTGCTGCAAGGCACAGGCTCCTTGCTCCACCTTTCCTGCAACCTCATCGGAGGTCCTTCAGAGGAGACAAGTCCTCCATTGCCCAGGGACCTTACCAACCTCTTTCCTCCCTCCCTTTCCCTGCTTCTCCACAGAGGTATCTTTGTGCTTGAGAGATAAGAAAGCACCACATGGCTTGCTTTGATGTGGGCTTCCACTTGAAATATGGGGATGCCTGGCAGCAAAAGGGGCTGTGGGGCTGGACTCAACAAAGGGCAGCCTGCAGCCCACATCCACTGTGAGGTTTGGTGCAGTCTCCAAAGGACAGGGACAGGTTGGGGGAGCTGGAGAGAGGATGCTGTACCCTCACTTCCATCTTCTCTATCCCAGACCCTTCCTTCCAGGAACCCTGAGAGTCCTTCCATGGAGGGACATGCTGGCAGTGAATGTTTTAACATTAGCTTTATAAACTATGTGGACTGTGTGCCACAGTTCAGAGGCAATGGAAGGGCAGCTGCCTCCAGGCCTCAGCCTAGGGCTAGTTTCTGTCTTTCCCCTTTGCTTTAAAGTCATAGGACTTTGTCACTGGAACTGTTGGGTGGGGGATTAGAGCATCTACAAGGCTCCTTTTGTAACACGTTTTACAGGGAAGTGGTTGTAACTATATTTAAAAGTGACTGTAGGGGACAAAAGAGAAATGTACTTCTGGCATCACTGACTGAAGTAAAAGTAGAGTACATTGGATATCTCAGTCAAGCCTGGGATTGTGAGTTCCCTTTGTCCTACGAGATTTGCTGAAATCCCTGCCTCAGTAACACTTTTGGAAATGGCAAGTCCTTGACATCATGTCTTCACCCTAGGTTTTGGTGGATGAACAAAATGAAAAAAGAACACTTTAGGTTTTATAAAGTACTTCAAGGAAAGGTTTGTCTGGGTTTCCCTCTCCCCCCGCCCCCTTTGACCTGGCCAGGGACTCCATGCACTCCCCAGTGCCTGCAGACTCAGAAGTGCTTACCTTGAAGAGGTAGCAGTGGACTTGCTCAAGTCTCTGACTTCCAGGGAAGCAGGATGAAAGGGCTGAAGCAGAAAGTGAAACTCTTGAAAAACAAAAATGCAACAGAACAGCCTTCTTTCATTTTCCCAAGTGAGCATAATGCAAAAAGTAAACAGTTGGCACAAATGACTAATGCAGGTTTGCCAGGAGGCTGATCAAAAACATACCAAATTCAGCAGTATGTTTTGCACGAAGTTCAATAGGCTTTTGGCATCAGACTTGTTGCAAGGTAGGCAAGAATATTTTTTGAAAGAAAAATGCCATTTGAAAAAATGTGGAAAATTCTCCTGCTCTACCTCCTACATGTTGCTATTGTCAAACAGTCACTGATCTTATTTTAGACTTGACCTTCGTGTTCTTTCCACAGCACACAGGCTGAATGACATGTTATTCAAGTTCTCAGACAATATTATGATATATCTGCTTTTATATTTAGCTGAAACTTTTATTCTCCTTATAAACAGACCCACCTAATGCAACCACCACCTATCTAGGGAAAGTATTTCCATTCCCCTTGGCTTAATTTGGACAAATTTGGCATGAAAACATTCAATAGTTCCATAATAACCTTTGCAACAGGATGCCTGCTGTGCTGACATGCAGGTCTAGAGCAACTTGTACCATGTGCCAGGAAATTGCATTCTTAAGAAAAATCTAGACATAAATTCTGAACAATCAACACTTAAATTTTAAGAAGTCTGGCAGCAAGCTGTTATCTGCCTCATGGGCTTTTGCTTTAATGACTTTTTACTTTCTGAGCTCTACTTCTCTGTCCTTTATTCAGGCTGTATGCCCCTGGCCCAAGTAAGCTGAACTCTGGAGAGGGGAGAGAGGGTACAATTAGTTTCTTCTCTCTTGTTCTTGTGTGCCTGTGTGCTCCAGCACTGCACCTTGACACAGCAGGAGAGTGATTTCTTACCTTAAGAAAGCAGAGCTAAGCTGGAAGTTAGTTACACAAATGGTCATTTAGCTCTCAGTGGGCATTCACACAATGGGCCTGCAAAGCAGTTCAGCCTTGCCTTCCAGACTGGTGAGCTGGAAGGAGGATGGGGAGAGACAGAAGTACCACCAGACCCAGCTATCCTAGATCAGCTGGGGACATCCTTACCCTGGGACAGGCCAGGTTCCTGAAATATGAGGTGACTAAAGACTAGACTGATTCCAGGGGGAGACAAAGTTTTTCCTGCCTTGTGGTCTTTGAGCACTTCATTCTTTTTGCTCCTCTCACTGGAAGTGGAGCAAGCAAACAATATCATATGGACGCTCATCTTCCAGAACTACTGCCAACTTGGACAAAGGCTCCATGACTCTCAAACCTTCCCCAAACCTCCCTTTTTTCCACTTAATGGAACAACAGCATGGCTGGAAGACCTGTAAGTGACACTCTGACAAGACCTCCTAGATGTGCATCAAATGTTACATCAACAAGAAAAGGGTGGTCGCAGATGGAAGCAACTGCATCCCTGAGTTTTACCACTAGGAGATTGCAAGAAAAACGCACACAGCTCCTTAGGAAAGAAAAAAACCACTGTTTTTTGTGATGAGTTCTGTAAAGCAGCAGGACAATTTAATTGACAAAACATTAAATGGGATTCTAGGAGGAGGCAGGGATGGGGAAGGGTGTTCAATGGATATGAACTCGAGGCAAAATGAAGGGCTGCAAAACCGTGTGAACTGAACCCCATCAGGGAAGGCTTACTAAAACTTGAGCCAGGAAAAATTATAGAGCTCTATAAATAGCTAAATTGAAAATTGAATGCATTTGTGTGTGTGGATGCGCACATCTATCTATGAGGTCATGTGTGTAAAAGAAATACAGTAGTACTTCATATGTTGGGTTGTTTTTTTTTTAAGTAGTGGAAAATGTTTTAATGACTTTTTGGATTTTTTTTTATTTTTTCCTAGAGACAGTACATTATGTTCTGTCCTTAGGGCCAAAAACACAAAGTGCCTATTTTCATGAGGAATCCTACAGAAGGAGGAAGGGAAAGTATTATGCAGTGTAGCAAGGGTATAGTAGCCATTCCACAGTGATTACACATCCAAGCAAAGCCTGCACTAGAAAACTCAAAAATACATTAGAAGCGGAAAACAAGATGTGTGAAGTGTTTCCTATTCCCTTCCCACACTTAATGACAACCAAGCAAGTAGGGAGGTGGTCATGGAGTTTAAATTTAACCCTTTGTATTTGATAATAAGACACTATTTCAGTGGCAGGCAGCAAGCATGTTATGTACACACTAGATTGAGGACTTCCTCTGCTTATTAATTTTGCTCTCTCAGAACTTTAAGTTATTTTCAGTATGTTAAAATAATCCAGACACAAACCAGAAGTGACTGGAAGCTCTAAATAATGCAGAAGACGTTCAAGAATTAGGGTAGTTGAAATGAATCCCAGCCTGAACAGCTCCTTAATCAAAATACAAACTGTTTTTAGTTTTATACCAATAACTTGTGATTCAAAGTCTGACCCCCCCATTACCTTTTAATACCTTTCATTCATCCTGTGATGGTCAAATGATGAATGAAATCAGTCTTTGGGAAAAAAAAGGGCTCTTTTTTCACATGGAATTCAAGTGAATTAAAGAATCTGTGCAGTTGTTCAATTTGATTTAAGAGCAAGATGCAGTCTGAAGTATAATGCCCTCATACCACGAGTCTCCTTTGCCGGCTTGTTTAATCGTTTATGATAACATCAGTAGCTTGGTAAATGATGTAATGGGAGTTAAATCAGGATGACCAACATAAACATCTGTCAGTGCATGTGAACATTTGATGTATGACCCCAGGGCCCAGTGCAGCAGTCAGTATCTTGGCAAACAGTCCTTGGACGTCAGTGTCACTCGAGGTTGCAGGATTGCACGCTGGAGAGGATTCATGCCGTCTACTCCGTGCTGTTAGCTGCTAGCAGGGTATGTGATCTGGCTGCTCCGTATCGGGTGTATCACTTGGCAGCAGGTCCCCTCCTCACTGTGGGCAGAACTCACCCCAGTGCTGAGGGTCAGGGCAAGGCATCAGCATCATGCTGCTTCTCCCAGTGAGCCTCAGCTGTCATTAGGTGATGAGTAGGCTTGTGCTGTTCCTCTGAAATGCGGGAAAGTTCTACAGAGGTAAGCTATGTCATTCTGGCTAGCCATGTAGACTGGGACTCACAGTACAATTAGTAACCAAGAAATCAGCCTTAGTGTTTTGTGAACATAATTTCAGAGGAATAATTTACTAGGCTTGGATTATACTGGTGTTATTTTCATTCAAAATCATCCTGTCATCGTGTTCTTGCATGGATTTGTAATTTTCTGAAACTAAGCTGGCTGGTATGTTCATGTTCCTCATTAATCTTTTTTTTTTTTAATTTGTTTTTTTTTAATGAGAGTCATGTGGAAAGCTAATAGTATCTACTACAGAAAAACATGTCAGTTATTTGACATACCCTCTGCAGAAATGGACAGAAAGGATCTGAAAAAAAAAAAGATGTGTTATGGAGGAAGCACAGAGCTAAGGGAACTCTGCCTGTTATATTTTGGGTTAAATTGTTCTTTGAAGGCAACGCCTTTGTTGCAAAGGTAACACAGGTGAGAAATGCCACAATGATGGGTTCAGTGGGGTGGATGGTTGTGGCTCCTTAGTCATCAGTGGGAACCTCAGTATAAGCCGTGACTGGACACAAAGCTGTGGTTGGTCCTATTTGCCCACCCACTCTGATAGCAGCTTTGCTTTAGCATCTGGAGATACAGGAAAACTCTTCCCATTCATGATATGCCCTTGCTGTTGCACATGTGGTTACTTTCACAAAAAAGGTAGTCATATTTAACTATTTTACTCCTTTTTAATCCCTTCAAGGTACTGAACACATAATTGACTTCAAAAGGAGTCTTTTATCCGTCATGAGTAAGTACATGAAGTTGTAGAACCTAGACTTCTTATTGCCATGACTTTTCAAAAGAGAGCTGGCAGCATCCCATAGCTTTTATTATGGATATAATATAGAGTCTGTTTGCAACAAGAAGGAATAAGTTATATATTCCATAGTTACTATGATTTTTTTAAAAGATGAAATGCAAACCATTCAGGAATGCAACTTAAGCTACATTACTTCAAAATAAAGTTATAGAAATAAATATAAATGCAAGCTAAAATATTTTATCTCTTCCAAGACCCACTACCAGCTTTAAAAAAAGATCATAATTAGCTGGATATGTTGAAAGTACTGGAACAGCACACAGTTATTCTAAATGAGGAGGAGAACTGGAGAAAGAAAGCACCCCTCCTCACCAGCAGTTCTGCACACATGCACCACACATGCCCAATTTGGTTTTTGCAGAGTATGCTATCAAGTGAATACTGTCATGTTCCCTGTTTAATCAGTTTCCTCTTCTATTTGTGCACTGTTGTATATAAAAGGAAATCTGCTTGTAAAGTCAGGCTTTTTAATAATTCATTCAAAAATGATTAGAGTTCAAGGGGAAAGTTGTTCTTTTAAATGACTGAACCAAACAGGAAAAACACATGTAACAGAGGTTGAAATTCACTCCTGCCTGGATTATATATGGTATATTTAAATTCTATGTTCAGATCTAAAAATGTGGCTTAAAATAGAATGTCAGTAGTTATCATCTTTATTTGGGTCCTCCTTTATCCCCCATTTGGGGAAATTTTGTTTGTTCTGAATCTTCAAAGGTGCTTTCTTAGGCAGTAAGATAAGAAAGAGGATTTTTTTCTTTGGTCTTAACATATACTGTGTCTTCCCAAAACAGGCTGAAAAATCCCAGTTGGAATTGGGTTTGCCAGTGGTAATTCTCATCTTCTCTTCAGACTGTGCTCTACACAGTAACCCAGCAACATCCCTGAGGAATGATCCTTATTCCAGGTTGGGTGCTGAGCTGGCAGGGGATGTGTAGGAGTGGAGGGATAGTGTAAGGGATTTGGTGGGTGGGGTGGCAGGACACAGGACCAGTCAGGCTTCAGCCCTTTGAGTTATTGTGCCTGTGCCCTGGGAAAGTGCTTGCAGTGGGTTTTTTTGTTAATGTTTTCCCTCCTTTTTCTTGTGCAACAAAACAACTACCAAGGGCCTGAATTCATGAATGTGTTTAGACCAGAAATTTCCCCTTTGAAATCCCTGTCAGCACTTTCCCAACCTTAGCTAAAGCAGTGAAACAACAGAGCGTGGGGACACTGAAGCAGAAATGAGAGCCTGTGCATTGTACTGACTGGTTTCCAGAACTGTCCACGTGGCCCCAGAAAGCCTCTTTTTATTAATGAGAATATTTCCTTCAATTGCTTTGCTTTCCAGAAGCAGCATAACCAGCTGCAACCCGTATTTCCATTCTTTGCTGGGGGCTGGTTTTATGAGTGCTGCTCAGAGAATGGTGAGACACAAACACTTTTCCATTTCAGGGAGGCTCAGCTGGGGTGGTCTGCACTTCCCCTGTGCAAATCTAGTATGTTTGTGTGTGGTTAGCATGACTACCAACCTTTGGGATGCTGCCATGCCTTGCACATGGTCTCTTGTCCTCCGGAAGCCACTCTTGAGCGAGTGGAGTAGTGGCATGCAAGTCACTCAAGGGTGATGATGCCACTTAGATGCAACTGAAGTCCAAAAGGTGATAGAGGTGTGAAGAGGAAGAGAGATAGCACTTGTCAGATAGCACTCTAGTCAGCAGAGCCAAGGATATTTATAGGTCAGTGTTGTACATCTGGTCAGGAACGCCTTGGTCATGGGAATACATCATCTCATTTCTTGAGCTGCAACAGCCTTAATCCAGTCCCTGGTATCATATAAGATGGTTCAAGTCTAAGCTTTAGATGTCTCATCATGGGAAGGAGTTTGGTAAGTTCCAAGAGTGTCGCTGAAATGGATCCACCATGTGAGAAAGGCTGTTGTTATTGACAGAGAGACTCTGGACCAGGTAGGGTCCATCATTTTCTTGGAGGAATGGGGCAAGTGGCAGCTGGCAGTGGCCCGCAGGCAAATAACTAGTTTGATGCTAGGTATGGCACCAGCAGATGGTGCTGAAGAATGGATAGCGCAGTTCCCAGGTTTTGCGAGGACCCTGTAAGACTTCTTGTTTGGGGGCACTTTGCTAGCTTCTGGCACACCGGTCTTCGTGTGGAGGTGGCATTGTCAGCTGGGTGCCTGAGGCCCTGAGGTCGGAACCAGACAGGTTATCGAGTATATCACAACTTTGGTTTCTCCTGCTATGTCGAAGATGTTGCATGATTCAAAATTGTGCATGTTGCTGGTATAACATTTCCTCTACTAAGCATGCTCTGAAACTGCTTACTCACTGGCGGTAAGACAACGTTATTTTAGTAACTTATCATAACACATAACACCCAACAGCTGCTCATTTTCATTGAAAGACCAATGTTTATTGTCCTCCTGCTGTTGCCTCTGCACTCTTCTGTCATGTACTGCTTTTGTCTCAGGAGATCTGCAATCCTTGCAGATCCCAGTCCCAGCAGGCTCTTACTTGACCTTGGTACAATTTGAGTCAGATTCGAAGCCGTCTTTTTTCACCTCGGGTTGTGTCCTACTTGCTACAGATAAGAAGTGCTGGAGTTCATAACTGAGTAGGTCATTGCTATAATGTTTTCCATTTGAAGTAGGAAACTTTCTGAATGAGGGAAAAAAAAAAGTAGAATTTCAGATTGTTTCATGAAAAATAGATTCTGTATTTTACAAGTTTAATTATGACTGATTTTCCAGTTTTAGTTTTATATTCTTTTAACGTTGAGTCTAAATTAGGACACGGGAAAAGGATGGTCTATCTTCAAAGAAACATTTAAGCTGATTGTGTTCTTCAGATTCACAGAAAACAGCTGTGGGTGTAACAGTAGCTCTCAAGATCTCTTCCATGCAAGCATACAAGATGTGGGTGCAAGCTGGATACTTCTGCTGTGTGGGAGTTTGGAGGAGAGGCTTGATAAAACTGGTTGGCAAAATCACCACCAAAGCTGTAGAGCAGTGAAGGTAGGACCTTTTAGAGTGCGTGAGCAAGGGGAAGTGGACAGGAGGAAATGTATCCCACATCCTCCTCATGCAACTATGAAGCCTCTGATTTTCATGGACCCAAACCACGTTGCACAGCTGCACGAATACATTCTTTTTCATTGATGCCTGCCCATTAGGAAAAGCTTCTCTAAGTACATAATTATCATTCCTTTGATTGAAACACAACACTGTACATGTATATATACCACCACAGATGGAAGGTCATAGCACAGGGATTGCTCCACAAAACCCCTTTGGGAAATGCATGGTGGTTCTGCCAGTAGAGACTTTGCTCTTTGATCTTTAAGGTTTTGTAGTGACTGTTCTGATTCCTTATGAACTTTTTGTATAGCTCATCCAGGAGAGTTAGCTAACCACCAGTGTTCATATTTGGTACCCAGTGACCTGTGCATAGGTAACTAACATATCTCACTAGTGTATAGCTTGGTATCTTTGATGATGTGGACTTCCCATGAGTTTTCTTCTCACATGTTACTCAGAAATATGTGTGGAGGAGCAGCTGTTCTGAAAGAGTCCATGAACCACTAGGTTTTTTGTTTTGGTTTGGTTTTTGTTTTGTTTGTTTATTTGTTTTTGAAAGAGGTCACATTGCTTCTGAGCAGTTTTTAGGGTATTGCAGCATTAATTTTGGCTAAAGAGGAACAGAGCACTCATTGCAGAGCAAAGAGTGGCAACTCAGAAATAGCTGCTCTTCAGTAATCCCACATGAAGCGAAACTCTATTCTCTGTGGATGTGCTGCAGGGCTTGTTTTGGGGCTGCTCAAGACCTGTCTTCACAGTTTATGTTACTTAGTGGTTGTCTGAATGGTGACTTCAGAAACATTTAGCTTGGCATGCAAACTGAACAACCTTTGTTTAATTAGCCAAACAGGTACAGAAGGCTGTTTGATGTCTGGAGTTGTTAGCAAATGATGTTGAATAGGTATTTTCAGCAAAATCTCTGTAGGTTTCCTATTACTTCAAAGTACAAATTCAGAGGTTGGGGTTGGTTTGAGAATATTGAAAGTACAGGGGTGCAAGTGCTGTTATATGAGGTGCTGCAGTTTTGTTTGGGCAGGCATCTGTTTGCTGGCTTGCCAATGGTAAAAGGAGCAATATCTGGGCCTTGCAAAAACATGTGTTTCTTTTCTGAGAAGCTCCAGCCCTTTCAGCAAATATAAAAAAATTAGAAAACATCCTTATTGTTTTGTTGTTACAGATTTTGTCGGCACCTGGACCAGGAATGCGGTTCATAATTTAAAACTCTCCAGTCTCCCTTCCAGCACAGGCTGGTTAGTGTTTCTGAAAGAGGCTCTCTTCATGTGGATATCTGGACAAGTCCTGCAGCCCATTTGCTTGTTTTAAAGTTGAAAAATACAAGAAGTCATTTTGAGGGGTATTCATTCTACCTAATTTTCATTATACCTTCCTTCCCCTCTGGCCACACTACAATGCCTTTGGTGATACACGAGACTAGGGAGTAACTACTGAGCGTCCCCGAAGCTGCTTGCCCTGGCCCTGGGCTGCAGCAATGGTCAGACCCTGTGGGCTACATTTCTGTCCCAAAAGCCAGGAGTATTTATGTGACTTTTTCTGCAGCAAATTATGGTATTTCAGTATGCTACTTGGAATTACTCTTTGTCCTATTGGGCTTGCAAGTTGCTGAGACGTAGGAAGATTTTTTGTTTATTGTCCCCTCCCTCACTTTCACATGACTTTTTATTGAAGACCCGAGCACTTCTTTAGCAGAGTGTTAGATTCAACATTCTTTTTAAATTAAATGTGCTGGGGTGACCTAATCAGATGGTAGCTGGTTGACCACAGGAATGGGAACCACTATACTCTGTAATCTAGTTTAACGTTTATTCACTCTTTGACCTTAGACAAACAACTTAGTTGCTGCAAAATGGAGATGATAATTCCTTTGAAATGTTGACAAAAAGCTGAGTAAATAAACAAGTTTTACTCTTTGTGGGTCAGGCAGTCTTATTTTCAAAGGGACTTCAGAGCTTCCATTCTTTCAAATTACTCTGAAGTAAAGGGGTGTAGCACAGGCATTTGGGTCACCAAGGACTTACCATGTTTTCCAGTGTGGATCCCCATACCTCAGCTTTCTGTTACATGTGTATGTGTGTGTGTGGTTTTGTTTCAGGATGTAGTGGGGAATTCATAGGGGTTGGGGTGGGTGATCTTGGACATCTTTTCTGACCTGAGATTCTACGACTCTGTGTCTTGCATCAGGTGGCCATGTCATTCACCATCTTATACCTTGTGGCATGCAGACACTAGATGGATGGATAGATGTATTACTTCCCCTTCAGGCAGAAATATGGCACTCAATTCCACACTGTTTTTAGTTTTGAAGTAGTGTATCTTTATACTAAATAATTACATTAATGAACTGAGCTCCATAGGGTTAAGAGCAGCAGTGGCTTCATTTGCCACTGGTGAGTTTGCCTCTGGTTTTGCCCGAAATTTCCTGTGAAGCCTGAAGCAGACTACTTGCTGTTTAACATCCTGGTGACAAAACACCTTGTGACAGCAGAACAACCTTTATGGTTTTTCATTTCTCAACTGCGTTTTTTAAACATTGAAGTGCCATTTCTTTTGACACCTGGTGTTTTTCAGGCCATGCTTTTATTTGGTGGGAATAGCATTAATGTGTATTAAAGGCAGAAAAGCCTGAGAAAATGGTTCTAAGTTATTCCCAGAATGTAAATAATTTCCTAAATTTTGAGCTCTACAAGTCTAATGTATTTTAAATGGCCTTCCAGAGTGCAAAATGAAACTCAGCGTGGCATTTAACCAACAGTTTACAGAGGTGCTAGTTATTCCACTTGGCTATATTTAGGAGTCCAGGAAACAACAATTTAAAAAAAAATAGTGAAACAGTCTTGCAAAAAAATTAAAGGAACAGTTTACACTATAAAACTGATGTCTACAGCAAAAAACCACAGCTGCTAAATGTTACCAAATCATAATAATCGTGACAGAGTTACATCCCAATCTTTCTTTAAGACATCTTCACCCGTGTGAAGGCCTCTTGATTTAAACAGGGCTCAGCGGCAGCAGGGAGGTTTGTGTTAGAGGATCCTGGTAAAATTGGACTGCTCATGTAAATCAAGGCTTATTTTTGCATTCCAAAGGGTGAAAAAGTCACATGAGGGGAGTGAGATGCGAGATGTGTGAAGAAACCTTTATGCAGTGACTCCACGCTGGGGAAGCCTCAGCTGGATGCTGTGCCCCACTTCAAACAAAAAAGGAGTTGACCGGTTTGAGAGGGAGTATAAGGGACTCCCCTGTGGCTCGGGGAGCATTGCCCTCAGGGAAAATCAGAACAAATCTGCTTGTTTGCTCTGTGAAAGACAACACAAGGCTAAAGGATGGTAGGGTAAGTCCTCAAATGAGTGAGAAGCAGACACAGAGCAAAGGCAATAGAGCAAAAGTGCCAAAAAACATACGGGTATAGCTGAGGAATCACCAGTGGCTTCATGAAACTTAGTAAAGATGAAATAGTACAACTAATGTGTGTTAAGTGGATGTAATTAGTCCCTCTCCAGCAAATAGAATAGGTAAAGTAACTTAAGCTGACATTTTGCACTCTGCCTTATGAAGTGATGTAACTTTTACCAACCTTTAAAATACTGATTGTGAATGAGTCAGTGTTTCTCAAGTGCTTTGGTCAGCTGTTCCCATTTACTGGTCTGGAATCTCACTTCTATCATCCAGTCTCTCTGAGCTTCCCCTCATGTGTTCAAAACCAAAGTTACTGTGATTATACCGTGATACTGTCATAGTACTGAGGTTGGAAATGCACTGTGATAGATGCTAATTAAATACAGGGGGAGCAGAGTTACCTGCTTTTGCAGGTCTGTGGTTGAATTGTTTTCCTGCTACATTTTGGTTCATTAGGGCTGTGATTTCTTGTCCATAGCACTTTTATAACCCTGGTATAAATGCAGATTTATCATCAAAGGGGTGGGGTTTGCTACAGGTAAGTGCTAGGGAGAATAGTGATGCAAGTTTCCTTCCTTAATCTTCACCCTTCCCCGGGATAAACGGCATTTACACCACCTGAGTTCACCCGTGTGATGAAGCTGCTGGTCAGCTATTCCTTGTGCAGACCTGGCCTCTGCATGGGCTGTTGTAAACATAGGAGGTGTTGCAGATTAGAGGGCACCCACTTTAGTAGGAGCATCAGTGGGCCTGGCCAGGCACCAACGTGGTATTGTTGGGAAGGGGAGGGAGCTCATCTCACACGGTTAGTTCCAACATCCTCTGGCATGCCAAAGGGAGAGCCTGGGAACAATTGTGTTAAAGAGTGGGTTGACATTTAGCTCCCCTGTTTCTCCTCTAAGAGTTTCACCACTATCCAGTGGTGATTACTCGATGGGCAAAACACCCACTGTGTCTCCTCTTGGGCAGGTAGCAAGTCATTTTATAAGCCAGCACCCTCTTTTGCGTGTCCTCCCTCCCAGCTCCGGCCCCTTGCTGTGAGCAGGTCAGCAGCAGTGGTCAGAGACATCCCTAATGAGGTCCCTAGCTGCTCGCTGGGCTGATTTGGTTGTAGTTTTTAATAATGTGAGGTTATTTTGTTAGCGGCTTTACTTTCCAAGTCTTTTCCCCCTTCTAGCACCCCTAGGTACAGCTCTACTGGATCAGTTACCATCTGCTCCAGTGTTTGCATTTAGCCTGCAGGGCCTGTGATCTCAGAAATATTTCCTGTAAATGGGATCTCTCATGCCAGGCCTGTCACACAATAGATATATAATTGGATAAAACCTAAACTGAAAACAACAAACAAAAAGAAGAAAACTACGTGTTGTGCCATACACAGTGCGTGAGCCTGTCCAGAATGGGATACGCTCCTTGTTTATGTCTGAAGCTGCTCTCGTATGTCTTTTTTAATTCCCTTTTGCTGTTTAACAGAATCAAATTAATGTAACAATTAAATTCCATGGTGCATTTTTTCCCCAGTTACTCTCTAACTCGAGCAGCTTGTTGTGTGCAAGCAGAACAGCATTAGTGCCACAGCAAATGCAGTTGCTGTGTTTTAAGTCTTGATCCCGGTGTTGCATACCAGGTTGAGCCCATATTGAGGTCACAAATCTTTCTCCTCCATGGGTTGGCTGTGTACAGCATTTCTTGATGGTTGGGAGGCAGGATGGTGCATGGCCTGGGAAAAAGGCAGGACCCCAGGGGAAACAGCGGACAAACCACAGGCAGCCAATCCCTGGTCAGTGAGAGCAAGGGTGAAGATGGCATCACTGATCCTTGCAAAGGAAAAAAGAAATTCAGCATTTCATTAAATTCTTTAAACCCATTTTGAAGGCCTCCTGAGCAGGAGTACAAGTTTGTGTAAGACACATGTTGCCCTCTGGCACAGCTTGCCTTTGGGACTTGCCAACCTTTCTTGAAGAAGGTGGAGGTGATGAAAAACATCTGATGCAATGAATCCACACCTAAACTAAAAAAATCCTCAAACTTATTAAATAAATCAGAAATTGATCACTGTGATTTTCCCCTTGCTCATACTGTGAATTTTCTTCATCATCTCTGCAAGAACAAACTGTGTAAGTTGTGTCTGTGCTGTTATTCTAGTAGTAATGAACTTACAGATATTTTTTCTGTTTTGTTGGAGGGACTGCAAATGCTGTACACTAGTCATAGCTTGCAAAAGCTGCTCCGAAGTGCACTGCAAAACATCACAAAAAGAATTGAATTCAACTTCAGTCAAGACCAGTAATTGGTTTTCATTTAAAAAAAAAAAAATCCCCAAGCAAAAGCTGTTCATCTGTCTCTGGAAGATAAAAAAAGCCCAGAGTTGGATTTGATTGCCCTCCCCTAAAGTAATAACAGTAATCCTAATAAATGGGGAGATTTGTAAATTTTTCCCAACAGACAGTGCCACGATGTTATACTAACTTTGGCTTATTTATGATAAATGTAGTCTAAAGCACCAGAAATATAAACCTTGAATCCTTTTTAATTCCAACATAAAAGGATTACATTTTATCAATATAGCTATCTCCTAGCACTCTGCTTTTTTTTCATGAACCCACAAAACATGTGTTTTGTCTTCCTTTCTGTTTTTGCTTTTTTTTTTAAACATAACCAGCAATTCCTAAATGAAGAATACAGTCCTAGTACTAGTGCCATTTTTGGCAATGGGCTATTTTATTGATTTCCAAAATTCTGGTATTTCTTCAATAACAGTAAAGTACAGGCCCATAAATTCACCCCTCCTAAAGGAAAGTGGCCTGATCTTTCATAGCAGCTTCCATTTGCCTTTGACCTGAACTGTAGGTTTAGTGGTTCAGAAAAAAAATCAGGTTTGATGAGCCCGAAAGAAACAAATAAACCAAGCCAGAAGCAATCAAAAGTACATGTGAGTTCATAAAAAGTGAGCCTTGGTTTCTTTGTCTAGAAGATTAACACTTCCTCAGGAGGGCTGTAATAGGATTGAGCCTTCCCCATGGTACTTCAAAGACATGTGCTCCTGAAGACTTTTACTGAGTAACTTACAGTATTATTGGAAGCTTTGCCTCTGCTTTCCTTCTGGTTTCTTTCAATACTTCGAGGAAGATCTGAACCGAGGATCATGTTACTCCTCCTTGTTTTTATCCCCCAAACATTTTCTGTCTTCTGTATGCAAATTTTTATTCTTAAAGAAAAGAATAATCTTAAGTTGCATAACACTTCGAGATTTTTAAACATAAATATCTCTTTCATGTTACTACTTCAGTACTTTCAGATGTCATATTCTTGCATTTAATGCTGTATAGTAAAATACTTTTTTTTTTTTAATTCAGAGAGACCCACAGCATGTATTTTTGCTGTGGGAGACATTCACAGCACTGTTGTTCTTTCTCCAGGAGAACACATAGTAATCTTTGATTTTCCAGAAACTTTATACAGAGTAGTGAATTCAGCTGTTGGTGTTCATCTTTGGTTGTAATGAGCCATCTCCTTTTCGAGCTGTTTTCCCCACCCTGGTTCAGATGGTTAGGCTACTTTCCATGGTAGTGGAAACCTTGAAAGCCATCAAACTGGAGGCAGAGAAAGCCACTCCCTAGGTGAGTGTTAGCTGCTGGCCTGGGGACAGCTACTTCCCTGTGTTTAGAGAAAGGAAAGGAGCTGTATTAGGTGGGAGAAGCCAATCCTGTGCATGGGTGGGAATGCCCTACTTGTTTGGCTCCATAGGTAATAAGTCCTACCTGTTTGGGTAGGGCAGCTTGAAAAAATTGGGGTGGCCTAGCAAGTTCACTGGCTCCAGGGCTATGCAGTGCTGAGTTGAGCACGCCGGTTCCCACTGTGGGTCTTACAGACACCCATGGAGCCTGTGTCCTGCTTAAATACCAATTAAATAGCAATTACCATTTCTGTATCTGACCAGGAGTTGATGTGCCTGGAGTCACACAGGGAGCAGAGAATGAGGCCCAGATATATGTAGTCTTTGGCCAGTTGACTGAATCACAGGATGAAAGTCCCTCTCTATGCCTGTAGGAGACATCAAGGAAAGAACCAGAAAGTCCCCAGGCACCGTGATAGTTTAGTTCTTGTTCTTTCTCTAGCAAGTTTTGCTCTCATACTGATAGCAATGAATGGGTTTAGACAGGGCACACCAGTTATGATTTAATTTTTCTCTTCAAATGTGCTGTCAACCTCTGTAATT
This sequence comes from Myiozetetes cayanensis, assembly GCF_022539395.1. Lineage (NCBI taxonomy): Eukaryota > Metazoa > Chordata > Aves > Passeriformes > Tyrannidae > Myiozetetes > Myiozetetes cayanensis. Next base: position 81,980,380 of record NW_026086604.1, on the reverse strand, counting down.
CTATTGCCAGGATTTCTCATAAAGCATCTTGGTATGTTAGTTAATACATTTAAATCTGCTTAAAAAGCTTCTCTCTCTCAAGAGCAAATGGAGCCCTGCTTAACATTCCTTATTAGCTTGCTTAGGGGGAAAAAAACAGTTGTCTCTGTATTGGCTGGCAAAGGGAGTTGCGTTCTTACTCCATGTACTTTACTAATTTGTAATCTTTCACTCTTAACTAGCCTGTTTCCATTTTCTAGACATTCGGTTGTTTTAGTATCAGCCTTGACTAATAATGTGGTGCAACAGTGCAATTTCGATGACCACAAATAAGCAAGCAAAAGTTGTAGACTAATTCTGGTAGTCAGATGTACCCAAACAGAAGTTTCCTGCACACATTCATGTAAGCCCCAGTGGAGCAGTGCCTTCTGCCCAGCCTCTGGCCCTACTTGTCGCCTAAGCCATTACCAGGAAATATTAAACAAGACACGGAAAGTACCCTTGGCTGGCACTCGTCGTGTTACTAAGCAGTGCACAAGGGTTCCAGCTACGGCATGAATAATCCTGAAGTTTCCCAGTATGGCTACAGGGTGGTGGTGGGACTTGTCACTGGGAGGGCATTGAGGGCTTTTTGGAGCAACTGGGTGGGATGGGACGCTCCTCTGGTCTTTACCCAAGGGGAAGAGGGTGGTGGATACCTGGGGTGGCCCTGCTGTGGTCGGTACCCAGTGCTGCGGCTGGTGACATTGTCCAGGTGTGACCCAGCGTGCAGCTACGGCCTGTTTGGTGGAGGGGGAACGGACGGTGTGTTACTGACTTCTTTTAGGTCAGGATTCAGCTTCTGGCTTATTGCAGTTCTGTAAATTATGCCTTTGCTTGCTATAAATTAACCACCGTATTAAGTGCAAAGTCCAGAAATAAAAGGACATAAATAGTTGCATTTGAAAGCTGTATCATCGTCTGTGGATGTTTAAGTGGGGATTTTATCCGTTAGATTAGAAATACCACTTATCTCATCCTTCTGGATATTTTCACTACCCTTCTAACTTGGAGATAAATATCCCTTAATGGTTTTTTTATGTGTTTTATTTCTTTTTCCATGATGATCAGATCAGTTCTGACTGAAAACGAAGCCAATTATCAAGAACAATAAATAAAAAAGTGTGCGTTACTCCTTCTGCACTGAAAGAAAGAACAGTAAGTTGAGACAAAACAAATTTGGTTGCCAAGTCCAAGTACCAAAGGCAGCAAGGAGAACTCGGGCCCCATCCTAATTAAAGAGATCTAAACACAATGAAAACATATTGTACTGATGTCATATGTTAAAATATTTATAATTGCTCAAAAAGGAATTGCAGCCTATTGAAAACATTTACAGAGCTCACCATTTCTGCGAGCTACAGAGAAGAGGGACTAAAAAGGATAGTTTTGCTCAGCTGGGAAAGTTTTGCTCTTCAGGTTTTTCCTGTGAGGTCCAACATTACCTTGCCACTTCCTCTTATCAGTTGCTAAGATAAGCGAAGAGCACTGCTGGCATTATATCTGAAGACAGGAGATGGTATCTGTCAGGAATCGCTGTTTCCCCTGGGCATTGCATTGCAATTGCAATTGGCTCCACTGGAATAATTTCATCTGCCGGGAAATTGTTTGTAACACTGAGGCCCTTCATATTGATCCAGCGTGCCAGGTCATGTGTGGGAGGGCTGGGGGCTCCGAAAAGGAGAGGGGGTGGTGGAGGAGAGCAGGGCAGGCACTCTCCTCAGAGATGTTCACCAGACTCAAGATTGTATTTGACAAAAAGAAATACTTGTGCCTTCTGTGAGGGAAAACTGATGTGTAGGAAATCACGGTCCCTTTAAGCAAAACCAGAGAGGCACTAGGAAAAGCAACAGCCATATGTGTTGCTTGATCTTGAAAAGGCTGGAAGGTCAGGCTGAACCAGTTTTCCGTAGCTGTGTGTGGTGGGCATGGTGGGCAGAAGACACAGGTGGCTTGCGATGCCATGGAACCTGCTGTCTAAACGTGAATCCACCTGCGTGCGTTGTTGTAACAAGGTCCCCGGTATATGTTCCCACAGAAGCCTATTGCAGATGTGCTCACTTAAATGCTTTCTGTAGTATAAAAATAGGTTTTTGGCTGCACATCATGTACTCATTGGAGTAGGAACTTTTCAACTGTGGCTTAATTTAATATCTTCCTTGTTTGTGTTTATGTTTCTTGATATTGATTTTCATGTTTTTCTTCCTCAAATACTGGCAAGATCCTTATATAAATAAATAATACAGGCATCTTTGTAAGTTTCTCTTGTATTAAAGAGTTCTATGGCAGCAGATGGACATATCGAGACTTCTTACTGACATATTAAAGAAGAGCATTTATTAGTTAATAATTTTATTAGGAATTTATGTTGCATCAAAAAGGTGATTGGAACTTGAGATATTTAAAGCATCATTTTAGGGAAATAAGTGTATCTCTGTTTAGCTAGTTAATGTCTAGCTGTGGTATTTAATATGAAATGAAAAATCAGCTTGTCAGTCATACAACAGAGGAAAAATGTCATTACCTCTCTGGAATTATTAATGAACCAAGAAGTGCTATTGTGTTTCTGTGCAGCTTTGCTGTAGTTGGAAAAATTGACACTTTTTGTCAGAAAGAGATTGATAGCTCTGCAAGGGTTCAGGAAAGAACAAAAGCAGGTTAGTGGGGGAGTGCTAAAAGGACATATATGAGGAAAGATGCATTTTTTCTAATTGGCTGTGGGTCATGGTGCAAGAGTGCAGACATCCCTCCACTTGCCCAGGGCTACCTACCAAGCTTACCGACCAAGGGCAGTTTGAAGGTTAAGTCATTTCCAGTCCAAAATCTGTATATATGAGTGACTGTTCCCAAGGTAACACACTTGCTAGATAGCTGGAGACAGTGGCTGGAGCATGGTGCCACACTAAGGTGGCTGCATGGCTTTCCAGGGGTGTGGAGGCAGTTCAACCTGTGGGTGGCTGGAGCCACTGACTGTTGGTAATCAGGACTGATGTAATGAGGGCTGACAGTGAGAGTGCAGCAGGGGCAGGATGCCATTGAAAAAGCCAAAATTTAGCGTAAGTTAGGTTAAGAGCTTCCAGCATTTGCTGTTGCCTTCTCAAGGAAGCAAAAAGTGGCAAACAGTTTGCAAAACATGAATGTAGATTGCTCTCCTAAAGCCAGACCAAAAAGTGATGCCCAGGTGAGAAACCTTTAGAGGCAGGAGGAAGATGAATGATCTCTTAAGCCTTTGAAGAATATTCTCTTCACCCTTCAGGGTGGTGGTTCCGTGCCTGCACGGACATGGCAGTATTACCCCAGTCTGCATGAAGTAGCGCATGACCCTCTCATGGTCAGAAGCAGACACAAGGGGATACCTGATGGCTTTTGTCTTTTGATACCACTAGCAGCAGTGATGTGCAGCCAGAGCCACGAGATGGCCTGAGCCAGGTTTTCTAGCTGTGCTCCTGACAGGATGGTGCTGGTGTCTGCTTTCCAGGAGGCCGGCCCACTGCCCAAGCACGGCCCTTTGCTCGAGTAACGTGGCTGCTTGCCCTGCCCATTGAAGCAGACCTTAACTTGCCCTTCTGCTGCAGAAGTCTTGGGCTCTGTTCTCTATTTACTCCTACAACAACTCAATTAGTTTGATGGAAATGAGATGTCAAAATGCCCCGGGCTTCAGCGACTTACCCAATGTCACTCAGAAAGCTTTGGCGGAGGGCTGCCTCCTGAAATCTGCGTGCCCTCCAGCAACGGGCCATTTCTCCTCCTCACCTTCAGAGACAGCTAGGGTGAGGGGAAGTCTGATGCATGCAAAGGACAATTAAAAAAAAAAAATCTGTTTATTTAACTTTCTAACAATTTAATCAACATCCTATTATTCTTAGGAAGTTTAGATAATACGGCTCCATTTTTTTTTCTTTTCCTTAATTCAGCTTGTCATGTGCACTCCTGGGTCGGTCTTTTTACACAAAACTTCGACCTTGGCAAGATAAATCTAGACTAACAGAGAAGAAACATATTTATATAATTTGTTTAATAGTGCATGGACATATTCCTGCAATTCAGTGTTTGGCAATTAAGGTTTACTATGAATGTAATTTGGCTATAGGGCAAAATCCCCCTGACTTTCCTTCAAATACTACATATGAGACCTGCCTAGCTGACAGATTACAGAGCAGGTTTTAAAGTGGACATGAAAAGAATGCCAAATTCAGCTTTCCTGGCAATAATTGCCATGGAAAGAAGCTGGATTAGAGCAGCTGGAATAAAAAGTCAAGCACTAAAAGAAAAATGCTAATTACTGGTTTCTCTAATCATGTAAAATGAATGTTTTATGACATTTTAATATGATGCTTTTAGCCTTTCCTACTCTGTCAGTGCCAGCATCCTCTGAACAGCTCATGGATGCTATAATTATGTGCTCTAAGCGATCAGCTGCATTGTGCCTTACCTGGCTGATTCAAACTGAGCTGCAGACATGATATTCTGACTCAGTACTGTGCAAACCACTGCTCATTGGGAGGCAGAAATGAGGACACCAAAACAGAAACTCTGAACACTTACTGTAAGCTTTTGGAAGGGGATTTTTTATGGAAATCGAGATGGGATCTACAGATAAGCAGATGTTTTTAGCTGCTCTTTGTATCTGAGGTGTTTCAACTTGATAAATTATCTGAATGCAGGCTCTTGATATAGCTTATTAAAAATATATGGGCTAGTTACAATGTCTAAATGTGAATTTAGACCTCCACAAAGTTTAGGAGCATTTGGATTCCAGTTTTGGGACCAACCCTGCCCCTTCAGTGAGATGAAAACTCTTTAGATATTTACTCAATTAAATTTGCCTGCCACCAGCCCTTAACCATCTTTGTTTTTGAGAGGGTTGGTTATAGATTTATATTTGAAAAGGGAACATTTGTCTACCCTTTCCTTTTCTTAAGGCACAAAATTTTCCTAAGGTCGGCATTAATTCTTTATTGATGCCTAATTTAGGTGGTTAGATTGGCTTATTTACTGGCTGACTTGGGTGTATTACTATTGAAATTAAATCTGCAGTTTCATTTCCCTCCTAATATGTTTCTTCATCAGAGAGAATTGTTATTTCTTGGTAATACTCTGTGGGAGGAGAAGGCTGCTGTTTCTGTTTCAGCACTGCACCTCAGAGGTATACCGCACGATTTGGACTTAATGCATCCCAGTGAATTGCTAAGTTCCTGTATTTATTCAGGTATATGATTTTTAATAGTATGAGAAAGTAAGGGGAAAATACTCTCATTTCAAGTGGATGGTGCAGGCAGTATACAACTGTTTTCCACCCTACCCCCATCAGGACGTGAAACAGCTGGTATGTCTCTTCAGAGACTAATGTACTGACTCTAGCTCCATTTTGCCTTCATAAGCCTCAGGCATTACTCTGTAAGTGCACTCCAGGAATTAAATTAATTTACAAACAGAGGAATATGCTGTTTCTCCTTACTTACAGGTCTCAGGCAGGACTGCTGCTGCATGGTTGGGAGGATAATGCACACACTGCTGTTGAGACTAACTAGCGTCTTCCCAGGGCAGTCGTCACATTGGGCGGGACAAAGGCATCCTTGCAGCCTGCACCGCTGTCTGCCCATGTCATTTCTGTCCCAGTAATGTTCGTTCAACAGTGAGGTTATCAAGAGATAGGTCAGATAAGCTGTGCCTCCCCTTGTCTTAGCCTTTATCTTTACCATGCACAAGTTTTTTGATATGCCAGTTGGGTTCTTCTAAATCATGTCTGTCCATACTTAAAAGCAAATAGTTTTAAACTGTCTCCCTGGAAAATGACAGCTTTTTGGCCCTAGTTTGTGTTTTCCTGCATAGAAACTGCATTCAGTATCTGTCTTTGAACTAGTTCAATCTCCAACTTCAAATATGCACTAGATACCATAACCACTTAATGAGAGCAGTCCAAAATGGATCATGTTTTTTTGTTCATGTCCATAGTAGCCATGTCATTTGTAGTTGCTGCAGGAGCTCGATGTTTTCACCCTTCTTCCCCTTTGCCCAAGACCCCGCTGCCAGGGTGTATGTTTAGGTGTGCTGCTGCAGTACTTCATTCCTGACATCCCTGTCATCCTTGTCTGCCTTCCTGGACTGAGGTTCATCAACATACGCATTTAGTGCCCACTCTCATTGGTACTGAAGTAAATCAGAACTTTGCTCCTGCTTTCAGCCAGGACAGGATTCGTCTTTGCAGTGAGACCACAGTAAAATCTGGTCTTCAAAGCTCTACCGAGGGTCTGCACGTAGGAGTAATTGGAAAGTGGGGAAGTATCTTGCTTCATACTGTATTAATTCTATTAAAATAAGAATTTTTGACACAGTTGGGTCCTTATGTTTCTAAGTGCTTGGTACCTTTAATCTGGCTGGCATCCTCCATTGGCGGGCTCAGCTGTCTTCCTATTGCTTTCCATCATGCAACCAGCCCAGCAACTTGTGTAATCAATTGTATGTGGTACATCTAAAGTTTATTTTTCTGTTTCTGTGTTTGTTGCTAGGGAGATCTGCTCTACCTTGCCTTACATCCCTTCCAGTGAAACGCAACTCACAGATGGGTTGTGCCTTATAAGCCAAAGCTGTAACACCTACACAGGGAGCAAGGGCCCTGATCCTGCCCCTGCTGCACACTGCTGTTAGAAACCCAGCGGTCAAACAGCAGCATTCGAATTAGAAAAACAGTTTTTAAACTGCTGCAGAGCATAATTCATGTCATGGTGCAGGAATGCTGCAGGCTTTTTGATCTTTGTCGTCATGGACCTAAAGGTGAAAGGCTTTTTTTTTTTTTGGGGGGAGGGGGGGTGGTTCTTAAATCCCCTGAGAAAAGGTAACTATAACAATAAGGCAGCAGATGTGTGGGAGTAAATGCAGCTGTAACTGAATCCAGACGCTCTTCTGTATGTAGGGACATGAAGGGAATGTTCCAATAAAATTCACGTAATAAAAATCTGAGCCCCCTTTTTTTTTTCCTTCCTTAAAGTTGGATTCACATGTGTAGAATTCCTGTGGACTTTGATGTGGATTGACATTAGCACTGTACAAAACTGGGCTGGGAGAAAGATTTTTAACAGGCGTAGGGTACTGGAAGGTAAATGATCTATGGAGACCTGCAAATTTCAATAGAAAAACACTTGCCCAATTAAAAAGAGTTTAGCAAACCAGATATTTAAGTGATGCAATCACCCTAGTAGGATGAACTAGCTGGTCTAGTAAAGAGTTTCTCCAACTTTCTGAGAGTGGGACTGCCTTTTGTCTTACCTGGTTTTGTGCCACCCTGAAAGCCATGCAGCTGCAGTTCAGCTTCTTGGGGAGATCAGGGGGAAGGTGAGCTGTGGTCGCTGGCTGTGCCTCCTCCCAGCCCAGAAAGTGGAACTGCTGCCAGTGCCTAAGGGAGGTGAGTGGTGCCCTGCTGAAGGTAAAGGCTCCCTGTTTGTAGCTGCTCCCTGCTAACTCTCCTCTGCTCTCTAAACTCCAAGTTTAAACTGAAACTCAACTAAATGAAGTTTCTCATGGTTGTTGCTGTGCTCTGACATTTGCTGTCCTTACACCTTTCTTTGAGTTGCCCAGGTTCATGATCAGCAGTGTGAGCAGCTCTCTTTCTTCTAAGAAAAAAGGAACGGGCAGAGTGGCAGGGCAAGCCATTCACTCCTCCTTGTTTTCCTGTAGTTCAGATAGCTCTGTGCTGAATTAATTTTTTACCAGACAACTTACATAGCACAGTAGTGTATTTAGCTCTTGCCCCATGCATGCTTCCGAACACAGGCAGTACCAGACATTTCAGCGCGGCCAAAAGCGCCTTCCATCTGCCTCACAGCAGCTGAAATCCTCTTTGTGTACAAAAACAATTTCATTGAATGCACACAAACCACGTTTGCGCTCGGGATGTAGCAGGAACACTGTGGCGTTGTCCCGGCGGGACATCTGTAGTGCTTCGCTTCTTCCTTCACGTGATGTCCTTCCCCATGTCCCCTGCACCCGTCTGCCTCCCGCACCGGGGAGGACAGCCGCCTTAGACCACAAAACTTTGCTGGCTGTTTCTAATTAGCCTACGCGGTCATTACTCGCGACATGTGGGCTTGTGAGGGTGCCAGCGGTCACGTATTGTCTGCAGGGCACGGCATCAGTCGAGCCGGCAGGACTGGGAGTGTTTGCTGGGATGCTGGGTACCCATATAAGGCTCTTCTATGAGTCTGACTCTGATATGAGAATACTGAGCTAGTCCAAACTCCATCAAGCATCAGTTTGCATAACGATTTATCAGAGAGTGCTACATGAAGAAAATGGTGAGCTCTCTGAAGCACTGTGTTTTTGTAGGTTTTCTGAGAGAGGTATACATATTTCCATTCCATAGAGCTGAATGTTTATGTTATTGTTGTTATTATTATTATTTTAAAGGAATAACTTTGGGCTTACTCAGGTCTTGTTTTACAGCTGTTCTTAATGGGCGATACCAGGAACAGAGAGAAATATGGTCATTGCTGACTTATTTGCAATTGTTTGGCCTTCTAACCATTTAAATATTTAGTTTTTAAACTACTTGCAGAGGGAAGTTCCAGTTCTTGTCCAAACCTATTTTGGAAGTGTATGTACATTGATTATCTCCCTGGTGTCCTAGTTGTAAATATGTAGCTATATGTATCAACTGTAGCTGGGAAAATTTTTCTGAAAGACATTTCCTGTAGCAGACTGCAACTTATTTTTTTCCTTTCTTTGGAAGATGTCAACTGAAGTTGCTGCCATGTCATGATGCTCCTCTGCTTCTGTGTTGGTGTGTCAAGTATGCTTGGTGCCCCTCATTACTCTGTGACAGGGAGATACATACATCCAGTGGAAACACACAAGTGGAAGGACACACCAAAGGCTGTTTTGCATAGAACTGCTACATTCAACATCGTTCTGCCCAACACATCCCCCCAGGAGCACCTGTAGGGATGCCCTGCAGTGCTGAGCATCCTCTTCTTAGTCACCGGTGCTTTAGCTGATGATGGTCTAAAACTTGGCATTCAAAGATGCTCTGAACACGTGTCCCTCTGCTCTATACACCAGGCTAGAAAATCCATGTCTTTCTACTGTGTCTTTTGATCACAGACTTTCCCGCTTTTAGGAAATTTGGACTTGTTCATTTCACTTTGTACAGCCCAATTATGCCATCGAAAATTTACTCAGTGTGGTTGGTAGAAATGTCGACGCTTTGTTAGGCAGACAATGCCAGCTCTTACCCAGCAGGGGCTGGCACATGCCCACAGCCAGGCTCCTTCTCCCCTGCACCCAGCACACAAAGGCTGCAATTGAGCTGCCTCCCGAAGTGCAGACATGGCTTTTATGTACCTAAGGAGGCCCAGGAACCCAGAACGATTCAAATCCCGCAGTTCAATGTCTAGCTGGCAAGGGGTGAAGTTGTTTTACATGCACTTTGCACAGATGGAAATAAGTATGGACTTGGTAGGAGAGTGCCAAGGGGAAAGCAGTAGACACAGTATGTGAGTCTCTCTTCTTTTATGTCTCCAACCTTAGTGTGGCTACAGCTTTACACAGGAAACAAATCAACCCTAGGAATGATTTTCAAAATCCTCTCCACCCATTGCTCCTTTTAAGGACTGGGTCATTTGCCAGATACCCGAGGGAATCATGGTAACCCCATCTCTGTCTGCATCCTGGGGTGGGGACATCACCGCCCTGCTGTTGAGCGCAACAGCACGTTGGTGGCAGCAAAACTGTGGTTCCTACATGCCCAATGGGTACTGGCAGGCAGGGAGATGCAGTTGTCATCTCAGGGGCCTTCAGGAAGCAGCCACCCACCTCAGTGGCCAGTATCGCACCAGAGGGGACAATGCCAATGGGTCAAAGAGAGAGTGGGCTCCCCCACCAGTGTCCCCCACAAGCACCTTGTGACCTCATGAGCTGTCAATGCTGCAGCCTGAGCAGTGTAAAAAAAAAAAACAAAAGCAAAAACGAAAAACAACAAAAAAATGTCCAGAGATCAGCTGTAGAACTGTAGATGTTCTTGTGCCCTCCATGGTCTGTACGGAAAAAAAGGAAATGTTTTTGTTTTTTTAATGAAACAAAAGGGGAAGATTGGACTATTGAAATCTAATCTGTGCAAAATTTATTTAATAATAACGATATCATTCATTATGGTTTTATAGCCTTAGTGAGTAACGAAGGGTGACAGGAAAGCATCGTGATTGCATCAGGATTTCCTTGCTAACTGACCTTGCTGCACCTGAGACAGAAAAAAGCTGAATGCCGAGGGGGGAGAGAAGGAACAGGGAGAAAAGGAAAAAGGGGAGAAAGCAGGAAGTAAAGGGAGGATAAAGCATGAGATAAAGGCACTGAGAAAGAGACAAGATTAGTACCATGGTCTGTACCAACAAAACTTTAGCAATGTTTCCACAGCTCTGTGTTTTAGCAATATAAAGTCAGACAGTTTAGTTTTTTGGTTTAGTGTTTGTAGCCACAAGAATGTGTATTATTTCCTTCTTACCCACAGTGTACTCAGAGTCATCCATCCAATACAGAAGTTAATCCCAAATAATCTTGTCACCCAGAATAGGGAAAGTGCCTTCAGTTTTACCACCCTTTACTCACTTTTTATGTACATACATACCTCAGTAGAACTTGTGTTACAATGTTTTTGAGTTTATAACACTGTCCTTGCTGCATTTTTAGAGAAATATCTTCCTTAGCAGTTTGCTATGGTTACTGATATTTTTGTGTGCTGTGGCATAGTTCACAAACCTGGCATTGAATGGACATGCTAAGAAGGAGTTAGTTCGTGGTAAGGTAAAATGTAATATAATCTCTTTCCTGGACTTCAGGACTTAAATAGAGGAAGATTCAGGAGCCTTCGTATTTTTGTCAGCTATTCATATAGAGAAGATATTACAAGATTAGGGGTTGGTGGAAAGGTGTACAGCTATATTCAGGCTCACCTATAACTGCTGGCTCTGCCCTTGCACCTGTGGAGGGAGTTGTTCCATAAATATTATCAACAAAGCAATAATTTGATTCTGTTATCATTAAAGTTGTCCATACAGCTCAACAGGAGTAGTTCCCAGAGCTTTGATCTTTTTCTGATGGTGTGCTGGTAGGCTCGAGACTGTTAGTGTCACATCAGGTCACATTCAGAAGCTTTGCTTTGTGACTGAACAATGTGAGAGCTGACTGAACTGCTTGAAGTGGGGAAACTGCACTTTGGGGTAAGGGGAGAAGTCTCTCTGGACCTCTGCATATCCACTAAGTCCCTTTATGCTGAGAGGTTTTAAAATATGTATTTTTAGAGAAATGGGTTTAAGAAAGAAAACCAACTCTGTTCCTTCTGCCTATGAAATCAAAGAACAAGTGGTGCAGTTGTGGGAGTGCACTAATTACGTGCAGCTTCATGAACAGGAGGTCATCATTTCCCAGTCACTAACCCTAAAACCCTGAAATTTTCTATGGCAAAGCAGTAACATATGGTGCAGAATGCCCAAGCTTTCAGTTTTAGTCACTGTGTTTTTCATCATGTAGGTTTTAAAACACTTGAAGAAAAATCCCCAAGCTGTGCAGAACCTCCCTAAAACCTGTTGGTAGCAGTTTGGCATGAAACAGGGAGAATTTTTTTACTGTGGGGATTGCCCACAAGAGTGAAATCACTCATGAAATAGAGATTCATCAGTTTGAATTCAAGGCAATCTATCTGTTGGCTTGTCTAAGACACTTGTCACTGTGGGAGCAGAGATACCTTTTATCTGTCTGTAGGTCTGCTCAGATAGGCCTCTTGGCTTTCAGAGGCCTTTCAGGCTGCCGTGTACATTGGCAGCATTGCCAAGGCTTACAGGGCTGAGTCTCACCCTGACTGATGTTCTTAAGGCCTCCACTTCTGGAGATGGTTGCCAAGAAGCTTCCCGGTTGTGGAGAAGTCTTCTGGAAACTCAGCACCAGTGCAGTCTTAAAGAGTCAAAACCAGAGGCTTCTCAAACCCCTCAGAATTACATTTTTTCCAAAACCCAACATGTTATTTTTAAGCTGATGGCTTGGAAGGGATTTGGTCACATGGGAATTCACTGGGGAGTTTTCCTCAGAGGGGAAGCTCACTGTCATCTCTGCAATTAATTCCTGCAACTAGATGATCCATCATCTTCTTTGGGACTGGACATTAAAAGTAGAGTGATCAACAGAAGCAGCAGAGACTTGTGTCCAGCTGTAACATCAAAGTGGGCTTGCCCCAGGAGCAATCTGTCGTTCAGGCAAAATTGGGTCTCACAACAGTGAGCATTTGAGAAGGAACCCATCTGGTAGATGACTGGCAAGAAAACACAAATGTAACTTCAGCCCCTCCTAAAACATAAGTGCAAAGCTAGAACTACACGAGAAGGCATGTTGGCTGCAAAGTTTGATTTTGTGTTTGCGTTCTCTTCCTCACCATCTCAACTGAGAGACTTTATTTCAGTTATGTGGTGTGCCTGACAAAGTAATAGTTTCTTGAAGCATTTTCTCTTGAAACATAGAGGCTCTTTTGTCTGTTTTCTGTCAGGAGAAATTGTTGAGATTATGAAAATTAAACATTCCCTATTTTTGTAATTACTGTCAAAGAATACCAGATAAAACTCTTACATTACTAGCCTTAAATAGATGCATTATAGAGTTTAATTATTTAGTAGAGATGATTGTTCTTTTCTGCTTAGGGTGGATTTGGGATAGCTAAAAATTAGGCATCCAGCAAGAGGATGCTTTCAGAAGGTGATTCATCTGGTCCTAAAATAGGTGGTGCGAAATGAGATGATTCATCCAGGGAAAAAAATCTACATGACAGCTTTGTTTAGACTCGCATTTTTAAGGCAACTCAAGCTAGGTAAAATGCATCCCACCCTACTTTCCTTAACTTCTCTGAGTGGCTTCATAGTTCAAGCAGGGACCTGACTGCAAGGGCTCAGCTGGTGGTCATGCTTTATCACTGACACAACCATGTTTATCCTTGCCTGCAAAATGGGCCCAGTGCTGTTTTCATAACCAGCAGATGACGTATGAGTGACAGAACTCACAAGTACTTAAAAAATATCTTCAAATCCTTGGGCTAAATAGATAGTATAAAAAGCCAAAGAGGATTACCATGACCTGGAAGACAACCCGTTTATCTAATGACAACAAAAATTATAATGATGGCATTTTTCATCTCTTTCTTCATTGTGGGAGAGGAGGGCTGTAAGATTTTCCTATTTCTCATTCCACTGCTATATTTAAGAATAATTAAAGCTGTTCTGGCTAAGGGTGATATAATACATATATTCAGAAACAGGCTTTCAGTTTAATTTTTCCAGCTGGTGGGCCTGTTAGCCCATTCATTTGACTGTTCTTCACACGTTGACTGAAACAGGTAATTGCTCTGTTCCCCCTGAGATTTCGCTTCCATTTTTTTCAGGCATGAAAGATATTAGGCTGTGTGTATTTTAAATTCAAATACACTGTAGGATAGATTTATGTCCTTAAACGCTGTGCAGATCTAGCAATAATTCATTTCATATAGAACTGGAAAATGGATTAAAACAAGAGTGCTAGACAAGAAAATCCAGAGTCTTATCTGATGAGACTAGAGTCCTTTAATCCTTACTCCTTGAAGTGACAGCAGTATCTCCCTTCATTTTATGTTCATTTCACATTTTTATCTAAACGGGAATGCAGGGTCAATTTGTTTGTTTGTTCTTAATTTTTTCAGTGTTTCTTTAATGGATTGATGTGGGATCATGGATAAGATACTGAAAGGTTGTAAATCAGAGTGTGACTGCTGAACCTGGTGGTGTTGTATTAGACCTCATAAGTCCAGCAGTCGGCCTAGTGGAATGGGTTGTGCAGACCCTCACCTCAAAATGAGCAGGCACCAAGTATTTTTAATAGTCGAAGGCTGTGGACTGGTTGTATTGAGAGCTGGACCTGTGCCAGTGAAACATTGCTAGAGGAAAGAAGCAGCAAGAGTTTTAAGGTCCAATAGCTCATAAATCACCAGGGATAGAAACACATGCTGTATCCCACGGGAATGTGGGATTATACTATTGCACCAGTATCCAAACAATGTTCTAGCTCCATACTATCTGAGGATACTAACCTTATATAAATAAAAGACTTTATAGTTGCCATCTTAATTCAAATTTCAACATGCTTTTGCTGTCCATTGTGTCAGGAACTATTAGACATGACAACCCCCTTCTTCATACAGTCCAGAAATGTGGTATTCATATGGTGCAAAACAGGGGTGGCTAGTCTGAGGAAATTTTAGCTATTGGGCTGCTAAAATCATTTGGGATTTAAACAGCAGACAGGAGATGGGAGGATAGGATTCAAGGTACTATTTAGTATCAAACGTGACTGAAATACATTATTTTTTCAGATAAAACTCCTGCTTCCAGGATGTGTTAGTTTCCTGAAATGAAATTGAAGAAAGGGGGTGATGTGGCAAGAATTTCTGAATTGGTATGCAGGCATTTTCCTAGGTTTATTTGGTTTTCACCAGCTGTTCTTGGATTATAATGTTGTATTTTTCAGTTCCTAACAAGAGAATGGCATTTTCAGGTAAAAGGAAATGTTAATGCCCAAGTATTGCATAGTGTATAACCTAAACGTGTGTGTTTGCCCAAGGCAAGTTTAATGTATTCTCCGTTTTTGACAAGCTGCAAACCCCATGAATTCTCTCTCAGTTTATTCTGGTGGAACATAGTTTTCTGGGTAATAAAATAGAGCTGCACTTACATTAAGTCCTTTGTTACAGATTATTTATCTTGAACTTTGGAAATGATTGAACTAAACCCAAGTCTTTGAGCTACCTTTAAACGTGTGGGTGTTGCTCTGAAACCTATTTCTTATTATTACTGCTTAGGTATTTTGCTCTGTTATTAGCAAAAATAAGATCCAGAAGAGTGGTATGTCCCAGGGTATTACAGTTTTCTTTCAAAAGCACCTTAAAATTGCTTGATATTTTGTAGCTTTTTGAGGAACTGGGTTAGAGTTTTCTTACCTATTTGCAGCTGCAAAAACCCCATTTTGGCTTCTTGCTGTTTGGGAAAACATTCTAATATGTCACCATCTGTGAAAAGCATGAAATGCTGGCTGAGGCCTGGAACCCATTGATTTCATAGATATCTTGTCCTCCAAATATTTTTCCCATAAACATGAAGTTGCATCACATTTTCTGTTTTTAACTCCTCCTCCATCCCCCTCTCCTCCCACCCAAACATTTGCAACAGAGCAATGGAAAGAAAAACTTAATTAAACCTCCTTCTCCCACAGACACTTTGTGTTACAGAGTTTGATTGGAGTATTTTCTTATCTTTTGAGGCCACTATTGTCATTGATAATGAGCAGATAAAATACATACGAGAAATTATGAACTACATCTTTTTCAGTGCACTTAATAGTATAGGTTGTCTTAATCCCGTACCCTTCTAGGGTAAGACTTTAGAACTTAATACCAAGAGAAATCATAATCCACAATTTAATATGGCTATTATCTGGTTTTAGCTGTCTGTGAAGAAGATTAAATTCCAGATGGTAGAAGTTATAATCCAAGCCTGTTATGAGCACCAAAATGAACCAAATAACCAAATGCAAAATGGTCTCACCAGAATTATTTGTTCAGAAGCTTATCTACTTCTGAAGATGAAGCCACCATAAGATATGCAAAATAGCAGAAGTATATTGTAAAGGATTTGGACACTGGTGACCCTCAGCAAAAAGGGATTTGTTGTCAGGCAATATACTGGATATGATGAAAGCCTATTTCCTAGGTCATCACTTCAGACCAGCTTTTCAATCACCTTTCTGCTATCTGTGAGCCATATGTTCCCTCCTCTTGTACATCAGCCTTTGGAGAGGAGGAGGGAAGGAATGACGAGAGCAGTACGGGAGAGGATGGGAAATAAATGCTTGTGAAGAAGTGCCCTGCTGTGGTGCTTACCTGATCACACTTAAAGAACATGTTACTTAATGGTCAGGTTGCACTGGAGCCTCCCAAGAAAACACCAGAAGCAGAATGAGAGTTCTATGGCAGTTTCCAGCCCTGGTGACGTATGGGGCTCATCTGGCTGCATCACCATGAGAACAGAGTGAGGATGGTCAAAATACCATCCATACCCATAGGCGGCCTTGGTCTCCATCCCAAAGGCCTTGCAGTCACATAGGGATTTGGCAGAGGTGCTAAGATCCAAGGCTTAAAAAAATCTACCATCTAAATCAGTGGTTCGTGCCTGCTTCCCTAGAAAATTGGACTGTGACTTCCCTCTGAAATTGCATGGGTCAATTGTGAAAAGTACGTAAGAGGAGCAGTTTACATTTTAATGGGCACTACCAGCAGAATTCATGCTGAATTATTCATTTGGTAATGACATATGAAATGGGTAATGTAACACACTTCTTTGGGGTCATTCAGGGAAAGATTTCTTATAGCGTTGCTCAGAAGCTGCATTTTAGAGAGATGTTAAAAACGGTGCAGCATGGGTACTCATATATGTGTCAAATACATGATGATTCCTCCCATTAGCAGTGGCTTCCCTGCATAGAAAAAAGCACTGCGTGTCTTCATGCAGATAAGCAGACCTATTTCCATTTTTATTGAGGAAGAAATTGAGTTGCACGGAGGCAAAACGACTTATCTATGGTTGGTCTTAATGGGAACTGGACAGGGCACAGAAACAGGTTCCCCTCTTCCCAGCTTGTCTCCTACGTGCCCCAGTTCCTCCAGTCATTCCAAAACACTGCCTCCCAGTCAGCTGCAGAGATTTCCCAGTAAACAAAGTTACTTCATGTAGTCACATGCAGGATCCCTAAAGGATTTATTTTTTTAAAGGCTACAATTTATAATAGCCCCTTTTCAAAGACTAGCTGTGCTTAGGTGAGGTTAAATCAACGATTATTCCGAAGTCCTGTTTTCAGTGCAGGCTCTGCGGATGGTTGCTGATTTTGTTCCATTTAAAGCATTTTGTGGCATGAACTCACTTTGTTTCTGCCCACATCACTGCATTCCTGGGATGTTTTTCACAGGCCTTAGCAAGATCATCTGACAGCAACTAGTGAGGTCAATGAACTTTATACACAATTAAACACTTGAAGCTAGGAGAATTAATTGTTATTTTTTTTTCCCCTGCAAAGTTAGGGAAGGATACACGGTACGTTATAGTCTGTAACAGAGTCAATGTTATGTGTGGTAATCAAGCTAGTTTCACATGATTTAATGCTGAACAGAGTCAGAAAATGATTGCATCCTTTACATGGGCCTCACAGAGCAGTCACCACCCACACTGTTTATTCAGACTCGGAGCTCTGCCATTCACTGTTTAAGCCAGAGGAGGAAAAAAATCCCTTCGTGAATGCTCTTGAAGCCATGTATTCTAAGTGCAAAGTGGAGCTGGGGGGAGGAATCCAAATAAGGTCCTTTCAACTGCCACAGTCGTACAGAGGTGAGATTTTCTTCAATCCTCCAGCGGCACAGTAAAGAAAGGATGGATTATTTGGAGCTGGGGGTATTGGGGAGAATCAAACCAAGGATTTGTTGATGCCACTAAAATTTCCAGAGACAGCTGGCTATCTTTCCTCCTCCCAGCTTTCCCATCTGTTAGTACCTGAACAAAGAGGTAAAGTTACCTCCTCTTCTCTGTGCAAAACTGGTATGGTTTCCTAAAAAGGCTTGTGGTGGTGTGGATTTTGTTCAGCTTGCTTCTTGCAAGAGTGAAAAGTTTTTCGTCTTTCTTATGCCTTAACTTTTTTGGTAACAGAAGTTTTGGAGAGCCACTTTGCTCCCTCATGACTACCCATCTGTAAGAAAGAAGTTCTAACCAGAAAAGGTTGTGAGTGAGTATGCAAGACATCTACAACAGCCTAGTAAAACTTTATATGCATCCAGTGATAGTTCTTTTACTCCTTCTATAGCTAAACTGATCTCAGCAGGAAGGCTTTTGCTACTCTTCCATTTATATTTTCCCTTTTACAGTTCTTCATATTTCTTCTGTCTAATCCTCTTCCTTTTAAAAGGGGATTCTTCACTTCCCCAGGCACTTACATTTTAAAGTTTCTACAGATCTAAGCCACTCTTTTAAATTTTTATCTGCAAGTTTCTGAGGTTATAGAAATGCCAAAAACATATCATCAGTTAGTCTCAAGACATAAACTAGAACAACACCACCCCCACCCCATTAATTTTATGCAGCATTTAAACTTTTCATGTTAGGTGCCGGCTAATCTGCGTGGCAAGCGTTCAGTTCCTCATATGAGACTGGTCCTGTGCTGTGCTCTATCCAACACACCATTTTGGGTCCATGAGTGGGAGATTTTGTTAGTCCTCTCCGCATCCTTTACCTGCTCATCTCTTTGGTGGCTTTTCATTCCATTCTAATTTGCTTTGAATAAATGAAACAAGGACTCCCTTGCTCAGTGAACTCCTTCTTATTATAATTGTGTGATATATAGTGATGTAGTGTTAGAATGGTACCTTCATGTTTTCTTACTGCCTTGAAATGTTTCAAGACCCACTCAGTTTGTGTATTCCCTTGACTGGAACAGTTTTATTCCAGGCTCAGGTATCTCATCCATTTTTCCATTTAAGAAATGATCATGAGATGTGCAATAGCTATGTTCACATGCTTTTGTTCTTCATGCCAGACGCTTGCTTCATAAATTAGAGCTGAGCCACGGTAAACCCAGGGATCTGGAGTGTCCTCCAGGTTGCTGTCTAAAAATACCTAGGGCATTTTTCCAGTCAACCAATATCTAATAAGGTGGATTTGTTTCATGCTCATTGTAGTTAAATATTATGAGTGAAATTCTTCTTGGAGGAGCATAAGCGAGGCTCTCACTGACTTGAGTTGGTGTGGATCAGAGAATAAAACTTGTCCAAAGTTTCTTTCATTAGGAAGTTATGGGCACATAAACTTACAGAACACAGTGACTATTTTAGTCATTGTTTTCCTTGTTATTCAAAGCACTTACATAAGGCAGTGCCTGGAGGGAAAGAAAGATAATTATCCCCAAACAGAAACCCCTTTAGATATAGTAAGGGTTATTGAAACAGTATTTATATTTCCAGCACAAGGCTGCTTTCCCACTTGCCTTTGAGATGTGACAGAAATGTTCCTCTCCTCCCGCCAGTGAATACGTTGTTAATACAGAATTCACTGGTACCAGAATTATATTTCTGTTTCCACACTGGGTGATTTGAGTAGTTTTAACCCACATTTGCCTCATTTCTCAGCAGCCTGGAGATTGCAGTATGTAATATTTTGGCGTGGTCAGCCTCGGTCAAACAGCCAATTGTACCTTCATTCAAGTCCCACGTGCTTTGACTCTGATAACAGGTGCCCCTCCAAATCAGCTGGCTTAAGAAGAGGAAAATTATTATTTGCTTTCTGAAATGAGTGAACTTGATGGAGGAGTCTCAGTGGGATTAACTGTCTTTATAGATACAAAATAGTCATGTTTGATATGGAAAAGTGAGTCACCCAATGGTTTAGTTTTTTCCTAGTCATTGCTGGAGTCCTTCCACTTTCTTCCCAGAGATGTCAGCATTATGGGGTCAGAGAGGGGTGCATGAAATTTTTTCCCAACTTAAACCAATGAGAGTAGTAATTAGTAACTACTCAGTTTAGTGGTGTCCAGAGCTTGTTTAGATCGTGGTACAAACTACCACAGAGCTCCTCAGGGCTGTGCCTTGAACCAGCTCTGCCCATGGGCCATGGGCACGCACTGCCAGGCTGAGCTTGGACATCCTGCTTTCACACAGCCCCTGTCCTGCCTATAACCTAACCACGTTTTAATTTCTGTCCTCTCTGATCACAACTCTGTTAACTCTCATGAGGGCTCAGGGAGCTGGGAAACTGATCTTTCTGTTGCTCATTGCTTTTTACAGGCCCTGATACACTGGCATTTTCATGCCCTGTGTTACTCTGTACCATTAAGATGCAGGCAGTTGTCATTTTACATCAAATACTGCCCAAAATTGCAAATAAATTCAAAGAAAATCTCAGCAATTGCTCTGAGGCTTTGGTATAGCCAGTGGTTATGTTACTTTGTGAAGAGTATCTTAGTTATGACTGTAGAAGTATTGAGACAGCTTTCAGTTCTGCTGGGTTTATTGCTGAATCCTGACACTCACCTAATAGTGAAGGCCAGAAACTGTCCAGCTTTGGTCACCTGGAGCCTCTTATGCCGGATAGGGTTAATTTTACTTCCTTTTGTCAACTAGAGAACAAAGTCCTTGCAAGCTTGGATTGAGTGTGGGGCTTGTTCGTGGTACTGGGCAGCCCCTTGACTCTTGAGAAGCTCTGTCCTTAAGTGTTTCATTGAAGGGTACTCTTTTCCCTTCAATTGCATGACAGCAGGATTAAACCTAGGCTGAAGAGAAGTCTTTCAAGTCACCTAGAAAGCTTTGTGTTGCTCTTAAAATGCCACAGTGTGCTAACAGAGCCTCAGGTGGGTCTCTCTACTTTCTAACTCCCACCTTCAAGCAGATGCTTCAGTGATGATGGAAGGCTGTGCTGGGACAAGACCCATGTGCTGTTTACCTCCTACCCCTGGTTTTCTTTGGAAGGAGATAGACATGTGTGAGCCTGGAGGAGTGCAGGATGTACCTTACAAGTCTCTCCTGAGGATGATCTGTGTTTTTGGAGCCCAGATTTGGGTTGCACTAGACAGATGCAGCACTGTAAACTCCTATTTCTTTTTGACTACTTGAATCAGTGAAAAAAACTCCACAAAAGAAATGTTGATGGCAGTTTGTCACATAAAATCACAGAGTGTTAAGGACTTGGAATGGACCTTAAAAATCATCTAGTCCCAACCCCCACTGCCATGGGCAGGGAGACATCTGACTAGACCAGGTTGCTCAAGGCCTTACCCAACTTGACTTTGAGCACTGCCAGGGTTGGGGCATCCACAGCCTCCCTGGGCAACCTATTCAGTGACTAACCACCCTCACAGTAAAAAATTTCTTCCTAATATCTAGCCTAAATTTTCCTTCTTTCAGTTTGTACCCATTACTCCTGTCGCTATAGTTACTGACGAAGAGTGCCCCTCCAGTTTCCCTGTAGGCCCCCCCAGATACTGGAAGGTTGCTGTGAGGTCTCTATTCAACCTTCTCTTCTCTAGGCTAAACAGCCCCAACTTTCTCAGCCAGTCTTCCTAGGGGAGGTGTTGCAGTCCTTTTATCAGCTTTGTGGCCGTCGTCTGGACTTGATCCAGCAGTTCCATGTCCTTATGTTGGGGGCACCAGAACTAAACACAGTATTCCAGGTGGGGTCTCACAAGTGCTGAGTAGAGGGGAAGAATCACCTCCTTCAACCTGCTGGCTCCTTTTGATGTAGCCCAGGATCCAGTTTGGCTTTCTGGGCTGTG
Source organism: Myiozetetes cayanensis (assembly GCF_022539395.1). Classification (NCBI taxonomy): domain Eukaryota; kingdom Metazoa; phylum Chordata; class Aves; order Passeriformes; family Tyrannidae; genus Myiozetetes; species Myiozetetes cayanensis. The sequence goes on along the minus strand of NW_026086604.1, from coordinate 81,959,005 downwards.
AGCACGCACTGCTGGCCAGGTGGAGTTTTTTGTCAACCACCACCCCCAAGTCCTTCTTGCCAGGGCTGCTCTCAATCACTTTTCCACCCAACCTTTGCATTTGACATGTCAGTTGCTCTGCCCCATCCACCGATGCTATAGCCACGTCATGTAGGTCATCAACTTTGTCAGGCGTGATTTCACCTTTGTAAAAACCATGTTGGCTGTTATCAGTCTCCTCTTTGTTTTCCGTGTGCCTTAGTGTAGTTTCCAGGAGAATCTGCTCCATGATCAGGCCATGTTCAGGCATAGGAAAATATCTCCATGGTCTGTTTTGTTATCCCATTCCGTGAGCCTTACCCTCCTCTCCCTCAGGACAGAAGCTGCTTTGCCAAATACTTTTTGTAGCTGCACAGCTATGGATACCAGCTTTGGATACCAGCACACTGTAAAGGCTGTTTGTGCTTCTCCACTGGAAAAATCAAGTGAGCCTGAGGTGTCCCTGCCAACCTGGCAGTGCTGGTGGGAGCACTGGTTGAGCCTGGGACATACAATGAAGTCCAGGCAAGCAGTAGCTTGTGGAGTTCACTAGTCCCACATGTCCCTGCCAAGGGTTAAGTGTGGGCATTTTTTAACTGTGTTTCTGAATCGGGATGCTTGCTTGTTTTGGAGACTGATTTATTTCCTCCTGTACGTGTTTGGGATCAGAGCACTTGTTTCCTGTGACTTCTGGTGTCTCTGTGGTCTCTTTGGGCTGCAGTTCTGTAAGGGAGGGACTCTTAGTTTGCTGAGAAGCTGGCATAGTAGGGTTTCTTGGCATCACCATAACCCAGAAGATCAATAATAAGAGACAGTGGAGACATTTCAGATGCCTTAAATCAAACAGTCATATGGAAAAAGAGTTTGTGTTCCCCATGGCTATAATGTGGATACCTAATAGTGTGGGTCAGGAGATTGTGTTAGGAGTCAAAAGGCTAGATGTGCATCTGAAAATCCTTGCTTTTGTATGGCAGAAGCTGGGGAGTGGGGGTGGAGGTGGGATTTAAGCCCCTTAATTCAATATAAATATAGCTTTGTGGTTTAATGTGCACAGCAGTAGCTCTGTGGTTTATCATTTACTGAGAACTATGCTTTTCTAAGAAAATGCTCTCTTCCTGGTGCATATCTAAGCCAAGGCCTCCGCTGTCATTTCGTTAACTGTAAGGATTACTCTTTAAAATAGATGTTTGGTAGTAATAAGGCCAAACAATTGCGTGATTCACGCTGCAGGTGAGTTTAACAGAAATCATATTGACTAAAGCTACTCTTAGGAAAGACAGCAGTGTTGCATTTGAGTATTTGCCAAGAAAAACCTGCGAGTTCCTAAAACTGGCTACAAGGACAAGGGATTAGCCTGTCCTTCCAAGTCTGTAAATAAGGTCCTCAGACACTTTTTCCACTTGGGAACATGAACACTGTTTATGTTTTTTAAAGAAAAAATTGAAAAATCCCATGATTTTGCAGATAGCAAAGAGTCAGCTTTGCAGTTGCTCAGCTACCAGCATGTGGGTAGTTTGATGTTCTTTTCTAATCAGGAATGCATTGTGAAACTGCTGTTCCTTGCAGTAAAAGGTCACTGGATTTTTAATTTCTATTCACTGTTTGTATTTTTCTAATAAATCACACCCTCTGATAAACCAAATTACTGGAACCACGGAGCAAATGAAACTTAGAAACAAACCCTTTCCTGTGGCACATATATGGATCCTAGAGCTTGCCTGAATGTCCAAAAAAAAGTACCTTTTTAATGAAGTAGTGGGAGGCAGGCTAGATTAAGAAAATAAAGGGTGTGCATTCTGTATAGCTCTGTGAGTTCGGGCTGCCTGAGTATTTTGTGGTGCTTGTTTGTAAGCACGAATATTTAGTTTCAGAATTAGTATAGGGCCGGAGTAGTTGACAACCCGAGCTGTTATGACTACATCCACAGTGCAGAAATACATACGAGTAGAAGTTCCAAAAAGTATAGCTTGATATTTATGATGCTGATAAAAAGCATCATCTGCACTATCTGTTCAGGAAAGACCAAAACCACCGCTTTGTTGCTGGGTTTTGTGCAGTGCGACTCCCATGAAATGCCTCCATGTAATGGATTATCGGTAGACGGTCCTTTATTCTCTTCTCTTTCCTCTTTCTCTTCCTTAAAAAGAAAAGCAATCTGACTTTTGTAGCTAAAGGCTTGCTTGTTTTCAAATAATGGGTGTTGAACTGGTATAAAACTGGAACAAGGTGATACTGAAGCAGACTTGCAGCTTCGTTCTGTCCCTGCTGGGTCCCGCACTGGGATGGAGCTTGGGTGCGGGAGGGACGGCAGCCAGGCTGGAGCTCCCTGACTCGGAGCTGCTTGGCTTTGCCTTTCTGTCACTCCCCTGCTGCTTAAGAAAATATTTCCATTTGTTCTCTCCAGGTACTTTATGGCAGTGCAATGTGGCCAGAGAATGCAGTCCTCCCTCCATGAGAGGGGCAGGACGTGTGTCCTTTATTTCAATCACTCACTGCATCTGGTGTTGAGAGGCAGTCTCAGTTCTGGCATCACTGATCTTTCGAGTATTTGCCTTTGCAAGTTTAGGGTTTGGTTGGCTGGAGAGGTTTTTTTTGGTTGTCCTGTTGATATAACTTATGGATTATTTTTTTCCCTTAATGAGAAGAAGAGGGAAAGAGAAGGCATACGCTTTGTTTTGCAGATTAAGCTGAGACACAAAGGGTGAGTTGTTCTGACCCTCCCAGCATGCTGGTAAATTTTTTATATTGGCAAAAAGGAGCTGGATCTCAGAAGTCCTGAACGCTTCTGGTTTTCCATGCAAGGGCTGAGGCCTGCAGAATGAGCCAGCACGTAGTCTGGGAGCTGCGGCCGGCAGAGCGAGCACAAGCTGGCAGCCTGCAGGACAGAGAATTTTCTGGAGTGCCAGGGGAGCTTCCCAGCATTGCTTCCCCTCTCCACTGAACACTGCTGCTTGTTAGGCATTGGATAGAGTTCTGTAGGAAATATTTTAGGCTCTGCAAGTGCTATTCGCAGGCATCTGACTTTTCCCTGCAGTACTCTGTGTACCCTCAGCAAGCTCTCTGATTCACCTCACGTGCTGCAGTACCAAGCATGATGCTGCTGAGCTCTGGCTCTGAAGTTGTCAGGAAAATGCCTGGCTCTGATTTAGTATCCTGGATCCCATGCATATTTCCCAAGCGAGTTTATGAGTTGGTGGGAAGCCTGCCTTTTGGCCAGGATTGGGGTAGCTTTGGGGTGTTCCATCACGTCCAGGGGGATCCAAGCAGCTGTGCATAGCTGTTCTCAGGGTGATGGGGGTTGAGCTGCTTCACAGCATTGACCCTCAGCTAATAAGGCCTAAGACAGGAGGGTTGGACAAAGGCAGTCCAAACACTATGTTCATTTCCTCCTTGCAGTTGTTTTCTGGCAGCCAAAATGATTCCCTGAAGCAAGAGGTGTCCTTTAAAACAGGGCAAGGGTGAGTGCACGGCTGTATCTCTTGAGTTCAGAGGCAGCCTCCTACATCTGATGGGCAAAAGAGATTGTAACTGCGATTCACTCACAGAAGGGAAGGGCCCCATCCTCGCTTGTAGGGTTTGTTTCCTTGCTGGGGAAGCGTCTGGTTAGGCTGCTGCCTTGCACTTCACCTATTCTTCAAGGTTTCAGAGGGAAGAAAACCTCTTCACAGAAGATGTGCAGCAGAGCTTGCTAGTGTTTAACCCTGTGTGTCAGCCAGGTATCGCAAGAGAAGAGTAAAGGATATACTTTACTTCCTCTGATGGGGTGTTTTTGTACACTGTGTGCTTGTTCAGAGGAACAATTTGCTTTTTAGTTTTGTGTGGAACTAATTTTTACCATGAAATGTTTCACCTACATCCTTCCTCCCTTCCTCTGGGGTACACCCCTGCATACCCGGGATTAGGGCTTTGGCTTTTTGGCCTGGTACCTGCCTTGTCGCTGGTTTCTGCAGGTGCCTTTGAGAGGAGAGCCCCATTTTTGCCTCCCGTGGGAAATGCTGGCAGGGGCATTGCAGCTAGCAGGGCTGGGGATACCCCTCCCTACCAACAAGGGCCAGTGCGATTCATTGTCCCTTCCCATTTCCCTAGGAGGGATGACACAGGCTGGGATGCTTCTGGTCTTTTCCTTCCCCATCTCAGTGGGGGGCAGAGCACGAACCCAAACAGAGGTATCTCCGTCAAGGCACAGGGCGCCGCTGAGAGCCTGGTAAGGGCCAGGGCGGAGGTAACCATAGATGGCTCTGATTCATTTGGCTTCCTGTCTCTCTCTAAGAAAAGGATGTAAATAGCCAAAAGCCGGGGATTCCAGTGAAAAGAGCAGGCGGGTGTCGTGCGGTGCTGTGCTGTGCCAGCTGCGGCACTTGGCCTCACGGAAAGCCGGTAGTGGTGAAAGCTGGGGTTCTCAGAAGTGGGGGAGGCGCGGGCTGCTGCTGCGCCGCATCACCCCATCACATCAGAGAGGCTTCCTGCAGACGGAGGAGATCGTGGAAGGAAGAACCTCGGCAGCAGTGGTGACCTTGCCCCTGACTGCAGAAGGGTGCGCCCTTGCCTCTGCGCCCCAAGCAGTGGTGGTGCTGCTGGTGCCCTCAGAGCCAGGCAGGCATCCCTATGTTGTGGCTGGCCCCTGGAGCAGGGGAGGTCCCAAAGGATTGAGGGCTGGAGCTGCGGTGATATTTTTTAATAGGAACTTCATGTCTTGAGGCCACTGGCAGTGTAATGTGGGCAAGCTTTGTGTCCGTATGTGGTGCTCATACCTGTGCCCATGGGTGTTGAACAGCTGCCTCCTTATAGAAATACAGACTGGCACCACCCGTGTTTTACATGTTCCCAACACAACAGCAAATTACAATGATCCTACAGAGGCTCACACACAAGCATTCTGCTACCATAACAAGGCCAGTGTCACTCTGGTCTCTCCCTATCCTGAGGGCATTGACTGGGTGGTATCCTGAGACCAGCTGTGCTGGAGACACTTGACAGTGAGGCCGTGAGTTCCATCTGCCCAGCTCATCTCACACATCACCCTCACAGTCATCAGGTGGCTAAAGACACGCCACCAGTAGTGGGTGAACCCATCTGGCTCCATAGCCCTTCTACCTCTTGCTGTTTCCATGCACTCTAAAGGGGAGTGCTGAGGAGGCAATCCCAGCAAAGATGGCACAAAGGGGTTTCAGTTTTGTACTACCAGCAAGTGTGTGCCTGTAATTGGAATTAACACTGTCAAGGAACTTGAGGGGTGTCAGACACCAACTGCCCACTGGCAGCCAAGAGACATGGGTGTTCACCTACCTTGCAGAGAGACTCTGATGGCAGTCTCTCTATAAATCCAACACCCCAGTACTGTTTGGATGAGGAAGCAGGGAAGATGTCTCACAACATATTGCTGGAATTGCCCATTTGATGTCCACCTCCATACCCCAGCGTCGGGGAAAGCACAACCTCTTTAATCAGTTGTCTTTAAGGCTGTTTGTTACATATATGTTCCTCTTCCCGGTCAGGGCCACTCCCAGGCAGGTGGAGCTCGTTAGCCCTTAAAAAGGCAACCCATCTACGTCCTAAGGACCTCGCTGCCACCGTCCAAGCTTGCTTGGCCCCGGCAGATGAACCTTAGGATTAAAGGGTGGGCTCAGTTCCGCGCACACTGTGTCTCACCTAAAAAATCCAATGCGCAGGCTGGAAGGTGTAAAGACCTTCCCTGGATCTTCACTCGCAAAGACTGGCCATTATTATTAGTATTATATGTTCCTCTTCTGTGAAGACAGGCTGAGAGAGTTGGGCTTGTTCCAACTGTTCTGGAGAAGAGAAGGCTCCAAGGAGACCTTATAGCAACGTTCCAGTACCTAGAGGGGGCCTGCAAAAGAGCTGGAGAGAGACTTTTTGCATTCACATGTAGGGGTAAGTCAAGGGGGAATGGCTTTAGGCTGAAAGAGGGCAGGTTTACGTTAAATATGAGGAAGAAATTCTGTGAGGGTGGTAAGGCATTGGCACAGGTTGCCCAGAGAAGTTGTGGATGCTCCGTCCCTGGAAGAGTTCTAAGCCAGGTTGGATGTGGCTTTGAGCAACCTGATCTAGTGGAAGGTATCCCTGCCTGTGGCAGTGGGGTTGGAACTAGGTGATCTTTAACGTCTCTTGCAACCCAAACTATGGTATGATTCTGTGATTCCATGTGTAAAAGATGCAAAAATTACAAGAGCTGGGGACAGAACTGAGGCCCAAGGCAGTAATCTGGAGTGCAGTTTGAGATCTTTTTCGGAGTGCAGCTTTCTGAGATGAGGTTGCAGTGACAAAGTTTGTGGCACTTTTTGAACCAGAGTGTGGTTGATATGGGGCAGATTTGTTAAGACAGCTCTTCTTATTTAGAGGTAGCTGCATATATAAGTGGAACTCAGAGAACTCATTGCTTTTCTATTTTCTATAGCATGTCTAAAAATTTTCTTTGTGAAGTTGCAGGCAGGAGAAGGTGGAAAATAAAATGCTTTTAGCAGGGAGCAGCAACCTAATACAAAATACATTCAAAGCACATTAAAAAACAGGGCTGGGTAAGGATGAGCGGGCTTTATCTTTTAAGTGAAAGCTATGGGGATGCTTGATAAAACATTCACCCATAATGAAATAATCAATGCAACAGATACTAGCAAAACCCACCCAAAATTTCACATACAGATCGATTATTTAGGAATATATTTGCTAGTAGCAGGCAAAGTTAATCTACTCTGGAAGAAATACTTTATTGCAGAGATGATCTCCTTTCCCCACCATCTTATCTTCACCTCCCTGCCAAAGCACTCCTTTCCCTTTCAAACTGCTCAAAATGGATTCTGCTGTCTTCCTGTAAGAAATTCAAGCTCCACCTGTGTTTAATTAGATATTGGATAACCTGGGTTGTTGTATTACGAACATCTAGGGCAAGATTCTAAAAAAACTAATCAGTCCTAGGTCAAAGAGCAATAGTTCCAATTTTAAGCCAAGTGAAGTAATAGGAGGTATAAAGCAAGACACCTAACAAATCCAGAGCAATTGTTTTAAAAAAAAAAATTAAGTAAACCCTGTTGTTTCTATCTACTGGCTTGTAATGTGTTTGTAATTGCATAAAGCAACGAACATATAAAATGATCTTTCTCAAAGACACATGAAAACTAATAAATTTTGCAAGATCATTTCAAACTCTGTAATTCCTTTACATTCCCTTCTTAGCTGTCCTACAGGAAATTTTAGCTACACACAGTAAACACTACTTCCAAAAGCAAAGGATAAAGGAATTATTTTCCTTGAAATGCTCCTGCTGATATTTGAATGAAAGGAGGAAAGCACAGTGTGCACACCTCTAAAGGGACTGCTCTAGTGATAAGATAGCATTTCTATGGCCTAAGGTACCACGTGGGGAGTGTGGAGATCTGCAGTTTGCTGCTTCCCCCAGTGACTGGTAATGGAGAACCAGGGTTTGCAAGCAGCAGTGCTGTCTTTATAATGTTCCTGCTCTACTGGATGGTGGCAGGGAACAGATGCACTTTTGGGCATACAACTGTTCTTTGTTGTCATATGTGCTGGATCTCAGTTTTTCCTGGGTGAGGGCATCTGTTGTTCCATCACAGGGATTGTTCCTCCCCCCATCTCAATAAATTAGCTGTGAGCTCTGAAAACACTACAGCAGGAGGGGCTTGCCACATTTTCTCCTCAGGATAAGCCACAAAGTTGGGTGTGAAACAAAGGGAAATAGTGGGCCACAATCCCTTTGGGCTAGGAGAGGAATGATCCCAGGTCTTCCCATATCCCTGCAGAGTGGGGTGAGCCCGGACCCCCCTGGATTAGATCAGAGAAGTAATTTTGGAAGGAAGAGGAATGTACAGGCCTCTGGGTTACATTTTTTCTTTGAAGGAAAGTAAGTGCTTCCAAATGTAAGTGTCTGAACTCCCTAAGGATGGAGGCATTGCTCTGCAATCCTGAGTTAACCCACATTTTGGCCTTGGGGTGAGGGCATGGTTTGTCTCCCACATTTTCTCTGGGTTAGCTCATCACTCAGCTGATTTCCACTAAGTCCTTTCTTAAATGTTTAAAACTCCCTCTGCTCCAAGCAGGGAAGCCCCAGTACCACATGTGGGTTTGGCTGGACTCAACCCTAAAGGCGAGCTGCTTGCAAGACTTGAGACTGTCATGGGTAAGGTTCTCCCAAGGCAAGGTGGGTAGGCATATGCAGTGCTAGGGGCTGATTAGAAAGCCTGTGGCTTTAGCACCCTCTGCTTGGATATCTGAAGATGTCCTTAGCTGGAAGAAATATTTCTCAAGATCCCCATGCCACAGGTTTTTCTTTTTCTATCTGGAGGCCCAGTGCATGCCTTGTCTACAGATGGTGAACCTCTGAGTTTATTGCAAAACCTTCCAGCCTTCAGATACTAAAATACATGACTCTTTCCCCCTTCCCACCCTAAGATTACAGCAACCCAGTGGGAGTACCCTTCCTCCTGATCGCCCCTATTAGGTTTTTCCTCCTCCTTGGAGAACTGTCACTCTTGACAGTCAATGACTGAACTGTCTCACCCTTGATTTTTTTACTTTGGGTGGAAAGGGGCTCAGCTCTAATGACAGAAACTCTGACGGTTATAAACATCCTCATCAGCTGTCGCAAGAGCTTGCCTGCCACGCGTACGCTGCTCCTTAAGAACTTGTGGTCTCCTTTCACTACAAAGGCTCAGTGAGTCAGCAAAGCCTTGGAGTGCTCATGTGCCTTCACAAAGAGCTTTGTAAATACTGAACTTTGTTTTTGCAAAACATCCAAGTAAAAGTTATCTGTTTATAATAGGATACCTGCAGTTGTATCTAAATACCTTCCAGCTTGCCTTTATTAGGGCTGGCGCAGTTCCTCTGCCACAGGACCAGCCATGGTTCAGCTTTGCATGCCTTCTGCTTTGAGCTGAAGAGCGGGTCTTGGGTTGCCACCTGCAACCCGACAGGGAGAGAGCTTGCCGGAGGGTGGTTAAACTTATTTCTGATCTGTGGGAAAGACTAAGATTCTCCTTAGGTTTGTAGAGGTTAGGGACACAGTGACTTTGAACTCAGCTAGCCTACTTGCCCATGTGTCACGCATAAGTTTCACCCATGTGTTCATCTGCTAAGCTTGAAAGATTTTATATTGCAGTGTTTGGAGCCACGAAGGGAAGGGAAAATGAAGCATCACCCAATGGGCCCAGAAATGTAGTCCAGATGATTGGAGCAGGGGATAGATCACAGTGGTAGGCTTGTCTCCTGTATAATTTTTGATTCTCTCTTGAGTTTTCCCATGTGTCTCCGAACTGTGGAACCTTTCCAAACCATGCCTTGCCACTACTGTGTGGGGCAGTGATGTGAAGGCTCCAAGCTAGCTGTGGGTCTGGAAACACAAGAGCAAATTGGGACAGAGACAAACACAATATTGCACCATGCTGTGTTACCCCCAACAGTCTCATGTGTGTCTCCCAAAGGTTGTGCTTCCCCCTGGATAAGCCTTATGCACCTTTCACTGCTTTGGGAACATGGAAAAAGGCATTTGGCTTTTCATACCAGGTTCCTGCGGTGATTTCTAAATCTCTTACTAACTGAGTATATGTCTGTTTGGTTTTCCCCCATCTTTTGTCCTCGTATGTGTTATCATTGCTTCTGTATGTTTTTAGAGGAAATGTTTTCCTATCTAGACTAATAGTTTTAGACTTTTTTGTCACGAACTTGCCTGTGGAGTTGTGGATGTTGATTATTTCTGTTGTTAATTTTTTTTGCCCCTCAGTACTGCTAATACGTCGAGTTTGGGGATACTGGCGCATTTAAATTTCTGTCATACGTTTCCTTGGTTGATGTTTTATTCTACTTGATCCTAATATGGTCATCATTACGCACAGCCATCTGCTAATTCTTCAATCCATAAACTATTTTTTATTTTTTGTCTGTCTGAATGAGGTCAGTACTCATCTCAAGTGTGCTGAGTGCATGACCGTCTAAGGTATTTTTTGAATGACCATATGAGATCTCCAGCAAATATCTCTGAGGCTGAAGTCACCAACGATGGTAATTCCTCTCTCTACACATTACAAACAGATGGTTGAGGAGATGTTCCATTCACTGGTAAAATTTGTTCTGTAACAGATGCCTGCCAGCTGCCATTCCCTGCCCTGCTGCATGATTTTATAGAGCTAACAAGATTAAGAAACTGTTTAAATTGATTTTTACTTCTAAATACAGCAGATCTGATTCTGAAAATGCATGGAGGGCTCTGTCTCAGGTGGTGCAAGCTGGCACAACTCCAGTGAAAAGTCAGCGGAGCTGAGCCACTTCACATGAGCCACGGTGCTGCCTTGAAGAGCAGCTCTCTTAAATGAAAGCGTAGGCATTAAGAAACCAACAACACAAAGAAGTTTCCAGAGCAGAACAACAGCACAAAAGTGGGAAGAGGGGAGAGTTTAGGACAGTTTGAAAAACTACCCTTCACTCATACCAGCAGTTCAAAACTGCTGATGCATCTTGAAAAATGCCTTTCGTTGGAAACTCCGGTACATGAGATAGCTCATTGCTCAGCCTCAGTGCCATGGCAGGAGGTTGTTTTGCAGCCTTCAAACTTGCTCGCTCATGAATCAACACTTCCCACCTGTAGCCACTGGGGTTGAAGCCATGAAACCTCCCAGGCTGAAATCCTTCTTCTGATAAAATCTAGAATGAACTCGGCATGAAGCTGTGGAAGAATGCAGATGTGTATTTTGAGAATCCATGGTCAGACTTTGAACAATCAGATGAGTATTAAGAGAAAAAAAGTGCAGTAGTTTAAAAATAACAGATCTACTGCATGGCAGCCATAAAAGGAGATTTTAAGGAAAGGAACAGAAAATCATGCCAGACAAATGCATTAGGAACAGCAGTTGATGTGGCATGTACTAATGACAACATATGTATCCCCTTTCTTCCCAAAATACATATAAGAACCTTACAGGAGCAGCCAGAGCACTCTGTTTAAACCCTGTTAGTGCAACATTCACCACATCTTCTTATTACTGTAGGCTTTTGCTTAATACTGCTGCTGTTGCTTAAGTCTCCAGTCAAAATTTAAACTCAGGTCAAAACTTTAAGCACTGCTTAATTGAGCAATCCAGCTTCGAGCATTGTAGGCTATTTGAAAGCATCTGTGACCTGATAGATTTGAATAGTGAAAAACATGACATTCAGAATGACCTTTCCTTCAGCGCTGTTCTCACAGCTTCTTTCTTCTCAGTAGATGTCTGAATCTCTACTGCCTTGCTAGTCTTAGTGCCTGATACACTTAGCCTGATTCATCCATCCATCCATCTATCCATCCATCCATCCATCCATTCATCCCACTAGGACCACTAGCTGCAGGATCATTTATTCCCTCTCCTCTGTTTTGTAAAGGGATGAGAAGGCATCATCAGGTCTCGGAAGCATCCCCCAGCAAGCCAGACACCATCATGGGCTTCCCAAACACCCTCGTCCCCAGAGAGCAGAGCTCTGAGGTCTGTCATGGTTTGAGCTAATTGGCAAAAGAGTCCAGGCCTGCCGCAAATGTCCCCTGCCATCACCATGCTGCAAACCCAGCCCATCTTAAATCGCTGTCTGCTGCCTACATCAAAAGTCCTTTGTGAAGAGCACAGTTGCTCCTCTGTAACTGATCTACATGGAGCAGGTCATTGGCTGCTTATGAGCTTTCCTTTTGTTTTTCAGGTTTTTTTCCTTAAAAAACCCCACAGTATGAAGTAATGTTAGAAATAAATAGTCTCATCCTTCTCCCTTAATTATAGAATGAGGAGCCTTGTTAGGCTACATGTGATTTTCAGTGTCAGCTCCTCATCTGAGAGTTTGAGTGATTTTCCTACAAGTTACAGCCATTTGATTCAGCAAAACTTGAAACAAAATGCTTTATTTTCTGCAAATTCAGAGGATGATCTTTGAATTACTGAGCTTTTCCTCAAGGTGACTTTGAAAACCATCTTCCTTGCCCCAGCGATGAGACCTCTGTGCTCTGTGCGTGGCATACAGCTGTGGTGGTCCCTGGAGAGTTTTGTCTGAGCCAAGAAATTAAGAGCCTCCTCTAATGGGGTCACCGGATGCTAATGAAGTTGCATGTTCATAAACTACAGCTACAGCCCTCAAGGGAAACTCCCTGTCATCCCTGCTTCAGGAGACGCAGTTTGACTGTGTCATAGGAGCTCATAGGACCTGTGAGGGCTGCTGGAGGCAATCTGCTGTGTGGACTTCATTTTTTAACCCGACCCCCCAACCCCTGAGCAGGTTCTTCTTTCATTCCCAAATTGAATTGAGCAGAGTTTTAATTTCGGTGCCTGTGTCAATTTGTCAGAGGTAGGCAAATGAGATGGGAGTTATTCAGGTTTTTTCCTCCTGTGGAGGATCAAACAACAAATCTGTATGAGGAATTCCTGATGGAGAAGCCTAAAAGGAAGATTATGAATTTTCAAAGCTGAGGTCTTGTAAACCAAGTGTCTCTGCAGACATCATGGAACAAGAGCTCATTAGGAATAATTATCTAAAACCTGACTGAAATCTCTGTAGCTTTTCTGACTTACACCAGATGAAGATCTGATCTGTTCAACTAGTTTTAAGTCCAGACACACAGTCATGTGGTGCAGACTTAATTTCCTCTGCATGCTGTAATCATTGCTCTGCACTATGACAAGTAAATGTTTATTGGGCTTTGTATGGCTCAACAAGAAATTATAGTGCACTTCTTTATGGAATTTATTTTGCTATACATGCTGTATCTTTTGGTGGGTTTACTGGTGCTTTATTTGACGCTCAAGATCAATCATTTCTGAAGCACAAGTGTGACATTCTTGGGAAAAATGACTTCCACTTGCTCAGTACTAATCTATCATGTTGACTTTATTTCCGTCACAGCATACCAAGAGCAAACAACTTCCTACTACTCTGTGCTTTTCAGCTAAATGCCTTTTCCAAAAGGTTAGGGAAACGTTTGTGTCATGGAAAAAACAGAATCCAGCTACGCAGAAAATAAAGAGATGCAGTGAATCAGGCTTAATGGAGCACTTAACAGGTTCAGACTAGCCTGAGCTTACATTAGCTGAACCACTGAACCCATCCAAGCCGAACAGATGTAGAGCATTTTGGCTATCCAGTTAAGACACACTTTAGTGTGCTATTCTTTATTTGCAAGTAGTAACACATGACCACCTGGGCAGCTCCACTGGAAGTGGCTCTGCAGCGTGGGCAGGGGAGAGGGGCATTTTGCCCCTGCACAAGGCATGCTGCTCTTGGGGTCTCTACACGGGTTATCCCCCTCTGCCTCTGAAGATGCAGCTAAGGTTGCTCCCAGGTTCTTGTTGTTTGTGGGGTTTTTTTTCTTTTTTTTTTTTTCTCAAGGGATTGTCCTGGGAAACAGGTGTTGGGGGATATTCTAAGGATTTCAAGTGGCTCGGAGGCAGAGGGGCCAGCGGATGACTTTGTCCTTTCTACAAGACCATCGCTCTTTCATGTCTCTGACATCTCGCTAGTGTGATGCTACTTTTTCCTAAGGAGCTGGTATCTCAGTCACTGTGGGAATTGCCCCACAGATCTCCACCTCAGTGGAAACAGGGCTTCTCAAGCTGAGAGTCTTTACTGACTAGACAGTGTTGCAACCACTCCTGTCACAGCTGTTGGTCATTCTACAGTACTTTCTGCTAGACTTTCTTTTTGACCTGGGGGAAAAAAAAACCAACCCTGTGCACACTGTTAACTCAGACAGGTGATAATGTGCCTGTCTTAGGTGATTACAAGACAACTGGTTTCTTCATTATGTCTGCAGATAATTTAGGATTCTTTAAAGTAAATGTTTAGGGGGGGAAAGTGCATGATTGCAATTTAACATCGTGGTTATTACAGCATCCCTGGCTCTAGCAGGCAAATCAGGAACATTGTAGCTCAGCATTTTCTGGATTGTAGGGATCTATCTGTTGGCTTAGACTTTGCAGAAATGTAAGTGGTATTTACAATTGCACTTGGCAATGAGCTGCTTCTTTCTCATACAAGTCCAAATGCTAGGGTTATAATTACTGTGAACTTTGCATCCTGCAATCTGGAAGCATAAGCAACACGTATTGGTCTGGTCTTCACAAAGAAATTGTTGAGGGCTGCAGTGGCCATTCCTGAGGAATCTTCTCATGGCCCTGAATTATGTAGTAAGCTCTCATCTGTGTCATCTCCTCTTGATACTGTTTTGTTTTGCCTGCAATAACACCATGACAGACTGACTCTGCAGACTCATGCTGGCTCAGACATAAGATGTGGGATTCATCATCTTACAGGGACTAATGTGAAATACTTGAAGCAAAATTGAAGACTCACAACAGGGGAGAGACACACTTGAAAATGGGTGCTTTTTTATAGAATAGTCTTGTAGGTCATCTTATAGTCCTCGTAGTGAGCAAGGGAGGGAACAAACCTTGATTCTCCCAAAAAGGGAAGTAGTAGCACAAGGATTACACAAATCCTTTTTTTGTAAGGCCTGATCTTGACAATGATCTCAGTGATCTGTGTAGATGCACACCAGATCAAGCCAGAGCAAAGTCAGATAGGCAACCAACACCTAGAGACCTAAAAAATATTACATCAATGCTCGCAGTGGCTGAGAGGGTTTGCCTAAATTTGGGACTGACATGCATAAGATGACAGCTTAAGTTATGAATCACTTTGTAGGCCTGCCTGTATGCTATTGGCACTGAAGGGTTCCTCATTGCTATCTACCAAGCAATAATCTTTCCTAAGGGGTGGACAACAGACACCTCACAGGCCAACACAGCAGTTGAAATCTACTGGACTCAGTGGATAAAAACTGAAGCTAAAACCACAGCTGAAACTTTGGGCCAGGCTATAAATAAAGTACCTGAGTAAACTGAGGAGAAATTGTTTTTAAAGGAATGGAGCAGAGGGAGAGACCTATCCACATGCCTTGCACTTCAGTGTTAGGATGCAGCTTGGTTGAGTTTTTTCCTGGTAGGTAATAACAGTGTGTGCTTACAAAAAATACATTTGGACAAACACAGATGTGTTAATGTTAATTAACACAATGTTAATGGAGGGGGAGATTTCCCATAAGCAATTTGATACGTTTTTCTGTAAAATTTGATTATCAACAGTGTGTGTAATTGGTGAATTTTCTATGCCAAACACCTTGTCCTGCAAACATATGGTCAAAGAAGGTTAAGAGAGTCTTACACAAGAGGCAGGTAAGCTCATAGTCTTAATTTTTTTTATATGGAAAAAAATCCCCTGAAAACTAAAGAGGTCTCAAAATACTCTTCTCTAGATTTTGGTTTTGCAGTGTATTCTGAATTTGACACAGCAGAAAAATTTTCAGCTAAAGATAGAGGGGATTTCATACAGACAGTCTTGCTCTTTCTGTCCTGTGTATGTCTACATATATATTTATATATATATATATATATATAGTTTGGAGAAGAAAAAGATGAACTATACCTTCTTCAGCTTTGCAATAAACTCAAACTAAAGCTGAAGCCAGAGGCAGACTTGGGCTATGTGCTCAGCCTCTGCAGGTACAGTCTCATTTCCAGTTTGTTCTATAAACAGACTCTTTTCTTCCATTATTTAAAACTGCTCAGCTGCTTCTCTGCAAGAAAACAGCAAAGGCAATTAATACAGTCTTGGTCACGTAAGTGGCTCTTGTCTCAAAGGCTAGTTCATATTCAGTGCTGTCCTAGTTTTTCTTTTCTCAATCCCATAAAGGTTCTTTTCAGAGTTGAAGAAATTCCAATTAATGAGCACTGGAATCAGTGTGTGAGCAAAAAAAATACAGTATATAATATACTGCTATAAAATTACAGATAAATATTTACAGACACTGTAATGTCACTTCAGATTCTGTTAAGCTGTTGGGGTTTTTTTTGCAGCTTTTCTCTAATCTTCATTTGACCATTTCAAGCATGACTAACATATTTCGAATTATTTTTACACTTCCAACATCTTCTCTGTAAAAACAGTGAACGTGAAGGTGCAGGTGGCTGAGCTGAGTTCAAAAGATTCATTTGCCGAGAAGAACTAGGACTTTCCGACTGTCTTTCTGTGCTTGAGTTTCTTAATAAAGCCACTGTGTTATCCTGAACTTAGGCTGACTCCATGGTTACGGTGGTGTCGATTAACCATAGTGTCAAAGAATAATTCAGCCTGAAGCAGCCAATGCAGGGATTTTTATTTTCCTCTCCCCTTTATCCAAGCATGGAAAAAGGGGCAGGTTGCTACGTATTCTTGTTTCGCCTTATCTAAATATATTGATCACTTCCTCCAGACTCTTATCTGTTTGCTCTGCAGTGCTGTGTTTCATTCACACGAGGATTGCAGGGAAGCTGAATGGATACGGCCGTGTGAAAGGTAGCGGTGGGCTGGTTCAATCCGGGTCACACTGGGCCTGGCTTCTCTTTTGTTTCTTCTGGCTGGTTGTTTGACATCCGCCAGCCTCTCTGTTCATTAAGGCGGCGTGATGAATGGAAGGCAGTGAGTGTAATTTGGGCAGTTAGGGCCACCTGGTCAATAAATATAACAAACATCCACTAGTGCATCTCTTTCAGCGCCGCATGAGTCAGTGAAGTGCAAACTGGATGATAGTGAATGGAAATCTTAAATTGATGTGCAGATTCTAGCAGTTTCCAGAGTCGCACTGTCTTCTCTTCCCCCAGCCTTTTTAAGCCCCATAAAATAACATTTTCAAAGGTGGAGTTCCCCCAGTAACAGAGATCACATTCATGTAGCATTATTTTTTGTGCATAAGACATAGGGTTCTGCTAGTTTTTACACTGGCATAACTTTATTAGAGTAGATCCTGCACTGTCCCAGGGGTAGGTGTACCCAGCCGTATGGCATTGGGCTGGGGGTTGGCACACTGGTTTCTGTGCCATCCATGCTCCACCTGTGTTCCACAGGCAATCTGCTGGGGAAGGCAGGAGGAGGGGTCTTTTGCACCACTGGTAGTGTCCTTGTGCAGAGAGGGGAGGAAGTTCAGCCCACGGGAGCCCAGAAACCAGCTGATTTAAACACCGACTTCATACTTAACACTCCCAGCCTATGCCTTTTCCTGAGCTGAACTCTGCCAGACCTGACTTCAGCAGTGCTACAGTGGGCAGAGATGAGGAGCAGTCTCAAGCTGGAACCATGAACATACCATTTGTGCACATGTTGGATAACACTGACTCGTAGATGTGACCTTAGGCTCAGTACTGATCGGTGAAGGCAATGCTCACAGCATATAGAAACAGCCTCACACTGGCCAGTGAGTTTAATGTCTTTAGCAGACTTTACGTTGTGAAGTGGTTAATGAATTCTTTCGTACTGAAAGGCTGGATTCAATAAAAAGTTTCTGGGGCAAGTTACCATAGCCTGCCATACTACAGTGCGTCAGGCAGACCCTTTTTTTTCCCTTTTCATTTATTTTTGATTGCCCTTTTAATTTTAAATTGAGTGCAGCTGACTGCCTCCCATGCTGTTAACAATGGCACTTCTTTCCCTGGGACAATGTAACATTTAAAACAGATAAAAGCCCATGTGGGGCTAATAAAAGTTTGCCCCCATCCTCATTCCTGTAGGGCAAGTTTCCTCATCATTAACATTTTAAGTAGCAGGCGCTATGAATATGAATGTAATTGACTTTTACACACTATTACTCATCAGCGGGTAACTCCAAACAGGCGTCACTGGAGGGATGTGCTGAATCTCAAAGAAACTTTCCGTGGCCCAGCAGCAGAGGAGCAATGTGGAGCTATGTGAGATGCATCCTCAGCGGGGACTGGGAATTCAGCGGGGAAATAACTGTGGGACCCAGAGAGCTGGACGTGGCAGCCCGGTCCAACAAGAGTAGGAAATGGGGAGATGCACAAATGAGACTCAGCATTTTGCACCAGTAAGACTCCTGTATGCTCCTTCTGGTGGCTGATGGAGAGAGAGAACAACTGGGTGGGTTCTGGATTTTCCCTCTGAATTGTTTTTACAGATTGTGTTAGGGGTCCAGATGAAACCCTCTGAGTGTCGGTCTTTTGTCCGTATCAGGGAGAAGGAGAGGCTTGCATACCTTCTTGGGGGGAAAGTATTTACTGAATCCTAGCAAAAATCCTTATAAACAACATTATGATTTTGAAGGCACTATAGAAGTGTTAGGTTTCATAAATGCACTTTGAGGTGACTTCTTTCCTGAGCAGTTTCTACACAGTATATTTGTGCTTTTACACAGTCAGTCTAAAAACTCCTTCAGTCAGCAAACTGACTAGTTTTAAAGTAGCCTCTGCATGGCAGAGGCATGTTTTTTGACACTCCTCCCTGCAGAGCTCTGTCCAGAACATCCATGACTGGAATCTGCCTTTGCCTTCAGTGATCTTTGGATTAGGCTCCATGTTCCTTTGCATATCCATGCATCTCTGTGAGGGGGATTGAATTTGTTTGTTTGTTTGTTTATTAAAAATTGTTTTAAAGCCTTATATAGGAAGGTGCCTCTGTTCCTCTCCTCCACCTCCTCCTGGTCTCCTTGTTGCTGGAGGCTTCTTGGTCCCCCTGCCAGCTACAGCCAGGTGGCTGTAGCTACCAAACCTGCCCCACTGTGGGGGCTGAGCCCCTGCCCTTCCCACAGAAAACTCACAACAGCAACAGGACCAAATAGTTGGTGGCGTATGGACTGTTTATGTTTACAAATTTAGAAATATCATTGCTCCGCACCAGTGTTTACCAACTATATATTCCAGCCAAAGCACAAATGAGTCAGTTTTACATTGCTCATAGAAAATTAAAAAAGGCTTAAACACCCACAAAATTTGCTTACTCTTCAGGTGTAGCCCCCGGAAGGGTGAGGACAGCTTCCGCTGTGTTCTGATTGGAAACATCACTGACATGACTATTGGGAAATCGAACTGTCCCTACCAGTGATAGGTGATGTGCAAAAAAAAACCAAGGAAAAGGCCATAGGGCCACATCCTAAGAACAATTTTAAAAAGAGGCTGGGATGCCTTTTCATGGCACGTTGCCTGATGATGCTACATGGTCTTTGTAGAGTTAAGCTGGATCTTATCCACACAGATACGAAGTTAGGTCTTTTGATGCAATAGTGGCTGTCAACAAACTGATACAGATGGTCGTTTTGTTCAGAACAACATGCACAAAAGTATCCCAGAAGTGCAGCTCAAAATACCCACATTGCTCTCATGTGTCACTCCCTCTCTTCCCAGTAATTCAAAATGACTCACAGTCTTGAAAAGGCAAACATTGATCAAAAGACCGAAGAGTGATTTACTGGTGCGGGATGGGACAAGATGTTGTTCTAGCCCAACAAACAGTAACTGCATTTAGAGGTATTGCCAAGGGAGTCCGAGGCGGTGCTTGCTTACTAAATTGGGTAAAATGCAGGGATTTCACCAAATGCAAATGACAATGAACAATATGTATGACTCAATATATCCGCTATGCTTTCAATGTGCAGTCAGAAGGTGGTATAGCTGACCTTTTAAAGTGATGCTTTTCAAACCACATTGTTATGATTATCAAAGTGTTCATTTTAGAATACAATCTTTGGACCCACTCCTGCTAATATTCTCATGTATCGTTTGGAGGCTGTTTACTCCGCTTTTTATAAGAAAGCACTTCCAGGCAGCCCCTGGAGTGTCATACATTTATTTCTATGTCTAATCAGGGAGTGAAATTTGCCATCAGTTCTCCGAGCCTTGACACACATCTCTGGAGTACTTCAAGTCACGTATGGAATTAGCTAAAATAAGTTTGATGGTGATTTTGTGAGACCTTCCTGTGTTCCAGAAATAGTCCTCAAGAACAATGTAGGGCGAGAAATATTCTCTGATCTTTAGCCTCAGCTTCCTCCTATCTAAAATCTGTTGGTGGCATCTCTGGCAGCACAGAGCAGATCCCAGCATGGCTGTGGGGTAATTCCAGCTTTGCAGTACTGTAAGAGAAAGAAAAAAAAATCTGTCATCAAATTTGTAAATTTAAGTGTAAAAAAGACTAAAAAAAATAAATTAAAACAATCACAGCACACAGTCAGCCCAAGGCCAGCAAGCAGACTGGAACAAGGCCCCTGCAACTCCAAGAGAGGCAGTTTTGCTGGGATGCATTTCCTCTCCATCCTCCATCAGCCAAGCCAAAAAACTTAGCAGGAAAAAAATAAAAAGGAAACTGTACAAAGCAATTTGGCTGCGCAATTGGCTGTACTCATTACAGATAAATAGCCCGGCTTCTCCATGGTGTGGGGACTCAGTGCGGTGCTCGAGGGCCAGGCGAGACGCTGCCACTGTGACCAGCGATGGCCACCGCCCTGGTTCCCACAGCACTGCTCACCCCTGCCCAGTCACCCCTCCCCAGTCACCCCTCTGGCCTGCCAGGCGTCTGGCACAGGCTGGGCCGACCACACTTAAAGCACAACTTCCCTGAAGCACGAGCTGCGATGGTCAGATACCCCATCGGGGAAGAGTTAAGTACTAAAAAATAGCAGAATCTTCTGTCGGGTTGAAGATGCCTTATTTTGATCATGGAGGTCAGACACAGACGTGGGAATTCCCCCAAGCTGGTTTATTTGCAGATTTGTTCAGACAGTTTCTTTTTCTTTTTTTTTTTTTTGACAAATCAGCCTGTTTTTTATAATAATCTCATCTTGAAACTTGAGAGGAAGGGAATGTATGGGTGAGCAGCTAATATCAGTGAGTTCTGGAAACTCCCTTTTTATGGTCGCTCTTGTTTAGCAGCTGTACTGTTATGATACTTTCATTGCATTAAAAACTTACTTGACAAGACTGACAATAAAGTAACTTCATCTGTTTCAGTAAAAATTAGCTTCAGATCACAGTTAAGTTTGAGAAAAGCACTACTACATAATATTAATATACCAACAACAGGGCTTTGATCTAATGTATCGTAAAAAAGAAAAACACCAGAGGTGTTACGATCAGGGAAGGCAAAGCTATTTTCCCTCTTTACTGATTATTCTGTAATTCAAATATTATTTTAAGAGTCTATATGTAGGATCTAGTGACTCATAGATGCAAACATTGGTTTAAAATTAATTTTAAAATATCTCTTTATACAAAGCAATATATTTACTGATTTAAATCATACCCATCTGGACATGTTTATCAAAATCAATCCTTGTCTACTATAAGCCATTTGCTGCCATTGCCACCCACTGGCCAGGGACAAATAACCATTCTGTTACTGACCCAGATCAACAAATATCCTGATTAAACAGACACATCTTGCTACACATCCAACTGCTTCCTATACAGCATCTTGCCTTTAATACCAAATCTGCCCAGCTTTGTACAAAATTTATTTACTGATTTTATCTTCAAAACATAAGTCATAGTCTGGGAAAAGGCGGGGGGGGGGGGGAGCCTGTTCTGCAGACCGTGAACTCTGATCTGGTAGTTTCATCCTTCTGCCATCTCTTTAAACGTACTATCTGAAAACTGAAGGATCTTATCCTTTTTATGTTTTTGTAGGACAAGACACAGTTTTGGCACTATGTAGTAAAATAATGAAACTGAATTACAGACTGTAGGGAGCCATTTTTCTCACATGGGTTCAGGATACATAGTAATACTTTGGATTAAGGATGAAATTGCTACAGGACCGTAATAACTAACCTTGTTAATCTCTTCTCATTTTCTTAAGAGTATCTTAAAAAGAAATATTACAGCAATCACAGCTTAACATTGGAATCCTTCTCTCCTTTAATCACAGTCCTTTATGTACTGTGATTTTGTGTGTTATTTTGTCCTAATATTAGTAACAATTTTATTAATGACATCTATTGTTGGTTGGTTTGCTACTTTCCTTCACAAATGATTTTAGGACCCAATATTTGTGCCTTTGAAAAGGTGGTATAAAAATTATTGCTTTTAGAGGAACTGCTCTTTGTTTAGGTACCCGTAAACAAAAGCTAAACCAGGGCCTTAGACTTCCCTTCTCTGCACCTTTCAGTACCATACCAGGTTCATACCACCAATGCTGAGATAACCTTCTCTGCAAATGGTTTATCAGAGGCAAAGAAAGGCAGTAATGTTTTGTTCTCTGCATCATTAGTGAGGGGGAACGAGAAGAACTTAGCAGAACAACTGCATCTTTTGTTTTTAAGTTCTTTGGAACAATTCTGCCAGGCAGCGCGTTTTCCCTCTGTTTTCATTTGTCTTTGTTATTTTCCTATCTAATTAAAATTCTGCAATGTCGTCATGAAATTGTTGTCCGTTTAAGGTCACAAACAGCTTCTGTCCTAATGAAATATGAATTGCATTAGTTAATTGAATTGTGCACTTATTGTGTGTTGTGAATGGACTGAGCACACTTATATTCTTAATATATACTGAGCGTTTTATCAGTTTAGGCAATGTGTGGACATAGAAAATGCTGCTATCGTTCTTTGCATCACAATAGGGAGATTTAATTGGCAATAGATGGGACTAAGAAGTATTTGTGAAGGACAAGAACTCTGAGATCTCACACAGGCATCTGCTAGCTGGAGATCGGCTCTTCAGTTGTCTGGGGTCAGGTCACAGTCCCGAGCGGAAAGCTCGAATAAACCCTTATTATGCACGGTGTCTCTGTGATGTCTGTCAAGATAGGAAGAACCAAGGAAGAGTAACGAAACATATGTGGCCTTCTGCTGCAGCAGGCTTTCTGGGTTAAATGAACCTTGTAATTGAAACCCTCAGTGCAGGGTCCAAACCGCTCTCTTCCAGGATCTGCCTGGTCTCTGAGCCGATACTACCCTCATGCCCCTGGTAAAACAACAAGCTGAGCTCTGGGGTCCTTTTTGCAGTTGGGATGTTCTTTCTTTGAACTGTGAGAAGGTTCAGTTTAGGATACCGAGAACCTGATTGAAGTCAAATGAAAACATGGGAACTCTTTCTGCTGACCTCAAGGCTGTGGATGAAACTGCTGCTTATGGGAAGTGCAGGCTCTAAACACTCAACCTTTCCAGTGTCTAAGATGGATGCATTGCATCTGTAACCACTCAGTGGTGGACTCTGCTAATGAACTGGACTGTTTTAGGGAATGGTTATTAGCTGGAAAAACAGTAACAGAATACAAACAGAATTTAATTTCTTTACATGGATCTTGATTTTTTGCTCAGTTGTTCAGACCATCCAGCATTGTAAGTACACATGTGGTGTTGTATGCATACACATATATGTAATATACATATGCATATATGTCTTTCTCCAATATTTAGCCTTTAGATTAATTTACAGAGAGAAGTATCTTTGGATTCTGCATAATACTTCTGTAAGATAATAGATCTGAATATAGTACCTTCCAGCTACTCTTTAACTTGACAGGCGTGGAGAGGTATCTATTGTTCTGTCAAATAGTGCCTCCCTTAGCTCAAAATTATACTTCATTCAATAGTCGGCTGAAAGAAAAGATAAGCAATGTTCAGGTTGAAGAGTTGTTGAGAAATTTCTTCTTCTTCTTGTTACCATTTTCCATTCAAAAACGGAGGAAATATGCAAATGGCAAATTTTTTTATCACAGCAAACTAATGCAGGAATATAAAACCACTTAAGATAAACACAGCTAAAAATTGACTTGCCATGATACACAATTCCCAGAGGGAAATACTGTGACCCATTTTACAAGAGAAACAGAGAGAAGAGTATGTGTGTTTGATATCAGCAGGCATGGACAACCTCTTCGTGGGGACTTCCCAGCTCTGTGCACGTGCAGAGCCACTTGTCATTTCCCACCATGGGTGATCCTCCGCAGCTGCTGTAGCACTCACCTTCCAGGAACACTCCTCTGTGTGCCCCAGACACGTACTCGGTTACCACCATCCACACATGATGCACTCAGATACAGAGATTAAATGAGGGATTCTGGTTTAGGTAGGCAGGCAAGGACTTTCCCTATATGCTCAACAGAAGGGGAGAAAGGTATTTTCAGGGGGCAACGTGGGGGTAGCCACATTAGGTGTCTGCTTCTCTGAGTCACCTGGAAGAGTTTCTTTCTCAATCATTGTATTTACTGAACTTAAGGCGACCTGCCTCTGGGTGTAGTTGTTGCATTGCAGAAGTGCTTCAAGCTGATGAGTTTCCTGCACTCCCCAACTCCTCTGAGACACTCATACCTGCTAAAACTTCTGACTGAGGAATTTCCCACCTGTATTACCAAGTAATACTGCCCGTATTACTTGGTTGTCTCCTCTCTCTCTCTCTCTCTCTCTCTCTGAATTTTCTGTATTTACCACAATTCCGAGAGCTCTAGCTGAGCTACTGTTGAGTGTCCCTGCCCGCATGAAAGGCTTCAGGAGGTGAGTAATAAGGGGTGGGTGTCTGTAATGGTTTGGTGAGGTGCGTCCTGACAGAGTCACAGGGCAGTGGGCAAATGACTGAGAGCGAAAGTGGTGGGATGGGGCGTGAAGGGTGATTGACAGTGGTTGCTTAGTGGTCTGAAAAGAGGTGAGTGAAAGTACTTTGGTGGGGGGGAGGGGAATTTGGGAAGCACAGCTCACTGTGAGAAAGACAGTACTACATTGCCCCGTGGCACACTACAGGTGTATAAGCTGTATTCTCTTCTGTGAATCAGTTTTAAAAGACTTGATGTAATTAAAAATGATCACGTAGTTCTATCTAAAATTATATAATGTAGTGCTGCATAATTAAGGAGGGGAGGAAATGAAAGAGATTCAAGGAAGGCTGAAAAACAAAAATAAACCAAGGAGTCCTCTAGGGAGAGTAGAGAAGAAGCAAAGACTAATAGAGTCTTGCAGACTGATGTGGCTTTGCTGTCTTCTGTAGCACAACCATGTGCAGGGAGACAGTCTGGTCCCAGCTCCTACGGGTGGCCTTCCATGAGAACACCTGGACTCAGGCTGCCCCTCTGCCTCTGGCTGCAGCCACAGGATACGGTTCCCTGTCTGAGGCATGGTGAAGCCTCATCTGCCCCAGCACCATCAGCCATACCTCTGTGGCCTCAATCACTCCAGCCTCAAACAGGGCAGGAGTGCAGGGATGGTCCTCAGAGCAGCCTGGGAGAGCCTGCTTCCCCGCTGTGATTAATTCAGTCAAAAAACCATGACTTAACTGTCACCTGTAGCTGGACAAAGGAGTGAAGGCGGCCCTGCATAAACAGTAACATTTTATACCCTGGCACATAGTTAAATTCGATGATGTTAGCAGGTTGTTTAGCTTTACTTTCAGTTAAGTAAGGAACACAGCTATCTTTTTTTTTTTTTTTAATACAGCCTCTTCTCTTTATGCTGCTGTCATTATATGTTTATTTACTATTCATTCCATTTGGATAAAGCACATACACTAAACCTAATTTTTGTTCTCTTTACTTTGTAGTTTTCATTAAATATTTTATGAAAATGTGCCTTTAAAGAACTTGCCCATTTTAAAAATCTGTCTTGAATTTCTTTCCTTAACCTTTTGACTACCATTTAACTTACAGCTTTTTTTTAATACTAAGTAGTCCCATTAGTATTACAGATAAAAAGGCATACTGTTGTTTTTTTTTCTTAAGTTGAAGGTACTGTTATTAATTTTTTTTTAATTTTCTACACAAATCTTATTTTAGGAATCCATGGTTTTGTCTCAAAGTCTTTTTGTTAGATGAACATGAAAAAAGGTAGAAGGAGATCTTTATAAACACTGAAGGACAGAAAACTGCCCTGCTCAGCTAAACACAATTACTAAAAATTGCCCTTCTTTATCAAAATCATGATGCATCCAGCACAGACTGTGTCTGTGTCTGTGCTGAGCACCACCTGCTTTAGATGAAGACAAAGAGATACCACAAGAGGTGGATTTAGGATAATCTCGTCTCCCGTCCTTCCCCCTGTCTTGCATAGTCCCTTTGAAGACCTCACACTAATCCCAAAAATCAGATTGATTTAATTCTTCAAACAAAAGCCTTCCATTATTGTTATTATCATTGTTATTACTGTTATTATTGTTATTACTATTATTATTGCCACCATTATTATTACTACTACTATTACTATTATTTTGGACTAATTGGTAATGGCTTTTGTTTACTGTAGAGATATTTAATTATTCTTTGAAGCTCACCAAAACCCACTTCTCAGTGTTCTGTAGCAATTATCTAATTTAAATACTTTATATAATAAAATGGTCTAATTGAGGATGGCATGCAAAAGTATGTCCTCTTACCAGCTTTCAATTTCCTGTCTTTCCTTATGTAATTGAAAGCCCTCTATTTCTTGCATTATGAGGACCAGGAGCACTGAATCTCCACCTGTACATCCTCTTGCCCTGTCACTTACTCACTCCTTGTTCAATTAATTGGTTACATCCTCACATGGCTTGTTCCAGCGCCCTCTCTACTGAAAAGTTTTCTCTGTTCTTATAGTCTCATTCTCTACTCTGATCCATGTATAATAAATAGTGCAGAAAATTAAAACACAATTTTCAGAAAAGATTTCTTAAATCCAAAAAACTTTAATTAAATTTTTATCAATGCAATGATTATAAATGCATAGTATTAAAATTTTAGAAATGGGATCAGAAATTTAACTGCTTTCTTCTGTCCCTATTCAAACTGTAGCTTTGTAATGTATTTCTTGACCCAAGATTTTCAATACTTGGCAGCTGCCTAACTTCAGACAACAAAGACAGGAGGTCCCCACTGTGAAGCTCAGTCTCCTCACTGAGGTGTCTACTCATGTGTTTATGAATCTAACCTGAAAGCATATTTTTTGAAGACTTAGAGAAATGGGGTACATTACAGTGACAATGAGAAAGGACTCTCTTGGGCAATACAGGACTGACACTTATTTGCCCAGCTGAAAGTCCAGTATCTTATTAACATTTAAGCAAGTAGATAAAAACACAATAACTACTATTTTGACTGTGGAACTGGTTAAAATATCTTACCTTTTGCTAAGGACCCTTGATCTGACACAGCTTCTGCTTCCTTACTTTCAAATGTTCTAAGTCCCACAAATGGCTGTGACAAATTGAGGAAGCTGAGAAGCTGAAAGGTCATCTGGGAGGGGAAGGGTGACTCTCAGGCACGAGCTGGCCAGTGCTTTATTTTAAGAAGCCATCCTTCTGATCGAAGAGAAGCTTGGCTACAGAGTGGAGGGTAAGATCACCCTTCTCTGGCAGACAGTGTGATTCTTCGCAACCAAAGATACCTTTTGCCACCAGTCAGAATGAGACTGGCAAGACAAACTCCCCCTGTTGTGCCCAGGAATGCGGTCGGAGGAACGTGAGCTCAGCAACCTTCTTAATTTCAGCCGAAAGAGTGGATATCATGAAACACTGGATGAGCTTTTCTTACCAGTAAGTAAGAGAGACTGGGAAGGAACATTGTTTGGCTAGATAGAAAACTCTGCGTCTTGAGACAGGGCAAATGGCTTTGACTCAGCTGTTCCCAGTTTCATATGCAAGTCTGATGAGGCAGCGAGATTCGTGCCAGTTTTCAGTGTGGCCAGAACAGACTGTGCGAGAAGGCTTTTTAGTTTGTTAGTCAGAGAGTACGGTAACCTTCCGAGGAAAGGAGAGCCTAGAAAATGGAGAGCACCAGAACAGAAGTAGATCCTGCAAATAAGGCAGAAGTTACGAGGATCTGGGGAACATATTAGTCAGATATGTCTATTAAAGACATCTGTATATATGGCAGAATCTTGTGAATTCAGAGAACACGATGCCAATTATGACCATCAGAGAGTCGTAATTTTGGTAAATGCATAAACGGGGAATTCAGTAAAACCGGGAAGGTATCAGAAAAAGGAGTTGAATAAGCGTAACTATTTAGACAAATGGAACAACCTTAAAAGCAACAGAACAATCAGAGTATTTTGCCGTGGAGGATGATTTCAATAGCAGTGGGTGGTAGGGAAATATAGTGGAACAACATAATTATCTACCTACAAAGTGCTCAGGAAAGAAGGACTGGGCCACAGTGGCAGAGGAAATACTGCTGTACAGAGGGATAACGTGAACATTATTTAACTGAACTTTAAGTGGGAAGGACTATGCAACTGAATCTCTGAAGAGAAATAAATAAATGCTAAACTAGGAATTCCAAAGCATTTCAACAACCTTTGGAAAGTAAAGACATTAGCAGGTCTTTGTTGCTAATATCCAGCTTAAGAAAGGGATACAGAGTGAGCATTGTTGAACTCAAAGGAATTGTTAACAAAATTGTGGTAATAGGGACTTGGGCTACTCCCCTAAGCTTGGCCAAGTAGATCAGGAGGCACACAAGTTAGAAGAGCGATTTTCTGAACACTTGACGCAACAGTATCTTGGAAAAGTGACAGGCAGAAGGAAGAAACTAGTCTTAACCAGGGTATTAGTCATATACTGACTGTAGGTGAACTCACTAAGTACTAAGGTTTAGGTGGACCAGAAGGCTAATTCAGTGTAGCAGCTCCTATGTTCAGGGATCAAACTTTCATCTCTTCGATGTGATGCTCTTTTGTCCTCTTTAAAAACTGTGACATAAGTATATTTTAGAATCTAGAAAGTTCAACAAAGAGCAACTTCATTTTCCCCCTCCTAAATCTGCTCTTAAAATTTAGCCAGAGGTGAAATAATAAACACAGCTTTATGAGCTGCCCCTCCTCCCGGGAGTTTGAAAGCCTTCAGAGAGCTTCTCATATGGCTCAGGGGCTACCAGCTTCTTGATAAAACATACAAGGTGTCTGCTTCACCTTCCACATGTTAGGTTTCACTGAGCAGGGCTGGTCTGCAGCTGTACAGTGCACAGGTAGGTATCCCCACTCCCTGAGCATGGTTTTGTGTTGGCTTCATAGCAAACCAGACACCACTGGTGTTTGTTCTAAGCCTTGTGTCAAACATTCCTACCTAACCTGCTTGCTTCTGGAGGAACACCACCTCAGCTTAGGTTTATATTGAGATGCAAACTGGGTGCTGGACTATCACTGAGTACTAGGCAGGGCTAGTCTTCTCTGCGAGCTACCGCTGTGTCACAACACAACCTTGAAGAGTCTCTTTGGCACAATGCCTGCAGTGACTTGGCAGTTACATCCACCTAGGCTCCACTCAGCGTTGTGGCAGCCAGCTGCAGTTAAAACCTGCTGGGACCACAGCTCAAGCATGATTAGCTGGCATGATGACAATCCTGTATTTGTCTCCACTAACTTCAGCTCCATAGGCAGGAATAAGCAATACACCATCAAGGAAAGGCATAACTTGTGTACGGACAAATGCTTTGCAGAAACTGTGCAAGGCAGTTCTGAATGCCTGAAAATCAATAGTGAAAACAGAAGTGATGAAGGAAGGAAAGCTACACAGCCATAGGAAGAAGGAATCACTTAAGAAATAGCTGAAGAAATGTGCACCAGAAGGAAAGTGAGTACAGGAACAAAGCATGAAAAAGAAAACCCAATGAAGGAAGGAAGTGCAAGTTAGGAGGTACGATTTGGGAGTGAATACAGATGATAAAATTAGGTTGAAACCAACATACAGGGTCAGGTAAGCATGAAAAGGGACTGTCTGATCCTCATATGGTTATTACATACATAGAAAGGCCATTTAGATGGGACAGAAAAGGTTGGGCAAAAGGGATGCAAAGAAGCAGTGTATTTTTTTCCAATCAAAAGCCATCTGTAACTTGTACTGAAAATGTCTTTTTTCTTTACCTCAAGCATATTAACAGTTTAATATATGATAGTATTACTGGTGACAGTGAGAACACTGGCCTTTAATGAATCAATAGATTTCTTTCATCTTTAACTAATTTGAACCTTTAATCCTCTTGCTTGTACAAATTCTTCTTCCTTCAGGTCAAAGTATTAAATAGGCTCAAGAAGTAAATAAGGAAATAAATACCAGAAACCTCATGGGGAACATTGAAATTAAAGTTTTCTAATAGCCAAATCAACTTAATGCCGTGATTACCTGCTCAGTTAGCTTCTTTCCCTCCCCCCCCAGCTCTATAGCTAAAGCTGTGGGAATGAAAGGAAGGTGCTTTGGCTTTCTTTTAGTTTCTTGATGTTTGTGTTGCTCTAGACTGTTGAGGATCTTTGTATTTTAACTGCTCTCATTATAGACACACAGGAACCTTTGCAACACAGATTTGTAAGGTAGCCCAAAAAATTGTTCTGCAAATTTCACCCCATGCTTCATGCCTTGTTTGCAATCTATGTAGGCCCATGTTGGTTATGCATCTGACTTTCTTTATGGATATAAATTATACCGGTGCAAACCCTTCTGTAGACAAAATCTTGCTGATATAACCGTCATCCACCAGCACAACGTATTTCAGTTAATGAGTCAGAATACACTTTGATATCACTATAAATGGTTCCTCCTGGGGGGAGGATTGCTTCATTACTGTTAAAAGGGTAGATAAGCTCTTAACTTTTTTCTTCCCTTACTTGTTCTTAAATCAATCAAACCCATAAAAGTATTTCTCATGCAGAAATAATACAGCTTCTTTTCATCTCGTTTTTGACTGCTGGTCCCTGTCTGTGTTCTTGCTTCAATTGTACGGTCATCAGAAAAGGTTATATCTAAAATCTTCTTGAAAGCAGAAGTTCTGTTTCAAGTGACAGTAACCGCAGGATCAAACACCTCCAATCTTAAAAAGAAACAAAACCTACTCAAAAGTTTGAAGCTAACAAATGGTTTGTAGCTGGCTGATAATATTGAGGATGCAATGCCTTTCTGGTCTCTAGTGGAGCATCTCTGAAGCAAGACAGACAGGCACACAACAAAATGAGGTCTTAATGCCAAGAACGCCTTGAGAACGCTACAATAACATTCTGGCAGGCTGGGCTCCCTTGGCTCATGTACTCACTGTAATTTGAATGTCTAGTGTGATGCTTGGCAAATTTCCCAACCTTACATTATCTGGAAAAGGAAGACAGGAGAAGCTGGTACATTCAGGGAATCTATGAAGAAGCTGCTTTGCAGTTTGCTTATAGCAAAAGAGTTGGCTGCTTATAGAAGTG
This sequence comes from Myiozetetes cayanensis, assembly GCF_022539395.1. Lineage (NCBI taxonomy): Eukaryota > Metazoa > Chordata > Aves > Passeriformes > Tyrannidae > Myiozetetes > Myiozetetes cayanensis. Next base: position 81,928,062 of record NW_026086604.1, on the reverse strand, counting down.
TCAGGACTGAAGCTTAGGCTGCTGACTTGAAAAGGGTTTAACTGAATTGCATCCAGGCACCAAGATGCTCAGATACCACAGCAATGTGTGTGGTATATGAACCTAGATAGAAGAAGATTAGATAGCAAATCAGACAGAATTTTGCATGTGATTTCCTGGGTTTGTCTAAACTTATAGCAGCAACAGTTAATTATAGTAGGTTCTGAAGGCAGCTCCTGGGTGGCTTTTGTCACTTATATGTTAGATTCCAGCCATAAATTGCCAGCTGAGAGTTACAACTGTGGCAGGAAGCCCTTATTGTTGCAAAGCTGATGGAAACCATCCTTGTGCCTTCCCACTTAGGGGTAGAAGCAGCAAAGTATCAGTGATGGAAGATCTAGGGGGAGAAGAAGCCCTTTGACAGCAATGGCAGAACTCCAAGGAGAAGAGCATCAAGATGTGCACAGGTCATCACCCAAAAAGGCACAGATGTGGGAGGTGTTTGCACACAGGAGTTTTGTGTGATCACCCTCTAGGTGATTGCTGTACGTACTTCCAGATCTAGTGCCTCTCTTTCTACCACACGTGAATTCCTCAGCTCATGTAATCGCTTCCCCTGGCTCTTAAGCAAGGGCAGCTCTTTAATTGCAGATTAATGTGCCAATGAAATATTTGAGGGTACTTTGAAGTGACTGGGCAAAAGAGACTAGCCTTTCAGCAGCAGCTGCTGGTACAGGAGTCACAGCTCACATTGCCATACAGGGAAGGCAGTGCCGTGGAGCTCTCTGTGCGCAGCAGGAGCAGGATCCGTCATTTTTTTCTCCGGTAGTGCCTCAGGGCACATCTACACAGCAGAGCGCAGCTCTGCACAGGGATTCTGGAGCTGCCTCTGAACAGTGGTTATACTAGTTTCACAGTAGGAGTAGTAAGCCTTCCTGGAGTATAATTCTAATATATCTATAGTGGTTGCACACCTATACTGCCCCCGGGGTGGCTTGATCGGTGCAAGGTCAGCTCTCTCTTTCTCTCTGTAGAACTGTGCTCTGCTGTGTGCACCCACCTGCACTTAGAAGTATCAGAAAAAAAAAAAAAGATATTATGTTTATGAAGGGTCTTACATAAATTTTGATCTGCAGTTTCTGATCTGTGGGGTATTATTTGTTTTAGAAAGTAGGGAAGCTTTCAAGAATGATTTCATAGGTAATGCTTTTTTTTTGGTCCTTGGCTGACAGGCCTGATTTTGGTTTTTATTCTTTCCTTTGAAATTTTGAGTGAAATTTCTACTCACTTGGAAACAGCAACACATGAAGTAATTAGCGATCTTTCCTGCCTAAGTTAACAGCCTTCTCCTTCCTTGTGCTCTTAGTTCAAGGTCACAAGGATAGATCTAAATCCTTCATGAATTTTCGTCTGACTTGCTGTCCGCAGAAATTGTTGATTAAAAGATCCAATTTCCATTGGCATTCTCCCTTTTGAAGGATGTCAACAGGAAGTGTAAATGTGCAGCCCTTTCTGAATGATCTGCAAGGACATGCAGGCTTATGAAAAAAAAAAAAGGCAGCAGTTAGGCAAATCCTTTAGTTTCTGTTTTGAATGACTGGCCATAGGAATGCAGGCTAAGCTGTATTTCAGCTGTTCCCAAGGATGTGTATGTGTAACTTGTTGACAGTGATAGGTACATCAGGCTCCAGTGACAGCTATGTGACCGCTCCGATGATCACTGTCCTGTAGCAGAACCAGCCCCTGCCTCCTCTCAAGAACACCAGGCATGAAAGAAAACAAAGAGGGATCTGTTTATTCCGAGGACTGGCACTTGTACCTCCTGCTTTCTCCTGAGAAAAGAGAGATGCTAGGTCATTTCAGCTCTCACCCTATGCTCCCAGCAGCCATTAGGTTGTAAGGAACTGCATGACTTGCTCTAGCAATTGATGTGAATTTCTGATTCCGGGGAGAGCTGAGACTTTTGCCTTACAGGACCTGTAGGAGATCTGATTAATAGGAACAAAACTCCATACCCAGAACACCGTCTTACTTCATGGGAACTACCCATTACCAACCAAAAGGAAAGACAAGCCCACCACAGCCCTAAAGTTTCAGCATTATGTTTTTAAAATCTTACCAATGTCCAAGGTATATGTCTTTCACAGTAAAATCTACTTGGAGTGTGCTGTGAATGCACAGACACAGATCAGTGCTGAACATCTGGTTAAAATAAATTACAGTCTTATTTTGCAAATAAAAGTTCCTAGGGTCTACATGACAAAGTCTGGCCAGCATAACTATCTCATGGGGAAAAAATCACATCCCTAGCCTACAAAGATAACTATTTTGGCCTCATTCCCTTCACCATTATGTAGACTTGTACTAGAGAGGAGTGCTTTTGCCAGTATAACTCACGTTGTTTGGGAGGTACTTCAGCCATGCTGGCAGACTCCTACAGCTGGTATAAGCGATGTTTCCATTGAGGAATATGGCCAGAACAGTGACACCAGCAAAGCCCCTGAAGTACAGAATAACCCTTTTTCTCCTGCTACTAGTGCCTAACATTTTTCAGTTTTAAAGCTTGCTCCTAAAAAAAAACACAGAGAATTTGTGCCCTTCCTTGTATCATCAAGACATTTTTTCTTGTTACAGAAGAATTAAAATATATATATATAGGTAGGAGGTGTATCGCTTTCCCACATCCCAGTGGTACTTGCTGTTGGATGGGAGAAAATCCCAGTTTTCCTGTAGGATTGTTTTGGTGTTGGCCTGTTGTTTGTTTTGGTGTTGGTTTTGGAGGTGGATGGGCAGAGGTAGTTTGCCTTTTATTGGGTCTTCATATTTTGGTTTTGTGGGGTGGCATTTGAATAAATCTAGTGGTCATAGTTAATGAATTACAACTGTGTATGCAAATGAATTTGAGCTGTTTTGAATAACAAAACAAAGTCCTTTATTTTAGTCTGTTTGTGAATTGTATTCTTACTCTCTTACTGTTCCTTGTTTTTTCATATGGTCCCTGTTAGGTCTTGCCTGATAACATTTGCCAAAGCACTTTCTGGATGAACCCAAAAATTGAAGATTTACCAGCCAACCTTAAGCTATGAGCCCCCCCTCCCTAAGGCAAGGCAATGAGTAAAGCTATCTTGGCTTAAAAGGAAGGTTCAGCTCTTTTGACAACAGACAGTTTTCACCTACCCTATTTAGACAGTTCATTTTGTTTAAATTTCTACTTGCCTCAGTCTACACAGACTCCATTCATTTCCCTTCTCCTTCACCCTCCATTTGTCTCCCAGGTCTTGTGCTTCTGCACAAATGGCGAATAGGACAGAAAAGACAAAAAGGAGGAGGGGAGAACCCAACCAAAACTAGTCTCTTCTGAGCAGATGCAGACCTGGAACTTCCCCTTATTTTAATTTCCCATTATCACTTAGATGTGAAATGATGAGAACATGGAACAAGCCACCAAGGGGCCTCCATTCTCACGTGCACCATGTTGGAAGGGGAGCACTTGCAACTCGTTCCATCAGATTGCATGACTACCAAGTCCTGTGTGTCTCCTCCACAGTACCTGGTGGGAGGGCTAGTTTAGGAAATGGCAAGGGACAACAATGACAAAAAAATGCTGCCTCTTCTCTGTCTCAAATGAGGCTTTTACAGGTGAGCAGAAATGGTCTGAGCCGCTAATAAGCACTAGGCTGCCAAAGAAAACACATGGACAAATTCATATTTTCCAGGTGGCTGATGGTAGAAATGTAACTGCCCATTGAAATCTACAACATAGGCTTTTTTTGCACTTATTAATTAAATTGTAGATTTATTGTGAGGTTACCTTATCGTAGTGTTAGCTGTGTTGTCTCACTGGCCCTGTAAATCACTTGCTTGTCACAAGATTTAGAAAAAAAAACAAGTGCCTGCTTGAAGTCACATGAGGAACAGGTGGCACTTCTGCAGAAGGTGCTGGTGGTTTCACATGGCCTGGAGCACCATGAAGCACCAAGGAACGCCCAGGCCACCACTCCAGCCCTGTGCTACTCTTGCTTAATGCTGAGTGTGAGCTAGTCAAGCCAAAGGGGTTTGGATCAGAACTGAGTGTTGAGACAACAAACACGGGATGGAGCGTGTCCCTGAGGGATGTTAAAACAAGCAGCAGAGAAATGCGTGACTGGTCCCTCGTGGTGCAGTCGATGGGACAGCCTGCTCAGACTGGTTCGATGTCACCCATCTGGTTCACACGAGCACTTGGCCTTTTCTGGCCAAGGCCCTCCTGAGCCAGAGTCCCTCACCAGGCTGACAGCCTCGCTGCCTTGCTTTCCCCTCTCTGCTTCTGCTCATACCTGTGCCTTGAGCCCAGCACCGCGGGATGCGCTTGTTAAAATGAAACCCTCCGTGGCCTTGATGACAAGCACTGTGCCACAGTCCTTCCAGCACTTCTACAAGCAGCCACTTTCGTTTCCCATTTCCCAGGCGGTTACATGATTTAACTCTTCTGTGGCAGCCCAGGAGCGGCACAGGCAGCTGGAGCAGGCAGGAAAATAGCGGGGGATGTGTTCATGTTTCCCTCTACTGTCAATGCAGCAGCTGCTGCAGACAAATCTTCAGAGTTGGCCTTTTAAATTAGGTAGGCTATTTGCAGTGTAAGAGCACTCATATTGAGAACGAGTTACACGCAAGACAGAGAATTTAAGTTAGATTTAGAGAAAAATAGGCCTGAGTTGTCATTCAAGCCCATTTTGTCATTTTTATTTTAAAGTAATTCTGAAGATTGTCAGGGGTCCTAATATACATCTGGCCTTCTTTCCAGAGGAAGCAAGCCGTAAGAGTGATACTGTGGGATGAGGTGAGTCTCCCCAGCAGCTCTGTGACATTTACTCTCTCCTTCAAAGTGATTAACAAATCCCCAAATGGGTGTTGCTAAATTTACTGTTGTATGTGAATGTAAACTCTCTAGAACAGGTTTGATAAATGGGAGAAAATGTGGCCTAAAACTGAATGGGTCTCAGTGCAACTGAAATTCATATACAGGGACACTTTTTTTTCTGGGTACAAGTTGCACACAGTTCCTAGCACTCTACCTAATCAGAAAATTAAACTAAATAAAACAGCAGATTATTTCAATAGGATTATCAACCCACAAAAGATCTGAAAAGAAAATTGTGAAGGATCAAGTAGAGCAGCTTTGACCATGTCAGTTGAACACAGAGTATTTTGTCCAGAAGGCCTTCTCACCTTCTTTTTCTCATAATTGCTAATAGTGCTCCCTCCGAAGTGGCACCCATTAAATACCACCAGCTAGCTGCTGTAGTGACATTACAGCTGTTAAGCTGATGCCAGAAATACCTCATTTTATAGTGTGGGCCTTTCCAGGAATAGGAGAATGATGCAGCCTCCACTAGGTCTGGGCTTTTGCAGAGCCACATCTAACTGAATTAAGTAGAGATGCCAAGACTAAATTACTGATTTCTCATGCTGACTTGGTTTAACAAGAATGTGGCCTAGTCTGAATATGGGATGGGTTTCCATCCAAGTTGAACGATCAACACCTTACAAATCCTGCATTTAAAGAGGTGACTTGACCATTCCTAAAAGCCTGGGTTTATTCTTCATCTCTCAGGGGTCTGGAGGAAATCTGCCTTCCAGCAGGGTCTCTTGCTATGAGCATGGACAGGAGGACTAATTATCTTCTTTACTATAACCGCTCTTATTTATATATTTCTAAGCATATGCATCACTTTTTATAAGAAAACCTAACCACAACCACCTTGCTACTTAGATGTTTCTATCTGAGTGCCACGTTTAGCCAGTCTTATGCAAATAATATTTCCACTGATTTCAGTTTACACAACTTTACAGCCTGGCAAGACTAGGACCTGGAAGACACATCCCCAAGATCACAGGCTCACCGATGCAAGAATTTATACAAATAGATAGCAAGGACAAGGAACAAAGAAGTTAGGTAAGACTACAGTGATGAAAAACAGTTTTGTCCAAAGTCAGAAACCTCAGGGACCACTGGAGAAACAAAAGGGTATGCAGCCAGCAATTAACACATCAGCTGCAGACCTAAGAGTATGTCAGCCATTGTGGAAACAGAGGATTCAAAATAGAATCATGAAATCATAGAAGATTGGAAAAGACCTCTAACATCATCGAGTCCAACCACTAACTTGGCACCGCCATATTTATCACTAAACCATGTCCCCAAAATAGACCCGTTTCTACCACAGGCAAAGGTGAAGGGGGAAAAGAAAAAAACCCAGATGGGAATTTGTTCAGGGGTTCAAGTGCCAAAGCCACTCCCCTGGCAGGTTCTTTTTCCGTGATCAGCAGGGCTCGTGTGGTGATACCTTCTTTTCCTTCCCATTATAATTTGATAATGTGCACCTGGCAGGACTACCAGCATGTTGGCACTCCCAGGTGTAAAAAGATATCAGCATCTCTAAAGATACTGACCTTGTGAAACGCCACACCTTGGCACAACACAGCCGAAGTCTGAGCTGTCCTTATTTGCATGTACTCACCACATAGGCTTGCGTAAAAGACCCATAAACTCTTCAGGAAAAGAACAGCTACACATTTGTCTATTATTTGTGTTCCAAGAACTTTTCTCGTTAGCTTCAAGATGACATTTTAATGAGGTTTCACTGCATAGAAAACATGGGACGATTTAACCAGCTTTGTCCACCCCCTCCCTCCCCAAACTCTTTCTGAAATGAGTTGCCATGCGGGAATGAAAGCTTTTATGAGAATTTATGTCATTCGTTTGGAGGCAGGGGTGAGGGAAAAGTCATCTAGCTGCTAAACCTTGGCATCAAAGCATATGCCATTCCCTCTCCTGCCCCATAGTGTGTGGCAAAGCTGCCTTGTTCAGACCTGTGCAAGTTTCTTCAAAAGCCAGAGCTAATGTGTTTTTGTTTGTTTGTTTTGGAGTCACAGAGAGGGCAGCGTAAAATAGCCACAAGGCAATTCCCGTTCAGTAAAATGGAAGTCTCACAGGCTCTTCATTCAATACAATGTGGCTCAAGAGGATATCCTGCCAGCCCAATGATAACGAGGGAAATAAAGTCACTTCCTCACCAGCTGTTTGATTCAGGTAGAAAAAGGAAGCCTTTACTTCCTCATGTTTGCTCTCCCCACCGCCCCCTCGGTCAGAAATGCCGGGCAGAAACTGCCTTCTCCCTCTGCATTTACAGTAAGGAGCCGTCGGATCCGTAATGCTTCTCCGGGCTCAGCCTATGGGCAGTATGTCCTTCTCTGCGGCCGAGAAGCTGTGCTTTGCCTCTCAGGCCAGAGTGAAGGCTGAGCTGTAAAAGGACCGAGGCTGAACAAACTCGACTCATTCCGCAAGCAAAGAATGCCCATGTAATTAAAGATGACATTTGTTTCTTGGATCAGAACTGCCGAATTTGGGCCAGCGGAAGAGTGGGATAGTGCGATCTCTTTGTTTTGAGACTGCCCTGACTCAGTGCACTATTACGCCTCCTAATCCTCCCGGGGTGACAAACTCCACTTCTGTCCTGGGCTCCCTGCAAATGCCAGGAACTTCGGCCAGGGATATGCTCTGTCCTCCCTGTGTATAGTCCAGCAGGCAAGAGGGCAGCAAGGGGTGCTCTCGGGGCAATCTTCCTGGCCTGCCAATCAAGCCCTGGTAGGTTGTAGCAGGCATCTCAGGTGCTTTTGTGCGTAAGAGGAGCTTAGGAAGAGCATCTTTCCCTTCCCCACCACCACCTTTCTCACTTCACAGAAACGGTCAGCGTGAAGTTGCATAGTAAACCAGCAACAGACTGATTTGACTTAATAGAAGCTTCTTAAGAAATGACTTCGTAGAAACTGACAGAGCTGAATGAAGAGTTCTTTTCCATATAATCTTTAACTGCCCTGATATAATTTTACATCCAGGATATAGCTTCCTATTAAATTTTGAAGGTCTTAAAAGCAAGGCCTGCAATGATTTTCTTTCCAATCGTGTTAGACTTCCAGAAAGGTTGACCAAGCCAGAACTTGCCTCAGTCTATTTGCCAAGGGGACCCTTGCTTTCATTAAAAAGAGTGCTTTTCAAAGGACATCAAGTGTTTCAAACAATTTTCCTAATCTTATTTATTTTAGCTGAGATTCTCTTATTTTAAACAGAGCAGTTTAGGTGACAGAAATCCAGTGACAGATATGTGGGTTTACAGGAGACAAACCTTATGAGAAAGTTAAGGTTCTGTTTACGGTCCTCTTTGTGCTAAAATAGTTTTCAGCAACGGGTCATATGTCCCTCCCCCCACCTCCCTTGTTTTAGTACATAAAATGGACATGTGTTTATTTAAAACAGGTTTGAAACTTAAACAAATAGTGACAGGCTGTTCAAACAAGCTTCGGAAATAGGCCTAATCAGGATGTTTGAGAAGGGGAGGGGGAACGATCATAAAGAGCTACTTGTAATATATAGTGCAGACACCATTAGGTTGGGTTTGTGTTATTGTTATAATAATCTCGGACAAAAAAGTACTGCATGCTGCACATTTTTGAGCCATAGGTTATGCCATACTTTTGCCTTGCGTCCAAGTTTTACTGTTACCATCTATTTTCATACCAATACCAGGAGCTCTGCTGAAACACTGGAAATGGTCACACATTAAAACTGGGAGGAACGTTCCCAAACAGGGAATTGAAGAGAGGCACAAATTATACTCATTTCAGTATTGATACTGTGTATGCATCGACTGTCACGAATATACAGAAGTGAGACCTTCCCCACAGGCAGAGAGCATGAAAACCTTCATGTTAAAATCTTTTCACAGGACTTGCATTTCCATGCGGGGTTTTTTTGGTGGTTTTTTTTTTTTCATTTCCTCCCTGTTTCACCCATAATAATATCACCAAGTGTTGAACTTTACCCTTGTATTTTTATAAGGCCCGATCTTGAACTCCCTATACAGACAAGGCTCCCATGGAAGTCAGTGAGTCTGTACTGGCGACAACAGGATTTAGCCCAGTCTGTAACATTTTAGGATATTGTGTTACTTCATAGCCTTAAGGAGAAATAAAAGCAGCTTTCCAAAGAACTACACAGCAAACTGAGTGTGCTTTTTCAGCTCTGCAACAGCACAGCAGAATATTAAGGCCAGAGTTTGCGAATGTCGATGTCAAAAAACAGGCAGCTAAGCAAAACTTGCCAATTTCTCTCTGGAATGAAGAGCTTGCATTAAAACATTCCATCCTCCCTGCAAAAGGTTAAGCTGCTTTCACTTAAGAATATACCTTTGGAAACCCAAATTGGAAAATCATTGCCTAGAGGAATAAGCATTGAGAAATAGCAAGAGGCAGACGTGCTGTCATGTCACTCCTTTGGCCAAAGCCTATGGCTGTTCTGTTACCACATCTTACCTATTTACATCCACTCTGACCTACAACATGCACCAGTATTACTTAATGTAATAACATATTTTGGAAGTGAATATCTACCATTTATTTGAATCTCGCTCAGTGTCTAGTGAATAGGAGTCAAAATATTAAAAAACCTTACACGCCCTCTTGTGGTGAAACCACAAACACTGACAATAACCTAGAGATAGCTAATTGGGGAAGCTAATTTAACTACATAATTTGCAGAAAATTAACTTGGATGGAAGGTTTAGATTAATAATGGAGACCCTTCTCTCATCAATTTCTGCTGTAAACCATAACATATATGCATTTTTAGAAGGCAGGTTATGTCCTAGCATAGTAACACTGCAAAACAGTTAAACGTGCTGTAACATTGTTAGAGAATGTTAACTTCCACCAAAATTGGGAAAGTCCAGAGTAATAAAAGTAGAGACAGAAACGCCCATGTTAGATAGCCCATCTTTCACAGGTTTATCTCAATAGTTTGGGAGTGGACCTTAGCTGGCTGCACAGTAAAAGAGTTGCCATAAATGATGTTATCAGGTTTGTCACATATTTAAAGTCATTCAGCTCGGTTATTTACTGCTTTTGTGCCATACAGTGTGATTTGTCTGTCTCTCAGGAATGCTCTGAAGCTTCATGCTTGTTAGGAATTGCAGCCTGAAAGAAAGGCATTACGTGCAGAACATCACCAGTCCAATCACTAGCCCAGTCAAATCCCGTTGTATTTATGAGTCACAAAAACTTTATTTTTTCTGCTTAAACAGCCTTTCCATTTGGTGCCTACATGCCACCAGATTTTCCTGGAGCACAGGACCATGGCATCACCCTTGGTGACAGTTGTGAAAGACCATCATAGGTGTAACACAACTTTAATTGCTTCAGTTCATATGGAAGAAACATCTGTGGCTACTACACAAAGTCTTCTGAACCATCCCAAGGGAACCAAACAAGTACTGCCTTATTTTCAGTGAAGTCGACCAGCACTGTAGGTGCCCCAAGTCCAGTGGAAATGAAAGATTTGGAGAATGAAGGTTCAGTTACTTCCTTTGAGTATGTTTGTATAGACAACATTCAGGACCCAAAATAGTGGTAACTTGCTCCTGTATTTTCTATTAGACTGGGCATGCCTAAAGCAGAAGTCACGGCTGTAAGCAATTACAGCAATATTTGTAAAGAAATAGGCAGGAGAACTTTTTGTTAAGCACTGCACAAAAAAAAGAGCTCCCAAATCACTATTTTAATAGGTTTGTGTGGGTTTCTTGCGCCGGCGGGATTGTTGGATGACCATTGAGGGTGAACAAGTTGTTTCCCCCAACCTACCCCCCCGAAAAAGTTACTGCAGTTCTGACATTCCCTCTCTGATTGCTTTCCTTTCTAGGATGCCTTTGTGGAGTTGTATGGCAACAGTATGAGGCCTTTGTTCGATTTCTCCTGGATCTCTCTGAAGACTATCCTGAGTCTGGTTCTGGTGGGAGCTTGCATCACTCTTGGCGCTTATCTCGGACATAAGTAGAGTCACCCAGTTTATTGTGGATTACAAAAGTCTTTCAAAACAACAAAATAATATTTTTTTTTCTCTAGCACAATGATATTTTATGAGCAAAGCAACTTCCCAGTGAAAGATTAAATCAGCTATTACTGCCAAAGGAAATATCATTTATTTTTACATTGCCGGAAAATTATTTATTAAAAGATATTTACATTTTTACCTGCTATTTTCAGAACCTCAGCAAGTTGTATCTGTCATCCCATCGTATTGTTATTCTTAATTTTAATGAGCCCCAGAGTATTTTAGGTTTTGTTGGGTTTTTTTTAATTAATGCCGCTGGCTGGATTATTTTATCTCTGAAGAGCAAATATACTGACAAAGACCTACCTGCTTACACTTACGAGGGCAGTTACTTGAGCTGCTAAAGCCTGCGAAATTGTGTTGATTTTCCTTGCATTTTCCGGGAGGGATCTGAAAGACAAGGTCAGCATGAACAAAGTTCTCACCCTGTCCTGCTGGCAAGAACTGATGTAGTAAACAATTCAACATGGTACATATGTGGAGTCAAGATGGAAAGGACCACTTGAAGGACCACTCGGCTATCCCTACAGGACAACAGTTGGAAATATGGTTGCCTATGCCTTTTAAACATGTGTTTTCCAGTTACCAGTTGTGCCATCACATCATAATCATAATACCCACACAATACATGTCAACCTTTTCTTAAATAAGTGTTTTAATAAGTGTGAAGTTAAATCTTTGGGGCTTGCAGGAAATTGCTGTTCCAATGATTTTCTCAGCAGTAAAATGTTTTTTGTGGCTACTGACACAGAAACATCAGGAGACCTTAAGTGCCTGCTTCAACAGAGCAGAGCTGGAGTCTGAAGACCTGACCTGTGTCCCACTTTAGTGGGCTCATATCTGCAACTAATCCTGCTTACTTACAGAGTTCCTCCGGGGGTTTGAAACCAATTAGATGTGGTCTCTAAATCCCTGAAAGTTGAAAAAGATCTTAATTTTATTTGGCAAGAAGCAGACCTCAGCTAAGTTACAGATTAGCTCTGACTATCCTTGTTTATCAAACTGGACACCAAAATCAAGTTCATTTTCATAACAGGAAAAGAAAGTGAGATTTTTCATCGCACCCCTCGCCCTCAAATTTATTTCATGCCAATAATTTCCTAAGACTGTCTGCAGAAGAAAAGATAATAAAGAAACTCAAAATCCTCTTTCTGGACAGAGACTCTTTGACACCTCGATCAGGCAGGTGCCTACTGTCATCTCAAGTGAAAATAGGGTGAAGGAAAAGGGGGAGTGGGAGGTGTGAAGTCATCTGCTCATGTTACAAAAATGCAACGCAAGTAAAATTAATGCAGAGTACATAATACAGTTTTATAAACAGACCTGTATTCTGAAACCAGATGTGTCAATGCCTTTTAAAGCAGGGCTTTCTGTGAGCTCAAAGGGGCCAGGAGTCCCCTGGAAACTGAAGACTCTGAAGTGTGTCCCAGGGGCTGCTCTGAAGCATGGAAATGTCCAGCTTCAAATGTTTTAAGTCCTGCGCTTCTATTTTTTTTGTATGAAACTTTTGAAATCTGGGTTTTTTGGGTAAATGAACATCCAGATATAAAAGGAGAGATTGCAAAGCTCTGGATAAAATGTACCATACGGTACATAAGTGCTCAAAAGGTGAAAAACATACAGTGAATAAACTGTAGCTCCAACCTCAAGATTTCAGTTGAATAACTTTGTGGCATTATATGCAAAATATCTCCTGTAACTCGGGAATGTAATATGTTCAATGTTAAGGCTGTAGTTGATGTTGAGTCTTCAAAGCTGCTTTTATGTTTGGTTGTTTTTTTTAAGAGTTGTACATCTCAGCATTTTTACTGCTATATAGTCATGGCACCAACACTTTGTATGAGCAAAGATAAGATGGAGCAAGCTTACATTTCAAATTTGAAATTACTTAATTTTATAGAAACTTAGAAAAGAAATATTTCTAAGAACACAAAAATGTGAACTATGCTTGATTAAAGAAAAAGGAAAAATCTGACCATCAAACAAAAAGTACCTGCAATGCTTTCAGAGTGCTTCTGTCAGAAGTGGGGATGCTCATGTAGGATTTATATGAAAAATATTTGAAATCAGAAGGATTGAATATTGTGGATTGAGTGTGGGCTTTGTTTTTTCTTTCAGCTTCCAAGCTGAATTTGTCTGCAGCCAATTGCACAACTGGAATTGGCTGGTATCAAGCTAATGTTTCATTTCACAATCTAGTCTTTGTTTCGATTTGTGCCCATATGCCCATTAAAGTTTATTAACTATTAGACCTCAAATTGCTTCAATATTGTTTATTTTATTAAAGGTTTACATTGTCAAAAGTAGTAAAAGTATCAATTCCAGTGCTGCTATACTGCCAGGATAATTTGAATGGGTTTTAGTTTTTAATACCTTCCAATGGCTAAAGTTTTTTTAAAGCTGCTTTAGAAATAATATGAAGACGACACGTGATACACATTTAAATAAATACTGAGGATTCTGTGTTCTGTTGTGTCTACTCACTGGACTTCCCAGTGTATCAGTTAATACCTGGCAAAAAGAAGAGTCACGATGACTGTTGATGATTTTATTTTATTAAAGAGCCAATGGAGTTTTCCCATCCTGACTGCAGAATAGTACAGTATTGTGGCTGCATTAGGTATGATGATAGTTGATAATACATTTATTAAGGAACATATTAGAAACATTGAATGTATATAAAAGCTTGAACTTCTTAAATAAAATCCTCTCTTTTCACTCTTGCATTTCTTTTGCAATCATTCTTGTCTCTCCTACTCTTCATTACACTTTCATGTAAGATTTTTTTCCCCACAAAATGCCTTATAGACTTCCATGCTCAACGACTATGCTTCAGTGAAAATCCATCCTCTGCCACTATGTATGCATAGATAGCTGACCCCTTCTGGCACATCCAGATTGTAAAAGCAAAAAAAAAAAAAAAGGAGGGGACATTTCTGAAGTGAAAAGGGGACATTTCTGAAGTGGTTAGATGTGGAAGATCAGAGAGGACAACAAAGGAATAGGTCAAGAAGTGGAGGGAAACAGAGAGATCACTGAAAAACCTCCTTGGTTAAAGATGATTGCTAGTTGGAAGTTTATCTTTTATCCTTTCCATTGAAAAAGGATGATATAAGGGCAGAGAAAAAGCTTACAGAGGCCCCACAAGTCTCTACAGAACTTTGTTAATGCTGAAGAGAGTCTTTTGTAAAACAGCAAATCCATACCATTGAGGAGAAATACTTGATTTTACTGTGTTCAGCTTATGTGTCCTTAATTCTTTTTCACTCCATTTATTAAGAAAATCCTGAAGAAAATATTTTGCTTCTGAAAAGAATAATCTATAAGATCACCTAAGATCTGTTATAGATCAGTAACTTAGGAACAGATGGAAAAACAAGAAAAAATATTCTGCAAGCAAAGCATTCTTAAATCAGAGCTGACACAGAGTGCATTTCTTAATGGAACAAGCACTGGATCCACCAAAGGACTAATGGGGCTGTTGAGGTAACAGAGAATATACAGATTAGGACGGGGGCTGGAAGATATGGCAAATGACATGGGTATGTAAGAGAATCTTTAGTTTCATATGTTGCAGGAGTTCACCCAGGATGGTCTGAAAATTATTTATAACTAAAAGCAGCTACAAATGTGTGCACTACAGGGCTACAGTTACTAAAAATTTTCAATTACAAAATCATTTGAAAATTATTATAAAATTATCCTGTCTATAAAAGTTCATCCATCTGCTGTTGTGATTGGGGATTATGTAGCCTGAGTAGGTTTGCACTTATAAGGAACAGTTATGATAAAATAGTCCGAAACCAGATGTGCAAAGGCAACATGAAGGTGATGCAGTTCAAAGAACACGGATCCAGTACCCCTAATCTTTGCATGCACACAGTCTCCCCAGCTGAGGCAGTGAGTCTGGACTGCATGCTTTGACCCTGAGGCACGACACTGCTTAGCTGTTCACCTGCATTCCACTTGACAAACCTAGAGGTCCTGTTGATTAAAAGTATAGTAAAGTAGCACGTTTAAAGCATTTCTTCTTTATCCTCTCTATCTCTGAACAAACTAGGAAAACGATTCATTTGTATAACGAGTTTATGGTTCAGTACTATATGAAAATTTATACATCTTTTAATTTATGAATATAAAAATTATTTCTCATTGCAAAAGCCTAGCTTTGTTTTTCATCCCTATCTCTCTTTCCATCAAGGCTAAATACAAGGAAGAAATAAGAGCTAATTTAATCTGTATTTGGTTTAAATCACACTTCTATACTAAGTTAATGCAGCTTCATGACACAACAAAATTATCTTCAAAAAGTAATACAGCATTAAGAGTTCCACACAAAAACTGTATATTTTTATAATTTAAATAGCATATTTTTTTCTTTTTTTCTGAATATTTGAATTTTAATTATCACCAGCATAAATGTACATAAGCAGATATTGTTTATCCAGTATCTTTGGAGATGTATGTATGGTAATGTAGTTTGTCAGTTTATCATCATTCAATACGATTATGTTGTTCTTTGTCTTTCAAATGTTATCAGAACATGCTGCCATTAAACTTTCCATGTCTGTCTAGTTTATATTGTGAAAAATAATAAAAGCACACTGTGAGATACTTGTTTTGCATTTGCATTGTTTAGGATTTGTGGATTAAAAAACTGCTCAAGCATTTGACTGCAATTCCATAAATGAAACATAATGTTTCCCTCCAGATGGTTCAGTTCACATATACTGCTCAGTAGTGGCCAGCATTCATCAGCTTTCTTCAAAAGAGCTCTGTGCACCAAGGTGCAATAACCCAGGCTTGATTAGCTGCTGCTGTGTGAAATACAGTCCATAGGTGTACCCTGTGCTTTGGGACCCAAGCACAGTGTCACCCTTTTTCCTCTCCTGTACATTTGATGTCTTGTGGAAAGTGCAGCAAGGCTTTTCTGCTCATTAGCTAAAATTCCTTTCCATTCTTGTAGACAGGAGCTGGAAATGCACATTAGCAAATTTCAACAGGAGAAAAGAACTATTTTTGTTACTGCTGAAAGTTTCCTACAATTACAATTGGTTTCCAGCAAGTGCTGAGGTATTTTGCTTCTTCAAGGCTCATGGTAACTGGCCCTTGAGTCACATCGGTTGCCTCTTCTGTGGCTTTAATTCGGGTAGAACATAGCTAAATGCACTCAGGTAAGGAGTATTTAACTGCCCGGAGAACTTACCCATCTTCTTGAGTGGGTTTTGTAGGCAAACGCGTACGCTATGCTGTCATGGATACACTTTTTGTGAGTGCCTGAAATTACTAGCTTAATGCTCTTCAGGGACAATTCAGGCACGTGTGCAAAACATCTAACCCTCTGTCTGTGTCCGTGAACAGAGAAGGTAGAGGAAGTCAGCCTGAAAGTGAAAGAAAGCAACAGAATGCAACACATAGACTTGGTCGTTTGGATGCTGGGATTTAACTGTCCAGCAGAGAGCAAGGTTACTAAATCCTTTGCAAGGCAGAAGGTAAACCCTTTTGCAGTACTGCAAGTACCACCATTTCACTCTCCCAGTAATTTGTGAGAGTGAAAAAAGAAGACAAGGACTTGGGGGAAAGCAGATGCAGCATTGCCTTTCTTCCTGCCTAAAATCTAACAAAGGAAGATGGGATTAAGTTTCCTTAGGGAGTTCAGCAGAAACAGGTGATTAGTTCTGTGATTCTCCTATTTCTGCTCGGTCAGAAAAGCTTTCCGAAAAGCTAACAGGCTGGTAGGCATGATTAAATGCTTATCTTACCACTGGGACCAAGCACAGTGAACAGATGGGTAGAACAGAAGAGGTTTGGGTAAAGACAAAACGATCTTATAACTAAGGTGGGGTTTGGCTATCTGAAAATTAGATAAAAGCACTCTTAAAAGAAGTTTTTCTGGGCCAAGCCCAGAAAGCTCTCTTCTCAAAACATTCCCGAGGGGTTTCAAGCAATGTAAATCTCCACTGAAGCTGCACGACTTAGCACTGTGCTGTCGTTGTTCTGTGACATCATACTCTCTGTCCTGAAGCACCTATAGCTCCTGCTTTTATCCTCCTCACTTATTAAATATTTAATGGAAGTCTACAAGTGGTAAAGAGTGAAATTTATTGCACTATGAATAGCTGGTCACCAACTGCATGGCATTTACGTTACACACAACACCTGACCCTAAGACAAGCTAGCCTTGTGCTTGTAACTTTTTGGTATCGAGAACTGCCTCTGAGGACATTTTACTTGGCCAAAAGTCCATGTAGTCAAGATTCATGCACTGCGAGAAGCTGATTTGCACAGATGGACAAAAAACCAAAGCAGCTCTTGAAGCTTCCCATCATAGACTGTAGTTCACTGCCTTCCTCTCCAGTGGGGATACCTATTCTGTGCAACTCATTTTCAATGTACTGAGTTGCCTCTTGGATATCCTGGATAAATGTGTCAGTGCTTATCTTCTGCATGTGTCCTCCAGAACTCCTGTTACAAGCACAACCCCAATAATGGGAAGCTCCCAAATTTGCACTCGAACAAGGTCCTGAGCATACAGCTGAAAGTGTGCATCTGGAGCAGACAGTACTGATGCAAAGCTTTATAAAGCCACAAGTGGCAGAGACAAAAGCTAGCCAATCTATTTATTTGGAGATGAGATGGAAAAAGAGGCTGCTTTCCTTTCTTAATCCTCCTGATAAGCTACAGGCACTTACCTTCCTGTGTGGTCAGAGATGCTGTCCAATGCCCTAGTTAGTGATGGTTTTGAGTTCACTTGGAGTTTTGAGCAAGTTTAAAATCTCTCCCCACCCGTACACTCCCACTGTAAAAAGCCTGCTGATACTTAATACATCCAGTAAGAAAACTTTTTCCTTTCTTAGCTGTGACTTCGAGAATAATTATCTTCTCACCCCTTGGTAACACAGAAGACCCTTAGGTAAGGTGGATGATACTGCTAGTGGATTATTAACAGTAATGCCCGATGTGCGTATCTCGGGCTGTGCTACTGTGATCATAATTACCATGGAGATGCCTGCATTGCTAGACCACTGAGGTGGAGAGACACCTGATGCCATTTCTGTCAAAGGGGCCACAGACCTTGCTAAGGGGCTGTGGGGGGATAAATGACACACGATCCAGGATCATCTAGTTAGAATGGCACAAACAGGCTTTAGCCCATTGCACTGGATTTGCATGGAGAAGTTTTGGTAGCAGGGGAGCTACAGGGGTGCTTCCGTGAGAAGCTGCCAGAAGCTTCCCCCATGTCCATTCCAGCCAATGCCAGCCGACTCCAGGATGGATCCACTATTGGCCAAAGCTGAGCCCATGAGCAACAATGGCAGCACTTCTGGGATAACATAGCCAAAAAGGAGTTGAGGGGAAAGTGCACAACTGCAGCTGGAGAGAGGAGTGAGAATAAGTGAGAGAAATAGCCCTGCAGACAGCAAAGTGAGGGAAGGAGAAGAGGAAGGAGGCACTCCAGGCACTGGAGCAGAGATTTTCCTGGAGTCCGTAGTGAAGACCATGGTGAGGCAGGCTGTCCTCCTGCAGCCCATGGAGGTCCATGGTGGAGCAGAGATCCACCTGCAGACCATGAAGGACCCCATTTTAGAGCAGGTTGATGCACAAAGGAGGACCATGCCAGGGCAGGCTCCTGTCAGGAGCTGCAAACCCACGGAGAGAGGAGTCCCATGTGGTTTGCTGGCAGAATTTGTGACCCATGGGGGACTCACGCTGGAGCAGCCTGTTTCTGAAGGACTGCACCCCATGTAAGGGACCCACACTGGAGATCCTGAAGTACTCCAGCCCCCAGGAAGGATCCACACTGGAGGGCTGTCTCCTGTGGGAGGAAGACCCCATGCTGGAGCAGAGGAAAAGTGTGAGGAATCCTACCTCTGAGTAACAAGGAGCAAAAGAGACAACATGTGATGAACTGACTACAACTCCCATTCCCTGTCCCTCTGTGCTGCTCAGGGAGGAGAAGGTAAAGAAAATCAGGAGTGAAGTTGAGCTCAGGAATAAAGGAAGGACTGGGGGGAAAGTGGTTTTAAGATTTTATTTTATTTCTCATTATCATTGTCTGATTTGATAAATTAAACTAATTTCCCCAAGGCAAGTCTGTCTGGCCCATGATGGTAATTGGTAACTGATCTCAATCTCTCCTTATGTCGACCCAGGAGCCTTTCATTATATTTTCTCTCCCCTGCCCATCTGAGTAGTGGAGTGATAGAGCAGCTTTGGTGGGCACCTGGCACTCAGACACCGTACTCATTCACCAGAAAGCCCTCTTGCAGGAAGTTAACTTAAGTAGTGGGGAAAAAATTTGGTCAACTTGACC
Organism: Myiozetetes cayanensis; assembly: GCF_022539395.1. Lineage (NCBI taxonomy): Eukaryota > Metazoa > Chordata > Aves > Passeriformes > Tyrannidae > Myiozetetes > Myiozetetes cayanensis. Next base: position 81,908,845 of record NW_026086604.1, on the reverse strand, counting down.
CAACAGGGGTTACACCAGAGCAGCACTTTGTGTAATGCATTTATAGAAATGCACACCATACAACTACTTCATAATCCTTAAAAAATGCTCTTTCAGTCAAGTAACATCAAGCCCAAAAAATTGGATTTATTGTACCACTGAACAACAAAAAGAATAATGTCCTCTACATATGAACTGACAAGCATATCCGATGCAAACACACAAAAGATCAATACATGCAGTCTACACACTGGGGTGGCAACAGCTTTATTAGACCTTTAATCATTGTCTTTGTTGGGGCAACTACATCCAAAATTGTGAAAGGAGAAAATGTTTTGTTCAGCACTAAAACCGCCAAAACCCCCTAGACCGTACATAACTGCTGCAGTGGAAATAGTCATCTCTGATTTACTAAAAACTTACTCAAAAAAACCTGAAAGCAACTCACTGGTCAAAAAGCCTCTTGCTCTCTCCTAGGGTCAACCCTCCAAATCACTAGTGTGACAGCACGTACCTCTAGTTGCCTGAGCGTGAATGCTTAGCATTCAAACTGCACAGCATTGCATAGCATCATAGAACTGTTTGGGAGGGACCTTCAAAGATCATCTGCCCCTAGATCACCTTCCCCTAGACCAGGCTGCACAAAGCCCCTGAACATTTCCAGTAGTGGGATATCCACAATTTCTCTAGGCAAGCTGTTTCAGTGCCTCACCACCCCCAGCATAAAAAATTTCTTCCTCACATGCAATCTAAAGCCACTAAATCTACCTTTTTCAGTTTGAACCATTGCCCCTTGTCCTGTCACAATTTTGCACATCTTAAATCTTAACAGCACCTCAGAACTATTAAAAAAAAAAAAAAAAGAAAAAGAAAAAAATTACACTGTGCGTCCTGGATAGTTGGAAAAGAACACAAAAGAAAACAGCAAAAGATTGGAAAGTGAATCCATGAGTCATATGAGAAACCCTAATAGGCAACAAGGTATTTTGGAAATGCATTTCTTTTGAAACAGGATCACTGGAAAGAGCTGAGAGGCATCACACCTCCCTACGTGTTACTATGTCATCCCACTGCACTGCAAATGGCAAAATAAAGAGACTTTAGCTAAACAGTTCCTCTTCCTGGCCTGCACCACTTCCACTGCCCTCTTCCCATATGACTGAGGAACCCGCTGGCAGGAGCCAGCAATGCACAACACATCAGCCAACCTCAGGCACAAGTTTTGGCAAGGCCACTTCCATAGCGTTGTAGTTGAGTTGACCCTGGCTGGATGCCAGGTACCCACTACAGCTGCTCTCTCATTCCCCTCTGCAACTGGACAGAGGAGAGATAAAAAACAGCGAAGGATTCATGAGCTGGGCTAACAGCTGGGAGAGGTCACTTACTGATTACCTTCACGGGTAAAATGGACTCAAAGTGGGGATATTACTTAAATTTATTACTAACAGAATAAGAGCAAAAGAATGAGAAATAAAATAATCTTAAAAACACCTTCCCCCACCCCTCCTTCCTTTCATGTTCTCCCTCCTTCCCCACCAGCAGTGCAGGGGGATGGGGAATGGGGATTACGGACAGTTGTTCTTTCTGCCGCTGCTCAGGGAGAGGAGTCCTTCCCCTGCTCCTGTGGGGTCCCTCCCATGGGAGACAGTCCTTGATGGACCTCTCCAGTGTGAGTCCATCCCATGGGCAGCAGTTCTTCACAAACTGCTGTCCCATGGGCAGTTCTCCATGGGGTGCAGTCCTTCACCAATGAGCTGTACCGAGGTGGGTTCCCCACAGGGGCCACAAGTCCTATCCGGGAAAAACCTGCTCCAGCGTGAGCTCCTTACTCCATGGGCTGCAGGTCCCCAGCAGGACCTCGCTCCATCTTGGGCCTCCTACGGGGTCACATCCTCCTTCATGCATCCGCCTGCTCCAGCATGGGCTCCTCCCTGGGCTTCAGGTGGGTCTCTGTACCCCGATGGTCCCCCATGGGCTGCAGGGGCACAGCTGCTCCACCATGGTGTGAACCACAGGCTGCAGGGCCTCAGCTCCAGGGACTGGAGCACCTCCTGCCTCTCCTTCTGCACTGACTTTGGTGTCTACACTGTTGTTCCCATGTTCCCACTCCGCTCCTCCCTGGCTAGAATTCTTTCTGTGCAATACCTTCTGGTTTTAAATATGTTGTCACAGAGGCATTACTATCACTCCTGATTGCCTTGGCCTTGGCCAGCAGCAGGAAGCCTGTCCTGGAGCTGGCTGGCATTGGCTCTACCAGACAGGGGAAGCTTCTAGCAGCTTCTAACAGAAACCACCCCTGAATTCCCCCCCAGCTACCAAAACCCAGCCACAGAAACCCACTACAGCACCCTGTAACACACCAGGCAGGCATAGGGGAACCACAGAGCTGCAGTGTAATTAATGTTGCTTTTCAGCAGGGAGCTGGGGCATAGACGTGCTCTGTAATGCCTGCATCGGAGCCCAGCCAGGAGCCTGTGCTCTCTGCTCCAGTGCTCAGACGCTGTGGCCTGAAAGGGACCACTGCCTGCACTGCTCTGTCCTCCGACAGTTTTGCCTGAAGTCAAAACTGGCAGCAAACCAAGGTGTTCTCTCATGAGACTGTAAATTAATGTTGCTGAAGGAAGCTGGCTAGCAGTTCATGTGGCTCTGGGTTTGCTTTCCGTCTGGTGTCGAACTTCAAATTCCCTCTACAGCTAAGAATAAAACAGGTGAGGTGCCTAGGCCACTCAGCACCCCCTACACATTACTAATTTTCTTTCGTCCAGGTCTTTTAAAAAAAAACCCTGATCTTGCTGCAGTTTTGAAATGTTTTGGGTTTGGGGTTTTTTTTCACTTCTAAAAGCAGCTGTTATTTCTCTCCAGGCTTTGCAAACATTCTTCCCATTAAGTAACTCATTTACTGCTTGCAGCAGGCACAGCTTCCTCCAACACACAATTCTAAAGAAGCTAATACCTTCTGCAGTTGAAAAAAAGTGGCTGTGGAAAAGAAACAGATTCATCTTAAACAACGGTGCTCATTTTCAGCTCCTCCTCCCTCCTTCACCTCACAGACAAGGTGCCGAATAAGCCCTTCACTCTTGATGCTGATGACCCAGATCAGTATGATTCTTTGTCTCTGTGTTTTTATTAGGGACATAAAATCAATCTTTAACCAAGGACAAACAGCGCTGCTTTCACTTACATCCAAGTCACAGCTTCCAGTCCTGGAATTAGACATCAGTCCTATTACTTTGTGGCTGCTTCCTTGTTTTTTGCCAAGATGGAGGGGGAAAGGAAGGGCAGTCCAGAGGTCATAAAAGATATTCAGGAAGTATAAAAAGAAAAATCTGTACAGCTACAAGAGATGAGACAGCATCCAAAGTTCAGATAGGATTAGGCTCCTCTTCACATCACATGCTTTCCAAAGCATGCTACCAGCTTGAGAACTACTCCCATTGTCATCTATTGGGAAACTCTCATCAATATCAGCTGGAGCTAGGAAGAGATATTTTAGTACTTGCACTGGACGTGGAGCTATTGATAGCTGCAGAACAGCTTTAAGTGCTACACAAGGCTATTCAATTACCTGAGAAAAGCCTAGATGTTTCTCCAAGTATCTTTACCTTTCTAAAGTTCAGTTGATTGCAGGGGAAAAAAATCAGCCAGCCGTCCCTTTACAATACTCGCAAGCCCCTTTGAAAGCAACACCAAAATCCATAGTAGAGTCAGAAAGGTATTATGAAAATGGACCATGACACACAACTGCAATATTTATCACAAGTGAGCACAGCAGGTGCAAACAGATGTACCCTGGTCCAAGCAGCATCCCTTTCTTTGCTTATTTTGTATGCTTGACAAGTGACATTTTACTCATGCTTTCACAAGTCTTTCTAGAAGTAATTCCCTATGCATTTCCAGAATGCCAGCAACAAGGATGTGATCAAAAAGTCTCCATTTGCTTGCCTTAAAATGTTCAAATTCTCTCCTACAGGAGAAAATGTATCTTTTAAGAAAACAAAGTAAATTAATTTTTTTTATTTAGTAGCTGCTTGGAAAGAGTTAGCTAGTCAAAGAAATATGTCGCCTTTGGCAAACAGAAGTGTACACACCCACATAAAAGAAAAACCCACCCTGTCCTTCGTTTTCAACTGTATGTCCACTGCCGAATCATCCTTTAATTACAGCTGACAATTGCACAGATGTATCCAATGCAGTTTGCTCATAAAGACAGATTCATTGCAATGAGATACATGACAGACTTCACACTTAACAGTTGTCAACATAACTTCATTAATGTGTCTTGAGTATCCATTTGCCCACCCCCACCCACTTGGAAATCAAAATTAAAACCCCCTTTTTTTCTGTCATCACATCCTCCGACAACTATCACCACTCACTGAAGTGTTAGGAAAATAAGTCACTGCTTTTTCCATAATCTCCATCAACCAATGTTACTTCCAACAAAAGCAGTGTACAAACAGAGTCACAAATGAAAGAAGCCATTTTAATTTCCCAAAGACCACATCTATTTATCTTCTTGACCCATCCAATTAGATGGTATGATTCACCAATGACTAGTAGCACAAGCATACATTCATGTCTGCAGTTCTGTCAAAACATTACAAAATTAGCAGAGAGCAGCTACTGTTTTAATTTTGGTGATGTGCCTAGGATGACTATAGCTGGCAAAACAAATCTTTCAGCATTTAACGAGCCCTTTTAATACTTAAACATTTCCTATAAAAGTAAGATTGCATACTTAGAAGACAACAGGGGGGTAGAGGTCAATTATAAAAATTATATTTACTGGGTAGAAGAGACCAAAATGTTCTCATCTGTGAATGTCAGACAAGTTTATCTTATCTTATGTATATGCGGTGCTGCAGCCCCAATGGAGACTACAGAAGTTATAGGACTCTAAACAAGAAGCATGCCCATGTTTCGTATTTGTCTAAACAGGGATTGAGATCATGATGGAACATGTCTACAGATGGAGCCAATTATCTGAAAACAAGAGATGTTCACAGATTTCACTTTTTGATTAAAGAAATTTATTATTCAAAACTACTTGTGACTCATGCTGAGATTAGGTTTTATATGAGAACAAACAATTAAACTACCTCTGCGTGTCATCATTGAGAAGACTGGTAATCACCCTGCACACATGAACTTAGCTGTAAGGGTCTATGACAGTGATAACCAGGGACTTGGTTACACCACCACTCAATTTTCATACACTCACCGGAATAGAAACAAAATGTTCAACTCTGGTACTTCTTTATGACTACTTGAACTGAGGGAACTGAGGGAGGACTCTAAGGTAAGGGTTCAGTGGTTCCTCCCTACTCATACTGGCGTTTAGGTTTTGCCAGATGTTTGCATCTTTAAATACTAACCAGAGCTAAGAGTGTTGTGAACCTTGTAAGGGTCAAGTCTTTGGTGACCTTCAGAGACTGGAGAGTGCTAACAGCCAAAGGGAACATCAAGGCTAGGAGGTGGGCCACCAGCAGAAGGAAATTTCCCTCCTTATTCACTTTTGGCTTATGAGTGAGTCCCTTTGAATCCCTCCACTGATGTCTCACTCTGCTTCTTTTCTGTCTCCCTTCTTTTGCACTGCAGATGTGTGTACATCCGTAGCTGTAACTTAAGTCCCCAGCGCCAAAGAATGTCATCCTTATTGTCAGACAGGTCTCCCCATCACTGGCTGTATGAGAGAGTGCATTTACCATCGCAGATTAGTGTCCTCATGAAAAAAATCAGTGTTGTGAGACAACTTTTTCCCTGAATTTCCCTCTATCCTCCAGCCTCCCCGACCTTGCTTGATGGGAAGATGGAACATGGTAAGAAAAGGAAATCGTAGAGCTGGAAGTTCGCCAGAAGACCTTGGAATAGTTCTCCAGTGGAAGAAAAACATCCATAGAAGTTATAAAATCACTTCCAATACCAATGATATACTAATAATATATCTGTATTGTGGGAAGTATGTGGTGAATCTTTCTTTGTAAATGTGATTTGAATGTATGTAGACAGTACTCTAAGAAAAATTCAAGGAGACTTTCTATTACTATATATACTCAGCTAAGTTTAAATTCAAAACTGCACACAGGAACAGAACAAAAAAGTAATCATACTGACAAAAGCGGTAAGGTTTGGTTTGGTTTAAAATGCATTTATTTTGCCAAAAATTCCATCTTAATGTAAAACCTTAATATGATGTTAACTACAGTGCTAATGTTCTACCTGCATAATCAGTTTTATGCCTCTGAAGATTTAAAGAACAGTGTAGCAATTATGTGATTTCACCTTCAACGCCAGCTTTAAAATGAAGGGGAAAATCACTTCTGTATGCCTCACAGAAACAAAATAATTGTTTTAAAGCCATCTTCCTTGAAAGCGTGCTATAAACTCTCCAGTTTCAAAATAGACAGATGAATCTTATGCAGTTTGTCTCATTTCTAATTACTAAGACAATTCATAATAATACGTTGGCAGGGGGGAATTAGGTGCTAGGGAAAGATGTTTGGGCATACATCAGCCACCAAAATGGATTGAGATCAGATGAAAAAGAGAGAACAGAACAGCTATTAAACTTCTGCCTAGTCTTCACTGAGGCTGTTGTTATAAACTTGGAGTACAGCTGCACTTAATGAGTTTGTGTAAAAGCAGACATTATACAAATGGGAGAAAGCAGGAACTTCATCCAATTAGATAAGAGAATTGGCCAGCAGCCCCCAATGAACTGAAAAGCTCTTCCAACTTTAGGGATGAGAGCTAATTATAACTCTGTTTTTGTGTGTGTGCAATGCTACTAAATTATTAAGAAATATTGTTCTGTCAAAAAACTATGTCATATGCACTGACTTGATTATTGCAGATAGAGTATTTGCCAGAGACAGGCTGGAAAGTGATTAGCCTTGATAACAAGAGAAGTCATTCTGCCATTAAACTTCAAGGTGCAAATGCCTTCTTTTTGTGAGGTTTTCACGAAATTTGGGCAATGAGGTGAAATGGCCAAAATGTCTGTTTCATCTTCTTGGTACTGAGGATGCATAGGAAGACAGGTTAACATAGATAGTTATGTGCCTGTTAAGAAAGGTAGCTCAAGAGATGTTTGCTGTTGAAACTAACACACAAACTGGGGTATTATTTCCTCTTTTTGTTGGGTTTTTTTGTGTGTGTGTTTTTTTAAACACACAATAAGACAAAGAATCAGAAATAGGCTACATATGAATGGGCACAAAGACTCTCACTGTTGCTTGCTAACAATTGAGGACCTTGTTCAGAGAGTGGAGTAAAGTACAGAGGAAGCAAAGAAATGATGTTCCATCTCCTCCTCCTTTGTCACCACCAACAATGCCTCCTTAAGACGCTGTGTTACAACTATTTAGAGTGTGCAACTCCTGGCAGCCATGGCCCAAACAGCTCATGAGTACGAGAGTGTAGTTTGGTTTTCTTTTCAGGACAAAGTAGAGCTGCTGGGACTCCTTCAATGAAGCCAGAAAAACAAGATGAAAAAATCACAGAGCAGACAGAGCACACTGGAAGGCTGAGGCTACTAATGGGACATCTGTAAACAAGGATGAAATACTCAAATGCAGGATTAAAAAGGGCAGTGGGAATAGTCCAGAAGAGCACTGTGTTTCCATCTAACCATGCCGTACTTCCAAACTGATATATTTTACTTCAATTATCCTAGAACCAAATAAAGAAGTAAACTCAGATTTAAATCGTCAGTAAACCAACAGAGCAAGCAACATCTCAAGAGACTTTCAGCAATCTTTTGAACTTTGAAGGAAGACTTCTAGTTGAGGTCCTAAAACTAACATGGGCAAGAGAGAGGTTTAAGGCTCCTAAACACAGATTCGGTGTGTCAATTTTGAAATGCTAAATGAAAGCAGTGGTGCCTCATTAAACGAAAAGCAAAATCACCAAGAAATCAGCTTTCAGGGATCTACTGAACTGCCGCATTGTACTCCCACAGAAAACTAACCAGCAGTTTTTTCTGAACCAAGAAACACAAATCAGTTTTTGCTTAGTGAGTGCAGGAGCCAAACTCTTCTATTGTGAAGGTTTCAATAGACACTCAAATAACTTTGACAGCATGAAGGGGGAAGGGTGTCTCTGACCCAGTTTCTGTATTACAGCGTCGCTTGGGTGATGCTGGTACGAATGTTCACAGTAGAACCTCTTTTCTTCAATTTTCCTCTCCTGCTTGGCCACCATTGCTTTGTTTAAATAATCCACAGATGTTATCATGGGCACAAGAATACAATTAATTGAGCTTAATGATTGCTGGCAGCTTCTTATATGCATTCAGCTGGTGATTCTTCAGCATAGAGGTCTTTACACAGTGCGAGAGGAAAATTTGTTTTTTTCTTTGGCTTTCTCATTTCATGGCCATTCTGAAAGCAGAATTCTTATTTCTTCCGGACATCTTTGCCCAAATCTTCTTAACATACCATGGGAAATTTTGAAGGTCAGGCCCTCCTCACCCAGTGGAACCTAAATGATTTTCTTCTGGACTCTTCATCAAGAAGTTTCTTGCTACTTCTCACACCACTGATCCAGGAGAAGATTGAACTGCTCCTTTTTGTAGAACAACAAAAGCTTACAGAGGCAGATAAGTGGACTACTGAGTAAGTGCAAAAATACATGAAAGAAAGGCTCCACCTACATAGGCAGCAGGGAAACAGGGAGTTCATGTGTGCAGGCACCAGGGCAAGAGATGTGACAGGATGAACTGGGCTGAAAAAACTGAAAATCCCAGAAAGAGAGGCAAAATCCAAAGCATGCACATGAAGCTAAAATCACAGGATTTTCCCACAGCAAGGGCTGAAATACACTTATGATTCTGAACATCCACAATAAAAATTTTCTTTTCTAAAACCCCTCACTGTTTCAAAAACCGTGTGTCAATCTGGTTTTCAACAGATCTTGAATTATTATGAACCCTTGCTTGTCTGCTTTTATATGTCACAAGCCATCACTAACCAGACAGCTCTCTGGCAGACTTTCAAGCACCTTCAAAAGTACAAAACCAATCTTGCTTTTAATGATTTCCCCACTTTCAGCTCCTAAAACAAAATCCAATTCAGGGACTTGAAAAGAGCAGAATCAGAAATAGATCTCACAAATGTCCTGATAAAGAAGGCTGAAGCTAAAGAATGACACTGTCAAAAGCAATGGAATAATGGAAAAAGAAAAGCAGGAACAATTTTGTGTCGGCCCATAGACTGCACAGTGGTATATACCAAAGCAGGGGTAACCAACCCATGAGAAGCCCACAAATAATTCTGCTATGAATTACTGAATTACGCTTTAGGAATGTGCTGCAGAGGATGATGGACCTGGCTGAATTACTGTGCACAACTGAGCAAAGCAATGTTATTTCCTGATCGACTAAAGCCTTAAGACACTCTTGCAAATAGCACCACAAAATCTCTAATGGATTACAGATAGGCAGGACTCCTGTTTTATATCTCAGCCAGAAGACAAGAATTACTCTGCTGCTCAATGGGCTAAAAACATGCAGTGGCTCAAACATGAAAAGAAAAGAAGCCAGTACCACAGAGTCAAGACCTCTGAAATAAACATCGTCATTCCTAAAGCACTATAATTTTATCTTCAGTGGAAAAGCCAAGCTCTGCCTTGCTTTGCCAATAGCATATGAAGAATTTGCAGCCTGATGGAGCAAGCCTGTGACATTGATTCAACACTGGACATTTGTAGCTTCCCTCCTGCAACTTAAAGCATATTTTCTAAAGGTGGTCTTAGCTAAAACCCTCCACTGACAAGAATTGATCTCCTTCACTTTGTTAGTCTTTGACATCCATCATCTAGATTCAGGGTGGTCTGTTTGCCTTTCTTTGAAGGTGCCCTCCCTTCGCGCGCCAGAACTCAGCTCAGTTCAAGGCAAGGCTGGTAGCATCCCAGTGGAGACACAGGTTATCAGGGAACAGCCAAGAGCCCAGTGCCCTCCTTCTCCTCCACCAATTATCAGCAGTACCTGCTATCGGAGCTAGTGGTGAAGGGGGAAAAGGGAGAAAAACTGAGAAAAGCGAAGCTGATGATTAAGGAGTAAAGAATGGCAGATGAAACTAAAAATAGTCCCCCTCGGCAGTTGTAAAGGAAATTCGTTTGACAGGAGGCTGCTTCTTTTGTCGAGAGTGGTTTGTTATGCAAGAGACGATACCAACACCGGCACTTCTTATCTGGGTTGTCAGTTTAACTGACAAAAAGGAGCAGGGGTTAACATCACTGGAGCCACAGCCAGTCATAACATTTGTTTGTTTTCATACATGTCCGTGTTTCAAGAGGCAGCCCGGGGATTTAATACCATCCAGAAACTGTGGTGCAAGCTCAGTTAAGCAATTTCACAAAAATCTTCAGAGTACTCACTCGTTGTTAAAGGCAACAATTAAGCCCCTGCCTGCTGCTGGTTTTGTTCCCCTGCCCCCTGCTTCAGCCACCCCATGGTGACTCTCCTGCACAATAGAAAACTGAATGCTCTCAAGTTTTTCCACACACAGGCAACAGAGGACAACCTTGCCCCTACTCTGCTTTTCCAGTTCTCAAGGTAGATGACTCAAAGCATGCAGAGCCTCCCGAATACAAGAAAATGCAAAACTAAACCAAAGAAAGTTGTTTCGTTTTCCCCCCACTCCTTCCTAATGCTGAGCCTTCAACAGCATTTACACCTCTATGTTTAAAGGTAACAAGTAGGAAGGAAGAGGCTTTAAAAGACACCACCTTAACATCTCCTCTCTTACAGAAGAGAAGTCACTGTAAAACCAGGAGGAGAAGAAGTAAAAATGAGGCCATCAGCAGCTTCCTGGCCAGTTGCCCACGTGAGTGCAGGTGAGTCTGTATGTTCCTCGTTAACATGCCTTCTGGCATGCCTGCAAGCTTTTGTAGAGAGCCTGGTGGTCACGGCTGCCAATATCTGCTGGTGAGGAGGTAAGCAAACCACAGCCTGTCCAAGTTAAACAAGTTAGGGCCAGGACTTTGAAAAACTCAAGAGACCCACATACAGTGTGTGGGAGGGAGCGCTCGGGTATGATGTAGGTGCAAGGGAAAACAGTTCTTATTAGTCTTCTCTTCATCGGACTTCCCTGAAACACTCTTTTTAGATCAAGTATGCTGCACTAAACTGTGAGTTAATTAGAAACAGGACGCTTGCAGCCTCTCCTCTATTGCTATTTTCAGAGGAAATGTTCATCAGCACAAAGGCAGCAATGCAGAAGTTCTGTCTCCTTGGTGGGTCACTGAAGTCATCCCCTCTGTCCCAAACACCAAGGTGTTTGGTAGAAATATAAGCAGCAGAATAAGATAAATTAGTGGAAAACTCCAGTTGAAAAGTAGATTTTAAATGTGCACTGAGTTGAAATACTGTGGGCTTCTTCTGTAAACTAACTTAGAAATAACTTGATCCATTTCCCACTCGGTGCGGGAAGACCTCAGTGGTAGATTCTGACCTAAACCAAACCCACCTGCCATGAACTGCTAGGGCCACAGGATGCCACTGTTGCATTTCTTTTTCTGGAGGTCAAAAGAATGTGTAACAAGTTGTTTGCATGAACTGGACACCTAAATTCAATGCCTCTTTTCCCTTCTTAACGCACATAATTGCCAATGTTAAAGCTCCACACAGACCGACCAGATGTAAATAGCTCAGAGCTGCACAAGATTATGTGTTTTGATCAGAAGAAAATGTTTGAATACCTTTTAAGGCCAGATTACTGAACCCAGCATCTTCATGTGTTCATAAATTTTCTATGCACAAGAAATCTTTCCAGTGACTGCCAGGAGTGTTGACTCCAACCCTGATAGTTTTGACCACAAAACAAATACCTTGTTATTGGATTTTATCTATGTCCAGATGAGAAAAGAAAAACACTAGATTGGAGAGTAGATTAAATCAGAGGGAAGGCAGGCTGCTCATAATTCCTACCTCTTGTGAAAGAGCAAGAGCCCCTCCATGTTAATAAAACTTCATAAATATTTTACTAATATAAAATGGAATGCAATATATTCATGCCAAGAGACAAGAAAGTGGCCTGAGCTCCCAGATAGCTGCTCTTGCTTCAATTTTGTGCAATTTGCAAGCTGGCACATAGAATCAGAAGCCCAGGACTATTGAGACCTCCGGGATGGTCAAGACAAAGGCACCTCACAAAGGTCCACCAGTGTGAACTTAAGAGCAGTCAAGATTGCAGTGATCTACACAGCATCTAAAAGTCCTCTGAAAGCAAATTTCAGTCCTGAAATACTTTTACATTTGCATTTAAGTGGCAAATTATTATGGAAAACTAAGTATGGGGTTTCAGAGAGTCTCCAAGATCTGTGCAGACAGGGGTTCCCCCAAATCCAGCACGACACAGATGGAATTTGTGAGAAAGGACTGCTAAGAAATGAGGGAGAAATTTTAATGCTAACAGTTTCTCAGATTTCAAAAGTTTGGTTTGGTTTTGCTCAACATTTTAGAAGGAGAAAAATGGCTTTAGCCTACTACAACTCCACTTAGGAACAGGGAAAAAGAAAATGAATTATAAGGTTTCAGATACAGCTTGGGTGGCCAGCAACAGCAGAATTTGAGGAAAGTCAGCACGAAACTGACAGCTGTGGTGATGCAGAGCATTACCGAGGCTGGTGTTACGGCTCCGTACTTCAAGCTGATATAAATACAAAGGGGCCCACAGATAACAGCCTTTTAGGATTCAAGGCTTCAGTAGAAACATCCTCATTGCCTTCAGCCTGCTTTGGATCTGTCCCAGAAGTCGACTATTCCCCAGTCAGAGTCTAGATTCAGCGAGACAAAATGCTGCTTTCAGAAAGCTATTGTAGATCTTTAAATCAGAACTAGGCAATTGCTCAGAAGATGCTGGGAAAGACTCAGCCTTGTGAGAGAAACATCTACCAACCAAACAATTCACACGTTACCAAAGACAACAATGAAAGAAGGCCCAGGACTGGTTCCATTGCTTTTAAAAATAAGCATTTTTAATAACACACACCAAGGATACAATATTAATATTAAATCATTTGTGACTATTTACACTTCTTTGGCTGAAGCAATTTTTGTTGTTGTGATTTTTTTTTCTCACTAGGAAAAACTTGACCAACAAATAACCAATTACTTAGTTCGCAAATTCAATTACCTCCCATTCCAAAGACCAGGGATTTCAAAATCTCTTTAAGAAAAGAAAAGAAAAAAGAAATAATACCCTTCAACCCAAATATTTTTGTGTTGTTTATAATAATAAACAACAGATTTCATATAAAAGCAACACCACGAGGGCAGAAAAAAGTGTTCCAAAGCTAATTTTAGTCCTGCTGATCTCAGGAGCTTAGTGTTCCTGTCAGACTGAACAGACTCCAGTGGTGCCCTGCCTGCCTGCCTGCCTGGAGAAATCTGTCCCTGGAGTTCTATTTATAGCACTTTGTACCCTATACCTAGATTGGTTTTTATTTTGCTTTGTTTTGTTTTGTTCTGTTGTTAGAATGGAGCAAGTATCCAGGACTGTGTTGATCCAAGACACAGATGTGACCTACTCAAGTAAATTACCAGAAAAAAAAAGAAGTGTCAAAATTATTCACACTTCGTTTTCTGCACATCAGTCCCCTGGACTTCAACAGCTAGCCAAAATTCAGTCCCAAAGGTTATTTCTATTTAAAGGAGAAATTGATGACAGAATCAAGTATATCTCTGACAGAAACCCATCTGCTTACATACAACACAGCATCCTTTTACCTGCAATAAGGTAAGAACAAATAATCATATCTTTTTCCTTGGTGGTTCTCATTCAAATTTAGACAGTACCATATTCAATCCCTTCATAATTTTCTCCTTAGAGACAGCATTCCTACTGCAATCTCTGGATGTTTCTCCCTCATTAGCACCATTTTTTGTGGCTTGTTTCACTGATTCTTATGTCATACATAGGCAACTCCAGCAATCATTACCTACCCTGTGTTTGCTTTATGAATTCCCAGGGAAAATCCCTTATGTCATAAAGTTTCTTTATGTAGATCTTGCCATGTCATTCTGTGTTGGTTGTGACCCTGTTATTTCAACTACCTGGATCCATAATGACTTTAACTACTTTTTAAACACTTACTGTGCTCATCAGCTTCACTGAATTTTACCCAGTCCATAATCATATCCCTTCAGTTCCACCCAGTCTTCCATCAAACCAAAATGGCTACAACTGAACCCTTTCAGCCCAGAAAGAGAAATGCTTTAACAAAACTACTAGTTATATTGTAAAGAGTGACTATCAAGCATATTTTCATATTTCCGCTCCTCAAAAAAAGTCTGATTCCAGCAGTGTCTCCCTGCAATTTTTTGACTATTTGTATAAAACCTGCCCACCAAAAGGGAGCTGTAACTCCTCATGCCCCCCACCAAGAGCAGATATCTTCTACTGGATGCAAGTGATGAACCTATTTCCCAAATGTTTGTCATCTAGACAGAAGAACAGAATTCATGCAGGCACCCTAATCTTCAGGATAAAATCTGCCAAACTCGCCTAAATGACCTTTAAACAGAAACAGCAGGAATTAGAAACAAGCAGAACTACGAAACAGTAAACCACTCCTGCTGTTAGGCTGCCTTTGCTAGCCAGATGACAGCCACAAATCGAGAAGGCATAGCAACTAACTGATGGGTAGCAATGTCTCAAACTTCAACTTCACATTAGGGCTCCAGTTACATTCACCACTCAGGGCTGCCAAGAGAGGTAGCCCTCTTCCCTCATCCCTCCCCCAGTTTCTTCTCTGTGGGACATGTACTTTTGCCAAGCCCTTGCTCCAGCGCACATTTGATTGCAGCACGAAGCCAATTCCACTCACTAAAACAGCGGAAAGTAAATTGGTTTTGGCTGAAGAGCAAGTGGAATTGGATTATTGTGCGATAAAGCAAGCACTAGGGTTGGTGCAAGACAGAGGAGAAGACAAGCTGAGTTGTACATGTGAAGGCAGGAACAGCAGAAGAGGTCTAGGTGAGGTGAGAATGGTAAACAGCAAAAGAAGCTGTTAACACAGCTCACCCAGAGCAGGGAATCACAGTCTTACCACAGTTCAAAACATATGCACTGAGCATTCAATTCTCATACATCTCCTCATTTTAGGGACAGCAGCTCCTCTGATACCTGCATGTTACTTACAGGGGATTTTGGATTTAGCTCTAGCAGGGGACTGCACTAACAGTTACGCATCTTAAGGCCAAATCCAAGAAGTGCTGGTACTCCAAGCGTGCTGCAGTGAAAGCCCTGGGAAAAAAAGGGATTTTATGGTCCCAGGTCTCGTGCAGGGTAGTGCCACCACCTAGGGAAGCTTTCCAAGGCTCAAGATTAGTCAGGCATAGTGCCATGTTAACACCACCATCCTGTTTGTCAGGGACAGATTGCTTTTGTGTACAGAACTACACAACCAACAAGCCATTTGTTGCAATGAAAGGTTAAAGGGCCCTGTCCAGGCTCTCTCCAAAAGAAGATTATAAACCCCAACCAAAAGCATCCTGAGGGGACCAACATGCCGTTCCTCTGTAAGAAAAACATCACAGGTTGGCAGTGAGTCGACAAAGCCCTGCAAATGCACCACAGTGAGGGCTTTCAGCAGACCACCAAGAAAGAAGGCATTCAAATGGTTGGTTATCCAAAATGCGCCTCTGCACCAGAGGAGAGTTTAGCTGCTTACCTCAGTGTTCAGCCTGTCTAGCATAATACAAGTTTCCCCCATTTTCTTTTACCTTCTTTCCTCCTCACACCTTGTCCTGCGGAGCTTTCTGCCCTGAATGCTGCCAGTCAACGGAGGTGGCTTTAGAAAACCAATAAGGCAACCTGCGGGGACCTTGAATTTCAATTTTATTAACCTTCAGGTTTTATATCCTCTGGGGGGTTACCAGATTCTTCCTCAGCACTGCGGGGTATTAGAACCTCATTTTATTAAATTAAACAAAGCCTGGGGTTGTCAACACTCCCAGACACCAACCCACTCCCACAGCCCTCCTTTCCTTATGTTGCCCAGAGAAGGGCAATGAATCTGGTGAAGGGTTTGGAGCGCATGTCCTATGAGGAGCGGCTGAGGCAGCTGGGGTTGTTCATCCTGGAGAAAAAGAGCCTCAGGGTTGACCTTATTGCTCTCTACAACCCCTGAAAGGAGGTTGTATCGAGGTGGGGGTTGATCTCTTCTCTCAGGTAACTAGCAAGAGGACAAGAAAACATAGTCCCAAACTGTGCCAAGGGAGGTTTGGCTTGGACATTAGGAAGAATTTCTTCACACGTAGGGTGATTAGACCATGTAATGGACTGCCCAGGGAAGTGGTGGAGTCTCCGTCCCTGGAGGTGTTTGACTAAAGACTGGATGTAGCACTCGGTGCCATGGTCCAGTTGACGTGGTGGTGTTCGCTTATAGGTTGGAGGGGATGATCTCAGAGGTCTTTCTTTTCCAACATAACTGGCTCTGCGATGCCGATCCCCGCCGCGGCGGCCGTTCCCAGCAGGGCGCGGGCAGGGCCGCACCTGGGCCGGGCCGCGGCGGGCGGGAGGCGCGGCGGGCGGGGGTGGGAGCGCGGCCGGGCACGGCAGGGCCGTCCCGGCTGCTCCCGGGAGCTGCGGCTGGGCGGGACGGAGCTCGGCGCTCCCCTCAGGTGAGGTCCGCTGGCCTTGGCCCTCGGGGTGCCGAGGGACGGGCTCTTCCCAGAGGAGCAGGCGGCGGGTGGGCGGCGAAGGGGGCGCCTTCTTCCCCGGCGGGCGGTGCGTGGTGTGCGCCATTTGTGCGGGGGCAGCACCCGTGGCAGGGCCAGCCCGGGGGGGCGAAGGGGGTCTCGGCTCGCTGTGGTGGCGCTGTGGCGGCGGGACCGACACCGGGAGCCTTTCCCGTGGGGAAAGGGCGCGGCTGCGGAATGGCTTCTTCCCGGAGGAGAGGAGCTGAGCCGCCTCCGGGGAAGGCGCCGTCTCGTTCGCTGTTAGATGTAAACAAATAAAAATTAATGTTTTAAAATATTATATTTATATTTGTTTACTTTATAACACCCTAAGGAGGTGGCGGGATGTCATTAAGCGAGCCCTCAGCTTGATCAGTCGAAATTAAATCGACTGCAGGCATTTCTGCAGAGATGGTGAAGGCAGATGGTAATAAAGATGTTTGAAGTCTGCGTTTCCCTATTTTACAGGTTTGGCCTTAGTTGTACCAGACTTGAAAAGGTAAAGACGCAAGAAATAACATCCCGGTAATATTTAACATGAAATTATCAGGTTGTATCTTCTCGTCAGCTTGTATTGGGGCCGGCAGAGCTTTGCCCGTACCTAATGCATATGCAAATCAGAGGCAGCGTTGGGTGCTGACTCTGTTTACACCCCTGGGTGCTCTCCTCGTTGAAACTCACAGGACAAAGGTCAATGCCTGCCCTTTCAGACTTGCCCTGCCACCGGTGGCAGCTATGTGCACACTCATGCAAGGCACTGGCACTTGCTGGGCTTAATATTTTACGTAAGAGTCAACGTTAGACAAGCCAAGATTCGTGTTCTTGGTGGACGCCATGCCTTGTCCTGGCAGCAAAGGCAGGAGAGTCAGAGCAGACCTAGTAAATAAGCAAAACGCAATAAATGTTGAATATAGAAACATTACATTTACTTGATGAGGACATAGAGAAAACCTTCCTGCTTTAATGAAGTTACCTTACTTGTAGTTTAAAGGGTTTTACTTCCTTCACCTCTTAAGGAAGTCTATACTAATTCTTGAATCAGCTTGAAATGGAAGCGAGTGCTGGTCAATGAATAACTTTAAGGGGAGCTATAAAATGAACTGGTTTTATTTCTCTGACTCAGGAAGTTATTTTAGAAAGAAAGAATACGTCTGAGAAATAAGATGTCTCCTGCCGGGAGTCGATACCAAGACAAGCAATACAGGCACCATGAGAACCATAGATCCGATAGATACAAAGAAGACAGAAGAGCAAGAAAACCATACCCATACAATGCAAGGTATGTCTTTCTCTTCTTAAAGAAATACATCACAGCAGGTCTGTAATATCTGCCTTCTCTGCTTGCTTTTAAATACCCTCATATTACTCAGCCTTGAAATCATGAAGCATGAGCATACCACATTTGAAACACATTTTACACTTAGAAATTTAACCTTTTTCTTTGTATTGAGCTTGAGACGAGGTAGAAAGTTAGGCTCTGTGACACAGGCAAAGATGTGAATTTCTGGTGATTATCTGGGTCACGAGTACATGAAGTATGGCCACAGGTCTTAGTACAGTTCCTGAAGGGACTGGTCAGCAGGTGACAGCAAGCTGGTGCTTGCCAAATATGCATTGCTTAAATGAGAATTTTACATGACTGAGACCAGCACAGGGATTTCATGAGCTCTCAGGTTGCTCTATTTCAGCTGTGAATACATTCCTATTAATCTGAAACAAAATTACTTTCACTAGTCGCAGTCAATAAATGGCACTTGTTTAAGTGTCTAAGGCCGCTTGCAGCACTTGATAGTGGGTCAGCCCCTGTCACCACAATAAGCAGATCAACTAATGGATTTCAAGTGCCAAATAAACTCATAAGATATTACACTTCTCCTTCCAGCCTGGCCAGCCTACAGCATGTAAAATGTGAGCTTCGGCTGGTTTTCTTTTAGATCGTACTCCTGGATGCATTTGTAGGAGAGAGGTCTGTAGATCTAAACAGCATTGGCAAATTGGCCGTGGCAGTAAAGTGTTCATTGCTCCCATTTAGTCTCTGAGGACATGATTGTAAGGGAATTTGAGAAAAAAAGACAAGTAGGGAGAGGAAATAAATATAATGAAGATTATTGAAAGGCTGAAATACTGAAGTACTCCCTGATAATACACATTTTAGCAAGAAAAACAGGATGAGAATAAAAGGAGCAGAGGAGAACACTGTGTGGACTGGAAGGAGTACTTAAGTACTTCTGGCTGAGTATAAAGCTTTTGGATAGTGGTAAGCCTATTGTATTATGAAAATAGTTGATGAATTTTTCTTCTCTCTTAAATTATGAAAAATTGGAGAGAAATAGGAACAAAGGCCACCTTAAGAATCATCCTCAGAGGCTCAATGCCTGTCCTTACCAAAAGCTGAGATTGGCAGGCAATAAATTATCTTGAACATGTTAGAAGTGAGAGCAGCTAATGCCAGTAACACATTAATAGCACTGTGGAGAGTAAAAAGGAAACAGAAAACGGTTGGGTTTTTGGTGTGGCCTTCTTTTATTTTTATGTATAGCATAATATAAGCAATGTGTAAAAGGCTAGCTACAAATTAAACCACCACTTTCTAACAAAGCTAATAAATTTCTAATAAATACTTCTCTGTATTTCTTGGTTTTGCTGTTAGTTTCATATGTCTGGATACATAGACTGAAAATTGGTGGATGGACTGTAAAGACTCACAGATCATTCCAGTACCCACCAGGGATTAGAAGAAGGGAAGCTGCATCTACAGAACTGCAGTAGCCATGAAGATAATTCTTAGAGTCAAGTTGAGAATGTGGGGGGCATCAGATCTCACTAAAACTAATCAAAAAACTTTTTTATCAGTTGTTTTGAAGGGGTTTGGCTTAACCTAACAGCATTTCCCCTGCTTGGTTCTCATGGAGTTCTCATGGATTTTGGTGAAAACTTTGGCTCATTGATCAAAGGACCTCCGGATGCTGTAATGAAATAGATGGGAAGAGTTTTGTGGAAGCTGCAAATTTAGGTGCCCAGAGCTTTCATCCCTTATGAGCAAGACTTTCTAGACATAATATTTCTCTTTCCAAATGCATAAATGTTTGAAACTCCTATGGCAACCTTCGTCTCATTGCTGAGGAGAATTACTTAGAACAGGAAAGTCCTGAAGAAAAACAGGAGCAAAGGTGGCCAGAATAGGCCATAGTGAGGAAAAAAAAGCATCTAAAAAAAGGATTTTTTTTTTCCTAATTGTACTCTGTTGCTGAACATTAGGGGGTTTTTATTTTGATTTTTTGATTTGTTTTGTTTTCTGGCAAGTAGCAGGATACAATAGAGAGAAGCAGCTGCATCAGAAGTACCAAAGGGATTGCTTTCAAGTTACTGGAAGTCTTATAAATCACACAGCTTATTTAATTTATGTGACACAGCTGCACAGGATGCTTTGGTAGTTGCACAAGACACAGGACAAAGGTCAGAAAAATCAGAAATGTTTCAGCCAAATAGAGCTGTTGGCAGCTAAACGCGGAGATGTTAGCATTGGTCTTGTTATTGAATGTCTTAATTAAAATGTAAAAACTACAAAGGACATGATTTAATGTAGATGAATGAGATAATATTGAGTCTGGAATTGGATGAAGATAAACCTTAGTAAAGTGCAATGATACTAGGAAACAAAACTACAGTTGAAAATGCTGATCTGTGGGTAAGACATTCAAGATAAAAACTGAATAGGAAAAAAAGACTTTTAAAAATAATAATGCTGAATGAGACTCAAAATACTCTTTAGTAACAAACTCATCCCAGCTGTACCTTGAAAAAGGCAAGCTCCAATTTTCCTTCAAATGAGGGAGAAAATTTTGATTAGACCAAACACTAAAAAATTTACAGCCAATGTTTCTTTTAACTTGAGCGTTTAACTCCGTTCAGAAGGGCAAATTGCACTTTTCCTACAGAATAATCCAAATCTCATCAACCTTAAAAAACATCAGACTTCAGATGTGGAGCTCTATGTCATTGCAGCAAAATGGACCATTTTGAAGTATATAAATGAAGAGACTAATTAGAGACATGAGAAATTGTTTTTTTGGGGGGTTGCTTTTAGATTCCTTCTCAAAGTTCTTCAAAGACCTCAAGAATTTTAATAGGCTATTTTCCCACTTTAAAATCTTTATCTGTTTCTTGTAATAACTTTTATTCTTTTAAAGGTCATCCTTGTGAGACACAGTAGTTGAAAGTACGAACTTATTATCTGGACTGCTATGGACTAGTTAAAAACGTTTGTTTTTCATGAAAAAGCTGTTGCTCCTCCTTCCTACCTTTTGCTAGTAACCTAAACAGTTTCGCCAGCCTATCCAGTGAGGACATAATTTTCCAAACTAAGGGCCATAGAGTGCAAATATCCTTGTGAACGTGGATTTATGCAAGTATTTGGGATATTTGCTTTCAAAACAGGCAAGAAAAGAGATCAGATGCCTGTGAAGCAGTCTAGCTGCTTCCAGTAAGAGGATGGTTTCTCATGTTCTAATGTTCAAGAGAGAGTATGATCTAATTAACAAACAGTAGTTATTTTCTCATTGTAGATCAACAGAAGACATTGGAGGTGGCCAGCACTCAAGAACTTCTACTGTTTGCTCAGACCCTTATTCTAAAACCTCAGGAGCAGCACGGGAGTATTTTGACCCACAACCAGAGTTTTATCCTCCCAAGGAAACCTTCTCAATGAAGTGTTCAAAGGTATGCACAACAAGAGGTATGTGAGACTCATACTGCTGGCCATCCACCCCTCTCCTTCCAAGGACTTCTCTTGGTTTTGGTTTCTGTGTTTAGAAGCGCAACAAAGTAAAGCTAGAGGAATATTAAAAAAAAAAAAAATCAAACCCAACAACAACAACAAAAGCCCACAAGAACTGGGAGAATTAAAGTTAATGAATGGCATAACTGAGAGTTATGTCATTTTAGACATCTAAAGGCAAGATTTATACAGATATTTAGACACTTGGAAATACGTTTCCAGAATATTCATCCAGAGCATCAGGGTGGGTCGTGTGTATAAGCAGCCGGTTTGTGCCACAAGAGGTTAACCTTTGGGGTTTAGAAATAGAATAGATATTTGCATCTGTAGGCAATTTAAAGATGGCTGCTGAAGGTTTGATGCTAGTTTATTTCTGACACATTCTTCTCAGACTTTTTATAGACTCTGGATTTAATCCAGTCATCACTCATACATCTTTGCAAAGCACCATTGTGGGAGACAAAAGTGTTTTCTGGATGTGAATCCAATAATACAGTTTTTGAGAAATAACTTAAGTTTTTCATAGCTAGGAAGCAACTGCAACAAGCACAGAAATGAGCATTAATGTGGGAAGAAATCAGCCTTAGTAAACGCATTCCCATAAATTAAAAAAAAAAAATCTCTAAAATATCCATTACCCCTTTGAAGTTTTCCTTCTTCCAGGACAGTGAGCATTCTCACCTTGTTTGTAGGAAAGGTCCACTGCAGTCTAAGTTGAACCTTTGCAGCTAAGTGCAAAGTCTTTGGCTGAAGTCTATAAACAGACTTTCAGTGTCCTCCAGTAAAGAGACAAAGAGACAAAGAGTTTAGCTGTTGGAAGTAATTTAAAGTACATAGTGTTAGATTATTTTTTCACTCCATGTAGGAAAGTTAAATAACACACTCAATTCACTCTTAATATTTCTTTATATGTGAATATGTGAACAGTTTTAAGAGTGAGCTGAACTATTTTCTCATTGTGTTCTCTGTATTTGTATGCAGTGTGGTTTTTGTCTTGAGATGTAACTACAACCAATAGTAGAGCACATTTAATAACGTGGAGCCATACTGATTTTTTACCCATGATAAAATTGTATCATCAATTTCTTCTTCAACCATATTGAATTGTTTTAACTTGTCTAAAAAGCTCTAGAAGACTCCATGCTTTATTTTATCACAGCTTTAGAAAAATAAAGTGGCAAATTATTTTTAGTTTTGAGTTTCACTGGTTGTTTAGACTTATGAGTAGCTTAACGTGAATTTCTGGGGTATTTTTCCCTGCATTTTCTTCTTACTATTTCAGTTAACTAAACATCATTAACGTTTTAAAAATGTCCTACATTTGGATGCATCAGTTGACAATGATGATTTCACTTCCACCCCTCCCCCTGGTATTGCTCAGTATTTTCCAAAAATTTAATGTCTGAGCTTGCAGTGGAGGAGGGAAAAGAGAACATGTAGAAAAGAAACCCTTATATATAGTGTTTAATTGTATTTTAGTTTGTTTTTAAATAAAGATAGTGACTGCTAGGACGTAGGGCCACCACAAGACAGTTAGAGTAGGCTGGATAGTTTGTAGGGACTTGAATTTGGGACTTAACTCATGACGTGTCTTTTACCACCGATTTTGGGCCAAATCTTTACCAATTTTGACCAAGGTGGACGGGCCACCTTTACTTAACCTGTAAAAGGAACATATATTAATTATATGTGTTCGAAAAATAGCAACTTTATTTCAAAAAATGAAAATATAGTGGAGGTTGATAAGATTATGAAAATGTTACTCCCCTGTTTAATTTTTGAAAGCACCAGGATTTAGCAGACTTTCCTAGACTTGTTTTGCAGAATTCTGTATTCCCTGAAGTCGTAGTAGATGTCGTAAATGAAAAGCTACATGAATTGTTTACTGAAAAGTCAGTACATGTGAGCTACAACATTTTACAGCATGAGAAGTGCCTGTAAATACTTCTTAACCATCTCTTTCTTTTGCCAATGATTTTTCAGCAGTCTGGTGAAATTCCCCCTTTTCCAGTCACCGTAATTCTAAAATAAATTAGACTCAAACAAGGCTGGGAAATCAGGTGATGTACCACAGTCTTTTCCAGAGTAACAACTGAAATGGGAACCTTAGTTTCTGACCGTCCATTAAGTTGTTGTTTTTTGGTTGGTTTTTTTTCTTTTCCCTAGCACAATTATGTTCTTTGTGCAGTTTAGAAAACTAGGGAGCAATTCTGTACAACCAGAGCTCTGAAAAATATTTGCTTCACTTACATACTACCTTCTTCATTCATGCTTTTTACCAGCAATAGCCCAAAAAGCTAAAGGTGAGTTTCAGAAATAAGCAGTTATTTTTTTAAGGATCCTTTGAACACTTTAGGATTTTACAACACTTTAGGACCTCTTTCTCCTATCTTTGTTCTTTCCCCCCTTCCCTCCCTAATCCCTGGCCACCTTTTTTTTTTTTTTCATTACAATCACATTAGGACAATAAACCCAACCCACATAAAATGGAAGAAACAGTTGATATTGACCTTTTTTGCCAGTAGGAACATTTGATACTATCTAAGAAACTTCAAAACATTCTGCTGTTTTTTAATCCTTTTGTCTTGAAAACAGAAAAGGGACAAAAAAGTCCATTAAAACATTATATGAGTGATACCCATTCAAAGCCATTCAGGTAGGATCACATGGCTGTAGCAGTACTGGATCATACAAGGCACCTGATTACTCATCCTCTCAAACAATGGACTAATGTACAAACTTAGGAGGACCATCGAAGTTTGGACCAGCAGAGAACGAGCTGTCTTCTGGAATACATTCCAGACTTTGGATTGGTGGAATTTCCGGAATTGCAAAACTGCACTCATATCTGTTTTGTTTAACACCTCTTTATAGACCTATCAAATTTGCTGAATTCTCTTCTGAATCCCCTTTTGAATGTTTGGCCTTCACATTGTCTTACCACAAAATGTTCCAGAGCTTCTTTGTGCCACTTGAAGAACTACTGTTTTGTTCCTTAAAACATTTTAAAAAAGGTGTCTGGTGGTATCCACAATACCTAGTGATAATCTCATACATTCACCTCCTCCATGAGATTTATGGTTTTGGAGTGAAGTCTTCCCTTTCTCCCTGTGCCTGTACTCCTGTTGCTTCTTCATAGCTTGAACAGTTCTGGCCTTAGGGAGAACAAAGTCTTCCCAATTTTGGCTAGCTTGCTAGTCTTACACCTTTTCCATATCCACCATATCTTTTGGAGATGGGCTGACCAGAAATGCAGTAAAAATTCCAGATAAGTTCCCAAAAGAATCAGACATCTGCATAGAGGTTCTGGTTATGTAGTCCTGTTCTAATGCTTCCTAGCTTTTTGTGTGGTGTTTGACTATCAGTGAACAGTGAGCTGATGTTTTCAGAGAAGGATACCTGAAGTCTTTCCTGAGTGCAAATACTTGGTTTAGAATCCATCTCTGTGCTATGTAGAGGAGTGTGTGTATATGTGTGTGTGTATGTGTGTTTCTCTACATGCTTGAAGTGTGAGGTTGCTTATCAAGCACTGATTTAATCAATTTCTCATTCAAGAGCTTGAGCTCTCAGCAGCCTACCAATTTTACAGTTGGCAATCGTGAAGATTTTTTTTGGTGATTATTATTACAGCAGACTTCACCATCTCACTTTTCCGTGTTTTTAATTCATTCGTCTGTGCATCTACCATCGTTTTTTGTTACGTCGTTTTTTGCTGCATCACTTTGGCCCCCACTTGCAGCTCTTTGGGCCATATTGCAGAGCAGACCCCGGATGCACAAACTGTGTTCCCCTTGGATAAAACTAAACGAGAGGGTGAGCTGTAACCCGTAGCAGGCACTCTGCCCTTTGGACCAAACTAGAGCCAAAATATAGTACTCCTCTCTCCCCAGAAAACACCTGTCATTTTCCCCTACATCTTCAGCTCCACTTCTTTGACTCTACAGATCCTCCCTTCTTTATTGCTACCATGGGCATACTGCTGACAGGCAACACAAACTAGTGATTAGTCCCTTAACTCTATATAAATGAAAACTGGTTGTTTCCTTTTTATTTTCCTTTAGCCACTGCTAACCTGTGAGAGGATTTTTTATCTCACAGGAGCCTGTGTCATTTAAGAGCACTAATTTTCTTCATGTATCTGCTGATTCTTTCAAATGGCTTCCCTCTAACAGATTTTTGATTAGTCCTGCTGTGCTGTCTTTATGTCTCCTTTCTATATGCTGGGGGATTTTTACATATGTGGGCCTGCAGATTACAGATTCAAAAGACAGTAGAAACACAGAAGTCTGCCACCTTCTGTTTCTACAGTAGTGATGGGGATTTAAGGAACAGCTTATAGACTGGTGTCATACCGTCTAGATGCACTGTGTAATATTATGGGAATTGGAAATAAACTGTTTGTCATAAAGACAAACCATTCATCAACTAAGGAACTCCTGCTTGCAAAGGCCATTTCTTACAACTTACGCACATTAATGCATGCCATTTAAAGCAGCACATGTTGAAAACAACAAGAGTTTTTTGACCTAGGGATACTTAGAGCTGAAATTCTCTCAGAAGGAAAGTATTCAGTTTACTTTTCACAGTGCAGGTAAAAATTCTGTGCTTCTCTCTTTTGTGTAAAAAAACTAAATTAAGTAATCATTTTGCCTTTCAAAGAACCCCCCTTGGGCTAATTGAAAATATAACCAGATTCAGTGCTTTGCTTTAGCAGCGGCAATGAGAAAAGTGTTCAAGGCTGGCTGCTGTGCTGCTTCCTTCATTTTAGCGAGAGTAAAATCTGAGTCAAAGCCAAGAGTGAATTGCTGATCATAAATTGGCCATGGATATTTGGTCACTTGACCTTGAAAACTTTTAATTTTCTTTTTATTATGTATATTGGTGTGAAAGAGGTGGAGCAATGCAATTCCAGGATAATGCCTCCTATACTTTTGCTTAAACAGTGAAGGTAAACTAAGTTTCTCCCATGTTCAGTCAGTCTGCAGTTCAGGACATTGCCTACCCTTTTACCTTCCATAGAATTGTACTGTGCTGGTCATAATTTCTGAGCAAATAACTTTTTTTTTTTTTTTTAATTCTTCAACCCACTTGGCATTTAAAGGAGACAACACCTAAAAGGTTAGAAAATAGTCTGTGGAGGAGCAAGTATAATTGGATCCCTGTTATTTGCTGCCATGAATACAGCTTTGCGCCTTGAATAGTGTCAGATTTCTTAAGCATATTGTAGGCACTTCCAAACAATCATGCCTTTAGCCTACATTCTAACATCCACAGTTGCTAAAGCCTTCAGACCAATTTCCTTTCAGAAAAAGACAGCATTATGGTTTGTAAGAACAAGAAAAGTCTCCAATTTCAAGCATAGCCAGGAGGAAATATCAAACTGAATTTATTTGGAGGAGGAAATAGAATTAGGGAGTAACAATTACTTTCTCTGGGATATTTTGATGCACTAACAAGCCGGCATTAATTCAAGTGTAAACATCTATAAGCTTTTGTTTTTTCAAACACAGGGGTTTTTCCTGTAGCTTTGCATGCTGGCAGATAATCACAGACTGGGAAAAATACTGAGATAGAAAGTCACCCTAAACACAGGGTTCACACTAATAGACACTTGCTTTGAGTTATCCCATTGTTCATAACCATTATGCTGCTGTTGTTATGTTGCTGCGTTATGTCGGGATCCTGTTCCTCTTGGAGTCAGACATCAGAGCAGGAGGGGAAAAATTTTTCTTAGGGCACTTGTATCCCTTTCAAATGCTGTGGAGATGTTGGGGGAGAACAGTGGTCTGCAAGAAGCATGAGTGAGACTGGAATAGAAATATGTCTTCTGTAGCTTCAGGTATGCATGTTCAAAACCACTGAAGGGTCATTAAATATGCATAGTGCAGGTAACTGTGGTGAAAACAAGCATTTGACAAGTACATTCAGCAGCACGTTACATCTTTTCAGCAGTGGTCAGTGGGACACTTCCATTTCTGTGGAGGTACCCAATAGGATTAGAAACTGTTGTATTTTGTAGCCACTGTCTTCACGTTTTGCCCCTACAGTGTGCCATGCTTAGCTCCTTTAAACTGAGCTCAAAGCTGCCTTACACTGTTCCTGTTGCAGTTAATTTCAGTGTATTTCTGTGTACGAAGGGAGCACTAAGCTCCCCTACAGTCTCCTTGTAATTAGACAGCTTCCCCTTCTTTCTGTTACAAAATATATTTTAAATACAGCGTGACTAACAGACTGAAATTGCTGCCAAGATTTTTAATATTGTAATGGTGAAGATAGAGGATATTAGTAGTGGGAATTGGATGGAGCTCTACAGATTCAAATAATCCCAGTTATTCAAAATGCCTAATTAAAGTAGCGCAGTAACAAGAGACAGCGGCAGAGCTGCAGGTAACCTTCCTGTTCTCAAGTTAAAGTATTTCACTTGGAGCTAAGTCCTGTTTGCTGTGAAACACAAACAGCCGTGAGCAGTTAGCTCTATAAAAACACGCAGGGGAGCTACGCTAGTTGCAGATGCCAAATCTTACCTTTAGCTAACTGCTGCCTTGCCAACACATGGGACTTTCACTCTGCCTACGTTTTCATGTGAAATTGTTTTCATCCAGCTTTTGGCACTGAGCTAACATGTGCAACGATTGTTTTTAGAGAGAGGAGAACTACAACTGAGAAGACTCACTGCAGTTGGCAGGGGAAGGTATTGGCAAAGTTGACAGTAGCTGTTAGGTATGTGTTAGACTCCAGTTCATGTTTCCCGTACTGGGAAATCTTAGTTACGTTTGCTGTCTTACATTACAGAAGAAGAGTTACACCATCTTGTAAGGGCACTAGGTTTGTCTTCCCCACATCTGACCCAAATTATGGGAACAAAGAAAAATTCTTCTCTTTAAAAAGGCGGCTCTCAAAGCCAATTGATACAGCAGACAGACTATCTATTGAATCTAGCTCTATTTCTTGAGGTGGTGATCTTAGCTCACTTAAGGGACAAAAATCCACTGAGGCAGGAATGTTGCTCACTTAGTGTGACAACCCACAATTGGTAAAGTGAACGAGAAACTCAGGTTCACAGGTGCCTCCAACCTGACCTACCTTCAGCCAGACTATGACTACCTAAAGAACAGTAACACCCCAATCTTTGTACTTTCTAAAGGCGGCTCGGTTTCAGTTCAAAGGAGGGAGTGGCTATGGAAAGTTGGCATAAGGAACAAGAGTGTTTCATTGTTTTCTGAACTCTTTTTAAAAAAACTCCTGCAAGTTTGTTTCAATACCAAGGCACTTGTTTACCACTTGAAAGAACTATTGGTACATTAGGAAGAAAAAAGGCCATTTTCTGAAATGCAGAACATGAGATGACCATACAGAGACCTACCAGTGCTACAAATAACACATAAAGCCTTTTACAGTTGTTGTGTTTGAACAGTGGTGTCGAAGACTACAGTCTAATTCAAGATCTTTGCTTCCCATCCTCTCAAAAATTAGGAAAGATGACTCATCTTCAGTTAGCAGCAGAGAAATCAAGAACATTCTAGAAGTGATGCTTGAAAGAACTACTGGGAAAAAGTAAACCATAGCTGTTGTTCCCAGGCAGGGGCTGGGTTGTACTGAAACTGTCTTACAGTGGTGGGAAAATATGGGGATAGAGGCTGATGCAATTTTTCTCCAGTTTAAGTCCACCCTTTCCTGTGAAAATTGGACAGCACTGCTTAGAGGATGGGAGAGTATTAAGCAGAAAGAATAGAGCAGGTGGGATCCTTGTTCTTTAAGGGAAGAGGATACACATTAAAAACAGGATAATAATACATTTGGATCTGAGCACTCTGACTGTGCACATGAGACTTTTCTGAAACATTAAAACCAAGGCTGGTCATCCTTTGAGATTTCCTAACAGACTGATTATCTTGACTAAAGAGGGACAACTTATAAAAAGATAATAATAATTCTTTTTTCTAAAGCACTCAACTCTTTTAATTTTCCCAGTTTTAAACTGTTTTTGCATTGATTTCCAGTAAGAAGAATATCTCAAATGAGCATAAGTGTGTTGGGCACATCCATGCAATTTAAATTCAGTTGGCTCCGAGTATGTGTTTCCCTTGGGTCCCTTGAAAAGCCAAGATTCTGTTGGTGTTACATTGCCTAATTCTTGTGTTTTAGGGTTGGGTTGTTGTTTTTTTATTGCCTTTGATTTTAGTGTGACTTAGTGAAAGCTAAATCCCACCACTGGCTATAGAACACAGAGACCTACAAAAATACTAGTGGGGTGGGGGCTTTGGGGGCATTTGTTTTTTATAACAAAGCTGTGTGTTGCCTTTATTCTGCATCAGTGAAACTGGTTGAATTCTTGTTACTGGTTTCAGTAAGATCTTGCTTTGTACGTAAAGGGAATAATACCATTAGAAAGATATTTTAATACTTTGCCTCCAGATTTTATATTTTTTTATCTCTTGCTACCGTTGTCTCCATTTCATTTCCCTTATTCACTTCTCCTCCTCTGTTTTGGTCCTCCCCACTTCTGTTACTTTTTTGTCCCCTTCCAATAGCAGAGCCGAACCCCTCTTTCCTTTGATGTTTTCTACCCCTTTCCTTTATTTTTTCCTCTTGCCATTGACTCAGTTTAGCAGAGCAGTGACCAAAGCTGCATTGAGCTGTGCCTTCAGTCTCTGGGGAATACCAAACCTGCACTGGCAAGAGATGTTCTGCATTTGAGATCCTTTTCAGGACTGTCTGCTGCTTTTGTAAGTCACTATATATGGTTAAAATACTTATCTGCTCCTTTGCAGGAAAAAAAAAAAAAAAGGAAGATTACCTCTGAAAAGCAGAAAGCTGCCCAAACTGGGAAAAAATACCTAATGAGAACTTTCAGTGAAAAAAACTGAGGGAAGGATTTTTCTCATGTGTTTTGTAGCTTCTAACCCCTCTCTTCCCTTCTCCTGGAGCGACCCCTAATGGGATGTGAAACGGGCACCACTGACCTGTGTATCTCCAGCCCTGCCACTATGCTCCAGGTGCCCGAGAGGGGCAGCCAGACACTCCCAGGGCTGCCAGCTGTGTCCTGCTGGTCCCAGTGGTAGGTGGTCTGCAAAGGAAGCAGAGGGAGAAAGCAAGCCAGAATGGAGAGTGATAAACGAAGAGTATCTTAGAAGTACACAGGCACGTTCACTGAAGAGGAGGGAATAATACCAAAAGAGACAGGAGGGAGTCCATGTGCAGTCAGCAGAGGAAGACAGTGACAGACACAGTGGAGGGAGACACTTTGAAGGCCTCCTCTATCAGCTGGGCCCTGATGGGGTCAGGGGTGTTCAACAGAAACACCCAGAACAGTCAGAACTGTCTGTCCTGCAGACTCATTTATAGGGGTTGCAGAAATAAAGGAATTAACATGGATTGACCGTTTTGTCTTACGTGCACCTGTGTGTACATGTGCCATGACCCCCACATCTGAACATCGGGGCCATCCTTCCACAGCCTGCCTGGATGAAAATTCCTCTTACAGCTTCTGACATGTGAGACTTGAGCACAGAGTTGAGTTACTGGGTACCACACATTCAGCCACAGTGTAGTTTTATGGGGCAGAGCACACAGATTTAACAGCTCACCTGAGGAGAGTTTCTGGTCTTTCTCTGGTCCTGGCTGTGTTATTTCCCCTGCTAAACTCATGCCAATGTAATTGCTCATCAGGTATGCTCTGAGTCACTTCAAGTTGCTAAAGTTGCAGAAAAAACCAGCACCACACAAGAAGAGAGCTGAATTGTTTCCTGCTGTTTTAATTTATCTATACAGCTATTGGAAAAAACTGGAGGAGGTAGGGGAGAAAAGTAGTGACTGCCCAGTCAAGGGTAGGAGCTGTTAGAGTGAAGTCAGCTGCCTGTGGCTCTGTGCCCTTACCAGCCTACCTGGCTGCTTTGCTGCATGTTTGAGCCCACCATCTGACAGAAGATAAAACCATTGTTCTGCAGGTTGATACCATGGCAATAGCCCAGCAGGGAAAAGAAAGGGAAAGAAAAAGCGAATAGTAGATTAATAGTATAAATTAGAAGGCTGCTGTTTGTTGTAGCAGGAAGCCTACTCACAGCAAAAGATGACCAGATTCAAGCAAAATTAACAAGTATGACACATTGAAGTTACTATTCTCTGCAGGTTTAGATTTTATGGAATGAATGAAACAGTTTTCTGGAAAGCTCTGGCAACATCCACTGTCCTCTGCATTGCAGCCATTCTCCTCACCTTCAGTGCTGAAAAGCAGTGCAGGAAAGAAGTGTAGGAAAGGAAATAGTAATCCAGGAGCCCTGACTTGAGCCTTGTAACTTGCTCAGTAAGGAGAGGGTTAGTTCCTGAAGCCAACTGTTCACTGTGCTGATTTTAGTACAAACAAGTAACATTTTAGATAGATCCAAAGATTTTGAACTTGAGAAAGGAAAAAAATAACCAGTGGAATTTCAAGATGTTTCAGACTTCCTGTCGTTTTACACTCGGATCTTGCAGTGCGTTAGTTGTTGCGTGGTATTAGGGAATAATTGCAGAGATAAGCAACTTCCCCAGAAGGAAGACCTTTTGGCAGTCTAGTTTCTGGAGGTATAATTCTAAGATGACATAGCTAACAGGCCTCTGAAAGCAGAAATGGCAGCACTGACTCAGAAGCATGGCTTGTAACTCAGTCCTTTCTGCCAGCAGTACACTGCTTGACATAGGTCACTGCTGGGATGTATGTTACAATACTTTGGCAGAGCTAAGATTCAAAACTTAGCTGTCCTTTTATTCCTTATTTCTCAAATCTGTCTATCCTATTTATACTAGTATAGTAGGATTTGGCATCAGCTTGTAACTCGCACAGAACAAGCTTGCACAAGGCTTTTGGGGTCTGAACATAATATTTCCCTCAAAGCCCTGATGATTGTACAAGGCCTTAGGGATTTCCACTAATTGTCTGATACTTTCACAAAAACTGCTGGCTGTCATTGCAGACCTGTAATTCATTCTACATACTGCTTATCATTTTAGAATTTTCTTTAGTACAGGAGTCTTTGTTATTGCACTTTTAAAAAATAAATTAAAAAAAAGTAAAGTCATGTGATAAAAATAACAGGTGGAGTAGCTGCTAATGAACCTCTCTCTGTTGTTTAATTACTCTAATCAATTCTACAGCAGGCATGTGTGACAACTGGGGAGGTGCATACAAAACCTGTCCAACCTGAATGCCCCGTGTAAGGAAATTTTTCAGGCATGCCATTAAAGCATCTAATGCTGCTGTTAAAAATACAGTAGACCTACACTGATCATATTTGCTACCCCGTTAGCACTCAGCTCAGTGAAGTTATGGGGTTGCATATACAGAACGTGTGTGAACATGTAGAAAGTTTTTGGAGCAGTGTCGTTGAGGATTGGGGTCAGTTATAAATGAGGGGAGGTTAGCAGCAGGTGGTGACGGCATTGGCAACAGAAAATTGCCATATCTGAAGCTCAGCAAGGTAACGCACAGGAAACGTTGATGCTCAGTAGGTCAGAGGGCCTCAGTAGTCATAGACGAAGAGGAAATTCTGAAGTCAACAGTAGAAGAAGGCTGACTGGTCCTGAATTCCCAACCACCAAGTTCCCAAACATACTTAAAATTTATGTTTCCCTTAATCAAATGGTCTTTCCTCCCTGTAGACTTGTAAGAACTGCTTCCTGATGGAGCATCTATGAAATCAAGTAATCAGCCTTTAGAAAGGGAAGTGCCCTTCTGCATCCAAAACCATCCAAGGGCCCTGAGTATCTAAGCTGACTCCCTGTATTTAGAAGGTACAATGTACAAATCAGCTGAGCAGACAAGAAAAACCTGATTGAGTTCCAATTAATGTCCTGTATACACCCTCCTCTTTCAAAATACTGTGAACAGTCCTAGTAAAGTGATGACTCTCTACCTACTACAAAATATTGAGTCTTTTGGCTGCATTGTTTGCAATTGGTACAAAGAGTTCCAAATCCTGACTTATGGACCAAGATTCAAATTCCTCTTTTCATTTAGCTCCACAGATATATTCCTTTGAAGTATTTGAAACTCCTAAACAGATTCGGTGACTAGCACAGTTATTGCCCTGATTCCCAGAAACTGTTGTTCAGAAGGGTCAAAGAAAAGGCATGTTGTCACGCAGAAATCAGCATCACCTCTGAAGAACACATACATACAACTGCACATTTAGTTCCTCTTGGAAAAGAGCATTTTTTGTGCTCTGCCTACTCTACCTAAATCTTTTTAGGAGGTGAAATCTGTATAGGTATACACCTGTATATACATGTACAAGCAGACTGACACATGCTGAGTTTCAGTTACTCTGTTCCTAGGTATTACCACCATTATCATTGCTCCCCTTTGAGCTCCTGGGATGGTTTTCAAGGCCATGATGTGAATGGGCTCAGTGCTGACCTACAGCTGCATTAGCAGAAGTAAGGGGACCAGTCTGGATACACAGGGAAGCAGGAGATCCTGAAGTAGCCAGAGGCTCTCGTCAAACAGCCGCAAGTACTTTCCTGTGCAGAGCAAGCGGCAGCAGGAAAGGGCTCATTACCTCAACACTCTGTGGAGGGAATAAGAAGGGCCAGAGTGGGAATATCTGATAATCCTTCATGGTGGCTGTCACTGGCTTTCCTTGGTTGGAAGCATCTGGCAACACAAGAGAGGAATTTGTTTAATTCCCTTGCGTTTCTGCTCTATTTCAGCCCTTTCTTTTCAAGCCCATACAGCCTTGACAGCAACTGGAGCCATTGCTCATGAGGAAAACGCCATGTGGATCAATGTTAGCAGCATAAAATGAAAGTCTGTATGCAAACCACAGATCCTGCCCCACTTTAAAGACAAATACAGGACCACTGTGTCAAGCATCTTACATTCTTGGCTGTCAGACAGCAACAGAATAATAAGATTCACAATTGTGTAATTAACTTCAGAACTTTGGAGCGACAAGCCTGACATGTTAGGGGTTTTAATTTCCCCAATAGGCAGCTCTATCTATGCTATGCTTCAACATCCGTCATGTTTACTAATCTTAGTCTGACCCCTAGTGAGCTGCCACAGAATAATCAGATAAGGCTTTCTTCTGAATGTGCAGGGGTAGAAGAGAACACGACTTAGTATCAAATTCACTTATCTCCACATAAAAAGTGGTTTTTGCCTCTTTCCCCTTATTTTTTTTTTTTTTGTGCAATCAGGAACTGCTTCCTCAGATTTATGAAGAGATTTTTGCCTCTGAAGGAGATGAAGTGCAAGTTATATCTGATTAGATAATACATTTAAATTAACAAACACTTAGACAAAAAAAGGGTGCAAGCTAAAGCAGTAAACATTTTAAAGGACTTAAATAACTTGCACAATTTTTCAAGCCATTAGAAGCTTCTGGGTTTTTGTCAGCTCTAACCTCAGCATTTTGTTCATACTGAATATTTCTTGCTCAGTGTGTTTATGCCAGGTAGTTACAGGCCAAAATACAATCAATGTGCACTTGCCTTGGCAATAACACAAGCATAGTAAAATTTTTATGGATTTTTTTTTCCCCTGCATGAAGATCTATCTATCAGGCACACTGACAAATTAAAAAAAGTAATTTGCCCAACCTCTGAAATGTATCCACGAGAGTTCAGGCTTCTTTGTTGTTTGTTTTGGTTTGCTTTTTTTCTTCTAAAAGCAGCACTCTTCTGTAGCTGTAGCCAAGAGGACTCTGTCAGTACTGGCGCACTCTGTCCATGGTTTTGATGTACTTCTGTCACCCACAGCCTGTGCACAAGATGTGGCTTTGACACCTGTTCCCTTCTTTCCACTCCTTACAGGCATTTTGAAGTTTGTGGAAATCACAGTTAACCTCCTGGTACTGATTTGTGTGGGAGCTTCCCAAGCCTCTGTTGCAGGCTTCACATCCCTTGGAGGCTTTGGATCCTTTAACCTGAATTCAGCCTACAGCCCCTTCGAGGGCACAGAGCTCCGGGAGGTGAGGGAGCTGGACATGCAGATCACCCAGATGAGAGCCCCTTGCGTGTACGGCGGCGTAGCCTTCAGCTTAACAGCAGCAGTGCTTACCCTTGTCTTCCTCGTGGTGGGGGCAAAGCCCATCCACCAGCTCAGGACAGGGCTGCTGGTAGGCGAGTGCGCCTTCAACCTGCTGGCTGGCGCGGCGTACGTGGTGGCCGTGGGCCTCTACCTGCATTTTGTCAGCCAGGTGAACTCCACAGAGGTTTGCAAGAGGCGTGAGAGGCTGTACTCGCGCCGTGGCTACACCTCCATGAACTGCGTGGTCCAGGGCGGTGACGCGGCCGTGGGCCTTTTCGGGGCCGTCGCTTCCTGCTTGTACTTCGCCAGCTTCGTGGTCTGCATCCGTGCTGTCCGAACTGTCAGGGCCTTCCAGAGCCACGTGGCCAAGGCTCAGCACAGCCCCAAAGTCAGTGTTAAGGACAGAGGCATCAGAAACCACCCTGCTGTTCACAGGACCACTGAAAGCTCCCACAACATCCAGGCTCTCGCCACGTTAGTGTGAAGTTGGCTCTGGGACTGTGCCAGAGAGCTGGGGCTTCAGCCAGGGACGGACACTGGGTGTCACATGGCAAACAGGAGACCAGCCCACAGTGTATCTCCCTACAAGGTGCTGAAGTGTGTACAGAATCACTAAATGTAACTATACAGCTATAACATGATGTAATAAAATTGACTTTGAGTGACTTTGTTTTAACGGGTTTTTTTTTGTACTAGTCTCTCAAGCGGGACTCCTGCAGGTAAAATGTGTTTGTGATGTTTTCATCCTGCACAGAGCAAATCCAAATAGTAAAGGGCTTTTAACACGTTATAACTGCATTGATGCCAAACTTGTTCTAATAACCACTTCCTTTCCTCTCCTGTGGCATAAGGAATTGAATACACAGCTAGGACGGGCAGCCTTCAGCAGATCCTGGTGCCTGCTGTGCATCCTGTTGATTTATGCTACAGTGCTCACAAAGCAAAGGACACTCGAGTGCTTTTCTGAATCGTGTCTGAGGTTACATTTGTGACCTGTTTTGCTTCGGCTAGTGAAGCGTTTTATCTTTTGAGTCACAGGGGTTGGCACATGCCGATCATGTGCTCCCTGAGGAATGCTGCCGGGAGGAACTGGCTGCAATGTCGAAGGCAGCACTTTGGTCCTTATCCAGTTTCCTGCTATATTTTCCCAGCTCACTGAGCGCAGATCAGAACCCAAGAGACAACACAGTGGTTGGGAATCGGCTTAGTAAAGATACCGTTTGCTTCTGTAAGCCCCTAAATAAGGTTTGGCTTGCTGACTCCGCAGCCTGTGCTGGGCAGAGCCCAAATCCGGAACGGTGCTGGCTGCCCTGGGAACACTGTAACAGTGACAGAAAGCACATGTATCCTTCCAATATCTAAACAGGCAAAGCATGAGTGAACAGCAGTAATTGTATGCCCCAGGGATGAGAAAATAAATTTAAGAGAACTTCTTTCAAGACTCCTTTGTTTGAGGCAGAGGAAATAGATCACTGGTCTTCATAGATGAGGGAGTGCCAAAAAAAAGGCTGCTCTTGAAGTGTGTAAAGTTTGTCAGCTTGAGGGAGGGAAGAGATAATTTTGATTCTGGCTGTTCTCACTCTTTTCAGTTTCGTCTAGCTCACAGCCATTGCCCAGATGAGGCTCTTTTGAACCATAGTAAATCTTATTTATTGTATACTTCATATATACATATACATACACACACACAGAGATTTTGAAGGATTATGTTTGAGGTAATATAAGCCAAACAAGAAAATGTTATGGTTCTGATTAGAAGTGATTACGTGAGCCTTTACAATAAGTATCATTTATATAATACCTTAAACATTAATTTAACACTGTAAACACCAACACTGTGAACACCAACAAGCTCTAGAGCATTATTAGGCTTATGAAGAGATAGGAATAAAGAGTTTTTCCAAACTTGCTGTGACTCACAGTTGTGATAAGAGTCAAGAAATTGACTGATTTCTAGACTGGTATGCTGTAGTCGGCTGGGAAGTCTGGTACAGGGATGTCTGGCGTGCTCTGACATGTCCTTCTGATGTTGCAGACCCCAGAGCTGGATACGGTACCCAGGTGGGGGTCTCACCAGAATGCAGCAGAAAGGGCTGAGTTGAGTAGCTCATTTATCTCAGAGTTACCTGTGAGACTCTCAGCCAGTCCCTTTGGATTCGAACCATCAATTTGCACCAGTCTGCTTCAATGCAGGAGCAAACAGCTTTAGTCAGTCAGAGAAAAAAGCATCCAGCTGAGCCCCTGAGCCATTAGCTATCCACAGAGGGACCCCCTCCCTGCAGAAGAGCCTTAGAGAAAAACAATCTCTCTGAAAAAATGTGTCTCCATGCCCTAGCCCTGAGGAGGAAAGGAAGGGAGAAAGGGAGAAGAATCCACCCTCCTGATGGTACCATGAAAATTTCATCATGCTGGGTTGTATACCTTTGAGCACCAATTTTCCTGGATGTCTCCTGTATTCAAATAATGTTTCATAAAATAGTTCAGTCTGGAAGAAAGCTTGTCCAAAACAGAGCAAATCAGCATCCAAAGACACAGGTATCTTGTTCCAGTGTGAAAGCCAAAACTGTGGAGGGTGAGGCCAGAGGGATAATAGGATATTTACTCCTCCAAGTAAGCTTAGCATAACCTTCATATTTCCCAAACAATTAATGTATCTGGAACTGTAAATCTGGTGCTGCTGGAAGATCTGCATGTATTGAGGTACTGCTGTCCTGCTACAGAGCAGCTGTAAGGAAGAAGGACCTCTGTAACCATCCGCAAAAGGGAAATTTTCGGGTAAGCACAAACAAGCAGCATTCCTATTTTCTTAATGAGTTTAAGA
Organism: Myiozetetes cayanensis; assembly: GCF_022539395.1. Taxonomy (NCBI): domain Eukaryota; kingdom Metazoa; phylum Chordata; class Aves; order Passeriformes; family Tyrannidae; genus Myiozetetes; species Myiozetetes cayanensis. Next base: position 81,870,576 of record NW_026086604.1, on the reverse strand, counting down.
AAACGTCCCTAGACCATATTACATTTTGTCGGAATTTAAGCTTTTTTCATTAGTTCTTCAGAAGAGTTTGAGTATATCCCATGTGCAGAAACAACCAGGGACACAAACAGGTTGTGTAACAGCAGAAACTGAATTCAAGGCTTAGTGTTAAGAAAAGCTGCGATCTCAGTTTACATGGGAAACTGCTTTAAATTGATGAGAATACATACAGGGATTAGAGTACTAAAGAGCAGTCTGAATGGAAATTTTCTTCCATAATCCATGTATTTTACTCCCAGTGCAGACTTACCTTCATTAAAGTTATTCTTCTTCTAGTAGTTTTCCACCACAGCTTACACTCACCGTAGTTAAGTAAAGCTGTAGATACACAGCAGACCTTCAGTAACTCCAGTTTCTCAATCACATTTGCAGAACTTGGATGTCTCCTTTTCTTTTTCAAGACTCAGGTAAGTTATGGAAGGGGACGATGACCGCACAGTTTATGACAGCTGTGACATTCACTTATGACAGCTGTGACATTTGCCGTTACTCATCCCTTTCAAAACATCCACGAGAAGGTGGCGGGCTCAGAGTATTGTAGCGGCTTAATGCCAGCACAGCATAAAAACTGTCACAGATGCTCACCATCACCCATCATAAATAAAACATGAGACTCCTTGCAAGGCCCGTGGGTTGTCAGCGCGTTTGATGTAATTGGTTTTGGCGTGTGACAGTGCAAAGCGGGCAAGTCACAGGATGCCCTTCATTACTACAAATGGTCTTTTGATTTCCAGTGATGCCTTTTGCACACAGACCCGCGCCTGCTGCTGGACTCCCCAAAACTCTCAGGCCGTGCTGAAGGGTTCAAGTGAGGGAAGTGCCTGCTATGTGTTTTACAGGGAATTAGTGTTTCAGAAGGATGTAGAAAGGCTCGTGAGGCAGGTGCACACAGGTAAAGACCACATGTTTTAAACAGGCTTTAGAAAACTCAGATGTGGTTTGGATATATTACTTTTGGTACTATAAGAGAAACTGTACAGTGGAGGGGTTTAGGCACTTATAGGTATGTGAAAGCCTCGGGTTTTTGCTATCCTGTGCTGACTTCCAAGATAAATACGAATAATGAAAGTGCAGGAGGAAAACAGGAGGCTTGAACTTGCCCAGCTGCTTAGTGAAAACTGGAATTTCATCAGCTGTGAAGGCACTATGTGTGTTGCATATACATTACTCATAGGCTTCCCACTGTACCCAGATTTACAGATGTAAGCATAGCTTTGTACTATCGTTTGCACACCCACAGCACAGCAGCCCATATCTGCAAGCACGAAGGGTGTGCCACAGTGACTTCCACATGCTGTATATTTTAGGGCAGGATTCTTGGCACAGAACGATGGAAACCATGGGACACTGAAAGAGCTGCTGACAGAATTAACGAGTTTAAGACTAAGTGGAGATTAGCTAGCATTCCTAGTCACCCTGTGGGAGGAGGTAGGGGGACAAACAATAGAAAAAAAGGTGCTTTAGATTGCAAAACTAATTTCCCAGTGAGATGGCCCTGTCACAGGTTGGGAAAGACCTCTTAAGATCATTGAGTCCAGTCGTTAACCCAGCACCGCCGTGTTCACCACTAAACCACGTCCTCAGGTGCCACAGCCAGATGTCTTCTGAACACTGCAGGGAGGGTGACTCCATCACTTTCCTAGGCAGCCTATTCTGAGGTCTGAACATCCTCGTGGTAAAGGTAAAAAATCCAATTGGTAAAAAATCCAATCTAAACCTCCCTTGGTGCAACTTGAGGCCATTACCTCTCATCTTGTTACTTGGGAGGAGAGACTGGTCCCCACTTTGCTACAGCCTCCTTTTGGGTAGTTGTAGAGAACGATAAGGTCCCCTCCTGAGCCTCCTTTTCTCCAGGTTAAACAACCCCAGCTCCTTCAGCTGCCCCTGTAAGACTTCTGCTCCAGACCCTTCACCAGCAGCACTGCTGTTCTCTGGACATGCCCCAGCACCTGTGCAACTTAAGGGAGATTCAGATTTTTACACTGTTGCGGATCAGCTTTGATGGTGAATATTTGGCAATTTATTGGTACAAATAAATAAGACACGCTGTGATCAAGATCTCATTGCCCATTTCCTAAGACTACTTGAGAGCTCGGCAAGATCCTCTTCCACCTGGCAGCACTGCAGATGCTCTCCTGAGCAGTAGCAGGTCCAGTTTCCCTAGTTCCCTCACAGCCCTTGCACCCTTGTTTAGACTCCCAGCAAATGCTTGTTAAGAGTCACGAAGCTTCAGTGTGCACGGCAGCTCTCAATCTGTGCGAAGCAGATGCCTGCTATGTCAGTGTTGCCGCCTTCCTGCCTTCCTTGTTCAACTGAAGGAAGGCTTCTCCGGACCTCTGGTACTCCTGCATGACTCGCACGATGGGGTGCACAAGGGTGTGGGATGCACCCATTTCACTGGCAGCCTTCAAAGAGAATAAAGACGCAGCAATGCTGGCCCTGTCCCGCAGTAACACGAGGGGGAGCCCTTGCAGCTTTCAATTAATGGAGACAGCAAGGAATACGACTTTTTTCACCCCAAATAAAAAGGCCCACTTCCTCATCAGAAAAAAACCCAGGAGGCTTGAAAGGCATCTCTGATCTTCACAACGAGACTGCTTCTGGCTCAAACAAGAGAAAGCCACAAACCACTGGGAGAGAGGAAGGTTAGTTGGTATGGATCCCTCTTCCTACACATCCTTCTTTCTGAAGGGGGGACAGGGTGCAGGATGGACTGGGGACATATTTTCGCATGTTTTCATTTCAAAGCACTCCAAGAATGCCAGGGGAAACTTTACTGATACCTGAGTCGATCTGAATAGCCCTGTGGTCAATTTTTGCCCCATGGAAATGAGAGAACAGAGAAATCTCTTTACCCCTCATTAAATGAAACTACCGCAAGTGACTTGCCAGTAGGGGTCCCAACGCTTGCTTTCAGAGAGATTTGGTGCTTTCAGGAGGACAGCTTTGGCCACCTTGAAAAGACAGCAGGTTTCGCTCTTCCCTTGCCATCCAATTTTAAATACATTTGAGCAGAGTACTTCACTATATATTCTGTGCACAGTATGTCACAATATATTCTGCAATTCTAATAATATATTCTGGTTTTGAGGACCAAGGTAAGTACTAACTGCAAGTGCACCTACTGCAAGATTTTTTTTCTCACAAAATGCTGTTGTCTCACTCCTAAAGAGGAATTACAATGAAAAAGCATCTTATTCACAAGTCATCAAGTCACGTTCTTCTGCTACACCAGTCTCCCTTCATAATTCTGCATCCCAATTTTCCTCAAAGCATTCAACAGCATACATTCAATTAGCAAAACAATCCCATCTGTTCCACAAGTCAATACTGACAACTTTACTGTTAAAATACGTGTTTTTCTCTTGGTGCAGCTGTGTTTAATCTGTCAAGGGGAGAAGAGCCTGCTGTGCTCAGAGCATTGTGTTGAGTACCCAGGTTCTCATCACAGGGCTGCAAAAGCCCAGCTGGTACTGGGAGCTCCCAAAGGCCTCCGAAGCCCCATCCCTGGCCACTGAAGCCCCTGGGATGCCCTAAGTCATCCACATGCTCTAAACACAGACCTCCAAAGGCACTTCCACAGAACCACTGGTAAGAGATCCCTTTTCTCTCTGTTTCTTTAAGTTTTAATGAGAGACACAGAACAAGCTCAAACAGAAACAGCAAACAGGCACCAGAGGCTGTGATGAGCCGTAGGATACTAGAATTGAGACCCTAATGGGGAACAGGGCAGTAAGAGCCAGATAAACCTCATCCACCAGCAGGAACTGCTTCCCAGCCTTGGGACTGCATACTTCATCCTCTCCCCCACAGCGTGAGGTGCAGGAACCCAGGCTCTCTGACTGCAAACCAGGCACCTGAATATCCTAGAGCAGAGAGCCTCAGGGGCTCACCTGCTCCTGGGTGCCCCTACCACTGAGCAGACCAGTCCTGCCTGTCCCAGGTCTCTGCCACGCTGCAGTTACTATACAACAGCTTCCTCCTGGCCGCAGTGCCGTCATGCTCCTGATGAGCTCTTGCAGATTGTCTTCCTTCAGCTTACAATATTAAGAGAATATGGAAAAAGATGCGATAGCGTCTGCCTTGTTCAGATCCTGCCTCAGTCACAACCTAGAGGGCAAGCTTAGCTCATGGCAGGAGATAAAAGGTAGGACAAGGTATCCAAGTCAACCGCAGGTGATCCAAACTTGTCAGCCTGAGAAAGGATGATATAAAGGATGAACTATTGACCTCAACAGGAATGGAAATATAAATAAAATAGTCTGGATAAAAGCAGGGACCGATCATTTAAACCAGGGACTCGGAGCAAGCAAGGAACTTTGTCCCCACTGATGTGCTAGATAAGTGGGATTGATTCTGCCCTGGGGCTGCTGTTAATCTATTAAATATTTAGGGAGATTCCATCCCCACCTTTTGATTGAAATAGCTGCAAGAAGGTTTCCTGTTCTTGGACAGCAGATGAATTTGAACTTTCACCTTTCCATAGAAGCAGCAGTCTTGTTAGGGAGGGCATATGAAAACACTTACACCATCAGTGTAGGACACTGTACCCCTCACCAAAATGCAGGCATTCAAGAGGAACAGATTGGTTCATGCAGTGTTCCATGAAATCCTCACTGCAAGCAGTGCAAGCATGCAGGTAACAATTAAATCTGTAAGAAACAAATCAATTAATCCAACAGTAGTGCAGTCAGTTGGCCCTGAAGCAAGTCAACTGAATTAACAAAGCAGGGCAGTAAAGCAGGTTAACAGAAAAAAGTAAACGTAGAGTCATTTAACAGACACCAAAATATCCTGGTTCCATCAGAGCCCGAAAGGTATTTTTACCACCTTCTGGCCGCGTAGCTCCCCCTGCAGCCAAAGCTCTGAGGGACCTGATCCTATAGCACTGCTGACAACTGCTTGGTTTAAGACTTGAGTGCCTTCACCTCTCAGAAAAACCCATCTCTTTAGTGACGGCAGGCAGTGTCCAGGGAAATCAGGCTGACCAGGCTAAAGTTACTGCTCTGTTCACTCCTTTGAATCCTCTGCTTGAATCAATTCAAGCCCTTCTGCACCCCAGAGCAGTAAACTCTTCACTAGGTTATCCCAATCAACCCACTCAAGTGAACATTTGCAAGCCCAGACCTGCAAGGCTGTCCCCAGAAGACACCATCCATGGCTAGTGCAGAGATGCAGAAATGATCTCCAAAGCCATGTGTGACATTTCATTAACACTCAGCCCCACGTGGACGTGCTTCCAAAGCAGCAAAGTTATACTTAACAAACATATACATATGATTTGCTAGAAAATCATGTGCGTGAGTTGTAAACATGAGGGCTAGTGATGAAGTTGGGCTTGCTACAAAGAGACTACTGAAAGCAAAACATATGGGGCACTTCAGCAGCAGCACATTCTCTAGCAGTGAGCGAGACAACCTACCTGGACACTGCCAGCACGCTCCAAGGGCAGTAAGCCAGAGGAAGGTGACGCTACTGTGGGACCGGTTGAAGGCGTAAGCAGGATGCCAACAGGTTATTCAGGTACAACAAAACGCGTTATATTCGAGCACTTTGGGCAGAAATCAAGAAAAAGGCTTTTATGGCACAACAAGAAGCTCACATTTACAAGCACAGAAGCCACCCAGTTACTTCTCATTACCACCATAGCTTCCTATTGTCCGCCAGGAAATAATGTGCGTTCATTTCTCTACCATCAGCCATCCACCTCGTCCTGTTCATGCATTTCTACTCGTCTCAGATACGTCTATGAGCAAGTTTCAAAGGACATGCAAGGTTTGATTATAAAGATAATGCGGCTCTACATTTTTCCCCAGCTGAAAGCTTTCCTCTCTTTTTAGCCCCCAACCTTCATCCCTGGTACAGCTTTCAAGTTCTGCAAACAAATCCACGTCTCTGAGTCAGATAGCTCCCAGTAGGTCAAAACTGTGCAAAAGATACTGTGCACATAATCAGAAAAACATGTACAGTAGTAGTGCACGTAGATGCAATCAATGACTTCAGCTTCAGCCCTCAAGAGATAAGAACATACCAACCCCCTTCTGTGAAAGAGGACAGCAACGTCTGGAAAAATCACGAGTTGCAAAAACTGTACCTTGTTTTCCAAGTCTCAGTTTAAAGCCAGGACAAAATACCCTTTTGCCCTTGTTTAAAAATAAATGCTGAACTTTCCAAAGATGCTCCAAGCCATGCAACCCACTAATCTAGTCCAACATGTTACACAAAGCCCAGCAGAGGGACGAAGTCGCCCCCTATGAATGCATCAATCCTTCACATTAAGACTTGTTAAGACAGGACATTATCACAGACATCATCTTCAAGGCAGAGGGAAAATCCAAAGGTACAGTTCCTCTGCCAAAATCCTGTCACTTTGATGCCACAGAAGCCCTGACTCCAGAATGCCATTCCTACCTTTACAGAAGGCATGATGCAAGAAAGGGGGCAAGCTTCAGTGGGCTGTCAGTTTTGACCCTCTATAGGTAAGGGCATAAGGAGGGAAACTGCAGTAAGCAGCTAACGCCACAGGGCCTGCCAAGTTCTTGGGAGTCTCTCCTTCAAATGAAAGGAAAGTCTTTATGAAGCCTACATGCATATACTCCTACTCACATGAGAAAAGGGGAGTGTCAGTTGTCAGCACTGAGCCAAAGTTTAGCTCACATGAAATGGTCCCCTTCCACCCCTACTCTGACCTCTGCTTCTCTCTCTGGAGTACCACATGTACAGCACACCAGAGGCACCTTATCACAAATAGAGACCATAGACTGAGGCAGCCAGATTACTCCTCCACTAGTAGTAGGAAAAGAACTGCCTTTTTGGGTTGTTTTTTGGTGGTTTTTTGGTTGGTTGTTTTTTTCCAGGATATACAGAATTTTCCACCTGGATCAGGAAACCCTAAACTTGTAATCACTTGCCTAGGCCATGATAGTGTCCTTGCTAGTTATCACCTTTAGCCTCAAGCAGCACCTGAACAGAAGGAAAAAAAAAGATATAACATTTTCCAAGGAAAATGAGTCAGTTCAGCAAAATTTGAAATACACAAACTGTTTACCAAAGAACACCTAGGAGTTACTAGCCAATAAACCATAAACTTATTTTTGTTTAAATACATTATTTAATGAGTTTTCTTTAAGAAAGATATTTTGAAGCTCAAATTACAATGAAGTACAATCTTCTAGATCTACAGTAGACAGTGCTATAAACATTTACCAAACAAGATAATTTTAATGTTTGCTCCTCTGTTATTGTAATTATTTAAGAAAAAGGAACTAAAAATCTCTTGTTAACAGTAATTCTGTTCTACCTTGGCTATTTCACCCTAGAACAGAATAAGGACAACAGCCTGTTACCACAGTCCTCTCCCAAAATACAGACCAAATGTCAAGCAGGAGCAAGACACTGTCATGCTTGCACACTAATTCAGCTTTTAAAAAAGTGACAAGTGAAATGGAGCAGGTGGCTAGAGGCAATACTGAAAAAGGGTGTTGCTCCTTTCCCACAGGAATCACAAATAGATGCCCTTTTGCTACCAAAGTCTAATTGCCATTGAACTTGTGTTCATTCAGCACAGTCGAGCAAATTTGAGTTTGTGTAGGTAGTTTGGAGTTCATTTTTCTGCCTTCTCCTTATTATTTCACCTCTTCTCTCTGTATCCAATATTTTCTTCTCCCTTTCTTCTCCCTTCATCATTTTTATCTTCAGTCACTCAAGTCCCAGTGGGACACAGCCAGAGCACCGCTCCTCTTCAGTCCTCTGGAACTCTCAATACCGTGGCAAAGGGCAAATCAATAGTGCTGAATTAGTACTGAGAAAGAAAAGCAGAAACAGATCAATTCCTCAGAGAGTTGTTTCTTATCTTTTAAAGGCCACACAAAAATTCTGAAAGTACACGTGAGCTTCTGCAGTTATTGTAAAAATGTGATCAAGCTGAAAAAGTTTCGACACTTCTTGGTTTAATTGAGCAGCACGCTGATAAGCCACAGCAAGCTACTCTTTGAGAGCTGCTGCTCAGCTATTCAGACATAAAAGCAGACATCAGGTGTAAATTTTATATTTATTATAACAAAAATTATGACATGTTCATTTGTGCATTCGGCTTTAATATAACTCTTGGTATGTAAATGTTCTACAGCAAATGAGCTCTATACAATCATGCTGGTTGTGGCAGCAGTAAGGAACACAAACAAAACGTGTCTGTAAAAGTAAGGAAAGAAAGAGACTGGAGGAAAAAGTGGGTTTCTTTAAATGGTCTACACCACCTTGGCTCTGGCTAACTTGTACACAGCCACGCAGTCCTTCGCGCTCCACGACCATGGCCCAAAGAGTCGCTTTTAAGAAAAAAGGTCAGTTTTTCAGGTTGTGTCCTTAATGCCAAGGCTACAAAACATGTAAGCATCACTATACAACACTGAGCTATTTACAGGAATTTCCCAATCAACTGTTCTCTCAGAGAAAATTAGTGAATCTCAGTGACTTAAGTCACCTGAAAGAGTAAAGCAACTCCTAGGAGTTAGTCTCCATATTCTACAAATGTCTATCATTTTCAAGACCAAAAAAAGCCTTTTCTCTCAAAGAAATACAGTATTACAATATTACTTAAATCATTTAGCACTGGCTACTGCCCTGCTTTTCAAACAAAACAAACAAGCCATTTTAAAAAATATTACATCATCATCTGTTTCTCAGCAATATATTAAACCTTTTTATTTTTATTTTTTTTTGTTTTGTTTTTCTGTTTTTACACTTGATATGTTAAGGGAAGGTTAACTATTTTAAACTTTACCAGTCAAGCGTCTCTAGAAGAAAGTCAATGAATATTAAACCTAACAAACTGAAAAGCTGCAGTTATCTGTAGTGGCAGGATAAGGAAAAGGAAGTATATAAAGGAAAAGGATAAGGAAAACCCCTGCTGTAATGCAAGCCCACTGGGTCTCACACTCTAGTGTCCTTATTTGTTAGTTTATTTCTGAGCAGTAAATAGAGTGGGTCATAGTGGTGTATCATAATAGTCTGCCAGGTGGTCCATCGGATACTGCCTCTGCTGCTGCTGTTGCTGCTGCTGCTGTTGTTGTTGTTGTTCCTGGTGCTGCTTCATAATCTCCTTGACTTCTTCCTCAAGCTCTGGTGGGATGATGAACTGGTCATCAGGATCAGGCTGTGCTGGAGCAGCAAAGTAGCCCCCGGTTTTTCTGAGTGGCGCATCCGTTGCAACTTCAATTAAGTTATGGCTCCTCTCGTGCGGTGCCACAGAACCATTGCCCCGCCGGCGCCCTATTGTGCCCGTGGCAGAATATTCAGCTTTCCTGGGAAGGCCGGGCTCATCTTCATTGGCACTGATGATGATACCTTCGTCGCTGGCTTCCACCGGCACCTGGAGCAGTTGCTTCTCCTTCGCTCGGCTGCAGTGGATGTCCACCTCCACCTCCACGCGGCTGCCGTTGGTGAACACCCCCTCGATCGGCTCCTCGTCGTCGCTGTCGAGGCCGTTGTCAGAGAAGGCGCTGGAGAAGGTGGCGCTGGAGAGCTGCCGCTGGAAAGAGTTGGACAGGCAGACGGGGTGCAGCATGCAGCGCTGCTCCCCCGGGTAGGCCGGGCTGTTCTCATTCATGGCTACCTGGGGAGGCTCGTCGGAGGCTGTGGACCCCACCTCACTGCTCATCTCGGAGGTGGAGATCTCGCTGCTGATTTCCGAAGCCATGCCGCTGCTCGAAGACGGCATCCCAAGCGCGTCTGTTGGCCTGTCCTTGATGACCACATTGACAGACTGGGGGAAAATGCCTGGGCTGGGGGGTGGGACCCCGTTAAGTTCGCAGCAGCAGAAGCTGTCCTCCGTCACGTTGAGCTGCACCACGACAGCGCTGATACTGTCATTGCAGCCGTAACTCTGGGCCAAAGTGCAAAGCTTCTTCGCGGCTGCCAGCGCGTCAGGCACGTTCCTGACTGCCTCCACTGCTTCCTCCATCGAGAGACTGTCCCACAGCCCCTTGCTTCCCAGAATGAAGAACTCATCTTGCGGAGTTAAGGTGATGGACTGGACATGAGGACGCGGCACAACACTTGGGTGGAGGAAGGTGTACCCCAAGATTCTTGTTGAATCTGTCACACCATTCACTTTGCCATCCTGAAATTAAAAAGGACAAGAAATTGGAAACAAGACAGACAAGGATACACAGTACCTGCACCTCCTTGCATTTTATTGATGGCTGTTTTTGCAGTACCCCCAGCGCTGCCTTTTATAGTGCCATTTAAGGAGACAGAAAAGCAAAGTGACTTGCAAGGAGAGACAGAGCTGGGATCAGAGCACAGCAGAGGCTGGTTTGCAATCCTGCACTATGCCTCCTACACCTGACTGATTTGTCATCAGCATCACCTATGCACAGACCAACAAAGCAGAAGGCTGCAACAAAGAGCCATCTATTCTGCCCCTGCAGCTGCAAGAGCCAACTGGACAAATGTTTTACTAGTGAGTCAGACTTATCCCTCCTCCACCCACGATATCTGGCTTTATACAGGGCAAAGCAACACACAGCTCCATTTGATATAGGGGCAGGTCATTCAGTTATGAGTCTTCTCTTGCAGCTGTAACAATCGTAGGTTTCATCTTGGCTCATCACTTCAGAAACAAAAGTTCATTAAAAAAATACTTTAAATGAAGCATGCAAGTCAAATGTAGCAGAGAGCAAGTCTGCATGTCTCAGTCAGCTGAGTTGTAGTGAAATGTTTTACATGCCCCAATTACTTACTACATTTCCACTTAGATATGACATTTCCAAAGGGAGGAGGAGTAGTATCTGAAGGGAAAACATCAGTAAAAATGGACGCATTTGAGAAAAAAAATCCCATGCACGTCCAAATCCCAGAATCCTGTCCTGGTTAGAATCCAAGCTGCCAGAATAAGCAGAGCAAGTGTCTGAAACAGCAAGCCTAGCTATCTGTCAGCCTGCTGGGGAGAGCTGCACCCTGCTAATTGTGTGTTTGGGAAGCACAGCAAAGGTGAGGATTACACACTTTGGGTCCAGCTAACAACTGTAGGGTTTATTATGAAGCGGATAACCACGGAAAAGTGAACCAAGACTAAAAAAGCTGCCTCTTTAAAACCACTCAGAAGTAATAAAACCCCATGTTGGCTTGTTAACTTCCCCATTAGAAGGCTGACAGCAGTGATAAGCCATCAAAGCACATGAAATCAGTGAGTCATCTTAAGATTCAGCACAGAAATCTCCCTTTTCCTCTACAGAACAACATAATGAGCATGCCTTGGTGATGCACACTACGTTGGAGTGACTCCCTTTCAACTTGTCACGTTTGAGATCCCAGTCGTCACCTTTCCCTGGCAAGATCAATAGGCACATGACTTATTCCACACACACACATCCCTACACACACACGTGCACACTCTGCTCTCGGGCACACTGCAGTGAGTTTTCTGCCCTTTCCTCCACCATTAGGAGGACTCGATATTTATCCATGTGTCACACAAGGCAAAGCAAAACTGACAGCAGTGGCTTCAAGCTTCTAAGAAGGGAACAAATAGTTTTATCCTCTCTCATGGTTCAGCTGAGCGCGGGGTGAGTTTTCCTTTTGGGCAAGTGCTCTCTTCAAGAGCAGCCTGTCAAAGGGCAGTACTGGGAACATAGGAGTTCAGACAGCAAAGTCAGCCTGCCGGGAGCAAGGAGTCTCCTAAGGGAAGGACAACATTGCTCCAAGTGCTCTGCCCTCTCATTCTTTTCAATTGGAGAGGCTCATCATGACAGCTCCAACACAGCAATTCCTCTCCCATTAGGAGGAGGGTGTCTGCTTTCCTGTTCCAGCTGCTCACTCTTGGAAGGTAATCAAAATCCTGCATGGCAATGGGATGGAAAAGCAATTTGATTGCATGGTATGAATCACCTTGAAAGGAAAAGTGCAACTCCAGAACCCATACCATGAACACTACCTCCTAGAGGTTACTAATATCAACATGTAATTTCACGCACTGTTGTACAAATACTCTTCAAGGAAGCTGCAAGTTGTAACAATTCCAGCTGTTCTCTAACCTCTGTGATAATGGCCTTATGCTGCTTAATCCTCTTCAGCTCTTCTTCACAACTCATCACGTAACACCTGGACAAAGGCAGAGGTTTCCCATTCCGGCAGAGAACAGTTTGGCACTTCCCCACGTTTGCTGAGGTTAGCGTGAAGCATCCACCAGGGTCCATGGGATCATGTTTTATATGGCAAAGGACAGCAGAGCCTCCAAGTTTCTGTCCAGCTGTTCCAAGTTTCCTGGAATTGAACAAAACAATGATTGTTCTTTAACTGGAAAACAAGTGTTAGGGGTACTAGGGAGAAACAGCCGCTGTTCCACAAGCATTCGGGGCCCTGACTCTGTCGGATCACTGGGACAGAAACAAAAGTCTCCACTGAAGACTGTGACACTACAGCAGAAGCACTGCAGAGATCTCACGTGCAACTTTTCAGGCAGTGTGTTATTTTCACATAAGCAGATATTCAAATCTGCTCAATTTTAGAAAAAAAAAATCTTTTGCACTTTTAAAGAATTTCAGTTGTTTTTTTTCCTTTACATCTTATAGATATTTGTTTTAAAGGTCAGATAGAGCTTTGGCTTCTGAAGCTACAGATTTTGTTATAATAATAATAATAATAGTTCTGACTGTAAAAACTCTACTTTTGAGCAAAAACAGAAGGCAGAGGTTCACTGTTTTATGATGTGTCCAGAATAATGCTCTTTAAAATATGAAATGTTTAGTTTAAAAAAATCACAGTGGCTGTGAAATCCACTGCTAGAAGGCACTTTCCAAAGGTGCAGCAATTCAACAATAACCAATACTACTTTTGATTTGGTCCACTTCCTTAGTCTCTAAGCTGCTTATTTGTTTTATCCTTTGTTTCCCTGACCTCTTCCTTTCTTCAATTCTCTTTGTACTCCTCCTTCACTCGGTGTCTCCCTGGGCACAATTTCTTCTTCTGTCAAGAAGAGCACACACAGTTTCCAAACCACTACACAAAACTACTATTACACTCACAGCATTGTATCACAATGTCTCTGGATGGGTCCTGCTCAAATGATATTCTAAGGCCAAAGGGATTTCTGAGGAGTCAAACTATCTGTTTTAAATAGCTGTGTAGCCTTAAATAACCTGAATTGGTACAGAGAAACAGAAAGAGCAAGTCTAGACTTTGCAGGCAGCAGTAGTAAGGAAGTTTAAAAAGATGATCAACACATCCACAGCACTGACTTGGTTATGGTAAATTGTGAACGGTAAAACTTAGAGAAGATACAAAAAAAAGAATAAATCTCCACCCACTACTTAGTCATGGGCATTTAGTAATTCTGTAGGTGGGTTGGAGTTTTTCTTGTTTGACTGGGGAGGTGTTGGGGTTTTTCTCCCCACACCTGAAAGGAACAGAGAGCAATATCCACAAAACAAGCAATATAAGAAAACACTGTAGCCAGGTACCAAGGCTATTCCCCCACCTCACATTTTTTTGAAGCAAGAGCAGGTGTCTGACCTGAAAGCAAACAACCTGCCCGGAGAGCACAGCCAAGGCAAAAAATTCTTCAGATCCAAGACTCACCTCTGCATAACAATGAAAGTGTTGATCATGTATTCCTCCTCATTCTTTGTTTTCTGTAGCTCTTCTGCTAAGATGTCACTCATGGTGCACTGCAGCAAATACGGCACTTCCACATTGCGGTCGCCATCAAAAACACCATAAAGTGCCTCCCGGTTGTCACAGAAGTTGTTGGCTGAAAGTGCTGCCACACACAGCCTAGTGAAAAAATGAAGCAGGAGAACATCAATCCCACTGTTAGTTTTTCAACTTGTCATTTTGACCTGGCTTGAGAGCTAGCTATAATCACCCCTTTTCACAGGCATTTCAGGACTGCTTTCTGAGTGTGGAGACAAGTCAGGCCCATCAACAGTGCTAAGATGGGGAGGAAACTATAGTGGAAGTTCACGCCAAGCCCTAAACATTCTTCCTCCTTTTCAGCATGTGAACTAGTCCCTTATTTGTAGAAAAAGGGGAGAAAGTATCCCTGACACACTGATTTAAACTGCACTTGCTCCTCCAAAAGCCATCTTTGGGACCAACTTGCGTGTTAAATCAGTTAACAGTTGGTAAAGGCTTGCTGGCACTTGCTACAGAAACCTAGGTAGCAAAGGATTTCTCAAAAGGTATTTGAGGAACAAAGAAAGATTAATCACAATGCTCTTGGGTAGATTATTTGTCAAGCGCTGCTTTAATCACAGGAGTGCCACAGACTGAATATTCAGAGTTTTGGCCATTCTGTCTCTTCCTTTAGTATCTCTGATTTGCTTGGTAAACATCCTTTGGTTGAAGATAAAGAAGCTTTACAAAGAGGAAAATGCTTTCAAACACTCAGATCCTTTGCAAGTACCAGAGTGTTGCACGGACCAAATGTGTCGGCTACACTTGTATCTTAGCAACTTCCCTAACAAAGACCACAGTGGAGAGCCAAGCAGAGGCTTGGTATACAAATGCAGGGTTGTGACACAGCCTCTGCCTCTGTGAGTCCCAAAACTTTCACTGAAGAAAGGATTTCTTTATCTTGGCATAGAGGGGCTCTGCTGCTAGAGTGCCCATGTAACAAAACCCACGCCAGGTCGTACTTGTTCTTGACGCCGGACGCCTCCGTGTAGCCGTGACTCCACACCGCCGGTGCTCCTGACGCATCACCGGCTGAGGGCTGGTCGATCTTGAAGCAGCGGATATTGCTGCAAGGAGAAAGGAGAGGGGAAAGATGCAATGGATTCAAGTGCTGACACGATCCAACTTCAAACGTGAAGAGAATACCTTTTCCTACTCTCCCAGTTCTTAGCAATACATTTAATAGAAGAAAATGAAACAGGACATACAAAAGGGTTACCTTTATGTGCCTGTATACAACAAACAATGCTTCTGACAGCCTCTATGAGGGTGTCAGCTGCACTGTTCTGCTTAGCTGGCTGTTCTTTCCCTGACCTCACCTCGAGCTATTTGTCTCAAACCTGGTCCTGTAGGAATACAAAGCAAATTTGTAACTAGTTTGATGAAAGCCAGTACAGGGGAGTGACTCTTTTTAACTTATACATCTCTCCCACCCATTTTAACAACAAGTCTCTGCACTCTTTTCATTGTACTCAAATGAAATATCCTGTATGACCCACAGCATCCCCTAAACGGAAGAAAAAAAATTATTTAGAAGCAACAACATGTAGTAACAGCCTTTCATGAAAACACCCACAAAACTGAAATCAGTTCCATCCTGGTCCTGCATCAACCTGCAAGAGCCAGTCTGTAGTCCCAACAGCAGGCAACAGCCCTTCTGCCTTCCCCAATTGTGCAGTCCAATTTTACTTAGGCCCTTGATCCTCTACCCTCCAATTTACTGCCAACATAGCCTTTAGCCTGAATTTCAAGTATCTCACGGAGCATAGTAAAGACTTAAAAAAGGCCCAGCCCTCTCTGTTTATACCCTTCTCCTCACAGCCCTGATTTGCTGGGGAGAGATGACCTACCCCCTGCTCCCTAGTGCTCTCTTCCAAAGGCAGGAAAAGCGAGCTCCCCACATGCTGCAGAGACTTCAAAGGCACCCGAACCTTTCATGAACCAAAAGAAACATAAAAGGACACAAGCAGAAAGGTCTAACTGTTCACTCTGAGCATTCATTTTTTTCTCTATCCAAATCCCTACCTGACCTAAACACACAGAAAAGTCTTTTCAGCATTGCACAGCCTTCCTCAAATAACCAGAAGTACTGTCACATCCAGTTTGATTTCTTCTATGTTAATAGCCAGGATGTACATCAGTGAGAGCAGATTAAAAGCAAGCAAATTACATAAATAATGTTAGAACCACTTGTGTTTTAAGTTTTTGGTTCTGCAACCCTCCGTGTGGCAAACAGGAGGCAAACTTCTTGACACAAGCATTAGAAGAGATTATCTAACCCCAAATCAGGCTGGAAATCTGGATCTCTTCTAAAGTAGCAGAGATTGTAATTCTGTCTGCACCTGCAAAGCAGTACACACATGAGCAAACACTCTTTCTTTGCAGACTTCTCACACAAGGCACTTATCTCCAGGGCACAGGAACTTGGGTCAAAAAGGTTTCTGTTTCTTTTTTTAAGTGGGTTGACTGACCATTGATTCCTGGGCAGGTCAAGGACCCGAAGTTGTCTCAAGGCTTCCCAGCAGTGGTGAAAACAAAGATTCCTCAACGCACTGCTTTCAGCCTCCTTAATAGCACTACAAACAGACCATGTGCCCAGAAAGGAATGATATCTAGCAGCACATCCTATGCAGGCAATATGGGCTAAGGCTTCTGAAGAGCATGGTTTATTTCCCCACTTAATTTAAAATGACTATTACAATTGAACTGGATGCTCTTTCCTAGAAATCAGAGTAGCAGCATTTATTTTTTGTTGTTGTTGTTCTTTTCCATTTTAATTGCTACTGAAAATTCTTACATCCCTTGGCAACATCATCCTAAGCATGCAAGCCTCCTTTAAGATCTCCATACATATTAAAAAAGCAAGCATGCATGACAGGACTCTTCTTCTCACCAGCACTGAGAATACATATTAACCTACTACCTGCTTGAATCCTGCCAGGGCACAGATGGAGAGCTGCCTTTCACATGCAGAAGGAAGATATAAAAAGTATCAAGTGCACAAGTATTTTTGGGCCTGCCAGGAAAATCAAGTGAAAGAAGCGCCTCCTCCCTCACAGTCAATTATAGCAGTGTACCAGAGAAGTCAGGGTAGCATATCAGTACAGGCTGAGAAACCTCTCAGGAGGCCTGAAACACCTGACTGCGGCCAATGAATATTAGCGAACGGAACAGACCTGAGGTCTTTAGAATAATTTATTTTAAAAAAATAAAACAAAGCAAACAAAAGAAACAGCCTCCCCAACAAATAATCAAGCAAGATGCACACACAAGGGGGAAAAAGTTTTCTGTGAATTAAGAACCACATATCTGCCAGTGAAAATATGGCATGTAACTGGGCCACACTTCTCTCCAACTACTTAGGATTTCAATTTGTACAATAAAGCCACAATGCACGATGCCTGAACACTAACGTGGCAAGAAACTGAGTGCCCATCTTGTCTGCTGGGTTATACACAGCACAAGTTCATATTCCACTTAAAGTTTTGATACAATTCATTAACTGTGTAAAACATGTATCTTTTCCCCCCTGTGAACCAGAGCAAAATTAGACAGTGCTTCTGCAAGATTTCCTGCATGCAATAAACAAGCGCTTTAAATAGAGGAATGCCCCTTTTTTCACTGTTTGCTGCAGAACATGGACTCTTGTTTTCATCTGTGAAAATTCATCATTACGCAGATTTCCACTTATATTTTGTAAAACCTGCTGATTCAAGCTAAAAGCAAACTCACACCATAAGATTCCCTTGCTTGCACAACAGATGAGGTTTACCACTCCAGTGCCTGATCTTAACCATTTAAAAGCAAACAGCATGAAGCAACTGATCAACCCCTAAAAAGTAAATCAATCCTCCTTGAAACCATTCAGTATTTAAGAATCAAAGAGACTTAGAAGGAAACCTGGAGCTGGTGCAGTTCCCTAAAGGACATAAGAAAAGGTCAAGGCAGCACCACTATCCACAGATGATCTCGTTTAGTGCAACAGCTTCCCAACACACTGCAGAACAAGGCACAAGGTGAATTTCAGTTATGGATGACACTTAAGTGAGGGCAGGAAACAAACAGGTAAACAGGAAGGAAACTGAAGGTCCCAAAGCAAAGGAACTAGTTTGTTCTAGTGCGAGATGTGGGTCTTTGTGAGAGGTTTAAATATGAAAAATGTATCATTTCTAGGACAAAAGCAGAGAGGTATGAAGGGTAACAAGAAACAGTATGCGAAGAGCTAAAAAACAGAGCAATGGCAAAGAGACCCAAGCAGATAAATGCAAAGAAAGAAAAAGTAGGCAGCTACTGGCATCTCCAGAGTGGCACAAAACAGGTCTTTTGGTTGACTCTATTGTCAGAAGAGATCAAACTGGCCCAATAGTGGTTAACCCAGACTAGCAGACCCCTCCAGGAGTTACAGCTGAAAGTGATTGCACTGGAGTAGGCAAAGTCATCCTCTTCAAGGAAGCACCAATTTCCAACCTATCCACATAGCCTGCTACTTTCTGATCCACTGACAACAGGAAGACATTCTCCTTACAAGAGATATGCACTTCTGTGTATTGCGGTTTTATCACATCCTAGGGACAGAGCTTTTCTGCCCTTTCCCCCTCTGTAAGGCAACTTACTTCAGCAGCTCTAGAGTTTTGTGATCCAGGGCTAATCTGGGATTTCCAGTCAGGTCCAGCTCTTGCAGTTTTGGAGGCAGGTTTTCAGGCAATGTGACTTCACTCAGTTCATTGCAGCTTAGATCCACACACTGCAAAAGGAAAGCAGCCAAAAAAGAAGAGAATTCAGCTGTCATCAAGATCATACAAATTTTGATTAAATGTGGTAATGCACGTTTCGTGAACAATAAACGCTGCAACCAAGACCTAAGACCATTCATTTAGGTAAGTGGTTCTCTACAAAAGAAATTCATATGGCACTTAGCCATCTTGCCAGATGTCTGGGACACCTAGAAATATATTCCCTCCATTTCCATCTATAGTCAGGTGCCATCTTGTCACAAAACCACTAAGTTTTGTCTGTTCTTCATAGACAAAAAGATTGCCAGTGGATTTTTGAAGTATTTAAGAAAAAATGTTATTGAAGAAAATAGTCTTTTAATAGATAAAGGAAATGGAGATAAGTACAGCTGGGGCTTCTAAGCATAGCAGTCCCTCCTCCCAAAGTCATTTTAAACCAGTATGAGTATGAGCAGGCTTCTAGGAATTCAGTATTTACTGAGGGATATTAAAATAAGCAGAGTTATTCATGTATGTGGAGGGGAGGAGTAGAGGGGGGAAAAGAAAAAAATAACGTGCCGTTTTAAACATGGTTTTAATTTCTGTCATCTTAGATGGAGTCATATTTAAATACAAAGTCAATAAAATGAGTGGAAAAAAAAAGTTTAAATACTTCAGAAAAAATATGATACAAAACAGCAGAGCAACTTGCAGGCTACCCACCAGCTAAGCACAAATTAGCTAGAACAAATGCACTAGAATGACAAAATCCCTACATAAACATTGTTTAAAGATGCATATGCAGATGAAAGTCAATACACGAGGAAAAATAGGGTATTTGGGAACAAAATCAATTCTCCAAATGCTATTTCAGGATGACCAGTGTTGTATGCACCAAAAGGTGCAAAAAAAGTAATTCTGAGAGGATAGAAAAAGTTGGTATTTAACAGAGGACAGAAGAACTATCCACATCTTTCTGAAAGACCATTTTCTACTTTCAAGCTGCAAAAAGGGAAAGACTTCAGAAACTTTAATAAAAGAGCTGAAAGAAGCAGAGGGAGACTTTTCCTAGCTGCACATTTTGACCATTACATAATTGCCATCAATACAAGAGAGGCCCTTCCATTTTTGTAGGTGTAGACAAAGACACTGGGTCCCGGGCTGGAATAAGGCATAAGATTAACCTAGTAAATTCTGAAAACGAAAAACCTCCAAACTATTAAATAAGCACAACGGAAATAAATTTCTGACCCAAATCTTGAATCCCAAGATTGTCTAATATGGAGGCTTTATTATCTATCAAGAACAAACTGCTGACGTTATCTAAGCCTGATAAGGAAATCAAAGTCTAAATCTGTCACGCAAACAAAATAGTAGACAGCTTAACAGCAGTTATTCCAGTGAGGTTTTTGACTCTGCACAACTTCTTGCTGCTTCTAGAGATCCAGTAATTACTTTGCAGATTAAGGAAGCTGCCAGCTTGCCTTGCTGTGTTCAACACCTCAACGTATTACAAATTTGATGGAAGAGCATGCTGGAATGAAAAATACAAATACAGTAATTTCATTGCTCTCCTTAAATGCCCAGTGCGCCAAAGACAGCAACACTCTACAGCAGATCCCTTGGTCCCTAGGCAGTAGTGAAGAGAGCTTATTTATCAGGTTGGGATTTCTTAGGTGTCACTTGTACTGTTTGAAGAAAAGGCTAAGCGGAACTTGCTGTGGACCTGTGTTAAATTTAGTCTTTATTCTACACCCCAGGCAAAAAGGAAAGTCTACATCTTAACTGATCCCAATTTCCTCATGCATGAAATGCAAGCTGGTTTTGCCCCACCTATGCAGCACCAGAAGAACAACTCCTGCAACTGCAAGCAGGATTTTGCGCTTGATAGGTCAGATGAAAGACAGGGTTAACAGTCAACATTTGCTCATGCTGCATCCATAGCTTTGTAACTTCTGTGTTCAGGGCTGGAAGGGACCTCAGTTATTGTCAGTTGTGACTAAAGGTGACCATACCCATATTAACCTTTTCAGCTAGGAGAAAAACTACCAAAGATCAAGCATTCTGTTTTCAAGGTGTTACTACTATGACATCTTCACGTGTTTCAGATCTCAAGGTAATGGTCTTGCAAAAGATAATCTTGATCAAAAACGGTGACAAAAAAACTTCTGTATCCCACTCACCCACAGCAGCCCAGCAAGACAACCATGAATAGAAGCAACTCATAAGTCAATAAAAATTGGATGATAAAGTAAAGTGAGGTCCAGGCTGGAAAAAGCAAGCCTGGGTTGCTGCACTCTGCATATGCAGTAAGGACTACTCAATTGTTTCACTGCACAAGAACACCAGGACAATGAATAACAACTTCAAAAGTGCCCTTTTTTTAAATTGAACACAGTCAAACAACAGCTGCAAGGCAATGTCTGCTGGGGCATTGACTCAGGTGTGTGTGCTTCCAGCTGCTCAGCCATTCGCAGAAGATATTTCAGTGCACACAGATAAACCTGACAGTATAAATACCTGCCATAAAAGACAATAAAACCCCTAAAAAATGTATTGCGCAAGATATTTCAGAGACAGCCACTGGGCTCTTTAAAAGAGGGCAACACAACTTCTGTGGCCTTGCAAAGGGCTACAGAGCATATAAAAGAGTGTGTAAAAAAGGCTTAGAGTCAATTATATCACTAAAATGACCTTGTGTCTGGAAAACCTGGAGTTATTGCAATTGTAAAAGCATCATCATTTACACTAATTTTCTTCTGAAATCATTTCAGACAGCATAGTAACTGCTGCCACGAACTGTTCCAGTAATACTGACACCAAAAACATAATATGTCAGCCTCCCAGGCTAATTAAATACAAAAGCAAAACACCCATTACCTCAAGTAACAGAGTTTTCCCCAGGAGTTTAGAGTGTTTGAATGCCACTTCAGTTAAAATTAACCATCAAATATGATACATTCACAGAGGTGACATCAGACTATATGACTTTGTGCTTTGCTATAAGCAAGCTTATTTCACCAAATGACTAAATCCATACTTAAAGCAGTGAATTCTGAACTTCCTTTGGCACATTTTCAATGCTCTTATGTATCTAAGAAGAAGCTCGGGTAAGGTCAAGTAATGGATATAGGCAATCAGCACAAGCTTAATTCCAAACTGATAAACACCAACCCTGACCTAGAGAAATGGCCAAAAGGCCAGAACTCCTATACCCAGCAAGGCACATTACCACCTGGTAACTCACATCTCATGTAAGTCAAAACTAGGCTGGAGTACTGACCAGGCACTGTCCTTCCACAAAGGTGGAGTCAAAGAACACTGTGCCCTCTCAGATGAAGCCACGCACGCTATCCTTGCATTCCCAAAACACTCAGTGATGTCCACACCTCTTTCTTCTGCTAAAGAGAACTAAATAACCATAGAGAGAACCAGCAGGAAGAAACTGCCAGGTCTTCCAAGAGCATTTTTTCTGCTCAGTGTCGCTGAGTAGCACTTTGAATGCAATGCTTCTATAAAGCATTCAGCTTTCCCCAAGATGCATGAACAAAAGGAAAAAGGTGACTGTTCCCTATCAGCATGTTTACATTATCTTTTTTTTTTGTTTTTGTTAACACCACCCTCATATTTTTAAAGAAATGTTTATCGTGCAGAGCCTCATTCCCCCACCCCAATTCTTCCTCTAAGAAAAAAGGCTTTACTTCTGATTGATTCTAAATGGCCCTCTGCTTCCTCTGGCCATTGTTCCAAAGAGGGAGGAGTATTCAAAACCCCACAAGTTTGTTTGAGATTTCCTGGCTAAAACCACAAAGCTCATCTTTACATGTACTTGCTTGTCCAACAGAATTATTGCTCCTGCTGCTTTCCATGACCCCAGACACTGAGGCATACACGTCAGGCTGGGAACTTAGCCTTTTGACTTCACAGAGAGCCAGAAGGACATTTAAGTTGTTTTGAGTCCATGAATAGGTAATCAGTTCTCAGCCTCAGAGAACGACGGATTTTTCTGTTGTATCACAAGATTTGTATGCTGTGAGATAACCGTCTCCCAGCTCTGGCCAGTAGAAAAGAGTGCACAGTGCAAACTATTCTGCATTAGAGTCAGGCAAGAAGTAGGAACTCGATTCGCAAAAGGTAAGCAGCAGTGTTCATCAGTGTGGTCAAGCAAAGAATGCGTCCCACAAAAAGAAGTGTCAAGAAATGTACAGAATTTCTTCTGGAAACACGTACAAGAGACAGATTAAGCATTCCCCCTCCCCCCCCACCCCTTCCACAAAATATGACTGCAATTAGGAAAATGAAAGTAGCTTGCCTAAATACTCAAATCCCTTGCTCCTGGAATTTATCTCTGTCCCCAAGGCCTATCATATTTTGCAGCTTCAGCGGTTTTTAACACGTGCTCCAAACAAAGTCCATTCCTACACAATCAACCAATTGCCACGGCAGCAAGAGTTAATTACCCATAGCTCTTGCCAAATGTTTAAGTCGTATCAAAACAGACTGTCACAAGAAGACAATTAGCACTTATTTGGCAGAGAAGATACAATCTAATGAAGGTAAGCATAAATTAGACTTTGAGGTTCCTCTTCCATTTCACTCTGAGGCTGCACAGGGGCAAATATTTTGCATATGACTTCAGAGGAGAAAGCAGCTGTCAGATCTCCATAATTTCTGAGAATATACTATCCCATAGCAATGAAAGACCCGAGGGGAGAATAGAATTGGTAAAATCACATTACACTTGCTTCTTCCAAAGCACATTCATTCCATACCTTTATTTCAGAAAGCTGCATGACTTCTGGGAAGACTTCAATGCAGTTGGAGTGAGCAATTACAGTATGCATACGTCTGCAGTTCATGATGGTTGTTGGAATGGCTTTCAGTTTGTTCCCACTAATATCAATTTCCTCCAACTCTTCCAGCTTGGCCATTTTGCTATGAAAACAAAAATTTGAGAATTCTTCTTTTAATAGACATGCATATTTTATTTTGAAGTGGCGATAAGAGCAGTGGTTTTCATTATTTTAAGAAAACAAAATCGTAGACTTTGACTCTTTTTCACAGCAGTGCCTGTCACCTCTCCTCACACATATGCTAAAAAACAGTTGTGGAATGAAATGTGTGTTTCTTCCAGTGTTTGTTAATGTTACCTTTCAGATTACTTTGCTTACATTGCCCCTGCCCACCAGCTCACTTTCACTCTTTTTCCTCCCTTCTTTCCCTTTCTTTTGACCCTGGTTTCTCATTCCATCTCAAATTTTCCCCTCCACCGTCTAGCACCCCACTCATCCCTTCCCCCTAAATTCATCTCCAACCCTCCCCCTTGCCACTGAAGCCCAGCTGCTCAGAACATCACACAAGGACAGAGATGTCTTTTCCATTATTTATTGTCAACCCTTTTCCAAGGTTGTACCCCATCAGTTTTACAGCACATCTTCCACTTGAAAGATTTCTGATTAAAACAGAGTGAGTTGAAAGTACAGAAATTGCTGGCAAGGCAGAATCTCCTTCTGGAGCTGAGAGGATTTTTCCCTAGTGGAGTGTAGTCCACATTGAGGAGACATTTCCAGACCATTATGCTTGCTAATCTCTTGCAAGGAGAAGCCCACCAGGTGAAAGCAAAGTGACCAAGGCGGGCAAAACAGATGACCTCCTTGCTCAACTTTCAAAAGCATAGCGTAGCCATGCTGAATTAGTCCAGCTCAAAAGAGTTTCAAGCATCATTAAAACATACCAACCAACATGCAGCACTCACTTGACCGTGTACTGCAAGAGAGGGTAGCAATGTGCAAGAGAGCATAAACAGGTGAATCCACCCACTGCAGTACCACTACACTCAAAATACAGCCTCTGCCACCATATTTCTGTGCAACTTAGTTCTTGCTGTGAAAATATTTCACGATGCCCACCCACCAGTGGGCCAGAGGCAGCGAAACTTACCTTGCAGGGAAGCTCTGTAGGCGATTGTAAGCCATGTGCAAGATTTTCAGGTGTGGGTGGCCTGTTAACAAGGGTACACATTTATCTGTGAGGTTGTTATTGGTCAAATACAACTCCTGCAAGATGCTGTGGGTTTCTTCAGAAAGGGTGGCTGGAGGAAGCATTTCCAGTTTGTTGGCAGAGGCATTAAGAAATCTCAGGCTGCAAAGAGAAGTTACATAAGGGTGTTCAGTGAAACATCCTGCAGGTTTTGTCTAGAAGTATAAATAAAAATCTCTAAGGGGTAACTTAAGTTAGTTACAAAGCAAAGGTCAAAGGCAACAAGTTCACAACAACAGACAAGAAGACCAAAAGTCTAGCACTAAAAGAACAAAGTTTCTGATTGTGTTTTTAAATGACCACATTTCTAGGAACAAAACATCAGCAAAATGAGTGTGTCAAAATTCTTCTGTTCTGTTATCAAGAGCTCAGTACCTCCAACATTAATGCAGATGTACCTTAAGGTAAGAGCAATCACAAACCACATCATTTCCATATTCATTACACACAAAAATGAATTCTGTATTCATCATCAACGACTCATGAGAGCATAGCTGCTTTTCAAATGACTAAACAAGTCAATGGTAAAAAAAGCCAGTCAATGTTTCAGTATTTTAAATACTGTCTAGGGTGCAGCCAGTATTTTGTTTAAACCTGAAAGCAACTACAAAATATGAAAAAGTACTCTTTGAATATTTGGATACCTAAAGATGTACCCAGTACAACAAAAAACAAAGCCTGGGACAAAGCAGTAATTTGCCTCTTAGATTTTAAAGAGAGACAGACAGTGCTAGTAGCAAATTAAATTTAAAAAGCTATATACTTGCTTGCTGATGCATGCAGCAAGACAGCCAGATCTCTATGTAGTTTCTCAGTGCCCTTCCCCTGTTTGTAGAAGCAGCAGAAGCCCAAGTCAAGTATTTTTTTGCAGTCCCACCACAAGCAGCAAGGACTGAAGAAGCACAGAAATGGACTTATTCTTTCTCCCCCAAAGGACTTTTTCCAGGATAGGAACAAGACCTGCTGAGGTATAGGCACTGCCCATTCCTGCAAGTGAAGTTCTGCGGGCAGAGGATTCATGTTTGTTAGGGGAGGCTTGGTGATCTCAGCAGCACTGTAGTTATCTTGAGGGCTGGAATTCACACTAGCAATTCCAAAGACATGGAAAAATAAAACTACTTATCCTTTGGTAACCAACTTTGGCATAACCATGTCTTTTCAGCAGAAATATGACCGCTCTTCCTTCCTCCCTCCCTTTTTCAGAAAAGGCTGCCTTCAGGGCGATACAAAAGTGTGTGTTGCCAGTCTGCAGCGACCGTGTTCAGACTAGGCCATACTGCTCCTACCAACCAACTGGAATGGGCAGCTGCAAGGGGCAAGGCTGAGTTCAACAAACAGAGACTCTTAAGTGTGCTGTCTGAAGCCTGTACAGCCACTGATCGGGACACAAAAGGTAGGTGCGTTCCTGCCAATCTTAAGAGAAAGCGATAAAATATTGATAGCTGCTCCCATGCACGCGGGAGTCCACACTGACCTTTAAGGCCTATTAATGAATGAAATGGATTTGCAAGAGTAGCAGCTGGTTGAAACTTGCTCAGCAGTAAATAAGGGTCAAACATGCTACAAAAGTCACGTGGAATGCCAAAGGATTAAAAAAACCACACTATTTCCATTAGAAGCAAAAAAAACCTCTCAGCACTGCACAGAACTGAAACTAGGTTAGCTGTTTTACACAAACAGAGGAGTCCACTTCAGAGAAACACAGTTTAATCCTCAGGCTCATTCATTATTCACAAGGGTGCTAAAAATCCAGAGGAGGAAGGGAGGAGAGGAAGGATTAATATAGCGAAGGGAATAAGCAGCTGAAAGGGGTTTTAAATTTATTTATTTATTCTAAAAAGATGCTGCTCAATTTCACCCTTTAGCTACAAGCTAAAAATAAATTAAGCTCATTCGAATTTGGATCACTAAACTGAAGCACAGCACATTAGCAGATCCTGTACTTAATTAAACACCAGCAAGTACACCTATTGCTAAAAGTACAGACAGCTACTACTTCGGCAACTTCAATCTAATGTGCTTGATAGTCTTCCCTCTCCACAAAAAGGCACTTTTATTAACATTAAAGCCACAGTATTCTTTGTGCCACTGATAGTACAAAATGATCAGCTTCAGCTCAGTCTGGAAAGGCTTAAGTAATAAACAGGTTTAAGGCTGCTGGGAAAAGTGAGTTTTTACAAGAATATGATGGGGATGAGGAGGTTGGCAGCAAACACCCCCCAAGAAAGGTCATGCTCTGCTACCCTGAAGAAGGATCTGTGTTTTACTTTTGTTCTTGCAAGCTACAGGAGAATAACCTGGAGTGTTTCACAGATAGCAGCAGCCAAAGAGGTAACCTAGAGAGCACCAAAGCCTACAGCTATGAAGTTTGCTCAAGAACAGCTAGCCCAAAGTATAACTAAAAGTTTCAAGTAAGAAAAGGTACATTGCTCTGATAAAGATGAAATTAATACAGTGTACTATATACTGAAGCCATTTTAAATTTGAAAGAGAAATGAATCAAACTTTCTTCTGTTTGTAATAAACTTTTAACATTGGTGAAATACAACAAGAAATTTAAAGTTGTTCCCTCACTGGTACTAAAACTGAACGGAATCTATGTATTCCTGCCAGAAAAAGTTTTGATGCATATATTTTCCAATGGGGAAAGGAGAGAGGGGAGTTGATGTTCTGCACACACACACCCCTTCCCCCAACCCTGCCCTTTTGCCAAATCTTCCAGGGAGTGATACAACATTGTAAATAAATCCTCATCATCCTAATCTACAGTTTAGTGTCCTAAACAAAGTTTAGGTGACCAGCAAAAACCTTGCCAACAGCCTGGAACGGGAACCCTGTCATAGCAGGGTATCTCTCATTAAACAACTGACAGTCAGAGATTAGTTACACTCTAATCTCTGTCTGTAGATGACAGAATTAAATTAACTTTTAGAAATGAGTATGTTGCTTGCTTATATGTTCCTTTTGACCAGCTGTTACATTAAAATGGCAAAAACATTCTGAAAAGATAATTCTTTCAAGATATTGTCTATATTTAAAAAGAAAAAGAAAATTAAAAAGGAACATCATTCTTTGGCCAAAGAACAGAATGAACCAGCAGATTGCTACTGCCAAAAATGTCAATTCTGTGCTATAATATTATGTTAAAAAGCCCCCAAACCAACAATAAAAAAACCCCAAACAGCAAAAAAACACCCCAAATCCAAAAAACCCCAACCAACAACAAACCAAACCAACAAAAAACCAACAACACCTAAAACTGTACTTGCCCATCATGTTTCTCCTCACACTGATTTAACACAGAAGTCCTCCTCCAGGTTATTTCCACTTCCCTATTTCTTCATCCTTGTGCAATGTGCCAGCTGCTGCCTTAGAAGGCACATCTTATAAATGCCCTCCAGAGGAGTGGAAATTTACTTGAGCACAACTGTTCCTATCTCTCTTGTGTATGGACTTAAACTGATTCATGTTCCTTGAAGATATCCCACTCATACTGCTTATCAGATGGAACCAGAATGTCAAGTATTAAAGCTCAGTCCAAAATTAATTGTTTCCCTTTCCAATTCCACCCACATATTATACCACAAGCTCATGAAAAAAACCTACAGCATCACTACAAAGACCTGAATTCAGCAGCCTGCGCACATACCAGAGTATAATACAGAGAGGAAAGCATGAATTAACAAGTACTAAAAGAGCGTCGGAGATTAACAAAGAAATGAAGGCACTGGCAGGGAGATGTCAGAATTCTTCAGCTTTGACAAGGTGAATATTCTCCTCTGGTGTTATAATATAAACAGTAATGTCTGGCTGGAATAAGTCACCTTCAGTTTTATGAGGTATTGAAGTACAGTCCCTTGCTGGATTTAACTTCTCCAAGAGGTAAAACAAGAAAAGACTGTCCAAAGAATAGGCCAGCATCAGGGACATGGATCTAACTCAACAAAAAAGACCTAAAATGCAGTCACAAGCATTCCCTATTTATACCCAGAGGATTTTGATCAAGGTTTGAACGTTGCCTACCAGTGTCACGAATGCCTACCTCTAGCACACACAAAAGCTGAAATCAGACAACTGTGAGAATACAGCATCTCTCAATTCCTCATAATTTTCTGAGGTAGCTTGGCGAACTTGGCTTGCTGGTAAGACAGAGTCACCACTGAAAAAAATACAAAGTTCTCTAAAAAGCTTAGGAACATTTGACAAGGAGGAACACAGACAACTGCATTCAGTGATGAAGCAGCAGCAAATCAAAATCACTGTGTTTAGCTGGAAAGTACTGATAAGAATTGGAAAAACACTGCAGCTGTAAAAAGAGAATATGCAGAGAAATCAAGATTTTCAGTTTGGCCTATGCCCCAAGATCTCCATCAGTACAGAGCAATCAAAATAGAAAATTTCTTCTTCAGTGTCTTCTGCAAAGACATGCCCTCAATTTCTGGTCACCTAATACTAAAATAATTTATGATTGTGGTAGCAGGCATATGAGGAAGAATCCTGTATGCTAAGCATGTCTGGGGGAAAAAAAGAGAGGATAAAAAAAACCCAAGGCTGTTTCACCAGCCCATGCAAAAGAGGGTATTTCTTCTTTAAAAAATAAATAAATAAAATAAATTAAAGAAAGGAAACATTCAAGTGAACCTCCTTCCTGCTGATGGACTGCCAAAAAAACCACTTAACTGCCGCTGTCTCCTCAGCTCTTACTTTCCAACCTATCTTAGCTGTTTTATTAATTGGGATTTCCCCAGTTTCTAACATACCTGCTTGCAAATCCTTAACCTATCAACAAAGAGATAAATGCAGTTAAGTATTTCTGCAACACAAGAACGTGCATCAAACACTCAAATAGCACTTGGCATTCATTTGACTGTTTCCTCCCTCACATTTCCCCTGCATCCAGGATAGGACTGAATACTTGCATCACAAAGAAGCAGCCACAGTGGGTGGAAATGGCAAATATCAAACAAGAGCAAGTTTAACTGGGTCACCTTTCAAAACTCCAGCAAAAAAACCAAACCCCAAACAAATTAAATAAAATAAATTCAAAACATACAGAAAATCAAATGAGATAAGAACAGCTGAACAAAGCTGAAAACAAGAAACATGCAGATCCTAGACAGGCTCTGAATAGCTGACACTGGCTCAGCCACCACAGCTGGCTGCTACCAGACACTACAAAACAAAGCTCAAGGTTTAAGCTGTGCAATCACAGCTACACATCTTCACCACACAAGTGCATTGAGTAGTCCCATGGCTGTTTTAAGGGTTTACACTGAAAACATCCATTTTAACTGGAAAGGATGCTTGGGCAAGAGGCAAACCCTTGCCCTTCTCACCGCTGTGCCCCCATTTTTAACCCTGCCCTGACCACTGTCACTGCTTTTCTACCATGCCCAGCTAAAGCTCTTGAACGCTTACTAGTCTTATCTGAAGAGCACTCTGTACAATGGTTTTGATGCCAATAAAGGGTAGTTTGCTGCCAGCTGCTCAAGGAAGGCAGTAAAAAAGTTTGAGAATCAGACAGCGGAAAAGGCATCACAACACAACAGAGGCAGGAGGGGATAGCAACAAAAGGCTTCAGGAACACAGGTGCACGAAGAAAGGCTCAGGACTCAGTTTGGGAGTCTTCCCCATCAGCCGCAGCACTTGCATGAATTCTCTGTTTTTCCAGCATATGGTAATGAGAAATGAAGAGATTATCTGGCTGCCTCTGTGGTGCTCATCTTGCCAAGAAATCCCCACCCTGCAAGAGAAATTCTTGCTAACATGATCAAGATGTGCATACTTTCAGTGCAATAAACAGAACCAAGTTCTGTCTCGGTCAGAGAAATGTTTTATAGGTTAGTCCTTGATTTCTCTTTGACTAACAGTTTTAAAAAAATAATTAATTAAAAAGCAGATGAACAAAATGTCCCTAATTACACTCTTCAGCAGAAAATGACATCTTCTCATTGTTTTTTTAAGGATTAAGGCAGAAAACCAATGTTCATAGATTCTTCTATAAAGGAAACTGAGGTTTTTCACTATTTTTTTCAGAGTTTTTTTTGTGAAAGTGATATTCTCTCTTTATGCACCAATGCACCAATTTCCTTCCCTTCCTCAGATGTTCTAGATGTCAAAGCCCACCAGCTTTGAGCTGAAGTTCGCCCAAGGCGCTTCACACCCACTTTGTCAAATATTCAGGACTGAGAAAGAAAAGCATTTATAATTCACAGCATGAGACTTCATATCCAGACAAGATATCATCTGTCAGTTGCACAGACCTGACTACCTTTCAAAAAAAAAAACCTCCAAAACTAATCTTTCCAAGGCTGCAAAAGGTAAGTCATTTTATGCAGAGATAAAGGTTCTGTAAGGTAAAGTAATTTGTCTAACATTACACGCTGGGTAGAGACCACAGCAGACCACTCAGGAAAACCAATTCTCTTGGCACGTCTGGCAGTACAGATTGTGCTTCCCAGGGAATGCTTGGAGAAGAGAAGCATTTTACCTTTTTAAAACAAAACAATCCCCTGAACATCTTTCCCTGGCCCAGACCTATTTCTGTTGACACTTTGCTGCTGACAAGATGTAAGCATTTGAAAACAAAATAAAAAGGAAGACCTTTCTTGTAGGAAATTCCAAACTTAAAGCTCTGACATTGCACGCTAATCTACTAATCTGTACTGCTGTTTTCCTTCACAGTTCTCACTTTCACACCAGTCACAGGAGCACCAGCATGGACAAGCCATTTTTGCAAGCCATGTCATCTAAACTAGTTAAGGGGTAGGGATCGGTGGGGAAAACCCTACCCAAGTCAGCTGCTTCTGCTATCACCACAAGTGAGGGAGGCTGCAGTGGTGATGAGATGCCAGAATGGGTAAGCTCTGTTTATCTCTTGGGAAGGTGCATGACTTTTTTAAGAGCTTTAGAAGACCTGGAAAACATGTGCTCTGTACTGCTCAAAAGCTGCACAGGGGAAAAAAAATCCCCAAGTCCAAATCAGCCATTTAACACTGTTATTCAATATATTCTTTAATTCTAGCTCTTCTCAGCACACTCTACCAAACTTCTGGGAATCTATCCCCAATTCTGATTTTAGCCTGTACTTGTTCAATTTGGCACTCCAAGAAAAAAAAAAAAGCTGTCTACAAATGAGCTGCAGTATAAAAAAATCAGTTTCTCTCTCTGACAAAACTGCGCAAAACTACATCTAGAAGTACAACCTGCTTTTAATAGAAATTTTACAAAACGATTTCCCTTTTTGCTTTCAAATATGCCAGTAGCTCTCTGAAACTTATTTCAAGTTTTCTGTCCTTTCCAAGTGAATAGATATGAATTTCAACTTGGGACAGTTAAAAGAGTTTACTTCAAAAGCATCTCAACCACCAACCTAATTCTCCAGGAAATCTAATAGGAGGCTCACAACAGAATTAACAATAGTATAAAAGTAGGTGTTTTGCAATACTTGTAATTGGGAGAGGAGCTCTGCCAGTGAGATCACCACCCCTTTTGCTTCTCCACCTCTCAAAAAAGCCAGGAGCTATGCATTCCTTTTGTCACAGCTAGGATCAAAAATAAAACCCCACAGCACACAATCTCACTATCTGTTAAATTATGCATGTGTTGAGCACTCAGAAATCCCATGACTATATGTGGAAGCGCAGAGGTGCAAGGAACGCCGACACCAAGCCAGGCCAGCCTATCCACCATCCCCCTATATTTCAATCATAGCCACCTAAAGGGTATGTTCATACCCAGAAAAAAAAACCCTATGAAGACTCAGATACTAAAGAAATAGCAGCATAAAAATAAGAATCCAGAAAGCAGATCAAGTGGTGACACCAGCTAAATTAGTGACAAATATTTGAAAAGTATAAAAAAAAATTCACAAAGCAAGGACAGGGGAATAACTGAATTATTCTGACAGCCTTATGCAGAGATTTGGTTTTGTTTGACAGGTATAAATAAGTTCTAGCCTCTGACTGAAGGGAGGAAAAAAAGCTTTCACACTCCATCAAACAAGCCTAAGAAATATGTATTTAAAGAAACTGCCACTAAACCATCTCAGTGTATGTAGTAGAAAATAGCATGTGCTTCACTTTACAGCTAGATTTCAAAAAGTAGGTGTTTAGTAGGAGCTTGGTGGGAAAAAAGAAGCAACCATATAAGGCAACAAAACCAGAATAAAAAGAATACGTTTTGGTGAGTTGGATAGACATGTGTTCCTACCACACAAGGTTTGGCAACTTTCAAATTAGAGGAACCTCAGATTACCCTTTGAGTTAGGAAGTAACATACAAAGCAAGGTTCATCAAGCTCAAGTCAAAAAGATGACATTTCCTTATAATTACCTGTCTGCTTTCAAAAGCAGGTTAGATGGCAGTTCAAGGAGTTGGTTGTGTTGCACGTCCAGGACCTCCACTTGCGTTCTCTCGAGCCGATCTGGTAGCCTTGCTAACATGTTATGTCCTGCCAGCAGCTTACGCAAGCTACTGTTGTAAAACAACCTTAAGAGAAATAAAAAACACCAAAAATGAGAAAAATATAAACCAAAGAGTTTCTTTGATAATTTAGATATGGTAGCACAGTTCATTACAAGAAAGTGATTCAGACAACTGATTATGATTAGCAGACGTGGTATTAATTATGCACAGATCCAAGAATGTCTTCCCACTCTCCACCAACTTCTTGAAAAGGTTGTTCAGAGACAGGGAAGGAGGTTTGCATATGATTCAGGAGTGCAAGTAGTGACAAAGGGTTATTTTACTGCACTGTATAAAACATGAATATAGAAGCACGACAGTGAAGGAGGTAATTGCTAATATAGGCTGCAAAAATCTGCACATGTGGGATCCCCCTGGCTAATGGAAGAACTTCAGAAGTGGGGGTGAAATCACCAGTCACCCCACAAGCTTCATAGTGCTCTACTCATCATGTGCTGACTCATAATTCAATGCAATTCCCCACCCCCACAATTTTTCTTTTCTGTTAATACCAGAATAACATAAAGCCTCCTTTCCAGTTCTACGGCGAATGAAATGTATCTAATCGGCTTTGCTTTCTTGAGCTTTTACAAGCAATAGATGACCTCAAGACACAACCCCCTTGCTCCACTTCTTGCTGGTCTAGGGCAGAAAGGGTGGGGAGAAGAGGGCAACGTAAAGAAAAAAATAGCTGTTCTGATCTGCTAAAATTTGCAGTATAAACAATGTGATAAGGAGTTTCAAATCTGCACCTAAAGACACCAAAAATGGAGCAACTCTTGATTTTGAACAGAAACCACTTTCAGTAAATTAAGAAAAAAAGATTATTCTTCATCTGCCACCTGTCTTACATGCCCGCTACTGCACTGCTTAATCCAGCAAGCCCCATGCAACATGCTGACCTGCTTCAATCAAATACTCTCAAATTACTCAGCATTAAAGTAAAAATCTTCTTCCCTCTGTCACAATGACCCAAATACACATAAAGAACTTCCCTGCCCCTTCGCTACAATACATCAGGTCATTGGATTATTGTGCCAAAATAATCAATCAAGTATGCAGAGTATTTTCCCCTTGACAGATACAGTCATACTCTGTATCTGCATGCCAGTGTTAACAGTTATCTCAGCTGGCCAGACTGTCTACATTATGACCACGGATACAAGTCAACAGCCAGCTGTATCATTCCAGAAGTCTCAATACAGGGTGAAAAACCTTACCATAGTGATAAGCCTATCTATTATGTTTTTGTTATTTAACCATTTTTGCTTCACTCTGGTTTTACCTGAAAATCTCTCTCAGTCACGGATTTGCCTTTCTATTCTATTTTCTTTCCTAATCAAGATTGGCTGGTACTGTCAACACCAAACATTGCAGGAGAAAGTAGAAACAAAAAAAAATTATCACTTTGGGATTTTTTTGGATGGGTGAGGGGAGTGCTATTTTAAAATTTTAAAAAAGTTCAAATCATGGCAAAAAATTCAACTTTTTTTTTTAATTGAATTGAAAAATTCAATTCACTTTTCCATATTTCAGAAGAACTGAGTAAGTATTTTGTGGGGTTTTGAGTAAGCTTTTTTTTTTTGTAATTTGCTTTCTCTTATTTTTCACGTTACACGAGCACCAAAGGAACTGAGCTGCCTGAAAAGAGGCTGAATATCAGCATTTAACTAAACAAGCTCCTTATGAGCCTGGGACATCCTGTTCTTAAACAGGGCGTGGAACCAGGATGTCAGGACTGCTCTTCCATATGGGCAGCCTTCCCACTTGCCCAATTCCCACTGACAGTTTTGGTGGAATCAGTAATTTCTAAGGACAAAGCACATCATTCATCATCAACATCTTCTGAGAAAACGTGTTTTGGTGTAAGCATTCAAATAATTCCTTTAGTAAGCAACTCTTCAAAGAGTACACAATATTGAAGACAAATAGACCTTTCTAAAAAAACAGACAAAAAGGAACAAAAGTACAGACATCTATTCACTGGTGGCAACAAGGTCATTATGGCAACTCTTATTTCCTTTCTCTTTGGGGGATCTTTGGCAACATCAATTTTATGCATTTGTCCTGCATAGCTAAGACTAAGTGCCCTTTCTGTTATTTTTCAATACTTTTAAAGCTGAAATGGTTGCATTACGGTTCAGAGGACATTGTTCCCATTTTCTTTAATTGAGACAAACATTAGTACAGAATCCTCTATCTCAACTGCTTCAACTCTTTGTCTTCAAGGATTATTTTTCTGTTTCAAGAGGCAAACACACAGCATCAACTGTAGTTTGTTTAGATTAGGTGCAACCTTCACCCTTCCAGGAAACTGCTGGTCTCTCAAGGCTTGAACATTTTTGTTTAAGAATTGCAAGTAGTCCCCTAGGAGAGCCCTGCTCACTCACTTCACAGGTTTTCAGGGTGCTATCCTGCAGAAAGAAAAGCACACAGCAATGCACAAGAACACACTTACTGAGCACTTGTATTTACTTGGTACTTAGCTGTGTGACCTACTGTTGAGCCATTTGCATTTGAGTCCAGACCCAAATTTCCCTGAAGTCTAACAGATATTCAAAGCCTGTCTTCTGAATGGAACAGGGCCTTAAAATTGAACTGACTTATTAGGAGCTAAGCTATCTAGACACACACTACAAAGAAGAGCTTTCAAAGATAAGCTGTTTCCTGGGGTTAATGATAAGATGGCAGGAGAGACAAGTGGGATGTTGACTGTACCTAATTTCAGCTAATCATTAATCTCCCAGAGATATCCGGTATGCCTTGATAGTCCTGGCTGTTATGAAGTGCAAATGAAAGAGAAATGAACTTTTGCACCCCCACCTTCTGAGTAGGCATGCTTTCACTTTGTGTGAAAAAACAGAGGGATTAACAGTCTGCATGTTAGCCTGTTAGTTTGCTCAGTAAATCTCCTCATACCCTCTTCTGCCCATGTTTCTGAAATCTATTCTCTCCCCATTTCTGACTAAAATTGCCAAGTTTACATCACATTACACATTCATCTGACCCACA
Organism: Myiozetetes cayanensis; assembly: GCF_022539395.1. Taxonomy (NCBI): domain Eukaryota; kingdom Metazoa; phylum Chordata; class Aves; order Passeriformes; family Tyrannidae; genus Myiozetetes; species Myiozetetes cayanensis. The sequence goes on along the minus strand of NW_026086604.1, from coordinate 81,834,638 downwards.
GATTACTATTCTTCTTGGTTTCTGATGCTCTTCTGTGGTGTACAGTCCTTAAGGAAAATATTTATTAGCTCATGATATACTAGCTGCCTACCATCTTCAATGTCTCTGCCTATCTCCAGGTACTTTCACTCCTTGTGCCTAGCTAGTATGTTCTCCCTTTTTCACAACTTTTCTTTTGAAGTGTATGAACAGTCAAGAATGACAGCTCTCTTCCAATGAAGGTAGGAATTTAAAAATTCTCAACGCTGCACCTGACCATTATTCTCACCTGGAACAGGTCTCTCTAGAAAAAAAATTAGTAAGACCCATTCATTACCTAAACTGAACTCCTATTTTGCTTCCTGTTCACTTCTTTTCTATCATTTGTATTTATCAATTTTAAGTTTAGACTCCTAGAAAAGAAATCATCTTTGTAGTGAAGGCAATTGCTCTACTTGCAGGAGTTTACTTGCTTGATATGGCTTTAACTCTTTTTCACTCAAACATGGCTATGAATTGGAGTCTGAGGCATCACTAAAACTAAGTTACAAGTTCTGGATCTCTAAACTGCAAAGTTCTGCAAAGTTACAGCTGTAAATATTTAATATTCAATATTAAAAATGAAGGGCTTTCCTGCCTGAACAGCCACATGAACAGCTTCAAAACTTCCACTTGAAGTTCAAAGGCCCTACTTTCTCTGCATGAAAGTAAAAGAAGAAAGGCTGGGTGGAAGCTTGAGGCATGACGACACCCCACAAGGTAAAAATAAAATCAAACAAAAGATAAAACAGCCCTGACAGTCACTGGAACAAGCTAAACACTGAATCAGCAATTATTTCTGAATTGCTTATCCTGTTCCACATTGTGCAACTGGTCTGCAAGACTTACCGGGCAGGCAGCTCACGTATCTGATTGTGGCCAACATCCAACACTTCCAGTTTCCTGCTGTCACACACCCACTCAGGCAGGTTTTCCAGGTGATTTCTATGAATAAAGAACACAAAGAGGTGCAACTAAATGATAATCTAGATGTAAAGGCTATCAAGTATAGAGCCTCAAGGGAGATACAGATACCTGCAGGAAACAAATCTGCTACATAGCATGTTTTCTATGACATTGTATCATCCCTCCTTCTGCAAGAGCACTACCAGTGCAGTCAAGTCCTGAGTGAGGGGGGCAAGAAAACTAACAGCATTATTATCTGTCTACATGTGCAGTCACTAAGAAAATAGAAAAAACTGCTTCCAAATTATCATGGAACCATCAAGAGTATCAGAATACCAAAAATGAAGTCCTTCCATGGAGAAGAAAATTTCTGAAAAGATATTCACACCCTACATAGTCGAAACATACCTCTTTGATCTCTCATAAATTTAATCTCGAAATCCACTCTATCATTCTTTAGCTATCTCACTGAATAGAACGAAATTTTTTTGGTGTATTTTTAAAGCCAACTGTTTTGCTTTTCTTGCATTTATCTTCACAGAAACTAATCCTTCTGAAAATTAAGGAGGCAAGTTTTTCCAAACACTGCACTGAAAACGTGCAGATAGGCAACTCTGGGGCACTCCTGTATCCTGCCTTAAAGACAAAAATTAGTAGCACAAGATACACGGAGGAGACTGTGTGTATAAGCCTTCACATAACCACTATTTCAGTTAGCATACACAAAAGCAAAACTGATCATCAAATAATAGTCAGGCACTCTCAGATCTGAAGTTCAGGAATCACAAAGCATGAACATAATCATGCACTTGTATCCTTGAGTTTATTCCTACAATAGTCTTGAACTAAAACATGCAATAGCAACCCAATCTCTCTTCTCAGATAGCTTCCTTTCTGATCTCAAGCAGATTTCCCAAATTCCAAGCAAGTCAAAAAGCTAAAGACACTCTCTACCCATTTAAGTTACAATGCCATCACTGAAATGAAGCACAAAAAGGGGTTTGTGATCAAAATCACACATTCTATACCAATTTCACTTACAAGCGTAAATGGAGAACACAGCTCTACAAAGATCGCTTTTCAATAGACCACTTATTTAGTCACACCACTGCGTTACATTTAAGTGCACAATGTGGGTAACTCAGGGTTGACGAAACTTTGAAGTTGATGGCCACTAGCCCAGGTTAACTCACTAATTGTTATGATCATCCGCAATAGCTTGAGTGCTTTAAGCGGGATTTTTAATGAATGAGATTATCACTTCAAATGCAGGTGAGTAATTTCTTAAATAAGACAGCCATTAAGCACATGTATAAATGTTTTCCTGATTCAGTCCTGAAACTGTAAAGCAAACTGAAACACCCCCTTTTCCATTTCTTCCCTTATCCCACCTTCCTCATTAAGAAGAAATTTACCTATGCCTTCAAATGGCAACTGCAGACATCTCTGCAGCAGCCAGGGCTGTGGAGAACAACGATGAGCTGCAGGAGCTGCCAAACTGATGAATAAACTATCAAACTGTCACCTACGCTGAGCTTACGATGCAGACATACCCAGAAAGTAACTCCTGCACGTCTCAGATTGGTGTATGTTTGAATCATAGTCTTATAACTCTGTAAGACAGGAAATACTGAAATCATGGGAACTCTTCTCCTCTAACCATCACGGCACATTTTGCCTTTGGCAGTTAAGAAAAAAAAAAAAAGGGGAATCTATAAAGGGAAGAACTGACCAGTAGAAAACGAGCTCATGCTCTCTGCTCTAACTCTGAAAATCAGTCTTTTCACATCCCAAAGTCCAATTCCTGCCCCCAGTCCCACCCAGTAAGATACCAGTGAATGTCATTGCTCCATAGGAGTGTTTGATGTATATTTCACACATCCAAGAAAAAACACAGTCTTACCTAGAAATATCCATATAAGCCAGGCAATTAGGAACTGGATACACATCAAGGTGAACAAGTTCTAGGGGAAAAAATATATATAACAACAAAAGTGGTGATAAAGATTTGCACCTAAATGACTGTTCCATAAGATTACTTTAAGAGCTAACACCGAGAGATTTCAGAGCAAGCCAATAATCTAAGAAACTTCTGAAGATCTGAACCCCTGTGAACCCAGTTCTGTTTCTTTATTATGTCTTAGTACATTTGCTCTAGTACAATGTACTTGCTATGACAGAAACTGCATAACTGATCAGACTAGAGAAACTGGAGGATTTTAAAAGTTTAATGGCAAATTCTCATTTTTCCATTTTTGTCACAGAGCTGTAACTTCACCTCCACTGCCCTCTGCCCAGAAGAGTCAGTCACAAACCTGCCCTACTTTTTTCCACCGGTCACTAATGGTACAGACATGGGAAGGAAAACTCCCCACTCTGGAACAGTAAGTTACGGGAATACCACAAAATCCTCTAGGTCGTGGTAAGATCCAGAGTATTTTTCAACACATTACATGAGCCTTTGCATGCCTGTGGAGTTCCCAGTTGCAGGCAGCCTTACAGACCTTTCATAGCACCTTGACTACTGCTAGCAATGTTATTACTGAAGCAATCAAAATACAGTTCATAACCTAAGGTTTTTAGGTAGCTAATACTTAGTATTGAGGTTAAAAAAAAACCCAGACATTTATTTAAGCCTACAGAAAAATGCACTAAAATGAAACTGTAACCAGCATCATGGTTTCTTTGGAAGATGAGACTAAAACAAGGTGGCTGAAAGTGCAAAGAGAGGATAACCACAAGAAACAGGAAGACCAAATAGGCAGTTTATTGCAAGATATGGGTTGACTTGGATTCTCAGCCCACATTGAGCAGCACACGCTCAGATTACGTTAACTTTTCTTAGCTACAAAGATGCTGGCATGAATACTTAATGAAGGCACAGGCTTGGATATCACTAAGATGACAGCCTTTTAAAGGCAGTTCAGACTGTTCATCAAGCTCTCTGAGCCTGCATTTTCTTTATTCCATACCGAACTACTCCAAGCAATAAAAATGGTGGTGCAAACTGAGTATTTTAAGTAATAGCAGTTTCCAAGACAGATCAAACAGATGCGATAAATGAAACACAGGAGCTTTTCACCTGGCATTATTTTTATTATCCAATACAAATGAAGTTACTCATGGCTTTTGTAGATTTCTGCCCAAAGTAGGGAGCAAGAAGCAGTAACAAAAAACATATATTGTTTTGGTTTGTCTCACAAATGGCCACTTCTTCAAACTTTCTCAATGCAGGGAGAAGCAGTTAATTTCTTATTGGCCGCAGTAAAGCAACACATTAATAAACCAAAACAAATTACAAACTCAAGACCCCTCCCTACTGACACAGAGATGAATTTCAGCCCAAATTATAAGGTTTTTACAGTTTTTAGACCTCAAAATCAGTAGCCCAGTGTTATTTGAAAGTCACTTCTGAAGCTCAGAACTGCCAGTAGCATGACACAGTACATGTGAAACCCTTTTATCCAGGGTAATGTCAAGAGGGTCCTGATTATGTGCACTGCACTCTGCAAGCATCCCAGAGAGAAACAGGTATGAAAACAGAAGTCAGATGACAACACCACAGCTGCCCTGAAAATGCACTCACCATTTGAGGAAGCATACAGCGCTTTGAGAAAATATCCACTGATTTTGAGGGTTACCAGTTGATTCCTTTCACAGTGTAACACTTCAACGTTGTTAAAAACTGTTGCATCCAGCTCCCCAAGTCTGTTGTCTCTCAGATCCAGTTGGGTCACGTGATGCAGAAAATCTACTTCATCAGCCTCCAATCTCCTAATTGAATTCAATCTTGCAGACAAAAAAGGAGATTAAGTGTAGTTACGTGACAGGTTCCTGCTGGCAAACCAATGCTCACTCTAAAATAAATCAGTTGCACTGCATTAAACTAGCACGCTTTCAGGTTCTGATCAAGGTTGACTTTTAAGATTTTCCCCCTTGTTACGGTATTTCAAAACCAGGATGGATCCACTCCATTGCTTTATCCATCATGACAAAGGAATGATGACACCAAGCTCCTTTCTAAACTACTTTGAAAACTACTTATGAAAAGCTCTGCAAGGAGCTAAGTATTATTGTTACTGTGTCTATAAAAATAAAAGATGATCTGGCTGTTATTTGTGCCCAATAGCTTGGAAAAGAACAAAACCTCTACAGTTCCTGCTGCTCTATCATGAGTATGTGCTGCAAAAGCCTGCAGATATTGGAGACTCTTGCCTTACTGAAAAGATAAATTGAGATTTATGAATTCCCATACACTTGCTTCTCGCCTCCCCATGTTTCACAGCAAGCAAAATTCAGAGACCTAAAAATGGGTGTTGAATGAAAACAAAGCAAAAACCCGAGACGAGTGGGTCTGTCAGATAAAAAGGACAGATTTAATCACATCTTCACTGCAGTGCATTGACATTGCCAATACTCAGCAACTTCCCCAGAAGTTACAACTGAATTAAATTATCTATAACCCAGCAATGTTTGAGTCTGTAGAGCACTCCAAAGAGTTCAAATTCCCAGCTCTGAACAGAACACTAAAATCAGTATACTAACTTCTGTTGGTCCACTAAGCCAAATGCAGATAAGCCTAGTGAAGATAAGGATAAATACCTACAGTTCTGCTGTTGCTTTTGCTTTTGAAGAGTTACCTTCTGTGTAACAGTTGTGTTTTCAGAGGAGTTTCATCTTTCAGATAGAAGTTTTTTGGGTCAGGGACTATCACCTATATTATATTAACACTGCAGCAACAAGAACTGCAGGAATCACCAGTGTCCCAGGTCGTGCTTTGTTTGACCGCCCTAAATGCTTCCACTTCCTCAGAAAAGACTGCTAAGTCATGGCAAGTGCTGCAAATTACATAACACCACCAGAAACATGGTTCAGTGAACTAACACAAGAGATTCATACCCAGGCAAGGAGAAGCCATTTCAACATCAATAATTTAGACTCACTTATTCTTCCCCTTTTCCTAATACCTACCTTAGATCCACATGTTTAATATGAGGCATCCTTTTCAACACCTGTAGGTTCAGGGTGTCCATGCAGTTTCCTGACATACAAAGCTTATCCATGGCAGTCAACTTCTCCAGCACGCCCGGAATGTCAGTGAACTCATTGAAGGACAGACTCACGTAGCTGAGCTGATGCATATGCTCCAATTCCTCAGGAAGGGACTGGAGAAAGTTGCCATCCAGCAAAAATGTCTGCAAGCTATTAGAAGTGGGGGAGGGGAAGGGAGAGTGAAGAGTGACCTGTTAAATCACATTTCCTTCCTACAAACACGCAAATCTGCTGCAGTTACAGTGACATATAATATAAAAAAAGGTAGCAGAAAGAAAAATGTTAAAGAATAATGCTTTAACATCTGCTACAGAAGATATCCACCAAATAATTAAAAGCTTTGGCAACTATGAAATGTAGGCTGTGTTAGTTGTATCTTCAAACATTTCCAAAACTGCAACTTGCATATCAGCTGAAGCACATAAGCAATGAAATGTAAAGATTTTCTTCACCATGAAGGTGATCCTTGTGTCAAATGCTGGGGACTGAAAGAGCTTTGAAGCACAAAGCGTGCTTTCCCTCTATCCACAACTGCTTCCATATGGATCTACAAACCAGTTTGCTCTGAGAACACCCAGTAAGTTTAAACTGTTTCTCATAGCAAGAGTATGCAGAGTCATGAAACTGCTTGTTGCCCTTATTATCAGGCTGTGTATGTTAGGTTTTAAGAGAGTACTTGCTTGTGCATCTCGCCTACAACTGCTGGAATGCTTCTGAGGGCATTGCAGGACACGTTGAGTTCAGTCAGAGTTGGGATACTGCAGACTGCCAGTGGGAAGTCTCCTAAATTATTATTGGAAAGGTTAAGGCTCTTCAACTTTGTGAATCTGAAATGAGATAAGAAAAAATAAAAGGAAACAAGTAAGTAGTTGCCTTGCAATGATTACTACAAGGCAAGTTTGGTTATATAAATGCAAATAACATGAATTTTTAGCTTATACGCTCAGAACAGCCAGAGAAATTACCAGACACTCAAGTTCAACACCCTTTGTAAGAAGTGTTCTTACATTACGCTGGCACAGAGAAACAGGCCCTCCTGAACAACACATTAAATACATTTTCCAGTGAGTAACAAAAGAACAAAACCCTTGCTGTTCCTATGATATATGCCACTTCTGTGGCATTTCACCCTGTACTAAAACATTGCTATTTTCCTGAACACATTTTTTGCTAGTAAAACTACCATTGTGACACAGTTACAAGGTGCAGGAAATTCTTAGTCTATTCAAACACCAAATTTTTGTAGTGCTGCTCAGGTCCAGTCAAGTTTGCCTTTCAACCAAAAATTCTCACTAGAATAGACTGGTTTGAATACAGCTGGGAAATGTGCTGAATTAAAACAGGATTTAGCAAGGTTTCTGTAGTGACAGAGGCAAATTCTTATGCTCTTGATTAAGTGCAATGTCAAAGCTTGCACAGGTGTCAAAATTTTGTCCTTGACATGTCACAGAACTCTTAAAAGCCCCTTGGTTTATCACATCAGCCAACAAAGCAACTTGCATGTGTTTGCCTTATTAAAAATGACCAAAACCATTTGAACAAAAACCCCAAGAAGGGGACAATCCAATTAGCCAGCCTGCAATGTTCAGCAACATTATTATGGTTGCCTGACAACCACTGGGAGGTATGCCTAAAGGCAAGTAAAAGGATGAATGAAAAGATCTGTGTTAGATTCTGATAGACGGGAGGAAGTTTCTTTCCTGGCACAGTTTAATACCAGGCCATTTTATTTGGACTTAATTTTCCCTTCATTAAGGCTCAAGTCGTTTATTTGCGTGAGCAGGTTTTTACATAACTTGGCAAGGGAAGCAAAACTGCACCTATGAGTGCTGCTATTCCACATGAAAGTAATCTCCAACAGCATGTGCCTGTGCATCCATAGTCTCTGCATCAGCCTAGCACATTCTTACCTCTGAGAACTTTGTCCTCCGACCAGAAAACACAGACAGAAAATGCATCAAGCATGAAAAGGTTAAAGAGTTTTAACAACAAAGACTTTTAAATCTCTAGCAGCTACTGCAATCAACTAGCACACACCTTTAGCATTGTCTAAATCAAACTCATGTCACTGACCAAAACTCAGTGTGAAAACGTAAGCAGTGCCTTCCTATCATATTTCAATGAGGGTTGTTGAGCCCCAGAGACAGATTGTGAACACACATAACTACATTTACACGTTTGCAGCAGGCAAGGGAATGCTGTACTCTCTATTGGTATTTTGGTGCAACCATGGTAGAAGAAAAAAAAAAAAGGAAATATCATTGCCAGAGTTATCACAGATTTTGAACACCCTGTGCCATGCTGGAGGCAGAAGTCTGGAACAGAGATGGAGACTTAAGGAAATCTTGCAATCAAATTAGTGCTGCAGGGGGAAAAGTGCCACTGTGCAAAAACAATGACTAATCTATCTCTAAAGGGAGAACTGTAAACTAAAAAGGCGGCTATGGTAAGCTAGCTGATATTAGTAAGGGCTGCCAGCCAGAAAAAAAAAAAAAAAAGTATGTTTTAAATACCACACCTTCACATTCCTCTATTTTGAGAGAAAAGGCTTAAAAATCTTGAACCTAGAACTGAAACACACAATCCCACATTTATCTTGAAGACAACTGTAGATTTAGGCCACAGATATACTGCCTTGAAATTTGGGTTGTTTCTGCAGTGGAACAGCTGTCCCACATCTTCCTCAAAGTGGACTCCGAGGCCTTTAGAATTATTTCTTTTCCAGTATTTAGGTAAGTACAAAAATAGTAGTAAAGATTAAGGGCATATTAAGTCAAAATAATTAAGCTGCTGGAGAAACACCAAAATGTAACCTTTCAAATTTTCAAGTCAACCATGAAAATAGAATGAACTCATTTAACAAATCACACCAAGGCTACAGCCTTTACATATGCCACTCTCTAGTCTCAAAAGGACAGTCTCAGGGATTTTGTACACTAAACAGCCTAGTAGAAGACTTCAAATACAATCTTGAGATAAAATTACAGAAGATCAAAATAACAGAGCAAAGAGGACCAGGGCAGTGGGTGGTAAAGGAAGCTAAGAAATACAATAATTAACTGCAATGCAGTGTCCAGCTTCAAGTTTTTCTGCATACATTCTAGTTTAACTGTCCTAGGTCAAAGCCAGAGGCAGGGGGAATCTCCCCCTCCCCAGCGTATGTGTATTACATCTCTACCACCCTAATGTATGTTGTAATGTGTGCTTATTAACAGTCTTCCGTGAGTAATCTAATTACTAAGGACACAAACGGAAGTGGTTAACAGTTCCTTGCAATATGTAAGAGAAGATGAGAGAGTACATCCAGTATTGGATAACCCAAACAAAAGCTGAATAACGTGTACATCAAAAAATCCACAAATTAAAGTTCATTGTTAAACCACATTTAAGAAATGCTGAAAGACAAACACCACAAGCTTAGTTAAAGTTAAGAGAATAATATAAGACATCTGCCTGGAAAGAGATATTTTCTTCCTCTGTTATAAACGCTTCCATCTACAAAATGCTAAAGTCGCATTTCTTCTCATGGAGCACTGTCAAGTACAGAACATTACTGAGCCAAACTAGCAGGCATTTGCTCGAAGTTAAGATTTAAGCCTACCTCTCCTCTTTGGCCACTCACTTCCAACTATCTACATCACAAATGGGCTGGTGCGCTCCATTACAGAGCACTGCCATGCTGCACATTTAAGATGCTGAATTGGTTATAGCACTTCTTATACCTAAACAGATTTACAGTCAGTCACGGCAGTATCACTTGTAGCATCAATATAAATAAGGCAGAAGTATTTTACAGAGTCAAGTTTTCTGTTGCTGCTCAGTTTGCAAAGTGCCAGGTTTCAAATAGACTTTACAGAGCAATATCTTTGCTGTTTTCTCACATCCAAATCTTTACTCCTATCAGAAGCAGAGACATGCATCGACACTGCTCACGTGGCATTGCCAGAAAGAAGAAAGGGCACAAAATTGCTCGTTTGAGGCATGACAGTATAATAGCCTTCTATCAAGTCCACATATGCTTTCCTTCCTCTTTTTCCTGTTTCCCTGATTCTAGACTTGTTATTTGTTAAGGAAAGTCAACCTGGAGAACAGCATCTCTCTAGACAATGTGCTCAGTTAGCTTACTAAGCTTTCCATTATAATGACCAAAATATAATCACTCACTTCTCTGAGCAAAAATAGCCCTACTTTAAGATGGTGCAAAATGTTGACATGCCAAAGCTTGGGTTTAAACATGCAGTATGACTGAACACTAATTGCCATAATTGAGCCAAAAACCGCCCCTTTACTTAATCCCAAAGCTGCCGCTTCAGGAGTGGCTTTAGTTTGACGTACACAAAACGAGGAGAGGGAATAACGAGAAATTTGTATCACAGCAAAGCAATGAACTGACTGAGGAGCTAATTTCAAATTCAGACCTACCCACTGTGAACAGCAGAGGAATTTCCATTACATGGTACAGCATTTGTGTTCCACTATGTTTGGAGTGAGGGGAATAGTATATTCAAACTGGTCATACCCAATCACTGAAATGCAGCCATGATAGACTCATCTGACAAAACTGGTCTTGTTGTACTCTTACCAAAAAGAATTAAAAAGCAGTATTTTACTACACGTAAAAGAGAAGACATGGTTTCATAAGGGACAGTCTAAGGAAAATCACTTTTCCAGTGTTATCTCCAGTACCTGGGCTATCCCATGACTATGCTGTGGTTACATTTTAAAGCAGCAACACAAGCGTCCCTGACCATTTCTAAGCAGAACTATGGCATTTACCTAGCAGTGCTGTGATAAGTTTTGGAACGGAACTACCGTTTGCCACCTTCTTGAACACCTGCTAGTTTGGCCACTAACATAATGGTGAAGAGTTTTCATAAAAACCTGACACATCAATTTCCTCCTTGAAAATAAAAGGTGCAATTTACTCCCTTTTTTCAGTTGCATCAGATTCCCCATGCACGGCCTTATTGCCTAAAGGAGCAGCTAGCCTAGTGCCAGAAATACTGTCTTAGCATCTCCCTTCCCAAAAGGTGTCACTGTAAAAGCCTTAAATTACTAAGACAATTAAAATGAACTATTTCAGCCCTCTTGCCCTGCTAAACTTGTCGTGGCAGCTGAATAAAGGTTGACTGTTTCTGCAACAACTAGGGAGGTTCACCTGAATGCTTGCAGGTGAAGGGCTTGCCTAACTAAGGTCAACAGCAGCCCTCCCCAGCTTGGGCACAGAAGAGTCTTTGATAGATAATATGGAGAGGAGGAAGGAGGAGTTCTGCTGTTTACCACTCCCTTTCTCTGGAGAGGACTCCTGTTCATCCAGACACAAAGTAGCTCATGTCACACCACACAAAAACAGAGTAAAGTCCATCTCAGGAAAGAGGGTCACTTAGTTTGAGGACAAATATTGATTCTGGTCAACTCAGAAGAATCAGTTTCTTGAGTAGCTGAATGAATAAATGAAAACAGTTTATCTCAGTTTTTTGTTTCCTTCTTCCTCTCAAACTCCATGGGGGAAAAAGCAAAAGAGAAGAAAAAGCAGACTGATAGCTGTAATTCTGGTATCTTCACTACCCTTTATGCTAACACACCTGACCCTATCATCGTGATATTCCTCCCATCTACTTGCACATAAAACTATTAAAGGCAAAACAATTCTAGCAAACAGACTTGAGTCTATATACCGAAATTAATTGGTAGATTGTATCAAAAAACAAACAAACAAACAAACAAAAAAGGAAAAGAGACTACACTACACAAAAATGAATAATCTTAAATCTAGGCAGATATTTTTCAAAATATACAAATAATCACAGCCAAATTCAGACTATCTCCAAACTTAATACAACAATAAAGCTTCTATTATATTACATAGTTGGTAAAAGTACCATAAATACAAGAAAACAAAATGTACGTTTTCTTAGTGAAAACAATCTGAGCCTGTACTCTACTCTGCAGTTCTCAGTTTCTGAGCATACCTAGTGCACACTGCTTTATATGGGGGGAAAGACTGTCCTCAGAGGAAGGACAAAATTCCTAGGTAAAAAAGTGACAATATATTCTCATTCTCTGTACTGGAGATCTATAACTGAAATGCAAAAGCTTTAGCTAGGGATGGGGTTCCAAACTAAAACATATTTAAACACATGAAAAGAAAACCCGTGCTTTGGAAGCCATAACAGAAAGCAGTAGACAAGCAAAATGGAGACTGACACACAATTAATGGATTCCGTAAATATGTTCACTATTTGTTGAAACATTATTTGGAAGAGATACTGCTGCACTTAGCCTTATAGTTCCATTAAAGTGAATCAAATTAATAAGTGTAATTTCTGCTTTTAGACTACACTATTTTTAAAAACGCTATTTTATAGCATATATCTTACTGCCATTTATTTTTCTCATGCTACTATTAAGTTCACTGTTCCAATTTAAAAATAAAAATTAAAAACTCAGTTTACTTCCAACATTAAACCAATTTTGCAATCTTCCCCACTTAGTGATTTGTAGACTTAATTTTACAATTGAAATTTTCTGTAATCAAATATCACTGATTTTTGCCGCGTGTTCACATGAGGGCACCTTCTTGAAATCAGAAAGATACACAGGAGTTAAGTAGAACATAGTAAAGAAGAATCGGAAAGAAAGGTTTTCACTAACAAAACCAAACTCTTCCTTCAATATCTTTACAAGCTGAATCAAACAAAGGCAGTGAAGTTACACAAACAACAATTTCCAAGTGCCATCTTTAATATTATAAACATATTAAAAAATATTCCAAAGATACAGAGATGAGAAAATAAATGTAGTATCAGAATATAGCAAACACCGGATGGGATTTCTTACTAGTAGACCTCTACTTGCTATTAGCAGACCTAGGTTGTCAGTAACATGCCAACTTCTTCTTGCCCTACAGCTCAGATGGCTATGCTTCAGTATTTGATTTAAAAGAGGAGAAACTAGTAAAAACATAAGTTTCCTAGGCTCCAAGACCAATAGAGTGATCTTCCCACACCAGGAGTTCCCAATGGCACTCCATTCTTTGCACACTTCACACATTAGCTGGGTTCATTTAAGTAACAAATGAATTGTAAAAAAACCTTAAACAAACGAAAAGAACAAATAAACAACAAGAGACAGTAAAACACACCCACCCCAGCCCAACCAAAAACCCTTAAAAAAAAAAAAAAAAAAAAAAAAAAAAGGAAGGAAGCTCAAATCTTTTCCAGTGCATCTACTGGCAGTGCCCTGCGGGGCCTGACAAGGGGAAGACATATATTTGACATGTCATAATCCATCCAACTTTCTTCACTAACCTCAGTTTCATACAATCAAAGCCATAATCACAAGGAGTAGCTTCAATGCACTTTGAGGCCAATCAAATGTTAGGTTGGAGACAAGAAACCCTGCTCCTCAATCTCTAGGGACAAGCTAAGACGAACCTACACTGCACCCCAACTTTTAGCAACCTTGCCTGCTGTGTTCGTACTAGTTAGGTTGCTAATACCGGTTCCCCCTCACTGTCCAAGTGTTCTTGGAAGAAAGATTACATTTTCAATTACCTACTTACTGCATAATAGGTTTGTAAGGAGGGCTCAGCTTGAGGATGCCTGAAATCCTGGGTTTCTAGACAAAAATGGCTATCCTACAGTTGGAAGTTGTAAGGGATTTCAGAAACACTTGCAGTAATTCAGAGTCCTGTAAGCCTTCTCATAACCTACAGATGCAACTTCAAATTACTGCCACTAGACCCAAAGAGTTTCAGCTGAGATGCCAGAGAAGGCAGCTCATTTCTAAAGAGGTTCTGGGAGAGAAAAGCTACCAACTGATCTTAGTGTAAAAATTCATATAATCACTGTTAACAATTAACAACCACAATCAGAATAACAATTCATTCTTTAGATAAAACTGGCACGCAAAATTTTATTCATTGTTAAAACAACTTTCTGCCTTATAATATCCCCCTTTTCTTATTTTACTTTTTTTTGAATCTGCAGCAGTCATATATTAAAAATCCAGATACCGACAACTCACTTTTCAATATTAACAAGCAAACAGTGTTACTGATGCCAACCACTTTTTCCAAGAGCACCGACTAAAACAATTATGTATAAATATAAAGCGTGCTCAGCCCAGTGAAGCAGAGCAGCAGTAAATAAAGACTATGGTTTATTCATTTGCTTCAAACCTAGAGCAACAGTACTCTGCAAAATTAGCAAGCCTGCAAGCCTGAACTCTTGTTAGCATTTCAACTGGGGAATCTCCTCTCTTCTTCAAAAGAGAAACATCTTTTCCTATAATTTCAAAAAAAGATTTTGTGAGGGAGAACAAGGACCAACATTTCTTGCTTTTTTCAGCACAAATGCATTTTCAGATGGTTTAGTTGTATACATAGCATGAAATATGTATTCCCACATAAGCAGGAAGAAAACAGAGGTAGCTGCATATACCTTTCAACATTCAGACAGTTCAGTTATGCAACTTCACCGCTGAAGAGCATCTACAGCAACAAAATGGGTTTGAGTGCAAAGTAAAGCAAGTCAAAGGGCAGTTACTGCAGAAAAAGTGCATCAGCACACCTTCACATACCATGTATTGTGCAGAACTAAACATTTTATTCGGAAATACAATAAATTACATTATTTTAAGACATGAAAGAAGTAACTGCATAAAGAAAATTTTTTTTTCCCCAATACATTACTGACAGTACCCACCAAGTCAGTGCATATGTCAGCATCTCATTACTATGATCCAGCTGCTTGCAACCCTACTCAGTGGGATGCTGAAGAGTTTGTATTTTCTTGTGTCTTTGACACACTTGTTTTGAAACCTAGCCTTCATGAGCATTCATTAAATTACCACCTAGAGTGATTTATTAAAAGGACTTGCTAGCACCAAGAGCTGCTTAGCAAGACAAATTTTCCTAGACTGCCTTGATAACCAGATTTTAATCAAACATTGTACCAGGAAGGGTAGGTATATACATGCCAATCACAATCACAGAATATGTTGAGTTGGAAGGGACCCACAAGAATCATCAAGTCCAACCCTTAGCCCTGCACAGGACTATTCTCAACACTCACACCATGTGCTGGAGAGATTCATCCAAGTGCTACTTGAACTCTGTCAGGCTTGGTGCTGTGATCACTTCCCTGG
The DNA here is from genome assembly GCF_022539395.1 of Myiozetetes cayanensis. Classification (NCBI taxonomy): domain Eukaryota; kingdom Metazoa; phylum Chordata; class Aves; order Passeriformes; family Tyrannidae; genus Myiozetetes; species Myiozetetes cayanensis. The sequence goes on along the minus strand of NW_026086604.1, from coordinate 81,819,512 downwards.
GAAGCCTGTTCCAGTGCACAACCACCCTCTGGGGGAAGAAACTTTTTCTTATATTCAGCCTAAAGCTCCCCTGACACAATGTCAGGCCATTCCCTTGGGTCCTGTCACTGGTCACCACAGAGAAGAGATCAGTGCCTGCCCCTTCTCTTCCCTCTCACAAGGGAGTTTCAGACTGCAATGTGTTTTGTTCACAACATCCATTTGGAGCCTTAAATACCTCCAGGTTTGATTCACTGGTGCTGTGCCCTGTATTTGTCTGCAATTTAGCAAATGAGAATTTGGTATAAAAGCAACAGCACCAAATCAGAACAGCAGAGATTTTGTACTTGCTTTGCAGTGGTTTGAAACAACATGAGTGAACAAAAAAGACTTCTTGTTTATTCAGTAAAGTTTTACCTTATGTAACACCTAAAAGATCTGAAAATGTTTTTATGAAATTGGATTGAAAAGAAAAAAAAAGTCAGACAAAACTTGTGTTCATAGGAATGACTGAGCTTCACACAAGTTCTGATACTGGAATTCACTAGTAATTTCAAAAAGAACATGGTGCTCCCCTTTTGCTCTATATTGGTGTGTTTATTCACTGCAGAAAAGCAGTCTTAAAGTAGCAGTCAAGCTGGTTCAAAGATTTTTGGCAACACAAATAAAACTCAAGTTTTCCCACTCTAAAGCAAAGCCAATACTGTGTTTCTTAGGGCAGGAAGAAAAAATGCTTGGGCCATTCCAGGGCCAGGCCCATGCTTTTGCTGCTGTTAGGAGGCAAAAGACAACTGATGGGGCACCGCTTTTTCTAAACCTCACCAGGAACTACCACCTCACACAACCCTTTCCACTGGCACAGCAATGGGAACAGTGCCAGCAGCTTCCAGAAGTTTGTGCCTTCTTGACAAGCTGAAAGCAATGGAGGCAGAGAAGCCTGTTACTCACTGACAGAATAGGACCAGCTCACAGAAGAATCACAGCTCAAAATCACTTCTGCACCACCTCAGGTATATGCCACTTCTCCAGATTTTCCTCATGCAGAATCTCAGAAAACAGGAGAGTTTTATTTAGTCACCTGAACTCCTTCACTCTTGTACGTTCAGGCTCATGTTAGTGAGAAAAATTTTAACGGTTTATTAAGTTGTGTTCCTACAACTGCAGTACCAAGAGAACATTGAACAGAGAATGAATATTGCCCATCACATCTATAAATGCTTTCTAATTCCAAAGAGAACTATCTGTAGGTACATGGACAAAATATAATCAAGTATCTCCTCTACACGTTCTGATATTTAGAAAAGGAAAAAATTATAAAAAGTCATTAAACTATAAGGCATTTGGTATTTGTCCATGTTCATCGCCTAACTTATGCTAAAATTGCACTTGTTATCTGGAGACATATACTGACATTCACAGAACATTTAATCCAGTCAGTATTCCTCTCCAGACTGTGCTCATAAGCTCTTGGAATCACTGCCTGCTTTGTTTGTGAAGCAGACTTGCTGGGTTCATTCATCTTCCATTATGCCAAATTTTTTGTTTTCCCAGAACAAAATTGGAATTATATAAAAATACAACAGCCCGCATAATCCATCTTGTATTTTTCAGTTGCTTTTCAAAAAGGAAGGGATTTAGAAATGTGGTTTAAAACAGTTTGTTTGAACAGGACCATCCACAAACATAATCCTGAGATACTCTGCAATTCAGTTACCACTGAAATTAAAATCACAGTTTTATATTCAGTATGGAAAACACTCATCTTTCTGAATACAGAAAGCCTGCTGATTCCACAGAACACATACATTAAATCATTCAGATCACCACTCATGCTGCTGTCTATCCATTTTTTATATTCTCGTACGAGTTGCAGTGGAAAGAACAATGGAAGGAGATATTTACTAAGAAAAAAGAATTAGGGTTGAGCAAAGTAGAAAGAGGACAGGCTGAATGAATGAAATCAGGCCTTTCTTTGCTTGGGGGATAACAAAAAACTTCTTCACTTAGTCACATGCAGTACTAATCCTACCTAGAATGCCTCCCTTTGATGGGCAGCTCGCTCACCAACTCATACTCACTCACATGAGTCAAAGGCTGAAGAGCTACAGTCTGGCCTCAGCAGACAAAACCACATTCCAAAAACTGCACTTTGGATTGAAAACATCCTCCTATTTACAAGAAAAACATTAAGTTTCTCATGAAAGCTAGTCTGTTTCTAACACACAAAGTTAACCAATTTCTGAAGCATTACAGTCAGGACAATGTTTCACAAGAGGAGGTAGTGATTTTTAGGAAAGTTCCTGCAGATCACGGCTCCAAGGACAGAGGAAGACCAGTAGAACCATACCACATTACCTTTGTAATTCACTAAGCGCTCTATTTGTGGATGGGCTGGGGTTTAGCCTCAGGAAGTTCTGCTTTAAATTGAGATGAGTGAGGTCTTGGCTATAAAACAGGTTGGCAGGCAGGTGCTCCAGGCTGCAGCATGAAAGATCCACTGAGCTTATGCGTTGTGATGCAACCTAGAAGTCAAGTACAACACCAATATGTTAACACTGTAATAAAACAACAACATTTCCTTCACCCCTACCAGCACAAGATAAACTGTTTTTAAGCACAGCAGAAGTCAGTGTCAGCATACATAGCTGATTTAACACAGTGCACATAATCACTGCAAGTTATGCCACGATTGCTTGCTCGGCCTCAGTGCATAAACCACATCCACAGATGGCTAGCAGGGGGAGAAGCACAAAGCCTTGTCAAACTACAATAAGTGAAATGGATTCATTTTCACCAGTGAAGTCATGTGATACTTCACAACCAGAAAAAAATACATATTTGATATAAACTTTACTTTAGTCCTTTGCTTAGCATTGCCTCCTCCAAGTGAGTGGAGGTGAGGGGACAGCAGTCATCACCCTGTCTTGGTTTCAAGGGTCAAAAGTGGGTATTCAGTGGACCGAAGAAAAGAGTTATCCCATTTACATCTTATTGGAGAGAAAAAATATCACAGCAGCAGCAAAGCACTGAGCACTCTTCTCAATGAATTAGAAGACTTGTCTAAGAGTGATAAAAATGTGACACAAACAGAACCGAGATCTGGAGGTTTAACATTATTTTCTAGAAAGAGGAGGGTAAAACAAACACAGTCTGTAGAGGCTAAAAAAATCATACCACCTAGCACCACATCATTCCAAAAAGACCTATAGGTAACTACTTCAAGTAACAGCAACTCTGGCCCTTAACAAATCTCTAGGATACACGTGGGTGAACTACATCCTGCTCCTTTACTTATTTACTAGACTTCATTTAAAAAAAAAAAAAAATCGCCAAAGCAAAACCGAAACCAAACCCAACACTGCAATGCAGAATTCTTATATTTTTCTGTCCAATATTATTAAAAATATCCTTTCATAAAGTAGAGTCGCATATGACAAAGCCCCGCCAGACAGTAATGCAAGGAGGATGTGGGGATGGCGCAGGAACGGTGGAGAAGAAGGAGGAATCAAATGCTAGAAGGAGAGGCATTTTTGGAGCAGGCATGGTTTAACTCAAAGAAGGAGAAGCAAACCACCATTTTAGACTTCTGGGACTGCACAAGCAGTGCTCAAATGGTTACATGTTCTGTCAGCTGCTCACTCTAAAAGAAGCTATTGTTTCATTTTGTCATTGGCACTTTTACTGGCCTCTTATGCTGTGATTCTGGATGTACAAACACTACAGCTAAGGGAAAAAAAGAGCAAAACCACCCCAAATCTCATAGTCAATGCCCACTGACATAAGAGCTTCTCAACTCTGATGAAGGAGACACCACTCAACCTTCTGGGCAGAGACACAACCTCTGCCACAGAATGCTCTGCAACTAGAGGCACTGAGTTTTGCAGATGTAAGTGAAGAGGCTTGCCACCAAAATTTTTTTTTCTTCTTCTCCGATGCAAGGTACACAGGCCTCAGGATAAGTGGCTGCTATTATAAACACACAGCAATAAGCTTCCAGGGGAACAGACGGTGCAGTGTTTTTTTCCAACACGATCGTTAATAATCCAGTCCTCCCACATCCATTAAAACGCTTGAATTTTGTTACTCAATTAGTTCAGTCCTTTTGTTACTGTAGCTACTATTTTTCTTGCCCTTGTAGTATGAGACAAAAATTATTCATAGGCTATACTGAGCAGTCATTTCTAAACACTAGGTATTCATTCTGCTGTTCACAGTGCCAGAACCTGCCCAGTACAGTACAGTTCTCATCACACTGAAAACAAAAGGGATGAAAAAGTGTTGACACCTGTTAAATTAAAAAGGAGAATGTTTAATTTCAGGTGTAATGCTTATATACATTGTTGCTCCAACTACATTTTTGGAACAAGTGATATGAACAGCAATAAGCAACCCAGAAGTGCTTAGCAAGGCATGTTACTCTAGAAATATCTAAAGTACCAGACTGGTAACTCTGAGTGTGAATCATAACAACACAGCCAAACAAAATCAAATATCCAAATTATACTGTTGCCTTAAAAAAGGATGCAAATGCTATCTTAAAATCATCAAGCCCTGTGAAATAAATCTAGCTAAAAGTAATTTTGTTTTTTACAGGTTGTATGTACTGGTTATTTTTTATTTACCTTTTTTTAAGGAACACTAATACAAAGGATTTAATTAATATTTTCATGCAATTGACAAATACTGAATGATGCCTCTACCAGAGGGATAATTGTGAAAGTTAAAAACACTTTTTAAAAGGTGTTAGTTCTGGAATCACCTGTAATTTTATCAAAGTCTTGTTATCAAACAGTACTCCAAGAACTAACTTCTGAATTGTTACAAGAAAGGCTCATGTAAACACACAGTTATTCTCACAGGCAGGGATAGACCTTGCTCTTTCTATTGCTCAATACTGCTCTATAACAAATTCCTGCAAAATAGAACAAGATGAAAAAAAAAGAAGAGCAACAAAGGAGAACATCATCTTAACAATACTTACTTTCGTTCACTCATCAGAAACTTTCACTAGTTAAATATTGAAATGCTGAAATTACATTGTTCTTAAATCAAACAACAAAGGACTATTTCAATTTTGCAATTGTCTTCAATTGACTTACATGCAGCAAGACTGTGCATATGTGTGTTTGCTATTGTTTATTAAGAACAAAGACTTTTTTCTAAAAGGTGATACAGTTTTTTAATAAAGCACTGGGCTTCCCTGACTCACTGGGGAATCACTGCAAAGATAAGCTGATTAAAGGCAAGAAAACACTGAGTAGAATATCACTCGCATTCAAAGAATAAAAAGCATCTGGAGAAAGAGACATTATCTGCAGAAAGTAGGGTTTCCACTGAAAGAAAAAACAAACAAACAAACAAAACCAAGGCATTCTGCTGTAAATAAATACCCCAACAAGTTATCTGGGCTGAGTTCAACAGACCTATGCTTCAACAAAAACAGTGAAGAGAGTTGGCGTGGTAGCACTGCTAGAGGAAAAGGCTTTGCAGAAAGACATAGAGCCTGCATTAAGCACTTCTTATGGTTTTGCTTGGTGTTTTCTTCTGGAAAACAATTTTAAGTATAGCTGTTTGATATGCTTTACATACATATAAAATATAAAACCACAAGCAGCACAAGTTCACAGCTCCCCAGGCAGAAGAAACCACTGCCCATACTAAACCCTTCTTAACATATCCTAAACTGCATACAAGCTTAACACTTATATCACATGAAACCACTGTTGCATTTCTAGTATAACAACGTTGAGGAAAAGGCTGGGGCAATGACCTTCTTAAACATGGTGTAGGACAACCTCTCAGTCACAGCAGCATGAGCCGCAGAGTCAATGCCCATCTTTGCCAGAGAAGCAAGACAGGCAATGGTTTGACAACAGTGTAGCTTAAACAGAAAGCAAGATCTTGTACTTTTTAAAACCCACTTCTCAGTTGGGATGTTTATTCATCCAAAAATATAAAGGAACAATATGAAATACACTGCTTTCTCCATTCTCTGGATATGGTTTTTAAGCACTTTACAGTCAATCACTGTATTGCAATGTCCTCCATTATAATCCCAGAGGAGCAGTAATGGGATAAGGCCACATTCAACTTTGCACATCAAACTGCAAAGTCCAATGCAAAGTGGTTTTTTCCCCCTGTTCCTATTGCAACCTCTGTTAGGCATCCTGGTCCTACCATGTTATAAGTTATTTTTTTCAGTCTCCATATGAGTATGTCAAACTGAAATGCAGTTTTGAAGAAGTGGTATGCAACTATAGCACATGTACTACAAAGAACCCTGGATCTACCCATTGCAAACACGAAAAAGCTGTCATCGTGCTTTCAATTTTCCCCCAGCAGCAATGAAATACAGCTTTGTTCTGTGCATATCACCACAAATAATGCTGCCGAAGAGCACTCTCTCCTCCCTTGGGCAGTATGCCTTCTGCTCCTCCCCACCTAAGAGTTGCATATGTGCCAAAGAACTAGGAGTTTCCCAAATATGAAAAATCACTTTTAAACATCTGTTATTTGTGCCACGATAGCACTTACAAGTATAAACAACAAATCAAAAAAACTAGAAGTACCTTAAATAAAAAAGGTTCACCAAGGCGTTTTGATTTTAATTTTTTTAGTTTTTATATTTAAAAAGGAAACAATATTTCAAGACTTGTAAAAGTATGGTATGAGTTCACTGTAAATCTTTAGCAGTTGGCAACAAAAATATAGAAAAATACTTGCACCAACCAATATTCTTGCTGCTTCTTGCTAACAGGGCTAAAAAACCACTTTGCTTTGTCCATCAGTATAATGACACCTCTGTCACCAAGCTATGCAACAAGACTGATTATCGTCTTTGTTTCAAAACCTTGGCTATACTACAAAAATGATCTGTTGCTGACAATGGATGTCAGCAATGGGCACAGCTGAACCCACTTGTTTGGACAAACACAGGCCTTGTTTACACAAGGACATCTTTTGGTGGGACCTGTGGTGTGAATTTAAACCAACGTAATTATGTCTTTTTCCTGTTTACCATCAACCCACTCCCTATAGCTCTATTCAGATAAGAAATTACTGCTTAGGACTTCAACAGAAGACAAAATAACTAAACAGCCCACACTGTACAGGCAGCCAAATTCCCAGTCTGTTTGAACTGAGCTGACAATGTTAAATTATACCTGCTGTAGACATGCTAATGCAAAGGGAGTGTAATCTTTCTCCTTTAGGATTTGTTTCTAAACAGTTTCATAATTATCACATCCCACTAATGCCTGCAAAAGGCTTAACTAAACAGTGATACACTGGCTTGAAATACCTAAACTAATTTAGAGCAAACAGGTTCTCCTCACCTCAGAACCAGCCTTGCTTCAAATCTTAATCCTCCTTTCTATTCGAACATCAAAGCCCCACTCAGCAGAGAGGCCTCCCTCTGCTGAGCTGAATTCCACAGCCAGGAAACACATTGGTGCCCTCAGCCACAGCCAAGAGCTGAGAAACTGCTCAGACTGGTAAACAAGCTAATGCCAAAAATGAAGGAGGCTGGGGGAAAAGGAATAAAAACGTTTGCTTTTTTTTTAAAGTCATATATTTTCATTTTAAATCACAACTTTGAAACTGGTGCAACCCAAGGGTGTAAAGGTACTTTACTGGCTTTTCTGGCCTCTTCTTTTTGTTTTCTTTTAAACACTAAATTAGATGCACGATAACTCAAGCTAAGGGCTTGCTTAGAAAATAATCTCAGCAGAGGCTTGAAAGTGCATCATCCAGATTCCCAAATTGAACAGGCAATGCCATAGGAAAGAGTAGTAAATGCCTACTAAGAAGAAGGGCAGGAGCACATGCCAGCATGGTAGCATTCACAGGGCGCACACCTCTCTCTCCCCATCTCTCCTCTGCAGCTAATGCAGCCAAAAGCCTCTGGTACAAACACCTCACACCAGCAGGACTCAGGGGCACAAATATTATTTAACTTGTCCCCACTCTGCTCTCCGTATCTCTGAACAAAGTTTTACATAGCACGCAGAAATAGCTCACTTCTACCTTTAGCCCTTGTGCAAACCTCTAACAACGTAACTGAAAATAGTACTAACAAACTAATGTGGGGAGGGGGAAATGTTGAAGGGATTAACCAGAAGTTGTGCTCCTTTACCTTTTGTGATAGGAGTCCAGAAAAAAATTCATTGACGTGAGAGTCAGTGTCCCAAGTTTAACATCAAGATCTTGAAAGCAACAATTTGTCAAAAAAAGTGACATTCGTCACCTGTCATTTGGAAATGCTGGGTATTATCTGAAGTCATTACCAGAGTATGAGTATTTTTGTTCCTCCAGAATGAAAAGTGCTCTTCTTTTAGAGATCGTGTAGTGATATCAATATTACAAAGGGAACAATATTAACACTGCACCTTGGTGGTAGTCAAGCTGAGATGTTCACACCCATAAGATCCCTGCAAGGACAAGGTTTAAGATGCAACTTGGAGTTAAGGGACAGTAATTAGCGGTAGCATTAATCTACTTATAATTCAGGCATGTGAATCTCCATTTCATGAAGCAAGGAATATTAACATCCTTAAAACATCTTGACTGAAAACAATTCATCTGTAAATACTGCAAAAGAGGTGACAGTCTCACAAAAGTTAGTTCTTCTTACCATTTCTCTTAGATTTTTTTTTTTTTTTGTAAAGACAAGCTGCCGTACTGCCAAGCAAGCAGACTTCACAATGAGCAGCCCTCCAGCAAAGACTTTCTTTCAGTATTTATTCATTTCAGCATTTATTCATTTCATCATGGGAAAACCATGGAGCAAATCTTTATGGAACCAATTCTAAGGCATGGAAGACACTAAGGGGAAATCACAACTGACCAATCTGGTGGCCTTCTATGATGGAGTGACTGCTAAGGTCAACAAGGGATGACCTTAGCCAGACATGAGCCAATAGTGTGCGCTTGCAGACCAAAAGGCCAACTGCATCCTCAGCTGCACCAAAAGAGGGGTGGCCATTAGGTCAAGGTAGATTATTCTCTGCCTCTACTCTGCCCTTGTGAGACTCCATCTGGAATACTGCATCCAGGTCTGAGATCCTCAACATAAGAATCATGTAAACTTGTTCAAGCAGCTCCAGAGGAGGGTCACAAAGATAAAAGGTCACCCAGAAAAGCTGTGCCTGCCACATCCCTGGAAGCATTCAAGGTCAGGTTGGAGGGGGCTTTGAGCAACTTGGTCTAGTGGAAAGTATCCCTGCCCATGGAATGGGTTTTGGAACTAGATGGCCTTCTAAATTTATTCCAAACCATTTACTATAGATTTCAGATTCTTGCCAGTGAGACTTCCACTAGATGTTCACTTTCCTGAGTATCCCAAGTCCCATGTAGAGGGGGTGGTAGGATTTTGTTAGTTTGTGTTAAATAAGAGGTTGTGTGAGTTCCTCAGTTTCTCATCTAGGTTCTCCAACCCAGCAGCATCATATGGATTAATTCTACAATCAGATGAAGACAAATTCTACAGATGAGATGAAGTCTTTTAATGCTTTTATTTCCCTGTAACTCACAAAGGCCTTCTGACCCAAGTGTTTTATAAAACAAATAAGCACAACTACAGCTCTACTGGCTGGGGGCCTAAAACTGGTCTCCAGCACTTGTTCTCTCTTCTCCCTGGAGACCTTTATCCTTCTCCACTGACTAAGGAGAGCACATGTCCCTAAAATTAGTTTTTGCTAATAATTCCTCTCCTTTTTTCCTTCCTGCTAGACTTTGCTTGGAAATGCTCTCAATGTTACAGCCATTCAGTGTCAAGACTGACTCTGTTATCACCTTATACGTACCAAAGTATTGTGCAATATGCCAGTCCTGTCAATCCCCTCATATCTCATGGGAGCTGCTCACTGCAGACACTTGGTTCTCCCAAGCTTCATTACAAGCAAAGCAACATTCCCCTACTCATTTCTACCTCTTCATCCCAGAGATGACTGAAAACACTTTGAAATCCTTCTGGATTGAACATACTATAAAAGGTTACATCTGCAACACCTCACTGAGCTTTTAGGCAGTGCCTTTCCTGTATTTATTCAAGAGCTGCACAAATTCAGCTTCAATAATATCAAAACCTGATTTAGAGACTTCAAAAGATGGTATTTTAATGCTATTCCAGATGTGTGGTCAAATACCTAGTTTTCTGTTCTCACTCTTGGCTGCAATACTTCAGTAGCTCTTATTAACTGAAGGCATCAAGTCTAAAACAAGAACCACATACTCTCTACAATGAAAAAAATCTTGAAGTCACCAATACACCATTTTGGAATCAGCTGAACTATTCTGCCATGCAAAACTAAGCAACTGAGCCAAAACACCAAGCTTCCCTCCTGAGCCATTAAGACAGACTACACTGAAACACACTCAGAAGTTCATATCCAAAACATCAACCAACTTCTAACAACAAAAGGCACAAAACAGTAAGTTTTGCAGGGAAAGAGAAGGAGGAACACTTTAAAGTGTTATCATCAAAAGAGAAACAAAACCGGCTTCAAGTTTGCTTTGCCTAACCTTCTGCTTTCACACTTAAGATGACAAGGAGCCACCCACAGCAAGAGCAACTAGAATGACTGCAGAGCAAAGGCACGAAATATTGAAGATTTTGCACACACAGAGAAAAGGAAGTCAAGTTCTGTGTGGAAACCAGAGGTTTGTTTATGTTTGAATACTTGTAATCACTGCCAAAAGGAAGTTGTGGGTTTATTTTTAGGGATCTATTTTTAGACAAAGTATTATCTCAATATTGTCATTTGATGGTATTAGAGGAAAAAACGGTTTCCTTGTACTAAACTTAGAGTCATCATGTTTCCTTGTAAGTAAGGATCACCTCAAAAAAAGCCCTCACCCCCAGAAAAAAATGAGAAATCCTTTCAGGGTTCTCTTGTCTTCATTAGATGTTGAATCAACTTTCACAATAGGCTAATGGTGCTGCTTAGTCTCACAAGTGTGAAGAAACCCAAATAGCTACCCTCAAAGAAAACAAGCCTTGGTTAAAGGCTATTTTCAAAAGATGCCACTGGTGTTGCTGGTACACTAAACTCATTTTTAGGTCATACTAGCCTAGAGACTCATTTTCAAGCCTACAAGCCTAACAACAAGAAACAAACCAACTACTGCACGATCACCTTCTCAGAAGCCAGCACATCCCTGACCTCCAAACTGTCCCCAGCACACACAAACATGGCAGCCCAGAATCACAATGGCACATTTAAACACATGGACTAAGATTATTAGGCTAAAAGAAAATGTCAGAAGCTCCTAACTGCAGCACAAATAGTCTGTTTGTTGCACACAACTGCTCTCTATAGAATAACCAAAAATGATAACCAACAGCCAAAGGTAAAAAAAAAAAAACTAATTTAGAAATTCAGATTGCATAGAAACTAGGGCAAAGTTCTCCATAATATTCCTCCATAAGAAGGTTATCCTTTGCTTACAAGGCTAAACAGATACCTGGAGAGGAGACAGTGCATCCAGTGACTCAAAACTATGAATTGGCAGCACTGTAACAAGCAGTATCCCAAATAATTTAAAATAAACTACTTTATCCTTGCATATGATTTCTCATTATGCTCACCATTGGTGCTGCTCTGTGGTCAAGGCTTTGGAAAAAAGGTATTCTGAACTGGTTTTGACAAGCATTAGAAATGCCTGTCCTTAATGCCTTCAGAGACAACTGAGGTTTGGTAATACAAATCGCTGCAATGATGAACTGTGTAAAGACCTAACAGCTCATTATAGTATTTAGAAACACATATGAAACAGGTCAATCACCTAGGGGACAAGGTAAATACAATGTAGGGCAAATTTAACCATGACATTAGTGGCCTTCAAACCTTCTTAATAGACCGGAGGCTGTATTTTGCATTAAAAAGCTCTGCAAATTCTGTGTTCCACAATGAAGCTGCTATGGAACTTTCTCACACAGCTTTTCCTTGTTGACCATGGCTGATGTGAGAAAGTCAGACATTAATATCTGATAGTATCTGAAATAAAGATGAAGCTATATGCACAAGTGCATATGACTTATTACCCATCATTTTAATTAATGAGAGAATCTTCTGTGCTAAAGGAAAAAGCAGTCCCATGGTTGATTATCTTTCCCTGTCTCAAAGGTAGATGATGCACAGTTGAAATGCAGGTACATCTTTAGCAGTAATGCTCAACCGTTGCTCACTGCATTTCCTCAGCACCATTCCAGTAAAACAAATGGACAAGCTAATCATCTTAGTCTCCCATTTCGGAAATGTATTTGCAGAACTGCAAAGTTCAAGAATTGATTTTTAATTTCTATAGAATTTATTTATATAAGTGTGGTCTGTAACACCAAGCGTGTAGTCAGGACTCAAACGTTTCCTCCTCACCAGAAATAAAAGTCCTGTTACTAGAGTCACAGATCAGCTTTGTCCTCTTTACAGAGTCCATACTCACCTTTCATAACAGTCTCTGAACACAATTGCCAAACTCGAACTAGAAAAATGACCAAAAGACTGAGGCAGATGGTCAGAATCAGATAACTTAGGAGGAAAAAAAACCACTAGAAATTATGCTGCTGCTTCAGGTAGATCTCTACATAAGTTGAGGAAAGACAGATTACAGCTGCAGAGGCTCCTGCATTACTTACTTGTACAGTATATACTAAATTCAAATGTGTTCTTATTTTCTGCTGATTTCACAGTGCAAATAAATGTATGAAGAGAGCATTCTGCACTGACGCAAAAGGAATAAGGTCAATATGGTAGCACACCCTTCTCCCTTAAGTTTGCTATTTGTGCTATTTTTAGCACTTTTCAAACATAATGTACACTGACATCATAATTTAGTTTTTCTCTTTTCACAGCAGGGTAGGGTTGTCTGGAACACCACACACTTCCACTGCAGACTTGAAGACAAAGGTGACTGAAACAGGGAAGGGAAAACACAAAGGCTCCCAGGAGAAAACTCTTACGTTTGATAGGTTTTAAACCAAGGACCTCTTTCTGCATATTCTCTGTATTTTAAACAGGAGGTTCTTTGTGTATAGGCACCTAAGCCCCACACAACAACTTATTCCCCACTGAACATGATGTCACTACAGCCAGAGATGTCCAACTCCACCCAGATGCAGTCAGTGGTGTGCCTGTACATCTCTACCTACCTACACATATGGTGCAGCCACGCACAGGTGGCTTATGCGAGGCAGCCATGCATTATTTATAGTCCTTGTCTCTCATTGCCTCTCTTCCTCTACCTGCCCTGCTGAACTGAGCACTAAAGCAGGAAATAATTGTAGCATGAAGCTGTCGACACACTTCCTGCTCTCCTCCAGCCCAGAGGAGAGAAGTCCTGCAGGGTCAGACAACCCATCTCGGCATGCCCAGTGGCACACTCTATTTGAAGAAGACAAAATTCTGTGATATGTCCTGGTTTAAACTCTGCAATACTGAATTTCCAAGGCAGATATTGACATACCATTTTAACTCTATGCCTTGGAACATAGAGGACTGCTAAGCCTTTTTTACTCCAGCCAAACTACCCATGTCACGAAACATGTCATGTCATAGTTGCAGTCAACACTTACAACAGCCATTTCACATGTTGAAAAATGTTTAGCTTTAGCTGTTAAAAGTGTCAAACAGCAGGAGCTTGCCACCACATCCCAAATAGAAGATCCCAGCAACAAGTTCCACCACTCCATAACACCTTACATAAACACCTCTCTCTGTTCTACACTAAAGCTGTAGCTATTTAGTTGTTGCAAGTGACAAATGGGGAAAGTCCTGACCATATTCTCCTTATTGTTATATGCACATTCTTTGCCCTGTCCTTCTTATTTGACATTCAAGTAGCAAACAGTGGCAGATTTGCTCTGCAAGTAATCGTGCCAGTTCCAGAATCATCATGACAACTTTATGCAGACAAAATTCTTTAAAGCCATGAAAATGTTCCTTTCTTTCCCCTCTGCTCCCCTTCCGAGTTGCATAAGCTTATTTTTCAACATTTGGCAACAGAACGAACGCATTAGATCACAAAGGACCAAATCTGTTGTTGTTGTTTTCCTTTTGAGCTTCCCTAATTAGAACTCCAGTTTTTGGAAAGTAAAAGGAAAGAACTGAACGGTGGTATAGAACTATCAATATTAACGAACAAGACACATTTCCAGCTTTTAAAAATATTCTGTTTGAGACTAAATCAGCATATCTAAAAGTGACCTATTTGGAATAAGTATGTCACCAAGTTCAATATTTAGGTCAGTATTTGTGCAATAATTCCAGTTTGTCCTGAAAACAGGAGTTCTGTTCACCTCAGAACACACACATACAAGAAAACTAATTCTAACACCTATTCACAAATTCCTTCCAAAAATTTACTGGGGCAGAGCATGAGAGATATCTTGGTTATAATAGATTTCACTGTTAGAATGAATCTGATTATACAGGAGTGATGCTCATTTTTAATTAAACTGAAACCAAGCCTCTGCAAACATGAATTCAAATCTTCTTTTGCATACACATATTTATTGCAGGAGTGATGCATTAGGATTTGTCTCATTCTGAAACACCACTAAAAAGTCAACATTGCCAATATTCTGTGACGGAGAAAGACTGCAGAGCAAGCATTTTTTGCAAAGTCTCCTTTCAAGATGGAGCTTGTTATTTAAAAGTTAAAATAACATCATCTTCTAGCTCTTTTAAAGAATACAGAAGACAAACGTGAATATTTTTTCATCGTTAAAAACTGAATTCAGCAATTTTAGTAAAATACTTTTACGAGGGATTTCCTTCTGCATTAAAATTTATAATTAAAGCTTTCATTACCCTAGTAAGTATCAGAACCCTCAGTTTCCAGCAGCTCACATTGGGAACATGAAGGACTGCAGAAAAACCACCACTGAACATAAGTAAACACACAAATGTCACTTTCAAAACAAGTGCCATTGAACAACATCTATATTTAAAATACAGTCTTAAATACTATACATAACAACTCAAAAAGGTGCAAGTACTATATACAAAACCATAACTGAAGAAGAATCTGTAAGCATCATGTGACCTAGCTCCTAATCAGCAACCAGAAGCTCAGACTTTGAGAGCCATATCATTTCCCTTCCTAAATTTGCTTGCCTTTAAAAATACAGCACTTTATACAGTATTTTCTTGGTTAGTAGTAATATTTCAACAGCTTTGAACTTGAGTAGTTTCTAAACACCTTAGGCAGAATAGCTCATATAAATTGTTGGGTTTTTTTCCCAGCATAAGAATGTCAGCTTGCCTGAACTACAGAGCTGAAGATTAAAACTCATTTTTCTATACATGTAAAACTCTCATTTTTCTAAACATGTAAATCAGATGGGTTGCACCTTAAAACCAAGTACTTGGACACAAACAGCATCAGCTGGAGGACATTTGAGTAGCTTTGCAGCATTTCTAGTTTACTTGTTTCTGTTCTTCAGAAACAGTGTTACTGTGCAGCACTGCCCACAGGACTGCCTTGCATACTATCATGCTCGTCTGTGTTTTTCAATCTAAGGATAGGAACTCCAAACATCAAAAAAGCAACTTGAAGTGGCAAAGTATTGTTTCAAAATCCATGAATGCAGAACACCAAGACTCAGGTTTGAGGGCTGAGGAGTTCGGGCAAATGCTTAATTTTTAACTTGAAGCACGTTTTACCAACTAAAAGAATAGTAAAGCAAGTTTCTCCAGTTCTGATAGTCTGAAAAAAACACTTGAAACTATGTATTTTCTTTCTACTCTTACATAAGAAAAATGGGAGGTTATCATGAGTGCATGGGGATATGTTCTCATGCTGGCTATCGTCCCGATGCTGTTAGTCATTTGGGTGAACCAGAAAGAGAGAAGCACAGCATGGCACAGAACAAGCTTATGCTGCCAGTAATTCAGAGGGGGTTTCTGGCCATTTATCTCTGCTTCTGAAGTTCATTGTTTTCCACTGTTTTCCTCACTCATTAGATTTGCCTTTCATTTATCTGATGTCAAACCCTCTGGAGATGAAAGGGCACTACTGTCCCAGAGAGAGCCACAAAGCGGCAAGAACTCAAAAACCTGACAGACCGTGCCTCACCGTCTCATAAAACATGCCTTGGGGATTTTTACCTTGAGGCTTAACAGACCTAAGCAGATATGCCTGAACAGCTTCTTTAAAAAGAATTTTGAAACTTACTAGAAAAAAAACTTAAAAGACATTTTAAATGATGCCTGTGTTGGGAGGTGCATTCGTTACTGCTCAGAGAAAATCCAGCCTCTTAAAAAAAGCCCACAGTCAAGGTTCTATCACTGGCAGTAGGCTGGATAACACATTATTGCAACCTCAAAAAGACAAAATAGATCTAGTGTGACATGAATGCCTCTAAGTATTACTACATAAAACTAAGTTGCTTTAACATAGTAAAGAGCATGGACAGTCCTATCAAGTATAAAACTAATGAACCGTTTAGGCCCAACTAGAAAACCAAAGAGAGAATGCTGACAGAACAGCAGAAGAACTCATGTGGTAAAAAAATATGAAAATATAATGGTTCAAGATATGCAAATTACTTTGGAGAGGATTTATTAAAAAGGCAGCAGGGTTTAAGAGACAAAACAAGTAACTGCAAAAACCACCTTTCAACAACACAAAGTGCAACTGAAGATTCAAATGAAATAATGCAGGCCCTAAATTCTCATAGTTATTTGTGCTCTAAGCACAGTATAAAATTTGCTTTACAAAGGTTGTAGTTAGTAACTTTTTTTCACTGACAGAAAATGATTGCTTATAGCTTATTTAAAAAAAAAAAAAAAAACAACCAAACAAACCAACAAAACAGTTATAAAGTTCATGACAGTCAACCCAGAAGAGGGAATGTAAAGCTGCATGGAGAAGACTGAACTACGAACATCCCTTTCAGGAGGGAGTCAGCACTATTCTCACCTTTGATGCTTGTCTCAGCCAGCGCAGATATTCAGTGAAGTTATCAAAACAAATGTAGTAGGTCTGGCTTTGAGGTCCAGAGGAGCTAAATGCTAAACAGTGCTGGTGCTTTTTCACTTCTTCCACCTACAGCAGAAACACAAAACTGTTAGTCAACAAGAATCGAAAGCCTCTTTGCAGAACTACCCAGGGCAAAGCTGAAGTGAGTCCAAGAGGAACTCATCAAGTAGAGCTGGACTAACCATCTCAAACACTCAAGCTGGATCTTGGCTGTCAAATATTCCCAAAATCTACACAGGCAAGGAATGAGAATAGAAGGACAACAGAACTAAAAGAGAAAACCACCAAAACCATCAACCTTTTAATAGAGACAGAACACCATAAAAGGTTGGCCAGTGAAATACATTTAAGGTTGTTTTTATGCAACGTAAAAAAAATACAATTTATACTCCTGCTTATTCAAAACAGGCTTAACAAAATGCTTCTCTTACAGCCCAATTAAATACTTTGGCATTTCTCAACTTGCTAAAAAACACCCAGAATACATCATTCTGCTACCATACACGAGAAGTCCCACACAACTTATGGTCTTCATGTCTCAGCACAGCATTCTGGAAAGCCTTTGCAAACCAGGAAGTGCAGAGTATTTATGGGGTTGAGGAAGAATATTTTTTGAGCAATAATTTAAAAAAACACTTAGTTCTGTGCCAAGCATCCTCCTCCCAAGCTTTGTCAGCAGAAGCCCTCAGTACATTTTTCTGAGCTTAGTTATCCTTTTCTTTTAAAATTTGTTGTCAACTTTCTGCTTAACACAGTCTGCATGTTTTACATCACACAAGGCATATCTGTGCAAAAGCAATTTAGAAATTCCATGTTAAGCAATTAAAAAAGGTACATAACCTTTTCCCTTTTTAAATTCAAAACTATATATATTTTCCATCTCAAAGAGAGGGCCAATGGGAACCTGAATCCCATCCTCTCCAGCATCCTACAACCAGGAACACAATTCACTGTCAGGAGTTCACACATTGTTGCTAAAAGAGGACAATGTCTCTGCCTCATTATCTCCAGGGAAGAGTTGAAGAATCATGCGAAGAATCATGAAAGGAGACAGGAAAAACAGCTCTTGGAAGGCAGCACTACTTTTCACATTGCTAGTATAGAATATTAATAAATCAACTCTAGTCTGCATATATAATATTGCAAAGCTTGTTCCTCTCCCAGTAGCTTTTTAGAATTCAACTTACTGTATGTGAAGTAAAGGAAGATTACTTTGGGTGTAAATTCATCCTCAAGCTAATGATTCTCTTCCCTTTACCTTGGCTAAACAAGCCAAATAGTGTAGTGTCCTGAAACACTGTTTAGGTTGAAATAGTAATGTAACCTTACTGTCTTCGCTACAGTTTCACAGCATCACAGCATGGTTAAGATGGGGAGGGATCTCTAGGGGTCTTCTGCTCCAGCAGGGCCACCTACAGATGGTGGTCCATACAGTTTTTAAATATCTCCAGGGGTCATGAAGAATTCATCACCCCTCTAAGTAACCTGTGTCAGTACTCTATCACTGTCACAGTGGAAAAAACAAACAAAACAAAACAAAACCCAAAAACAAAAAAAAAAACAACCCTCCTTGTGTTCATTTCGGAACTCCTGGGTTTCAGGTGTAATCAATCAGAAAAAAGTCCAGGTTCAGCTTTCCACAAGTAAAAATGTTTCCTGCTGTTAGCTTACAACAGACCAGTACTCAAACAATGCTGAACACTCAAAACTCCCCAATGTTCAAAATAAGCCCATACCCTTACTGGTTAATTTTCAGACCTTAAGAGTAAACCAGCATGGATAAAACATGGATGAGCTGGTGTGGCACAGATCATACACAACAGCACTGTATGTATCCTTTAGCTGTGTGCTATTGCACGTATAAAGCACCTAACATTGCACACAAGAGAAAGAAATTGATTGTGCATCCATTACTTCATTGTTTTAATTCAAACATCCAAAATTGTTGAATGTGACTGACCATAATCAAAAGTCATTCATATACTATGAAAATCCCATTCACAGAAACAAGCTTTCGAGGGGTCAGAATAATCCTGATTGAATGCAATCTTCTCTGTGTAAAGAGGTAGGGGTTAACCAAGCAAATACATAAAATAAAATATCTTACTTTTCCACCAATTAAAGGGAGAACATGCATCTTTCCAGTCTGGCTTTCTTTTACTGATGAGACAATTAGGCATGTTCCACAAAGGATAGCTTGGCGTCTTGTCCATCTGTTGACTGGCAAATGTATTTTCCCTTTTCGAACGTTGTACATTCCTGAGAGCTGAATCCGTTCGGAGCTGCCAATGCTGTGGGGCTTTCCTGAAATAGAAACAAAAGCAACCACTTAATCACAGAAAATCTTTGCCTCTTTCACTTCAAGTCATCCTGAGACTTTATCAGCAAATTTTCAAGCTACCAACTGCGGCATGACAAACGCAGCTTCAATACCACACAAGCAGGTAATTTAATATCAGCTTCAGTACAGACTTCTTTCGCAGGGGAGAGGTATATGGCAAGCTGGTATCATGAAGAGCAGATCACATTAAATAATCTGCAGTAGTCACAGAAGTATCAATTAATGGTACCCATCTTCTCTATGGAACGTGGAAATCAAATGCTCATCTGCAATAGTAAGTAATTGGTTACTGCTGAGTTCATATTGCCTGCTTGATAACTGCAGAAGTGGGTGATGTACTGCATGCTGACCTCTATCTTTTCACTTCCATGTCTCTTCTGGCTATAGTTCAGGTTGTGTTTTGAATAACTTCAATAGCTTCCCAAAGAATTCAGTTCCTACTTTCCCCAGTCCACCCTGTTCAGTCCAAACCCCACAGCAGACGTTGTACACTCAGCCACAATGTAAGCAGGTGCAACTCTAGATGAAACCCTCAAAGAAACTGCTTCAGTCTGAGTAGACTTTCAGCAAGTGTGAAGTTCTTTTGTCTGTATTACAATTAATTCAATATTTATAATAATTTAGATTATTAGCATAACTACCAATTAGACCAAATCTGTTAAATTACTTTAAATGTCTCAGACTCTACTAATCGAATCTATTAATAAGATTCTACTCTACAGAAACCATCATGAGCAATGGCAACACAAAGACAAGTACCTCTCATCTCTGCTCTAACAGAACCATGTTTTTTTAGGATGTAAACGGGAAGAAACACAATTTACTCAATCTTATCTGAGGCACTTATCTACATCAGCTTACCCTATCAAGCCCTAAACAGTCCAGCCCAGATCTGAATCATCCAAATATACTAAGTCTTCTGCAAACAGAGTCAAGAGCTAATCACATTGAGGTTAAACCAGTCCAAATTTTTGTAGGAACACTGGTGTTGGTGAAACTTTGGGAGGTATCTCCCCTGGATAAACAAACTAAAGGCTATGTTAATTCCAAGTAGCTTCCCCATCACGATAAAAGATAAATCACCCATTTTCTTCCACCAATGTTTACTAAAATTCTTAAATACATGGAATTAATAGCTAGTTACGACTCCAGAAAAGCAGAGACTCGATCCTATCTTCTAACGTTGGTATTTCAGACCAAGGCCAACTGAACTCCAGCAGTGACAAGTGCTGCACACTATTACTTCAACTTGCTATTATTCCTGTTTGCATGACAGCTCATTTGTCTCAATGAGTCTGCTCTTGCCTTCAAATTATCTACAGAAAGATAGAAGACACCTACCACATACCCTCCCCACTGCCATTCTCTCACCCCCGCCTAGTCCATGCCAATTCTTGTCCTTATCTTTAAAAGCAGCCTTCATGAATCTTCCTGCCAATTTAATGAGCCAACACTTGGCATAGTTACCCTCAAGCCTTGCTCTGCTCTAATAAACACTAGCATTTAGGCTACTGATGTCTGCCAGTTTGGATCTGCAGGAACATTGCTGTTGCTTGAAGCTGAAAGACAAACTTTAATGCCCATAAGGTATCAGCATCAAATACAAAAAGAGGTGCTCCAAGAAAGCAGTAATTTCACTGCCAAGCAAATTTATATCCAGCTACGGAAGCTGTGGAAAAACTCTTTGCCCAACAGAATAGAGGGAAATAGGGGGCACCCATTCTGCAAAGCTACAAGATGACTGATAGGGAACACAAGTGAGTAAATCAGAGCAACTCAGCCTTAACAAACACAAAAGCTGAATCAAACATTACATTTGGAATATGAAACATTTGGTTCTTAAAGTAACTGATAATTTAAGTAGCTTGTGCAGAACAATGGGCTTCATGCCGCAGAGCATTGATTAAAGAATTAAGTACACAGAAAAAATCAAATCTCTGTAATAGAGTAAAAGTGCCTGTAAATATTAATAGTATGGTTGTATAAGGAATAGTTGTCCGGGGTGTGGGCAGTTTCACCTCAGAAATTATATTTTATGATCACCTTCTGGGGTCTGTTTCTAACTGAGCTCTCTAACTTCACTGGAAAAGCACAACCCACTGCTGACTGAGCCCCCTAGGACGGCAAGGCATGACCTCAATCCCTTGGGGAGACAAGCTCGTTTAGCACTTCAACATAGCCTAATGCAACTTTACCCATCCAGGAACAAGGGGTGTAATTTGCACTTAATACAAGCAGACCTGTGTCTTGGAAAACACCAAACCTCAGAAGTTCTTCAGGATTATGGTGGATAGCAGAGTACAAGCTCCAGCTGTAGCGCAGTAGCCAAGAGGCTTGTTGGAAACACAACAGCATTCTGAGTAACTAAGAAGTAACATTTACCCTCCCTAGTCTAGTGGTAAAACAACTACAACACTGGGTACTCACACTTCACAAAGGGTGCTGAGAAATTAGTCTTGGGAAAAAAATACAGGGGAAAAAGTCAGATGTCTGAGAAACCTGCTTTCTAGGACCAGACTCTTGAACTAGCTACATGAAGCTAGGCACAGCTGGGCCTGTAAGGCTACTCAGAAGTCTCTAAAAGGCAGTCCTTAAAATTTCATATAAATTCACAGAGGTTGTAAGTCACAGTAAAAATTACTATCATTAGTAAAGGTTTACTAGAAAAGCCAGAACAGAGCTAACACTAGAAGTAATCGTGCTAGATATGAGCTGTATTTTCTCTCAAACTTCATATTTGATCGGAAAAATTACTGAACCTTTAGTTAGTCCCACAAATACCAAAAAAAAAAAAAATTTGAAAAATTAAACAATCCCTTTAAATTCAAAGGAACCCTTCAAAGGATTTAAGGTGCTTTTTCCCAGAAAGTACTACCCTTTGCTAAGTGAGAGCCAGAAGGTTCTTGAAGAGAACATACAGAAATAAAACACTAGGCCTATTTCATTAAAGCAAATGGTTTCTCTCTTCCTATTCTTGTCTACTTCACTACATAACCAACCATCTGGTTGGACCAGATGATCTTTCAAGGTCCCTTCCAACCTAGGCTCTTCCATGATTCTATAACTTGAAAAGCTCGTGTTTAATATTGGATCACATGTTGTTGCCTGAGACGCAATCTGCTCATATATTCCATTTTCTTCCTGCTAAAGGGTTGTAGTAAGTGGTATTTGATAGTATCACAGTGTTCCATTATCATGTAAGGGGGAAGTCAAACGCCATTGGCTTATTTTGATTCTAAGTAGAGGTTATTCAAGGACATTCCAACTAGTTGTGGAACGAGATTCCTATATCTGCAGAAGTTCTGCAGGTAACTATGAGCAAAAGCTGTTTGAAAAGCAGCAGCCTTGCCTACTGAAAAATAAGCTTGGACAGACTGCAGCTTTAAAGAGCTCAGATACTTGCTGCCAAGAGAGCATAAAAGCAGGAAAAGTTTAAATGACAGTGAGCTCTGCCACAGCAGAAGCGGGACAGGACTTGGAAAGTGTGAAGCCATCTAAGGCTGACTGTTCCTCACTTCAGGGAGGAAAGCAGCAGGTGGCAGAGTCTCCTGCAAGAGGGCTCATCCCTGACAGGCTGGGAAGTGGAGGACAAGGGAAGGGCTCAGAACTGCACCTGCCTTTTCTATCACCTGGAAAATAATCAAAAGAGAAGGCAAATGATCTTTTTCTTCCAAGTAAGTACAAGAGAGATGGGGGCAATCTGGACTACACTGCAATTTCTTTAGGCTAAGAATCAAACACCACAAATTATGGCATAACTACAACATCACCACCAAAAATCAGTTGGTTTTGAGGTAACCTGCCAGTGTCAGCAGAAGCACTGTTTCCAGTAAAAGCATCAGCAGTTCTGAAATTATGTTCCTCAATCTGCCTTACAGACCTCCTGTTCAAGATTTAGAAGGCTGCATGAGATTCACATTCAGATTTTTCTTCGGTTTTAACTAACTCAGAAGGGAGCAGATGAGTTTTCACAGGGGCCTGTAATAATCATGCAGATAAAATGGTAATGGTGATCCTCTGTGACTCGAAACAAATTTGAATCCTGCCAAAAACTTTAAATGTAATTATTGCTGCACTGATCAGAGTGGAGGCAAATATGCCAGAACATCTAGAAGAGCTGCATACCAGAAAATGGTTTTCAAATGCTAAGCCCAACCAGAGTAGTTTGAGTATTTTAGCAAGAAACCATAAAAAGATTACTTTTCATTTCTGTCAGGTCTTCAAGACTACAGCAACTCCTAAGCACCCCCACAACAGAACTTTTGTTCTGTGTGAGGCATTAGAGGAGATGCCTCAAGGAATTATAAGCAGACCACTCATTTGGCTATCTTGATATTCATGGTTGAATTCCTCTCAGTTTTTGCTTGTCCTGAATCCTGGAGGGAAACCAGTAGTATTCACAACAAGGACAAAAATAAAGCAAGGAATTTGACTTAAACAGCATAACTGTGACTTGAAACGCAAAACCTACCCTGCTTCATAGGAAGCAAAGATGCAACACAAGTGATCTTTCCACAATGTTAAAGAACTAAGACCTTGCCACGAGCAGCCTGAGGAAGCTCCAGGTACGCAACATACTGACATCCCACCTAGTGCAAAGACTTAAAACCTTATTAAATAAATACCCACAGCCACTTGCTTTGGATTCTGGAGTAAAGCTCTTTATCCCAGCAATGGAAGACACATGGAATACATTACCATCAGAAGTTATAAAACACCAGCTCATTATGGGACATAAAAGTACTTGGGGAGAAAAAAAAAAAAGCCTCTCTGCAGCTCTACGGCTGATTAAGTTGCAAGTACTCATTATTCCCTCCTGTTTGAAAAGTACAGCCAGTAAAGCCTGCCTCTAAAGAACAACTTCAGACATTACAAAGTAAGAGCAGGGAAAAGTGTTGACATAAGAAACACGTTCACTTCTGTGCAGTGGGTCTTATTTTTATTACTAATATTGGTTTGATGGAATGAAAACTAAAAATTCCTCACAACCTGCATGATGCAGGCAGCCCGGCCAGCTGGAGAGACTGCCGGCCCTGAGTTGTCTTGGGTATTCACCAGTGGTAAGAGAGGCTTAAGTTATTATTCAGTAGGAATACTGTCTAAGTTTGAAACTTTTCAGAAGTGACTGAATGACTCTGAGTGCCTAATTTAGGGATGTACTTTTCCTGCTGCAGCTGGGTAGCTACAGAGGTCGTCATCCTCATCTGCACACTGTTGGGCCCCTGGCCCAAGGCCAGCATTGCATCAGCCCTACCACATCAGCTGTTCTGTGCAAGCTGTCCCCGAGTCCTTTCAGACAAAACAGGCTGCTTTAGTTTCTTCCTTCTCTTTTTGAATGAGAGGCCCTAGGGACAGCTCACGGTGAGTAGTTCATCATGGAGAGAAAAAGGAATGGCACGTAGGGGCCAGAGCTGTGACACAGTGGCTGATGCTAGAGAGGATGTGTAATGAAACCCACCCACAACTTTCAGCAAGTCATTTCAGAAATAAGATGCTTCACATGCTAACATTCTGTGACTATCAATTCTTGTGTGCATTGGAGAAAAAGAACACCTATCATTCAATTTTTAAGATTTTGGTCTGAATCCACTTGGAAAAGCAGGACTATTTCCCAGCTGGTCAGGTGAAACCAGCACAGTGGGTGGCAGCCCCTCAGTTCACACCTGGAGCACTGTCCCCACCACCCCTCTGAACTGAAATCAGGAACACATCACACCTTGCCTGTGAACCAGCAAACTGAGACTCAGCACTGGTCCTGCCTAAATGTAAGTGCAAAGAGGCCTCAATTAGCTCAAAACACTGAAAGCCCTTGAGTGTCTTTGCCCACCTTTTGGGAAACTGCCACAATAGCTGTTGCTGAACCCTTACTGCCAGATCATTCAGCAGATTTCAACTTTTGCTCAAGCCCTTTCACTGAATAGAGATGAAGCTACTGCCTGAAATGTTTTTGAAGCTTCTCAGTCGAATTAGGTTGCTTCCCCTTTCATTCTTGTCAAACTAAGAACAGCGGTGATGACTTCAGGCAAGGCCCGGTGCAATGAGATGTATAAAAATAAAGCAGCAAGTTGGATTTTAAAGAAAAGGGGGTGGCAAAGGAAGCAGAAAAGCACAAGTAAAACCTCTGAAACTATTTTATTGTTCTCATTTTTATTTGAAACTTATGAAGAAAACCTACTTACAGTTACATGCTTATTAGAAGTATTTTTCCTTGTGAGGGTCCACACTATCATAATTTAAGAACAAAGGCACAGAATTAGCAGGTTTTATGTTTAACTAAGACCAAGTATTCACCTTGTAGTCTCTACCAGCAAGATGCTTTTGCAAAGGTAACAGACCAAGATACATATATCAATCAAAGTTTCACCTGGCAAACCATTCCAAAAACGCACTCAAATCCACTTAGACTCATAAAGATGCCTGTAAGATTTAACACAAGGCTGCCAATAGATTCTGTACTGCTCTGTCAAAGAGGGACTCTGTCACCATTACGGTGTTCTTAAGGGCATGTAGCTATTAGCTTAGTTACACAGTTTACTCATTGTACTCCTCATTTTGCTGTACTGTGTCTTATATGGGTACTGGGGAAGCTCTGAAGTAGTTAAGTTTCTTTTAGGAATTAGCAGTTCAAGCTCCACCACTTGAAGGCTGCTATCTTTCAACCTGAAGAACAAAAGTAGACCCCAAATACTGGATTTTACTAAGCTATATTACCTTGGTTTTTTTCTAGAAAGAAATGTATGAGACAAAAGTATGAGACGAAACTGGCAGAGTAGAAGACAGACATGACTTTAGTCTTTGTGAAACATGTTCCTCCTACTTTACAGGAAGATCATCCTTAAAAACAAGCATTATCTCTATATAATATGATACAATAAAACATAGTTACTAGTTTAATAGCAATAATCCTATCTTCCACTTAAGAGTAAATCCTCACTGGAGGAAAGGTTTGTATGTATTGCATAATCTAGAAAATATCCCTCTTCCCCCACTGAGACAGAGCTCAACATTTGTTCACTTGATCATTCCCTGTATCTTGTTCTCACAAGACTCACCATTCTCCACACAGGAACCCTAAAACCATGGTATCAACACTTCAAAGGGTATCACCGGCAAAACTTAACAAAAATTACTTTCCTGAAAAGCTTTTTTATCAAATGTCACATATATCCATAGAAAATTACTGCAATAACTTTACTGTCAAAAACTAAATATCAACTTACAAGAAGCAAAAGCTTCTGAAAGAAAACTAAACAGTGATTCAGCAAAATTCAAGAGCCATTGTTAACCAGCACAACTCCTACACTAGAACAACTTAATAAAAGCAACAGGCTAAAGTAGGATACGCAGTGGTGGGCAGGACACTACTTGCAATTAAAAGCAAGCAAGCACAGTGGAAATTCATCTGGATTACTATGCAGAGAAAGCAAACCCAAAGCCTTGGAACCAAATTGTTCTGACTGTAACAAGTGAACTCCAGATCTAGCTGCTCCAAGGTGTTTTGACAGATTTTACAGTTCAGCTTGTAGAAGCAAACCTCCAAAACACAGATTCAACCCCAACCAACTGAAAACCCACCTGTTTTTAAATTTTTCATTCCATCTATCCCTACAGACTACTCCTGAAGCTCACATTCAAACTGAGACCTATGCGTTTGCATCCACTTCACTTGTCTGCAAGAAATCCAAGCAAATTACATGCAAGCAGGTTTGTTTATTTCAGCAAAACAGTGAGGCTCTCAAGACACACTGGATGTCCCGACTTCTGCTTGCAATGAACTACAATGGATTGTAGGCTGAATTCTGTTATGTCCAAACACTTAATTCTGAAGCTTGAAAAGGGAAGAGAGTCACCTGCTTTTCAGTAGGAAAACTCAATACTAACTCCTCTGGGAAAGCCCCAAATGACACCTCTGTATGGAGAAATAACTGAAATATCCTGAAAATGAACCATCAAGAAAAAATGTCATCTTCCTCCTGTGCTTTAACAAATTTGTAAAAAGCTGCAGTATTGATAAAGAGGCTTCCAGGAAGTATTATCTAAACAACTTTTCCATCATGAACTTCATTTCAGGAAGTACTGAATAACTACATAGTGACATCATCTACCAAGTATTTTTGCTCAAAGTAAATTTTAAACAGAATTAGTCTTGCACCGGGAAGATCTGTACTAGTATCTGATCAAATTCCTTACATATATTTCTTTAAAAGAATACTTTAGCAACACCTTTCAAACCATCTCTTATTAAGATGGCCTCAAGAAACTTCACTTTCTGAACAGTTTTACAATTCTGTGCACTGATATTAAAAAGGTGAAAATGCAATAGGTGGGGCCAAAAACACTGAAAACACTGGGCCTTACAAACTTGCCAGTAGTACCATGACTTGCATGACAGCATGCACAGCTTCTGTAGGATGGAACCCAATGAATGTTCAACTGATCTTTTCCCCTTCTCTCCAGTTCAGGCCCTATAAAGCACAGCTGAACAGAACGCTGGAGATGCACATTTATTTTTGTGAAGTCATGCAAAAATTGAATTCTACTCGTTATACTCCCGATGCACAATAAAGCCACAAGCATGGTAAAATCTCTTGCGTCCCAAAGGATACTTACCCTGTCTAAAGCAATTGCTGTATTGGCAAAAGCTCTGAGTTAACCAACTGTTTTAGGCAAAGATGGAGTCTTGATGGAATTGAAGAGCAAAATTACACTGATGACTCCACTGAAGCTAACAGCGGCTTTCAGGTTTTATCAGTGTTAGATGCTCAGCATGAGGCATGGCAATGGAAGCTCAAAATAACTACTTGAACGCACACTCCTCTGAGGAGGAAGAATGACAGCCCCTGGCAGAAGTTCATCTGTATGTCTTAGTACTATGACATAAAGATAGAAATCCATGCTCCTTACCAGCAAAAGTTGAGCAAATCTCCACACGCCCTTGCACGCACCTGCCTTGCCCTGAGGACGGAAGATGTGGGTAGTCAAATGTTTAAAAAAGCTACAGATGAACACATATGCATGCTAGATCAAGAATTGTTTTGTATGAACTTCATACACAACACAAATGTCATCTTTCAGTGTATTCTAGACTAAAATTCCACCAACCGCAAGATGATTAAGCATTCTGTGTGTCAAATGTATTCAAGTTCAAGTACAATTATTTTCTCCTTGCTCTTTCATCAGAAGAAACAAGTCAGGTATTCTACATCTCTGAAAGCACGTAGTAATCTAAATCCTTGTTAAGGTAAAGCATTTTAAGTATGACACTTCCTACAACAGTACCAGCATTATTGTATAGATCAAAATCTCAACCTAAGATTTATCACAGGACCCAGCTGATAAGCAGCTTACATCAAAACAGTTCTGTACAGTATTGTAAGGCTATTACTAGCACATCTCAAACAGGTCTAGTTTAAAAAAATCACAAATAACTGATGTGGAACGATACTGAAATGTATAGGCTGAAATGTATATACTGAAACACATAAGCTGTCCAGTCAAGTGCCTCCAAAGCTTAGCCTTGCAAAGAGAAGGCCAGAATACTGGATTTGGAATTGTCAACACTCACAGTCAAAAGCCACAATACCTAATAAATTAAAATGAGTAACTAGTAGGTAAGGGTTGAGTGACTGCTTTAAGTTGCACAAAGACAGAAAAATATAAAAGCCAGAAGAAATAGCTCAAGCAATTAGAGGATTATCTGTCATTTAAAATTCAGCTCCATCAACATGAGATTTCCAAGCTATGGCTAGAAGGAATTCTGGCTGAGCAATATTCTTATAAGCCAACTTTACTCCATTATATGAGCCAATGTGTCCACAACTTGCTAGGTAAGCTTAGTTCATACATTTTATGTCTATACCTTGGCTGTTTTCCCCACATACCAGTAGTCAACACTTGCGCATGCATGTGATTTTATGTTCACGCAAACCTTTCTTTAAAGAAAAGTTAGTCAAAGCAATAGCCTTTTTGGTTTGCAGGTCTGAGTTCAGTAAGCAGCACAGAGTACATATCTTCCAGTTCCCTCTCCCCCTGCTGCTCTCTCCTTCAACTCTGTAGTTAGAGACCGTTCCTAACTACACCCATAACAGTCCCTCTTTTTCACTTCTCTCTTATCAGCAAGAGCAGCTTCAAAGAATCACACAGAAGCCTAGATGATGAAAAAGGAGAGACAGGATCTCCAGACACCCTTGGAAAGCTTCACTACCCTGACTTCTGCCTGCTTATAGTCATTCACCTTGTTTTCTTGCTAAAGAACACATACCCTTTGAGTCACTCTAAATCGACCTCTGTCACTCAAGTGTTTGCTTTTTTAACATTTACATGACAAAGACTGGATTATGCCAACATACATTAAACATGTATGTCAGCAGTAAAAGGCAACTTATGTCAAAACTCTGTACTTCAGACTGCATTCCTGGGCAGGGGGGAACCAAGACAAAGGAAGCAAACTCAATTTTATAAGTGAGAAGAAGGAAACAGTAGAGAGAGATGTATCATAAAGAAACATGAAAGGGAACATTTTCCCAATGCCTTTCTTCCCTTGGAAACAGGCAGAGAAGATTTATCACATGCCTACAGATATCAGGTTTGACACAGTTTCTTCTCTTTTCTACCACAGAGACTAGAAGTAACTGGATAGCATATGGGAATTGTCTAGGAGTGCACGTCATACGGTTTTATTACAAAGGAGAGGAAAAAACCAGAAAACATTGTTTTTTTCCATTCCCTTTTTAAATTAAATCAACTATTGCACATCTGAGTCATCACCAAACCCATCAGTTTTCTGTCCAAAGCAGTCCAAGTGTCCGTGAAAGGACAATCACAAATGTTAGCTCATAAACCTGACTACACTCTAAGGTTTCTTGTTTGATGCTACGCATTCCTGTAGGAAAAAAATGTTGAAAACTTCTACACCTGTAGCAAGTGGAGAAAAAGCCTGTACAAAGGTCCAGTTTTATAAGTACACAGTCTGATTTAAAGCTCCTGAAGCCTCAGGAAGTTACCTAGGAGAAATCAAAACAAGTTCATGAATTCAGCTTTGACAGGAAAGTGAGTGTGCTAAAAACAGCCTCAGGAACTTGAAAATTCATCAGAGCCCCACTTTAACTCTGGTTCACAATAATTTTAGAAAGGGATCCATAAATACCCACCATGAGTACTTTGTACAACACTAGTGGGATCAACTTGAAGCTGAGGCTTTCTCCTCTCAATGAAAACACACAGAAGAGTCTGAAGTGCGCACCTACCTACAAGAGGACCCCATCCTGAAAACTGAGCAGTTTTTTCACTGGCACTTGAACCCAAGATCTCTCAATGCCAAGACAGCAGTCCAGCTGGACAGTGTTCAGTGTAATACACAGCACAAGTAAGTCCATTTAAGTATATTGATTGTGGTTAGACCATAATAGTATTTCATTTTTCTGCCATAGGAATGAACGCTTTCTCTACCATCGGAAAAAATATTGCGGCTATATAGAGACACAGTAGTTAAACTGCTTACTTTAAAGAAATCCGAGCAAATGAAACTGTTCCACCATTCATCCTTGTCCAATACTAGCATCTAAAACCAAACAAAAAAGTCCCCAACAAAACCAAAACCACTCCCCTCAAATGCACATCACTTGAAAATTCAGCACATCTTAATCTTATTAAAATTGTATTGAACCCTCCACTCTGTAATCAGGGGAAAAACCTAAAATATGCACAATCTCATTTAAGCAGCCTCTGCGTTTTGATCCGCACTCTAGCTGACCAATTGTCTTAAGTGCCTGCGTCCTTACAGAGGAAGGGATCATTTGTCTTTCTAAAAGCCCTTTCACAAGTCAACTCCATGCAGAGGAATGCAAATAGCCTGGACTTTATGACCGAGTATCCTAACGGTAGAAATCCTCTCCTCCTATCTCATCAGACTGCTTCACTGAACTGAATAGAAGAGGGGAACAAAAATGGTGGATCAAAATTCATTTGCCTCCCCTTTCCAGAGACCTACTGTGTGAGTGGACACAGCCACATGTCCACAATAAAGATCACTGCTAAAGCTCATCTCTCTACAACACACATGAAGTTTCACTGTCAGAAAAATGTCAGAAAAAGTCTGTGATGCTCTCTCATTCACAAACATTTGCAGGATTAAGTTTTAAAAGCATTTGGACAGATTTTGAAAGGAATCCTTCCCAAAATACTATCATCTTGATTCCTCTGCCCACTCACCCTCCTTTGAGGGAGAACTGAGACTCCTGAAGACTTTTTTTTTTTTTTTTTACACTGTCTATTTACATTCCAAGTATCTTCATCTCCACCTCAGTAAGAAAGGAAAAGGTCAAGGATATATTATACTTGCACCACTTTAATTTGTAATATCACAGAAACAAAAACTTGTTCAGTGAAATTTATTATTAGGAGCAAAACAGTAATTAATTTTAATTACAAACTATTTACTTTGCACAAGGGAAGCATATTGGGTAGAAAATGTCAAACACTGACAACTAGGACTTGGAGAGGAGCCCCTGGTGGTCTAGTGGTAAAGGCGCAGCGCTATCACTGCCGAGACCCGGGTTCGATTCCCGGTCAGGGCCACTCCCGGGCAGGTGGGGCTCGTTAGCCCTTAAAGGCAACCCACCTACGTCCTGAGGACCTCGCTGCCACCGTCCAAGCTCGCTTGGCCCCGGCAGATGAACCTTAGGATTAAAGGGTGGGCTCAGTTCCGCGCACACTGTGTCTCACCTAAAAAAAAATCCAATGCGCAGGCTGGAAGGTGGAAAGACCTTCCCCGGATCTTCACTCGTGAAGACTGGCCATTATTATTATTAGGACTTGGAGACTCAGATACTTCAGTTCCAAGGATGCGATGAGTTTGCCAGCTGTCACTGAGGTCTTGTCTTACTGAACCATGAAGTACAGTCTGAGGACCCAATGTAGCTTCAAAATCCTTTGACTGTCTTTGGGAAATAAACTCAACAGTCCACTAGAACCTGATCACTAAAGGAAACAACTTCTTTTTTTAATTAACTTCTTAGCTTCTTAATTGAAACACTTTTTTATTCAAAGTCTAATCTGAACAAGATATTGGTCTTATCAGCTTTATTTGAAATAGTAAAATCTACATAACTTAGTAATTTTAAAATAAGAACATAGGTCAGCTCTGAAAAAGATTGTACTGAGATTTTTATTTTACTAGAAGCAGTTAATTTATAATGAACATGAAGGCGATCTTTTCTAAGACATTTTAAGCAAATGCAAAAAGACATTCTTAATCCACACATGGTATTAAGTTTTCACCACATAGAACACAACACATGGAAAGAAAATTCTCATGTTCCCTCAGTAAAGTTTGCTTGTGGAGAATGGAAATTATCTGAGAGCACTGTGCTAGGCCTCAGGATGCTGGATTGAAACCCAAACTTCTTTCCCTTGCTTTTCTTGCATTCTAAAGTTTATGCTTTGTTTACCATTTCGGGGGGTGAGGGGAAATGGAAACAAAGAAAAGAAAAGAAAAGAAAACACACAGGCAAAATTACTTTTAAAGTTTCCTATGCAAGCTGCAAGTGGAGCAGCTGTGTTCATCCGACACTCATTAGGGGAAAAATCTGTTTGGGAACAAAGTAAATACAATTCAATACTTGAAGTCAGACTTTCCTCAAAATCTATTTGCAAACTTCCCAGTCCTAACTAAGTATTTTCACAATGATAACCTCGGTACAGTAGCTCAGGACTACTTCTACATTTCTTGGAAATAGTTGCAACAGGGAGTTTCCCCATGACTAAATATAATTTTCACAGAGATGCATCAGAAATGCTCACAATTCTTCTGTAAAGGAAACCTGCTGAAAGGTAAAAACGTGACAGCAGCAGTTTTAGAGAGAGATCTGGCCAGAAGATGGCAATGATGAAAAAAGCACATTCAAGAAATCTGTCCTTTCAAAGCATTCCATATCAAGTCACCTTCAGCTCTACCTTTGCAACTCAAACAAATTAAAAGATTCCCATTGAATAAGGCTGTTTAGTGTACTCTTCTAAATTCCTCCTTAAGCTAAAGGACAATAATCCTCCAAGGCAATACTAAATCTATTATTTAATGAAAATAAAAGAGGAACAGAACACATTTAAGACACATTTCTCTGAGGTATATTACTGAAAGATAAAAGATGCTATCAGGTACAAGACTTATCCAGCATGGCACAGATAGCTTCTTGCTGCAGATTTACCCTTGACAAAAACAAAGACTGTACCAGGTTGGAAGACAGGGAATGCTACAGGCTCCGAGGCTGCTACATGCTTTTCACTTCACCAGAATCTCTGTTTCTGGAATACTGTCTTGCTATGAGGTTTAAAAAACCTACCCAGCTTCTACAGAAGAAGCATAAAGCCACAAAACCACTACTTGACATAGGACAGCTTCAAGTTATTACAATTACATAGATACGACCAAGTTCCATATTTATATAAAGTTATTTGAGCTATTGTCTCCTTTCCTTGATAGCTAGCCACCACTGTAGGGTAGCACATTTTAAAGTAACATTTTAAAGAGGACAAGCCAACAGTATTATACCAATCTTAGGAGAAAAGTACATTCAGTCTTCATCATTAGAGATTCAATTTTCTGGTACTATTCTTCTTGTACAGCATATAACATAGAAGTACACAGAAAGGTAAAAGAAGCCTATGAATCTATTAAATATAAAAATACTCTGCCACCAGATCCCTCAAAATGGAACTGACACAGATTTGTCTAGAGTCTGTAAAAACCTAATAACATTAAAAATCAGGGGGTTTGTTTATTAATTCCTTAGTGTAGGGATGACTTAGGAAACACTTTTTTCTAGTAAAGGTGCAAACTTTCTATAGGCAGCCACTAGCAGTTTTATCTGCCCCTCAACACACCACTGTGCATCCCTGGTCCCATTCTCCTCTCTCTTCTGTATCCACAAATGATGATCCAAATAACATTTTGCAGCCTGCAATTATAATGCAGTTTGGTTGATCTTTTCTCTCTCTTATTTTATTAATGCATTATCCCAAGACTTGTCATCCCACTGCTCTGAAACAAAAATAGTACACTTCTGAAGAGAACCAAGCCACTTGTTCTTATAAAAAGATTATCATGCCAGTACAAAGGTTGTTGTTTCTAACCGAGTTACTCAAGCATCCTGCAATAAGCCATTCAGAAGTTCATCGTTATTTGTCCAAACAGATTAGTCATATTAGTGCTGAAGCAATGGCATTATGTAAAAGACTGCTTCTCTCTGATCTGCTTCATTAGCTCCAAATCATATTTACAAAATGCAACATGCTACTTCAGCATGTTTGCAGCAATCAGCAGTTAAAACAATTTCTTTTATCATCATCCATGATATATGAATACATGGGTGGCCAAAGTATAGCCCACGGGTGCTGGGCTCTCAAAACTGCCTGCTCACTTAAAGAGCACAAAAGGTAGAGCCTATGGACACCAGGAGCTGTAGCTCTCATCACTTCATCTCTGTTTCAGGGGGTTTGTGCAGAAGGGTAGCCCACAGACAGACAGACAAAGGCAGCAACAATGTGCTGCTCCATTTTCTAGAAATTGTGTGCATTTCTATCTGCTGATGAAATTGAGCCATTCTCCAGTGGACAGAATTTAGATATTTATTCAACCTGACAGAATCAAGCTATTTAACAATGGGAGAAGAGCAGGGATGAAATAATGGGACTAGGATGTTATGAAGTAGAGAAGAGGTAGAATAAATACTGACATATCCCATTGTAAGTCTCAAACTGACATTATTGAGTTGGCTTTGGAAACTGGGACAAGTGATCTGAATCATGACAAAAAGGCTTTCAAATATACACTGTCTGCTCTTTGTTTGGATTTGAAGAAAGTAAGCAGCTTCCCAGAGCTGGTGGGTACATTCTCAGAGCTCCTCTGTTTGAGAGTCATTTTCGATTTACCTATTTAAGACGGAAAGTTTTCCACAGAAAACAATCAAGGAAGTTAGCCTCTGGACTTGTTTGCTGTGAGAAATCACATAGGTTATGGATGTGCAGTCAGCAAGGTGTAGTATGTAGGCCAGACAGAATTTACTGGAAAAAAGATATATGTTATGATTTATAGGGTAATAGTATATCATATCTGAGATCTAAGCCTAATTCCCATAGCTCACTACATGGCAAGGAGTGGGGTTAGAAGGGAAGATGTAAGATATATATATCTTTCACAATAAGTAAATGGCAAACTAACTTTGTGGTTGTTTCACTACCCTATACCATCAAGAGAAAAATATGTTCCTGCAACTGGTTAAGAAAATTCATGGCTCTGGGCCAGACTATGCTGACAAATTTAACCAAGGCACTTCCCTTCTTGCCCATTTATGAAGCAAACAGTATTTTCAAGATCACTGAAATTTTTGATTCTTCATACCAGCATGAGCCACACAACAGTGGCAGCGCCTGGATGCCTGTCCCTGCTGCTCTGCACGCCCCACACACCGGCTCAACTCAATCTCTTCCACCATGAGAGTCTCAAAGACTACTGAGGCCCCAAACCTGGCCTAAGCCTACTTATCTGCCTACAGGCTTTCTTAGACAAGACTTATCACTTTCTCACATACCTATATATTTGTGTGTATTTAAGTTCAAAGAAGGGGGCTGGCAGAACCACGCAGAAGTTACCACACACGAGTTTGCATTTAAACTGGAGTGTGTGCTGGTTGAAAGAAAAACTCTCTCAAGTCTACTGCATTAACTGCACAGGAATTATCCCTACCAAGTCCCTCTATCAAGACCGTGATGCTTTTTTGGTAGATGCAGAAACACACAAGAATCTGCACTGTGAATAAAGGTGTATTTTCCCAAAGAATCCTTGCTGGCAGTGGAAGAGTTAGTTCCACTCTTGTTTCAGTACTCAAGAAAGTAATTCCTTCCACTTCAGTTCTTATTGAAGAAAGGAAATGCTGTTCAAGAGACAAGAGAATAGCTAATGGCAAATCACATTTTTGAAGAAAGCAATGCTTTTCTAGCGGGTGCCCATCCCTTGAAACACTAAGTGCTGCTTCCATCATCATCTATACACACAATAGGGTTGAAATGCCTAAACGTTGTCCTCAAAAAAAAAAAAAACTGGGAAAAAGGTTATACCCCAAATCCTGTGTCTCCATTCCACATCCTTGGGTTTCTTTTCTTAAAAGACCAAATCTACAAAAGGCAAGCCACACAGTTTCAGGATTTCCCTATCTGTGGTATTAAAACCAGAAATGGAACTCCCTACTTGGTGCTTGTTCTTTTCATTTAGGTTTAAGAACCTGGGAAGACAAGAAGTACTATCAGATTTTGCTGGACAGTGATTCAGGACTACAGGGTCCATTTCATTTCACAACTTGCACAGATTTTCCATCCTTCCATTAAAGCACAAGACTACCCAGTTTAAATACTCCCATATATAGATAGACCCTGTCAATCCAGCAACTTCAGCCAGGTCGCTGTACACAGCAAGAAGAAAACCAAAAACAAACTCAAAAAACCGAACTCCAAACCCCAAAATAAACAAAACCCCAGAACATCCCACACTTTTTAAAAGATTATTTATAAAAGGGACAGACATACACCAGGCAGGCATCTTGAATACCAATTCTCTGACCAGACTGGCTATTTCTGGATCACTCCTTTTGGTACGTTCTTTTCTCACAGCCATATGAAACTATTTTCCACATGCCACAGGACAGATCCTGACACCTGGAATACAAACCCTATACCAGCTAACATGATAGCAAGGGGGAAAAAAAGTAATATTACAGCAAAAGTAGTCATACTGTCATAGACCCTTCCTCACTACAGTCTCCCATTGTTACTTTTTTTTTTTTGTTTCCCCATTTTCCTACCACTAACATGAATTTCCAACGTCAGTCACCCCAGTGTAAAGCACCATAAGGCTGCCATGGTTTTAAGATGCTCAAGGCATATCCATTCTAAGGATATTGCTTCACATTTGCAAGTGCTCTTTTTTGCTTCTTAGCCCATCCTGTAGAGCTTAAATTTTGCTGTCCAAGATTATGCCGACACTGCCCTGCAGAGACCACCACGATGCACAAAGCTCTTTCTCAGGAGCAAAGGAGCCAGCAATCCTCCACCATGCACAACGGGGATGCACTCCGTGATGAGAAGTGGCACTCAAGACAACAGGTAATGACACCCACGTGATTTCAGCTGTTAGAAAAGCATACAGGTGGAAGCCCCCTTTACAGACTGCTCTATGTGATATGCTAATGTGCTACTTCAGTCTTCAAGCATACAGAGGTAACTATTAAACTCTTACAAAGCAGGTGAGAGAATGAGAAGTCATCTGCTTTAATATAAAGGTCTCTTTGAGAATGATTGCCTGCATCTCTTCACAAAGCCTACACAGAGAGACAGAATTACACAAAGAAAGCTTAAAGTCAGTGTGCCCATGTTCACTTCTCAACCAGAAAGCAGCTCCTAAGTCTTACTTGCACACTCACTTTTCTGCTTGCTCTAGAAATGCCAGTGGAAAACAGAAGCATTAAACAAAACCGCTCCATGCTCAGATGAAAGATGTCTTTACTTCAAACACGGATGAGATTCCACAGCACATGTTGTGGTTTTGAGGAACAGAAAGCAAATCTGTCACATGGAGACAGATAAGCCTGTCTTCTGAAGGGCCTTGATGCTGACAAACTCCTGCAGCTAAAAATCCAGCTCAGATAAAGTTTCTTTTCCTGAACTAAGCTACCTCAAACTTTAGCATGAAGTATGCTTGCAACAGGACTTCAAAGCAGCTGTATACAAAATAGAAATAAATCACATTTCCCAAGGAAAAAAAAAAAAAAAGCCTATGTGTAATGCTCAGTTTTGATGAAAAGGGGGGATGGCCCAACTCACCCCTAAGTTTATGGATTACACAACAGCACAGTCTTAAAGTTTGGAGCCCAATAGTTTATTAAGAACTAGACAAAGCTATTTCTGTTCCAACATAAAACTAAACTTTTTCAGTAAGGCACAAGAAAAAGGAACCACCTGCAAATTTGAAGTGTCTCAACTACAAATCTTTGTCTATGGTTTCCTGGAGACAACATTCTTCTGTAACATTCATAAACCATCATTTTGTCCCCAAATCCCTGTACATTCTTAAGCCAGAAAAAGAGTAATGAGTCACAGTCATAACTTAAAACAAGATTCCTAAAACCACACTGGCAACTTCAAAGTGGTGGATCAATTTCACCACCTTAAAAGGAAAAAAAAAAATCCAAAAACTGAAGGTTGCTGATGTTCAGTATTTTCAGAGCCACCTCAGATGCGGCATCAGCAAACACTGCCCACACAGAAATAGCTGATCCTCTCCATAGCAGACGAAGAACAGCTCTCAGCTAAGCAGAAATTAGAATATTGCTCCTCAAAAATCTCACTTGAATTAACACCTATTGAAGCCAGAGACTACACGAATTCAAATACATACAATCCTTATTTATGTCACAGCTGAATGGGAAATAGTCTGCTCAAAAGCAAATGCAACTAAAATTTTGTTGAGTTGCTCTTGTCAATTTACCTTTTCTCTGGAATCCTTCCTCAGAAATTTTGGTATTTCAAATGAACATCAGCTGAGCTTTAATATTGGTCTTGATGGCAAAGAGACTGTAACTTTTATGGACTGAAAATACTTGGATGTTGCTTTGAAATTACATGAAATCCCACCCAAGTCCCATGTCTTGTGGTTTCCTTATTACACCTAAATCCAACAATAAAACTTCATCATCAGAGGTCAGCTGGAGGATGTTTAATCCTCTCCTGATTTCTCAGGCTTTGTTATTAAAGCAACAAAAGGACTATGGCATGCAAGGACATTAAGGGTCATACAGCACACAAGGAGTACAGGACACCAGGAGCAACTAAGCAGTGAGGAGAAAAACCCACAAGCGCATCTCAGCTGCAATTCACTATATCGTCTAAAATTTAAGTAGGGGTTAAAACACAAGTCTGCTCTCCTCTCTCAGCATTTCACCAAAGACCTGCCACGTGAAAGATTATGGATGTCTTTCTTCACTCAGTTTCCACAGCTATTACTGAGGAACACAAACAGAAGTAACTCCACAGAAGGAACATCAGCATACACCAAATCAGTGGCATGACACTCCGGCCAAGAGCAGAAACAACAGTACCAGTCAGATTCCTTCTCACAAGGTGAGAAGGTTAGGTACGCTTTGTGAACAAGTATCAAGGCACCAAAAGATTTAACAAGGGTTAGCCAAGTTACATGGGAGGAGGGGAAAAAACCCCAAATAAACACAACATTTTTTTCTGAATTCTTTTTCATCAGTAGTTTCATAACAATGTAAAGCGAACTGCAATGCTACATTCTTTGTTTAAAAAAAAAAAGTTTATTCCATCTTGTCATACAAATTGAAAGCTTACAGAAAATACAATAGAAGTGAATATAGGAGAAATTATTAGGTATAATAAATTAAAAGGTTAAATAATGTTTTTTAAATAAAAATAATAAATTTTAAATACAAAATTTTCTATTTATTCACTTACCAAACAATAAAAATATCTGATTAACAGCTAGTGTTAAACAATTATCCCTCCTTTGATACTTACAACACCTAATATTTTCAGTCTCTCAAAAAAAATACAAGTTTACTGCTCTTTGCACTCACATTGAGTTTGCTCATTTAATTTCTAAGGGCTGACAACTTTCCCACGTCTCATTTTTTTTTAATTAAAACTGCAATAGATCATGAACGTTCAGGATTATTTCAGCATTTCTCCACATCCATACAACAGCTTGCAGCATAAACCACAATTCCACCTCCCTTGAACTGAAAGTCACTCTCACTGTGCGGGAGGGAGGGGGAAGGAAGAACTAAAACCTCTGCGTCTGATAATGAATTATCAATGTAGCAGCCTGAGAAATTTTTTTTACAGTACAGTCAACCTAATTCATCTTCCTGTGTAAGGGAAGAAGTTATTTTAGAACTGACATGCATAATTTTAACACTTTTGAAGACAACTTTTGAGGCAGTCAACTAATATTTTAAGTAGTTTCACATTGAAGCAACATACAGAGAAGCCACTCAAAACTCCTAGCACAGATAAGAATTTGGTATGTTCAATATCAGCTAGAGCAGACAGAATGGAAAGTATGCTAATTACTCAGTACAATATACTTTTCATATTCTAGGAAGAAAGAGTGCATGTTTATGCTGTTGCATAGGTTAGGTGGTCTAGGCTGCTCTACTGTTGCTACAGGGCTGTTTTGTCAACTGTGATGAAGCTCTATTAATCTTTTAGTAATATTGCAACAGTAAAGCATGTAAGCTAGATCTCAGCAGAGTAGCATCCAATAATGGTTATATGAGTTTTGCAAATTGCTGCAGCCACTTGTCTTTACGTACAGGCAAGCAGAGTCTCATGGGCTCTGCAAAGAGGTGAGTTATGTCTGGCTCTTTCTCTTTCATACAAGCAGTTTGAATGGTTTCACCACAGGATTGCTATCACCTCAACTCACCTCTGCAACACTTTCCCCCTTCCTCCCTCCAGTTCCAAAAGATTGCTCACTCAGCAGTTGCTTTCCCTTACAGGACTGATCTCTCCATGAAATGCCCAGCCATTAACTGCATGTTGCTCCTCAAGAATAGGAAATTTCAAGGGAATGGTTAACTGTAGCAATACTTAAACAGAATAAATGCAAACATTGCCCTCCTGTCCTGCTCCCCCCCTCAAACTGTTTGTCAATTCACTCCATATAGAGCCATCCTGCATACTGCCTCTGCACTCTGAACACAAGATTCCCTTAAGGGTTCCTCCTCAGACCATTGTTTCTCAACACCATGAGATCAGTTAAGCAACAGGATCATCTGAAGATCCCTTCTACCCCTGTTTCTGCAGTTAATTTCCAGTGTTCCTTTCCCTTACCACCCACAGCCATGACAGTACACTTGTTTGTGGGAACACACAGCCGGTCAGATCATGAAATTCTTCTGCTACTAAACAGTTTTTTCTTTTGAGTTTTTTTTAAGCTAAGTTTCTCATTGAATCCTTTTAGAATCCAACACCTTGCTTATCTCCTTCTCACCTTGTAATTTTCACACCTGCTAACTGCAGGTGACTTCCCTCACATGTTAAAATTCAGAGACAACAGGTCAAGCAGCACTCTCATGAACTGAATACTTTCAATCTAAATCCCCATACTAACCATAATCACTACACAGTCTCACTCCATTTCTCCCACCATATAAAATTATATCACTGTAATCAGTCTGCAGAAGTGATGGCAATGTGTGGTTTTAAGTGGAAACACTAGGAGAAGACACAGGAGAACCTTCCATTAACTGGACATTTAGCATGAAAGTACTAGGCAAGAAGTTCTACAGCTACATATGATTAGTCATATGTTCATTTGCACATTGACATCCAAATCAGAGTCCAATAGTTGAAGTAATCTTTTAGATCTGGGAACAAACTGAGAAA
Source organism: Myiozetetes cayanensis (assembly GCF_022539395.1). NCBI lineage: Eukaryota > Metazoa > Chordata > Aves > Passeriformes > Tyrannidae > Myiozetetes > Myiozetetes cayanensis. Next base: position 81,777,757 of record NW_026086604.1, on the reverse strand, counting down.
AGGTAGAGTAACATCCAGTTGCATGTAACATACCCAAATGTGGGCTAAATCTGAATCTTTCCCATGCCAAAATACCATTTAGGGCATGTACAAAGTGCACAGTGGTCTCCAAACTACAGCTGGAGAAACTCCCAAGCACTTACACAAAAACATTTTAGATTAAAATGACTTACCTATAAAAGAGGATCACAAAACCTACTTAAGATAGTGTTTCAAAAAGGAAGAAATCCACCATAAGTCTTCATTATATTATAGACTGTACTTTCTTGGGAAAACTTGTTCAACAAGTTGCTTGCCTATGAAACAAGGCATCACCAAATGTAGCAGAATTAAAACTAGCGCGTTCCAGACCTTGATTCCAAAGCAGCTCTCTTATTCCCTGGCAACAAAAATCTCTGTATTATTCATTTCAAACAAACAACCCTCCCAGCTGATACACCACACCAGAGCATGCTGATTTAAATATGTGCCAAACCTTTCTCTGAAGTAGAAAGGCTGCTGAGCTGAGAGGCCACTCTGATGAAGCGAACAGCAATGCAGAAGGTTACGTTATGTGAATGTGCTAAAAAGAGCTCATGCCCTGCTTTTTGAATGCTCTCCAGGCTGCCTGCCCATAGGTTTGGTGCCCTGACAAATGCCGAGCCAGAAAAGTGTGCTATTGTATTAACTGAGTAGGAGGAAAAACAACAACAGCCTGGAATGTCACTGAAAAGCAAGGCCGTGGAAGTTGAATGCAACAGTGTGGCATCTCCATCGGATAACTCACAGCAGTCTGACAGCATCTGGTTCCTTCAGGTAAGTATCAGATATTTAAACTTCCGTTTAGACTGGCTTAACAAACACACAGATTAACAGATTGAGTTTGTATTGTTTGTATAAGAACAACGTAAAGTAAGAGGAGTGTTTAGGATATTCCTGCCTAGGCAACGCGTGTCCTGGCAGGGTTATTTTTATGCTGCTGTAAACAGACACATTCCATTCCACCTGTGGGGTCAGCAGCAGCACCTCCTCACTCCCTCATCCATTTGTTTCTCATAAATTTGCTTCAAGTTGGCTTTCGTTTTAAACACCTTGTGAAGAGTTTTAAGCTTATTGGTCTCAGTGCAGAAACTGGTGCAAGGAAAAAATACTAGCATGCCTTAGGCATGTTAACCCCTCTCCCCTACAGTCACAAAATTCTTAAAATATTGCTTCTCAATTTGCAATTTACTGTTTGAGCCCCCAGGTTGCTTGCTCTCAAACTTCATCTCTAAGTTCTAGAATTAATTTGAAGAGTCAGACGGAACAGCCACAGCTCCCTGGTGGTATATCCCATTCTTGGTTAAGCTCACATTTTAATATTTAGTTTAGTGCCAACAGCAAAACAGACCAGATATTGCTTTACAGGTGCAATTAGTCTTGGGCCACTTATACTCCTGTAGCCTCTTCCAAGGAGCACAGATTTGTCTACAGAAAACAGTGAAGAAAAGCAAAACACTGTACCAGGCTTAGCAGTGTTTTCCCTGCTAGAGACTTGGGTATCCTTCATGCACCGAAAGCCCACAGCATTGACTACAACGCCCTTCCTATCCCACATCTATTCTGTGACAGGAGAGCCACAGCACACTTCTGTGCTGCAAGATGGAGATGAACCCTGTTTGGTACTTTCTCCAAAGACACTATTCATCCACAAGACCCTCTCAGGTGATGACGTATTTGTTCACTATTCACATCCCCTGCCCTCCAAACTAAGGTATGAGCATGAGAAATAAGAGAAAACCCCCAAACCACCACAGCTCTGATAGCTAAGACTCCTTCTTCTCGGTGCTAAGGTGCTATCTGTACCATTTGTAGCATATTTTTGACAACTACAGAGTGTTTGAAAGAGCCTTCTTTCTTCCATCACTGATCAAGGACAGATGATGCAACACAAACACAGAATACTAGACACAGAAATCACAGAACTGTGAGCTTACACACAGCAGCCTGCTCCATCCACTGCACAGTGAAACAAGAAAGGGTATTTCTCCCAGAAACAAAATATGGATCAGGTACTTCTCAGTCATTTCAGAGCTGGAACTATTTAATTCCCTCATTGAAATTACCTGTGCTAAAATCATTCCACCAACTTGGAAGAAAGCTCCTCTTTCAAGAGGAGATCACCTTTGCCCTCTTAAATACCACTGAAGTCTGTCCTGAAACCCCACCCATTCCCACTAGCTTTGCAAGGGGAATAAGCCTAGGACACAGAAAAACTACATCAGCCAAAAGAAGAGGCTGACAGAACTTACAAAAAGCTCCCTATGTATTCTTTGTCCCATACCGCAAGTATCAAATCCAAACAATAACTGGCAGTCACATACATTCAAAGTAGCTTGCACCAACCAATTTCAAACACTGCTTTAAACTCCACCAGTATTAACATCCATGATCTCACATTCTGGGGTAAAATCAGGGTCACAAGGATATGGGCTAATAGGTCTGCCTTTAAGACATTACTGGAGGCAGATCTTTAATTCCTTAGTTTGAGACATCCTCAACTTAAAATCATCTTCTTGCCCCTGTGAATTATAAAGGCTCCAACTTCAGCTCATGTCAAAAGCGTGTGTATTCCATAGACCTACAAACCCACAGAAAAGCAAAAGACACTTTACTTATGTCTCTGAACTCTGAACAGTTACCTTGTTAGTTAAAAAGAAAACAACACTTTGGCTGTTCAAGCCCAATGCAGTCAGAGCAGACGTGTCTTACTCCTCTGAAAGTTCACACCATCTGCATCTACAGCAAGGGATGCTGTAGAACCAGATATACTGTAAGTAACAGGTAACAAATATGAGCATCACTTTTAGAATAAGTAAGTTAAATAACAAAATTACTTTAAGATATTTCAACAGCAATTAGACAACACTTCGGTGAGTCATCTTATTATAGTAGACCACAGGAGACCAGTGTTCCATCATTAGGAAAGCTATAATGATTCAGAGCCACCACAGGAGGGACAACTGTGATTCAGCTGGAGGCCCCTTAAAAGAGGAGAGGCTCCAAGGGAATCTCCATGTCCTACAGAACACTGGTACTTCCAGGTTCACTGACGATAATGGGGGAGCTAGATGACAAGTCAAGAGTGACAGAAAACTCGATTTCACATCCTTCCACACCACATATTGATCAATCTTTCTGAGTTAAAGTAAGGTCTTCGGAAATATCCTTACCACTAAGCAGCCATTAGCCGAATAGGCAGGGGAGAAGGTATTTGTTTTTCAATTACCAAAGAACAAGGGAATGAAGAAAGGGTTGACAGAGAACCACACAAATAAACAATTGCTTTTCATCACACCAGGAAGTGCATAAGGACGTGTAAGTGGTATAATCACTGCCTCTGCTTCTCATAAAGGATTAGTTTTTCTAATTACTGTAAATATTTTTATTGCCACAGCTCACACTGAAGAGTAAACAAAGCTGGGGAAACAGCTCTCACAGTCTAAAGGACAGTAGGAGTGTACCTCTCTTATTGTAGTCATTTTAGACCGCAAGGAAGAAGCTACTCTGACCCTCACTCCTCTTCCTCCTCCAGCCCTCCCTCTAACAGACTGAGAAGCAACAACTTGGTTCTTAACGCCAGATGTGATTTCTCCCCCATTATTTCCAAATCCAGCTTCTCAGTAACCGACTGCAATGCTACTCCCACCTTTCCCTCCTGCTCCCCTGCAACTCGCCTTCACCTCTTTCCATTAAGTTAATCCACACTTAATCAGGGACCAGAAAGCAAAGCAGTTGTTTAACAAATACACCCTGCCCCACTACACTTACCACTCTGCTTGTTTATGCTTGCTTGAACTACCTTGGTTTTGGCTGGCCTATACACAGATCTCAAGGGCAGGAATTAGTATTTTGTACTGTGCCTAACATTGCAAGAACCCAATTCAATTACTCACAAGGACTTTTGCACTATATGTTATTAAATGTCAGCTTGCCTATGTCTATGTACCAATTTTATTGCTTTTAACAGTTCAGCAGAAGCTACATTCCTAACTCTGGTTATTGAAAAAGACAGCTTACACTTTGAAGCTTAAAAAAACCCAGACAAACAAACAAACAACAACAAAAAAAAAAACAACCCAAACCAACCAGACAAACCCAAAAGGAAAAAAACAAAGCACCACCTCACCTCCAAAAAACTAATATCCTTGCTCTAAAGGTTCTTCCACCTCACTTCCATCCTACAGCTATTCCTTTTAACAGTGTTATTGAATTAGAAAAAATGAAAAAAAAATCTGGAAAGCTCTGCAGCACTGGAAGAAAGTCATGCTTTTTCCTAAGTGAACCAGGAAAGGTCCTTGAGGCCTTCTAGGTTCTATATTACAAGACAGTAAAATAAGCTTATTCATACCAAATCAACTTGTTTTTAACCAAAACAGATGTAAACACATCCCTCCAGAAACACAGACCTTTTTTGAAAATGGTAATTCTGCTAAAGTAAGACTTTGAGTAGGCATTTGACAGATATTTTCTTCATATTGTGCAGTAAAACAGTGTCAAATCAACTGGTCAGCTGGCCATAAAAGATGCAGAAAACTGAGGGTGAGCAAAGCCTAGTGAGGCTGGTAGGGATGCTTTCAGTGACTAGTATAACAGAAGTCAGAAGGAGTAACAAATAACTAAGAGGACTGGTCATCAATACACAGTGAACAGGATTAGCTGCAGAGGACGAAACCATACAGCTGTCAGTGAATAAATGCAAAGCCATGAATGATCAGGCAGGTTCAGGTGACAAACCAGCTGATGCCTCTGACAGGCAGAGGCCAGTGTACCAAGGACAACCGCAATTGCCTCTCATTAACTTGTAGGTGATTACCTTCCCAGCAATTGCTACCACTACCTTGGTTGGCAACTGTCAGTCTTGTGGGTGGCATTTCAAGTGGAACACCAGTGTTAATCCACAAAGAGGTGTAAGAAAAGTGATCCTGTAAAGACTTGAAGAGAGCTCAGTCAAAGAGAGTAATGTGGTGCCAACAGAAGATCTAATCAGGTGGCAGCTATGAATGGAGGAGAAGAAAAAAAATTTTTAAATTCTCAGAGTAAGTTGGCAAGTCGTTGAAAAAGACAAAAATAACAGAACCTGGCTTCCACAAAGCTATTAACAGGCCTAGATGAAATTCAGATCTCTTTGGTTAAGTAGGAATGGCTATGTGAAATATTTTGAAGCCATATAATTCAGAAAGACCTGTTTTACTTCCAGACATCTGGGGAAAACAAACAAACAAAATCCCAACATAACAACAACAAAATATCTGCAACATGTACTTGCAGTAGCTGACCCAAGACACACATGGTAGTCTTGACAATAAGTGAGACTTGACAACCCTGTATAACAGACCATGAGTCTGGTCTGTTTTCCCACCTGAATCAGAAAAGCTCCATGCTGCTAGGTCAAAAGGGCTGACTTCATCCTTGAGAATATAAATAGGCAATAGTAAATAGGATTAAAAGTGTTGTATTACTGATGCAACTGTTAGTGAAATACTATGACCAGGTCTGAAATACACAGCTTGAAGACTAAAATGAGATCTGATTCAAGAAAAAGAAAAAAAAAATTGACTTTTAAGTGAAATCCATGAAGAGCTTGATTCGCTTAGTCTATTCTGAAAAGGAAAAGGGGTGACTCAGTCTTCAAGTCTCCTCTATGCTAGATGAAAAATCCAAGAACTATCTTCCAGTCTGGGAAATATGTAACAATATACAGTGATGAAAGCTGAAATTATGCATATTAGACTAAAAGACAAAGTAAAATATGTATTTTAACCTATTTCACCATTAATAAAAGTCCCTCAATAATCCTACAGAAGACAGAAGGACATTTTACACACACACACTGCAATTACAATTGGGTGCTAGAAACTTTTCTAAAATAAAAAGTCTTCCCAAACAAAACTTCATGTAAAGGAGTAGTAAAGTTTAAGCAAGAAGCTGAACAAGCTCGTAGGAAGTTGCTTTTACCACACGGTTGATCATTTGTTCTGGCAGTCTCATGGTCGGGACTTTGCTTATCAACAGGGAGCTGAAAATATATGAAGTCTGTGTGGTGTCGCACTTCGCAGAACTTCAAAGGCTAGGGTCTCAAAAAAAATCTCAACCTAAAAGTCATTATCAACCAAAGCAACAGTTTAAGTTGTTACAATGATTTCCAACATAGATGCTAAAAGGTTTCACTGTATAGAGGAGAGCATTGTCTCCGGTGTGTAATGCTTCAACGCCAAAGCATCCGGTTCTTCTAACAACTTTAGAAGAACAAGAAACCAGATGTGCTTTGCTAATAAACATTTCCTTTCAGGAACCTACACTATTAAAACCTTTAATGGCAAAAGTAGGCAGATATCACTTGAAGCAACTGAAAGGAACCTATCAAGGAGGTCATTCTGCAATTTGGAAACAGTTTGTGGTATCTGTCCTACCTGCATGGCTGATTCTGATTTCGCATATCAAGATTCATTTTTTTCCCCTACACTTAGATTTGATCTTAATACTTCATCCAGAGAGAAAGCTGATACCCATTCTTAATGTTTCCCATTTTCATTAAAAAAAAAAAAAACCACACCACAAACAAACAAAACAAAAGAAAACACCAACCTACTAAAAAACAATGAAAAACTTTTGGACAATATATCCTACACAGGTATGTTGTTAGAATTTAAAGACTTAACCTCCTTATCAAGCTTATTATCTAATCAGCATACACTGACCTTTCTGTTCTTGCACCAGCAAGCAAAAGGTAGCAGTAGCCCCTCTGCTTTCATACCAGACTGGACTTCTGCAGGAACAAATCCAATCCCTTCCAGTCCCTTCCAGATATCAGAAAAATAGCGTTCTCTTTTATTTTTCCAAATTAGGGACATTTCAGGGGAGCAGGGTCCCACACAGACTTCTTGGTTTTTTTAAATCTGAACTAGAAAAACAGCCTTAGCAGAGAAAAACAGAGCAGCAGAGCCAGATAACATAGACAATGCACAATTAATTAGTGCCGAAGGTGCCATTAGCCATCACAGAACACTCCAGGTAACTAATTTAAAATTAGTATATTGCCTACCCTTACCATCACGGAACTTATGCTCAGCCTCCCATTCCTATATCAAGTACTTTGCAAGTTAAGAGCACGTAAGAATGCCAGGAACCTAGAAGAAACAGCTCAAGGGAAGTCTCACACCTTTGCACTGGGTTTTGTGAAGCTAGGGAACAACACTCTTTGCCACAAGGAAATTAGTTTCTGCACATGAATAGGCCATTCTTGAAAACTGCTGTGACTGTGGAGGTCAGTAGAGTTTAGAAGGACGTACTTTCTACCTGCAGAATACTGAAGAGTTAAGTGACTTCAAGTGAGTCATTGGAGACCATCTCAAAACCCTTCTGATCTCTTTAAAGAAGCAAAAAAAAGATAAAGCCACGTGCTAGCAAGGTATGATTAAAGATATTTCACTACTCTTCTCCACCATGCTGTCACCACTTTGTTGATGTCTCCTTTGTTCTCAACAGTCTCATCTAAGCCCTCTGCTTTAACTGTTTCTATGTACTTATTTCACCTAGGAATCCTCATCATAACACAGGAACCCACTATGCTAAGTGATATCTAAATACAAGCAACAAATATACACCCACAACAATAAAAAACCCCGAGGCACATGTGCATGTACAAAACACAAACCTATCCCAAACAGCTTGCTTCTGCCAAGGCCACCACTTCCCTGAATGCCTTCATGTTCCTGTGAAGAACATAACTTTAGATCTTCGTGCATAACATAACTAACAAATTAACCGTCAAACAAAGTGAATCTACCTTGTAGTTACTCTTTTTATACCCTCTGACCTCAGTAACACTCCAAATGCACTCTGAGAAATCCAGAGCGGAAGGGAAGCACAATTCCTGTTTCTCATAAAACAAGATTTTTACCCAACATCTACAACATGAATTTGCTAAGGAATAATTCCTTGCAGAAGTAAATTGCCTTTTTTAGGATCTAGAAGTTGAACTCATGTTAGGAATATACTATAAAGCTGGTGTGGACAACTGTCTGTCATCAGTTACTTGCTTCCCTGAAAAAGAGATTTGAAAACACTCATTTTAATTTCTAGTCAGAGCATCCTAATGAGAACTGCCAAAGCAGCGGCCACTCAAAAGATGTTCTAGATCAACTCTGTCAATACTAGGAGCAACTGGAAGGAAACTGTATGTCAGGAAGACTCAATACATGAAGAAAAGAGTAAAGCTCTTCTCATCAGGCCTCGCATGTGGCATAGAGTTCCTTCCTTTCACAGGCACTATAGCTGTCATCTCCTGTTACACAAGTATCTTACTGTGCTCAGTGAGAGCTCATGAGCCAAAGCCTACTCACAAGCTTTGCCAAGTAATAACACAAGTTACTGGACTTGCAAAATACTACTCTCATATTAAAAAGAATCACATGCCGCATTGAGTAGTAGTTACATTGATGCTGCATCAGTCAGGCCTTCAAAGTCCTTAAAATGTATCAGCTGAAACTTAAGTATAGAAGGAACAGATTAGAAAAGAAAGGCTGGAAGTGTCTTCCACTGTGCAAAAGAACATTCACACCTCTGAAAGAGGGAGTTTACTTGTGCATAGTACTAACCTCAGAACACAGGGGGTCTTGCTCTGGAAATGAGACAAAATTGTTTTATCTTCTAGCTAGCAGCCTTTGCCTTACTTACTCCTCAGATGCACTGAACACTTCATTTCTCCATTAACTGTCTCACATGTTAACAATTACCACCACAAGACAAGTATCATCTTCATCAGACAGTTAAGAAGAGAGACAGTCTTGCCTCAGGCCACAGTGAGTCAGTGGTACAGGCAGGATCTCATCATCTCTCATTCCCCAGCTCCTTCCTTCAGACAGCAAAGTTTTACTACTCCCACTGTCTTAAGAACTGATATCTTGACTTGCTAAAGTACATCTAATTAAAAAGAAAGATCTAGAAAGCAAGAAACAACTGCAAAAAAGATGTGATTTAAGTCAATCAGTAAGTGGTTTGATAAAAAATAAGGATATGAAACACTGTTTTCTATGAAGCTAACTGCAAAGACACTTTCTTGCCTGCAGTCACTGCATCTCTAATATCTATTAGAAATAAAGCAAATACTCAACAAACTGTTTCCTTGACATTACAAGCCTGATTTGTGCAAAGTCTTCTAAGTTGCCTGCAAAAGGTGGACAATCACAATGCACATACCTCCCCCCCAAAAAAAAAATCCTTCCCTTTCAGTTTTCCAAGTGTTGAGTAAAACAGTGTTATATTTAGTATAACTTATGTAATTGGATGAAACTTGGGCATTTCAGGACTCGATGACAGCCATGGTTTTTTCTGGTGACAAGTTACATGCAACTCTGTTTCTGCAGCTCTTGCATCTCTATAATTAATTTTTTATGGATAAGCAGGACACTGAGAAACAAAGCAGCAAAGCCTAGCTCTAGACAACACTTCTCATTTAAAATGAAGTTTTCTTTTAAAAAAATGTAAAATATGCTATTATTGAAAAAATGCTTTCAACTCCGAAGATGACACTCCAACACACATTAAGATGGCAAATGCTTTGCATAAGACTGAGTTGACAAGGCTTTGCAGAACTGATGTATCACTAGAGCTTTTACCAACTGATTTACAGCTTTGATGTGGTTCATCAGACTTTATAAGCTACCCTGACACAGTGCAAAGTCTCTGCTGACAGAAATAGCAAGAGTTCCTTCAGCGGCAGACTCTGGTTGCTCTGTTTTAAACTGCAGTCTCCATGGTAAGATTTCTTCATCTGCATCAGAATGTTCTGCCAGCAGCTATCGAAGGAGTTCTTAAAGGGAATATCATACATAATATTTAAAACAGTGCACACTGGACTACTTCTCTCTTGAAGTGACAGAATTGAAAATAAGTAATATTTGCTTTCATTGCCTCCAGAATAAGACAAGAAAGGTTTTATCTATTTTACTCATCCAGTAAAATACTGCAACTTGGATGGGAAACAAGCTAAATTAAAACAGTATTAATAAACACTGCCTTGAAATAGTAACAGTTGCTTTCACAGCCTGTGTGGTTCCTCTGCTATAGGAGTTGTGCACATTTAGTGCGAGTAGAGAAAAAGAAGGAAAAAAAAACCCAAACAGAAAAAAGAGGAGGCAACTCTCAGGAATTTGTATGTTTAGGCATATTTTCCCTCTGATCTTTTCTGTCTGTTCCATTCCATACCCTTCATTGCAGTTTTCCTGCTTTCTAGAGTCCCAGCTGCTATGAGAGAAACACCAGAAGTTATCCCAGTCTTCCAGCTACGACTGTCAACCTTTGTTTTTCCCATCTGCTACCAGTACAGCAGCCTGCGCTCTAAAGAACACTGATCATCTTACAGAGCAGAGTTTGACTCAAGACTCCTGATACTTCTCCAATATAAAAGTTTGTTATTTACAACAGATGAAGTCGAACTGTGTGTGTTCTTAGGCAAGTACGCCACACAAAGTCAGCTGCAGTGCTCCAATACTGATTGGCCTTTATACACAGTATATGAAGCTTTTCCTTCATTAAAAGCTGTTCTACAAGACAATGGACAAACCAGCAACCATTTCCCATAGGGTGGATGGCACTATAAAGGAGAAGTTTGTTTCTTCCCCTCAGCATTGCCCATGATGACACACCTCTCAACTAAAGAGTGCAAACACACATACAGAGAGAAACATGTCTCCCCCTATTTGCTGAAAAGCCAGCCCAGTTCTGAGCAGAAAGCCAGTGGAGTATTGGTAATCAGCCTGCTTGCTAAGAGGGATTTCTGTAGAAGTCATTGAAGCTTTGCTACTACAGGATCCCAGTTGAAAAGTGCTTTAAGAAGGGTGTGGGTCATTGAAGAGATTTTCCCCAGTCAGTAAATAACAGTAATAGTTATTTTATTTTTTCCTCTTAAAAGGCTGGTGACCATTCTAAGTGTGTGCCTGCCACAACCTAGTGGCCAGTTTTATGAATATTCTATGTGCTATATTACTGTAGGGGCACATAGGTGACATGCAGACTGAAGCCTTTTACAGAAGGATGCAGAAGGTTTCCTACTAACTGATTTCATTACTCCCATGAAAAAATAATCCTAAAAAAAATCTGTCTACCAATCAAGCAATCCAGATGCATTACCAGAGGATGGAAGCCTCTATTAAAACTTAATATTAGAAATGTCAACTAGAGGCTGACTACTGAATAATTCAAGGCAAGAAAAGGTCTCTCTCGCCTCTTGTCACCTGCCTTGAGCAACTCTGCAGCAAGATGTAACAATCAGTTCCAGCAAACGATGGCTGGGCTGAATGCAGAATGAAGAGGAACACAGAAAAAAAAAATTAAAACAAAACAAAACCCTACGAAATTAGGAAAGAGAATCTTAGCTGCCCAAGGCCTATGTATGAACTCTATGGTTAAATGAGAAGAAACTCTCTTCAGATATCGTGTCTGAAAAACTATACAACTGGAAAAGGACTAGCAAACACCACAATCTTCACAGTGTTCCTCTACCTTATTAAACAAGTTCAAAGTTCCAGAAACGAAAACACGTTAACATGTTCTTTTTGGACAAAAGCAGAGTTTGGTTAGAACAACAAGCAAGCTCTGGCATATTTTCACCATCCCTTCTATCTATAAGTGAAATATAACCACAAAGTGAAAGAGGAATATCAAGTATAAGAATCTTTTTAAGTCCCAACATTTTCAGGTCTGAAAAAAATATTCTTTCAACTTTCCAACCCTGGTCAGCTCACTAAGGTTTTTTCCTTCTCAATATCAGCAGTCTCCCCAGTAACAGAAAATGAACCAAGAAGAAGATTAAGAATTTGACCAATATTGGCTTAGTTATGTTGGCAAGTTCAGCAAAATCTGGTCTTCATATTGTGTCATAACAAAAGCTGAAGCAGCTATTTGGTATGGAAGGAAAATTGATCTAAAATTTAACATCAGGGAGCAAATTATGAGGCGTTCTCTCAGATTTTCTCCACTCCCTGCTAAAGATTTTGCCGAGACCCATCCAAGTTTCTCTCACCCTCCTCATAAAACACAATCTTAAGGACTCTCTGCATAGCAGTCAAGACGTCATTGTTGGCAAAACTTCATCTTGTACAAGAGAAACCACTAACCCAGTGGCTCGTGGTACTAACAAGTTCTTTAAGAACATTCAGATGTGGGTTTGCAATTAAATTTAAAAACCTGTCACCAGTCTTTGTAAGCCTAAATAGGAAAGGTACCAATTACAAGAATTCCCCATTATTCTGTAGACTGCTAAGAGCACACACTAGTACAAATTCCCAGGGACATGGAATACCATTCTTTCCCACTGAAGAGCTGCAGAGAAGCTGAAAGGAGTGAGTTTTCCTTGCATTCCTTCTCTTTTTCATTATTTCATGACTTAATTTCTCAAAGCAATCCTATTCCATTTTTTAAATTATAGCAGCTACATTTGGAGAGAAACCACACAATTATTTAACAAAACCAGAACCATATAATCTGTTCATTTTGTGTGTCAGGGAGAGTGTAGTTATGGTCTGAAGTGTAATCCATTCACACTGTGGTTAAGACACTAGTATTTTTCCAGGTTTGTGTACAAAGAAAATTATTTCTGCAAGTTTTGCTGAATATTACACTTTAAACAACACAGAGAAACCACACTGTATGTTCATCAGGCCCACCTATCTTACAGAGAGCTGCAATCAAGTGCTCTGTGCCTGAGTTGTTCAATTTGCTTGAAAGATGTGAGACAGCAAACCAATTCCTCCTCTTCCTTACAAATCTCAAGAACTATCACAGTCTAAAAATCCCTACAGGAGATTATTTAGATATAGTTGAAGGGTCTCAATTTGAAACAGTAGCAGCAATAAAAAACCAAGGATAGCCTATCTGAAACAGCCAAACTCAGAAAAAAAGTCTTGTTAAAAAAAATCATTCATCTGAAGCAGCAACTGACTGGTTTTTTTTCCCCAGCAAAGAAAACTAGACTTAAATTCCAGTCTTCAGTAATAAATACCAGGGGAGGCTCTCCCATGATAAACACACGTCAAGCTCACTCATTTTGTAAGACTGCATTAAGCATTTGGCCAGAAGTCATGCAGAGACTCCTCCTTGTTTTAGGATGAAACATGCAACACCCTACAAAGCCCAACAGTTGTGGCATGAGAAAGAGTTTATCACTGGCACCCCATTTGAAGCCTTCATGAAGCATTAAGTAATTTCCTAAAGGTAAAATATGCATGAAAGTTAATGAGATTCCAATATGGGCAAAACAGAACACTGACGACCTGTTATCCAAGGAAATTGGTTACACCTCACAGCCTTTGCTAAACACTCAAGTAAAGATGAAAACACAGGGATAGGACATAAACACTTGGGAAATAAAGATCTACAACCTGCCAAACAGTCTGGCAGTTGAAGTCAGTCACAGAAATAAATGTATATTTAAAAGGCTTCAAATTTAGGGGCAATACCAAGATGGTTTCTCATTCCCGTTTGCTAGCCAGTCAAACTTGTAACCCCCAATATTGCCTTTGAGAAGTTTAAAAAAGAATTAATAAAGGAAAAGGATATCCTCATTTTCACTTGCATCCTATACAAAAATAGCACTTTTTGTATCCTATATGCAGTCAGAGAAATCCTCTTTAGCATTTCAGGAGGCCAGAAGCTCAATGTTTCACAGAGCTGCTATCTTCCAAGAACAGAGTTTCCAAACTACACTTCCTCCAATTATGTGTACAGTGAGCTTTTCAGTCGCTTGGAAAGTGATACAGAAGTTTGAGATTTTTCACTGAAAGAGTAAAATACATACTGTCTCACAAATTTTTATTTCACCAGAAGTGCTAAAGCTGTTAACACTCCTCTCCTCACCATACACACAGCCCTACCTCTTCCACAGGAAGGCGATTTAATTGCCTTAAATCTTTCCTGAATGTAGTTTAAATATTTTTCTTGAGGTTTTCTAAAAATAATCCAAAATAAAGCAGATACTCTGCATGGAAAACATAAGCCCAAACAGTTTGGTTATCATACCAGCAACTGCATCGCTTTCTCATATATTGGAAAGCTGTCTGACAATGCAAACAAATGCAGGATCACTACCTGTTTTGACTGTATTGTATAAGCCATAAACCAGAAAAATTTTAGTCCTTTTGCTTCAAAGACCCTGGTTTTTTTCTTAGCTGCCTTAGCTATTTGCTGTAGAGGATGTAAATCCAGCGATCATGGTCTGTGTTTTATTAAAACGCCTTCTCCATTTCTTTTTTTAACTTACAGGATTAAATCAATCATAACAACAAAAAAGTATTTATGAATCATACACCCTAAAGAGAGGGGCAGCCTTTGCCTACCTAAAATAAAAGCAGAGGTATCTTCAGAGACAGCAAATGCAGCTCATACACACCCCTATGGATATATCAGCTGCCTCTAACAAAAAGCTGAGTAGCACCACCTCTGCAGCAGAGATCAGAACCGCCCTAACGCAATATCCTCGACTCCTCTCAGAAGGGACTTCAAACAACTCAACAGTGACAGCCCATGGGAAGGGAACAGACCTTGTCCAGCACTGTCCCCCAATGTTCTTCCCATCACAGCTCTTTCACGGTGCTCAGTGACATGGAGAACACTCTACAGTGCCTGTTCCTGTCAGCACCTTCACGAAAGCAACGATGCTTCCCTGCACTTGGATGTCTAGAAAAAGCAGGGAGCCATGTATGAAAAATGATCCGCTGTCCCTTCCAAACCTTGTATTTCCCCTGTTGGAGAAGGAAGGCAGAAGAAAACTCTTGAAGAACCAGACTACTGGCTTGAGGCTTTATGACCACCTATTGGAACAATCTAGTTTTGTATGCCTTCAAATCCCCTACACTCGTGAACACCAGTAGTTCTTTTAATCTTTCTTTGTTAAAACCGCATCCATTCCTCAAGGAACAGGATTTCCAACTCAATGGTCAATAACTTCTCAGGAAAACTAATCAGCACTTCCGTGCTGCTGTGATTAGAGACCACAGCCAGCGAGTGCACTTTCAGTGTTTTCACCTTGTCACAAAGCATTTTGACAAGGAAAATGTTATTTCCAGGAATATTTCAGGATGGGGGAAAAAAGAAAGACACAAATAAAAACAGTAAAAAAACCAAAACCAACCAGTAAACAAAAAAAAGGTACAACTTAACAACCAAGCAAACTAATAAAAAAGTCCCACTCAACATTCCACCACAACATACCTCTTTTACCTCTAAGCTAGCTGCAAGGTTGCCAAAGCCTGCAAATAACACCAAAAAACCTAAAAAGTACAGTTAGGCAGCCCCTGTTACTAAACATAATTTTATAATCAGATCTACAGCTTATCCTGACCACCCAGGCTGGTGAGCAAGAACTAGATTACATCAGCTTCTCAAGCTGCAGAGCCTGAAGCCCAAGCTCCCTCTCCCTCAAAGAGACAAATACTTGGAGGTTGTGATATTCTCAGGAAGCTGAGCTACTTGCTGTAAAAAAGCTGCTTAGTAGACTACACATTATCTTTTGGGAGGCGTGATGAAATATTCATTTCGGTCTCTGTAAGGCATCCGTCATGCCATATGGATGCCCATTAGTTCTTGCACGGAGTAACAGCTAAGGGAAAAAACACAGTACTGGAATGGAGAAACCCAAATTCCCAGCAATTACATAGCTGTTGTGAATGCCATCAAGAACCATTCTCCCCTTCCTCCACACCACATGCTATTTTTCAGCTAAAAGTACTACACAAATGAATGCCCAAGATTTAAGGTACCAAGGGAATGTATGGACTGAACACCCTGACTGCTTCCAGGAAGACAGATCCATCATGCTGTTGCACAGTTACTGAGCAAAAAGTGACTACCAACACCCACTGAAGTTTAGGAGTCCAACGTCTTGATGCTCAACTGCCCTGTTACAGAACTCTTCCAGATGAAACCACATGCCAGTAAGACATAGAGACAGAATCAGACAGGAATACATACTCAGTCCTACTCTGAGTTAAGGAGTTAAAATACAGCTTTCTTATTGTCAATGTTACACGGCACTTTCTGCCTCACACAACGCCCCAAAACCAACAACAAAACACAAACTTGCATGAGGTCTCATCACAGGAAGGTCTCTGCTAGACAAATTGAGAAGAGTAGACTGGAATAAACCAGTATCATACTCTTCTGCCTGAAGTGACAACACAAGCCCTCTCCACAGCCTGGATGCCTGTTACCCAGAAAAGCAGCAGAAAATGGCTTACTTTAAGAACTCAAGTGTCCTCCTTTACCCCAGAGTAATTACAGAACACAGCAGACATTCATTCTGGAGAGCAGAGTACAATAGCTGTTTGTTACCATCAACATTACAATCTAGCATTTATCTAAGCCTATCACACAGAACAGACAGCACAATAAACGCTCAGGACAGAACTCAAAAGTACTATCTGTAAGAAATTACAGGTGAAAACCCAAGCCAGGACTAGACCCCAAACTCACAATTTAACCACCCAGTAATCTATCAATTGGGCATACATTTATCCAAGTTTCATCTAAGAAGCATTAGGCATGGCTGGTCAGAGAATAAGCAGCAGAAAAATATTCTATCATTGTACTCTACTGCTAGGTAAGGAAAGTTGCATCTTACACAGCAGACATAGGCTTTGTGAAGAGGAAGAGCACCCATACATGTCTAACATCAAGACCAAGTTTTTGTTATGAACTCGTGAAGTCCATAAACAACGGAAAGAAGATATAAAAGTCAGCATCTACATTTTTTTCCTTCTCAGGTGTCTCACAAATTCCTCCACATTGAAGCCAAATCACAAATTTCAAAAATCACAACATGCTAACTTTCCACATCCTTTCCAGGTGAGAAATACAGATTCCTTTACTCTCCATACATTCTGTATCAGTGCCAGTTTAGACTTTCCTAAATCAGAGACTTTAACACACTCACACAAATCCTGCCCAAACATCCACTTTATTTTACAACCACCACCATATTTACCCACATAAGAGCTCAAATTGAGAAAACTGTTATCCCACATTGCCAGACAGATTTTAGAAAACATCAGACTAGCTCCTAAAACAGCACGTAGCATTTTAAGAGCTACCTTGTTTACATTATGGAAAAGATAGAAAAGCACTAGTTCGACCGCTGTGAGCTGTCAGTCCCCTAGTTAGATTGGTGTGAGCTCCCAGTTCCTTCATTACTGAGCTTATGTGAAGGTGAGCAGGCCAACAACACTGATATACTGCAGGGGACATATGAAAAAGCGGCATCTGTCCCATGCTCTGAAGATTCCTGTGCCGTCTTCAGAGGGCAACAGAAACAACAGGATTTCAGAACCTACTCTATTACATCGCTGGGTAACCTCCCACCCAGAGATAGTAAGAAATTCAAATAACAAACTCAAATAACATTAATAAATACTTCACCCTTTTCCCTATTACAGAAACACACGTAAAACATTCATAAAGATTTTTTCTAAACATATTCTGTTCCAAAGGAGGAGACTAACTGTTCTACCTAATTTACTGCAGTAAGTATATTGAAGTCTCTAATTTTTAAAGACTGCACATTGGCTGAAGGAATGCAATTAGCTGAATACAAACACTTGTTTTGGACTCTTGCAGAACAGCAACACATACTTTTCTAGAAGGGTACACTGGATTGAACATGTAATTACAAGCTCAACTGTAACAGCACAAATAGACTAAACAAGGACTGTTCAAGTTACTCATGCTCAGCTTCGAAAGTTTGACCCCTGAAGCCAGAAGTACATTCACAAAGGAGAAGCCAGAAATGCAAACACAAGTTAAAGCACGCTTACAAATCCTGAATTATCATGGTACCCTTAATCAAGGCAAGTTTCTCCACCTCAAAAGTTTCAGCTCAGGCATAGAAATAAAAACTCTATTTCCCTTTCCAGTGCTTATACTTCTCAATAGATGGCTATAACAACTGCACTAATAACAGACAATTATTTCATTTCACCTGCAACACTAAAAATATACTTTTTTTAAGCAGAAGTCAAACTTTCCCAGCCAAACTTCTCCTTCCACCAAAAATCCCAAGATCTCATAACTCTTTTCCTTAACAACTTTCTGCCAGAGAACACTCATAGCTTCAGGAGACAATTGTCTGTATTTTGGCTGTTCCAATGAAAAAATGCACCTAGAGCCAAAACGAGCTACAGCTTTTACTAAGACCTTCTGAAAAACAGGTACAATTTCCATTTTGTACTTCAATCCAAGACAAGGTAACATTTGTATCAGTATATAAATACAAAAGATCTTTAATGAAGTGCACTCTCTATATGTTTTATAGCAGGTTCAAAACAAACTACTTCTGTACTTAGCAATAATTCAAATCCAGAAGTCTTATGAGAACTATGGCTCCCTTCTAAATCTGTACGAGGTCTATCTCCCCAGTGAACCAGAACACAAAATGTGATGCTCAAGACAAGACTTCTGCTTCTCTGAAGTAATTTCTCAGAGAAAAAACTAAGCCTAAAAAGTGCCTGAGTAAGGAACCACACACAAGAAGTAATGCTCCGATCTGCAGGCTAGAAAGGCCAGTTCTCCAGAAGTTCCAGGTGCCAGCAGCATAGCCTGCAATAGCCAATCCCAGATTCATTGGCAATCCCACTAGTGTAAGACCACAACATACTGCTTGGAGCACAGCTCTGGAGGTCATTAGCCCCACCATCCTCTTTGGATGGTAAAGAGCATGTCCACCTGGGGTCTATCAGTGCAACAGAAGTCACTACACAGCCAATCCTCCTGGAAGCCATTTCTGGGCATGTGAAGGACAAGGATCTGACTGGGAACAGCCAACCAGCATGAGACTAGACTGCATCCAACCAACCTGACTGTATGCAAGGGACATGAGAGTGGGGTCTGTACAGGCAAAGGAAAAGCAGTGGATGTTTTTTCACTGCTGTTATAGCAACACCTTTTGCTTGGTTTCCCGTAGCATCCTCAGTTAATGATATGAACCAAATAAGTGGATAATACCACCAGGCTCAAGGCTTGTGATGACTGGTACAAAGCTCCACTGTAGGCTGTCCCATTTCCATGGGAATAATTCCAAACTTTACCAGATAAAGCCTTAAATAACTTAATCTAACGAGACCTGACGGGCTCTAAAGGGGGAAGTGAGATCATTTGAGACCCAAAGGTCCCTCCTGAACCAAGTTATACCATGATTTCTTCTTCAGGTTTTTAATAAATAAAACCCTAATGTCTGTTATAGTCTGGGTTTGCTTCATGCCATGCTTCTGGCCACCCTGCTGGTTTTCAGCAGATAAAGTGGACTAAGAGCCACAACAGAAAAAGTGCTGTGGAAAAGGACAGTAACTTCTCTGCTTAAAAGATTGACAAGTCACTGAAACAAGTCTCAATACTGTATTCTCAAGTCAAGGATCTCAAACTTGATTCCAGGTAGGGATTAACAACAACTAAAAACCAACACAAAAAAACCCCAAAACAAATCAAAAAAAACTACAGGCCTGCAGCTAAAGTAATGAAGGGAGAGTTAATACCACATTCATTAGTGGACTCTTGCAACAAACACATTCTGTTAAGTATGTCAAATACATTTAGACTATGAATTATTAAAAAATAAACTTCAGTTCCACCCTCCCCTTTGTTTGCATTAATTCCCACAGAAGAAGTCTAGTATTCAAGATTTTAAGCACCAGAAGAAAGAGAAGTAATGGCATCATTTGCTGGATGGAGGCCAGGTCTCAAATATCCACTCAAGCTTGCATCTCTGGAGACAATGTTTGCTCCTACCATAATTGAGTTATGTTCTGTGCAATGAGAAGGTGAATCAATTATGTTCACCACTAAACAGACAAGCTTAAGTATTCTCTCAAGAGCTTAAAAATTTGTGCAATGACACCTTCAAATACTGTTTGTTCTTCTTTTTTAAATAAAGAACACCACTTTTATTCAATCTCTTCTCTTCCTGGAAATTCTTCAGCTCACAAACCAGTGAAGTGCCCTCGAGTTTTAACCCAGCAAGGTCAGGCAGCTGGAACTCCCTATTTTTTAGTTTAAAGTACCTGATGGAGTAATTTAGGTTAAATGTGGCACTGCCATCTAAGTCTCTGCTTTTTTACAAGCAGGGAACAACCTTCATCTCAGACATTAGAGTCACATTTAAAAGGAAGAATATAATCACATGTATAAAGAAAATTATTAATACTGTAAATTCAACTTATAGTATTTTAGAGGTCAATCCTCCTTGTTTGCTGTAATAGTGGCTCATAAATTTGGAATACAGCTAAAAACTGAACAAAACCACTGCAACAGGACTTTGATTATGTGTCAGTCTTCTGTACTTCTTCAAAGGGGATTCACAGTTTGCCTTACCTGGAAAATAAATTAAAAAGCCAAACTGAAGACTGATTTCTGCACCAATTCACAATTAAAATCAATTTTTGTTTAACTGCAGAATTCAGTGAGCACCAGTCTCAAAAAACCAAGTTTTTTCTGATAGCATCCCACAGGTATGAAGTAAGCCACACGCACTGTAGGACAAACAGATACTGGTAGGCATATTTTTGAGACAACTCTTTAGCTAGAAAAAGCAGGCACACAAGCCTTTCAAGCTATGCATTTTTGAGTGCTGGGTTTATTTCAATTTTTTTCATACAAAAAGACTGAATTCATTTGTATTTGGATTAAACATAATTACTACCAAAACTATGAAATGAGTATCATTTCTATTGCAGTGAATACCCAATTTTATAAACTAATGAAAACACAATTGATTTATCTAAGATTTAATTACCACAGCTGACCGAGGAGAGTATGCTTACTCATGCTATCCAAGGTAAGATGAATCCTAAATAGGCCCTTATAAAGAGTAAAGAACTCCTTATTAAGAGTTGTGTAAGCTGTTTTAAAGAATATACAACATTTGTAAGAGAAAACAAAGAGTAACTACTTAGAAGAAACTAGATACTATAATCTCATTCCACACGAATTTAGCCTCCATTTCTGACAAGGATATTATTCAAATAATTGAAAGTCATAAAAATTGAAAATCAAATGGCAATTCCCTACTAACCTTATGTATTAAAAAGTACCTGAACAGGGTCATTTAGAGAAGTCACGTAAGATGTAGTGCTTTCTGTAAGAATGCAAAGTTGCTTTTCTGTATCCTCCAGCTGAAACTTCTGCTATTAAACTCTACCTCCTGTGTATATTTTTAAGCAGCAAAAAAGGAGAACAAGAGCTCTACAGGAGATGCTTCTACAAATAAAGCCATGGTAGACTTACTTTAATACAAATGACTCACTACATACCTCTCAACTTCCTTACTTCATAAAACAGCTGCAGAATAAGAGAGGACCTACAACAGGTTGGAGAACGATCTCTGCAGTTCAAATTATTTCTGCAAAAGCAGCAGAACGCTTTTGCAAGGTTTGCCAATGTTCCACAAAGTTATTTCAAATCTCCTTGGGCTACTTGTTCTTCAACTCTGAAATAGTTAATATCTTTTAAAGGCAAAACACCACATTCTAAAAATATCAAGAAGTGAATTCACTAACATCTAAAGTTTTGCTTAAAACAGCTTGAAAATAATTTTGCACACGCATGCACTAACTTGGACAAGAAAATATACTTCCATGCAGAAATGCTAACGAATCTCGAATTTTAATTCACAAGAGACATAACTTCCAGTTTAGTGATGCAAGCATTAGTAACCTGGAAAGGGATTTTTCTCTCTCATATGAAGATTTTACAATCTAAGTTAAGAGTTTTCTGTTTATTATTAGAAAGCCCTTACACATGTAAGGCAGGGTAAAAGACCCTCAACTGGCAAGAACTTCGTTGAACTCTAAGAACACCTCAGAGCTAGATCTGTTTAATGCAGCATCCCATTTTCCCTCAGCTCCACACGTACAAATGTTATTTCTCTTGCTTTCTATTCTTGGAAAAGCCTCAAAACAGTCTGGTCTAATTCTGTCTCCAATTCTTTCTGCACTATATTCAGCCAACTTCCATACAGACACACAGGTCATTTCTGAGAATTAAGTCTGTCTTCAAGAACCCAAGTACCATACCCATTCGCAGTACCTCCACCTTCTATGTAACCTTTGATTAGAACAATTTACGTCTTTCCAACTCCTATGTTTTTCATGCAGCCTCTACACCATAAACTCCTACCTTCCACTGGCCAAAGTCATCACTCATTCACCAATTAACTTCTTCCCACTTAAAATCATCTTTTATGAACAGAAATTCATCTTTTATGTAATAGAAATTCAGAATCCAGTTGGAAACATTTCTCAGTCTGAGCTGACAGCCTCAAGGACACACCTGCTCTGTCACATGGGAAACAAAGGATAACGTTTTATGCACCAAACGAGTCCAGCAGGAAAAAAAAAAGGCAATAAAATGTATTTCACTCTACTGCACCTTTGAACAAAAATTGAAGAGCCTCATTAGAGAGAGGTTTACTTTAAAATACAAAATACCTGCCATTAACACCTACAGACAGGAGGCACCTAAATAGAAAAGTAAACCAAAGTAAATAAACCACATAAACCCAGAATAAAATAAAATCCAGAAACCACAAAGTATTATTAATACCTATAGAAGTTTTTTTTGAAAATGAACCTCTGCTCCTTTTTCCTACAAGAGAGGACTCAAGGTACCCTCACTGTAAGTCTAACATCCAAAGTATTCCAAGATCCTCGTTATCTACATAACTTACTTATCATAAAAGGCTGTCCCTGCAGCAACAGAAGAATCATGTGTTCCTGGGTACCTCAAAAAGGTCAGAGACCTAAGCATTAGTAAGGCAACAAAACCCACCCGTTTTTAACATTGTCGTTTTATACTTGTATTTTTGCTCCTACATATACATATATATATTTATATACACACACATAATTTTACCCATTCAATGATAAATACAGTGGCAGGGTGCTACACTTTTTTCCCCTCTATTACTAAATTTCAGGAAGTCACCCAGTTTTCCCTCCCAGCCCAGTTAGGGTACACTTCAATGGCCTCAGACATTGTAGAAGAAAACAAAACTACACTGGGGGACATGGGACAGAGGAGTAAGCAAAACATGAAATTAGTCACCAATTACTTCCTGCAATTATGGCAAAAAGAAACAGAGCAGAAGTGAACTACTAAATGCATGTGGTAAATCTACAACAGTAGCTGCAAGTTAAAGAGAAATATTCTGCATGCGAATCTGATATTTAAATGCACTCAGAGCTGTTTCTTTAAACAGGGATACTGGAAACACTCACAAAAGAACTCAGATATAAAATCTGACTTCCCAGGTTCAGTCACTTCAGGGAGGTTTCAGTACACATATTCCCATCTTTTACAGCTTTATCTGTTGTTGACTAAAGAGGAGCTGACCTGGCTTACAGCAGTCAACAGCAACTGTGCTTGTGGTGACCAAGAAACACTAGAGCTCAAGATCCCAAAGGGTGTGAGGAAGGAGAGCAGCAGACAAGGTATCTAGAACACACGAAAACAGACTCCAGCTTAGTCAAGAAGCCTGTAGGTGGAACACCCTGACAGACACCTCTGAAAGCTACATTTAATGGGGTGGAACTCATCCCGCTACAGTGGAATAACAGCACATTCATTTCTTCTCTAGGAGAAAAGACTTCTGAACCATGTTTTTAAATAGGAAAGATCTTAAATGCTAAGAAGTGGTGCAGTGCTGAGAGAGGACGTTAGCATCTATGGGAGAGTATAATATGCAAAACCTAATGACTTCTTTTCTCCTACACAGCTCATTTGTCTCCAGGCAGGCTAATTCTGAAAATCTCATTACAAAAAGCACTTCAGAAACTTTGAGATAGACATACCCCTAAAAAACGCTCATTTACAGAGTCAAACCACATTTATTTTGCTTACATTTCAGTTCACAGTTCAGAGATGGCTGAAACAACATTGTGTTAGATGGGATGAAAGCACTGAGTTTTGGATTGTATTCAACATCATGCATTTAGGTTTAGATCAAATCCATTTTGCTAGCATCTAAAGTAAATCTCCACTAACTTTTTAAATTCCTTACTCAATTACTTGAAGCATTCCTTTTCTACGATCACCCACATTCCACAAGGAGATGGAACTTCAGTATATGCAGTACTTTTAAGGGGATCAGTACAACATGTTTCTTTTCCCCTGTTATACATAAACACCTTAACCAATACTGCCTCAGGAGAGCACTTCCTCCTAAAAATAGAGCTCATCATGGTGACCAATGAGGAGAAAGGGACAAGGTAACACATAAATCATTTTCTCTTTTCTCCCCTTTCCCCAACCCCTTCCGAAGCACATCTTTATGCTTAAACACATTTCCCTCTTAGCATTAGAATCTTCATAGAAGAACAAACAGGTAACAGCCACCAACTCATTTTGGATATAGTCTGATGGTGAATTTCAAGGAAGGCAATAAAGCATTGCTCCACAAATTCAAACAAATCAACCCAGCTTCTTCCAAAACACTATCTGAATACACACAATCCTCCTACTAAAATAGCTGCCCAAGCTACCCTATTGCCCTGTTAGCCAAGTAGACTCTTCTCTAGCAATGATTCTGGGAGAAGCACAGAACATACCCAAGTGCTCATGTAAGTACCACAACAATGCAGACAGAGAAAGAGAAAGGATTTTCTTAAATCTCTGATAAATACATCTGTCTTAAATTTAAGTAAGCACATCCCATTAGTATAACAATCACCCGGTTTTAATTTGTGTTTTAAAATATGCATTTTACAGCCAACACGATCTGTTCTGGAAGTCAGCTCCCTGTGTGAGAATTTCATCTGCATGTCAACAACACTGCTGCAAAAGGGGTCACATAGTTCTTTTACACGCCAAGGCTACTTAGTAACTGGTCAACTCAGACAAAGCTGATGAATTTTAGATAAAGCCCAGCAAGGCAGTACTGTCCAAAACAAGGCTTTCTTAACAACCCCTCCTCCCCACACCACCCCCCCCAAAAAATACCCATGCTACAAATACTACCCAGACACCTAGTTGAAATGTGGAACTCCAGAAGATCTAACAGACTATTTCCTACCCAACAGTTTCCTAGCTGGTGCTCTGCTTGCTTTGTCAGCAAGGCAGGCCAGAAGAACCTTTCTCTCAAAGGATCTCCCAGGAAAAACAAGCACACTCTACAAAGCAAAAGGATTTCCTCCCAACATTTTGGCCATCTGCACAGTGGAGAAACCAAGTGAAAAAAAAACAAGTACCAGTTCAAAATGCTCAGTTTTAATCAACCTTTTATATCATACCAGTTTCTCCAACTTTTTAATCTTTTCTACGGACCTCTGGATGGAGGGGATGCCAGTAGATATGTCAACATGATACTACCACTACTGTGCAAGTTACCCCAAAGCAATTCTCTAATCTGCACCAAGTGCTGCTTTGGAGAATAGCAGGATGGACTGTTTTGTTTATGCCTGGAGCTTAAGTCTTTAAAAGTTATGCAAGTTGGAGCATCCAGGCTTAACCTTCAATTTTTGTGTTCAGAAGTGCAATGTTCTCTATTTCAAATTCTTGCACGTCACTACTGGGGAACTTTTAATTGACATTTAAGAATTTTGAAAATATTTTCTTTAGCTGCAACACATTATACAATACTCTGCAGTAAGAAAGCTTTCTGCAGTTAAACATATTTCAAAATACCAATTATACAATGAGTAAAGTTTCTTTGCAAGGTGACAACTCAGCATCTGGAAGGAAAAGGAAAGAGAATATCAACTTTCCCCTTGATGAGTTTCTTAAAACTAGGAAGACAAGTTTCTTTTACTTATAATACTGATGCAGTTCCTTTTGTTTCAGAAAGTAAGTTTTATATGTGCAGCCTTCATACACATATTAATGATTCCTACACAAAAAAGACAGAAGACTATGAATTTTGTGTTCTAGCTTTGCCCCTTGGTATCCCCACAATAGCTGGTCACTGAACTGCATGCAACTTGTCTTATTTCAGCATCCAGACATTATAATAAACAAAAGTGAAAGAGACTGGAGTTTGAAGCTTTTGATTTATTAGTGCTAAAATTACATTATTATCATACTTTATATAAAATAACAGCACAGGTTCAATATATAGCCTGTAATATGTGGATCGGATGGTATGCAGCAGGAGTTGTGGGAGGATACTCACCCAGAAAGGTATCGCGTAAATATTTACACATTTATTTTTAAAAAGGCTTAAGTTAGAAGCCTGTGAGAACTCAACAACTGCTAGAGATACAGGCAAATTCCTCACTTTAAATACTTCTGAAGCAAGATTTTTAAGATGTTTTAAAAACAATGTCACATCAGTACCATCTGATTTGCAGTGACCATCATAAAAAACTCCCTTCTAATAACAAAATGCACATGCACAGGAGTGCACAGTTAGACAGCACTACTCCTTGTTCAGCTATACAACAGATGTCCAGAGACACAGGTAACAGTACTGACACTTCATTTACCTTATTTTAAGACTCTTCTGGAGCTCCCAAGTGCCAGTAGGGTAAAAAGGAAATTATAAGAAGCACTGTCACCTGAACCCTACAGATCTGACCCTCAAAAACACGTTTGTCAGACTCAGTGTCTTGCAGACATTAGGATGGAACAACTTGTCTACGGAAGACAACCCTGTAAGTAACATTTCCTAGTGAGCAGCATTAGGCCCATGCAAACATGTAAGATCAACTGCACTGAGCTTAACAGGCGTGACTTCTAGGTGATGCCAAAGCAAGGCCTTGTTACTGCAACTGAAGAAAAAATAATACTAAAAAAAGAAAAAAAAAGAAAAAACAACAACCAAACAAAAAATCATCAGAACAAAATTAATCCATTACAAAGATTGGCTAATATCAAAAAAAAAGGGCTTACTGCACATTAGTCCACAGCAAGGAGTAAAAAAGACTATGGTAACAGAACTCAGAAATGTCACATATGCCACAGTAAAAACAAGCCAGAGAGGTTACATACACCCACCCACTCAGACAAAGTGAGATTCCTCTTTTCAAAAGGTTTATCCCATTTCCACTCATTTCTACAGGCTGAAAGAAATAACAAACAAAACCAAGATACTTCATGGCACAGATTACATACATTTTAGTTAACCATGCCCAGCAGCCTAGTAAGAACAAGACAGTGTGTTCTCCTTTCAAAGCAGAACCAGAAGAGTTGAGCACAAAGCCCCACCTAACCCAGGACTTAACAAAAGCAGCTCCTTCAGGAAGCCTTCTAGAAGAAATGTAATAGAGTGTTGTCTTCAGTACAGAAATCCCTTGAAAGGAAATGGATTTCATTTACATTCATCCCAGAGCAGCCCTTTGGCAGTCAAGGGTCAGATTTCCCTGAAGCTGGTCAAGCAGTGACAGACTCCCCAGAGCCTCCAAAAACAGCGGTTCGGAACAGCACATAACAAACCACCAATCCAGAACCCTCCCCATGCTGTAAACCAATTTGCTTTATTAAAAAATGGGTTCTCTGTTCTTCCACACTAATTAATAATCACTAATTTTTAAGAGGCAATAGAGCAATGGAGTTGACAGAGCAGCCTGCACTGCCTCACCCCTCGGGAAATTCTGTAT
This sequence comes from Myiozetetes cayanensis, assembly GCF_022539395.1. Taxonomy (NCBI): domain Eukaryota; kingdom Metazoa; phylum Chordata; class Aves; order Passeriformes; family Tyrannidae; genus Myiozetetes; species Myiozetetes cayanensis. The sequence goes on along the minus strand of NW_026086604.1, from coordinate 81,750,167 downwards.
TTGCTCTCTGCGTGCCCTCTTGCCTGCCCTTAAAACCACTACAACAGCAAAGCTCTTGCCTATGACTGCATTTTTTTATGCAGTACAAAGTATACACAGCCAAAAAAATCACAAATATTTAATCTCAGTCATTTAGATAATTGCCTCTGAGCTTGAAAGCAACGCTCTGAAGTCTGATTAAGGTTTAAAGTGTACAAAAATTAGAGCAACACACTTGATTAGTACTGTTTACCTAGTCTGGTTGTGAAGCCGGGCAGAAACAAAGTTTAAATCTAAAGATGTTAAATGACAACTTATTTTCTTTCCATTTTAGTAGGGACTCAAAGCAAGTTCTGCTTTTCAAACACCCCTCTCAGTCCCTCCATTTTTTTTTCTAACTTCTACATTTAGAATCTTTAAATTACGATTTTTTTTTTCTTTTTCAGGAAGAATTGAAGGAAAAGGAAGAGCTGAGTCCTTCAAGCAACAATTTGATTCCTCAGCAAATTAAGACTCTGGAAAAATGCTCCAATGATTTCTTGCAACCAGATTACAAACTAACAGGAGGTTTTAATAAAACAAGGGATTTGTGGCCACTGAAGTTTCGAATGATTTAGCCTAGCAACTTGCTAATGCAAGCTATTATATGTTCCAACATTAGGGCCACATCAAACATCCGTGTTAATACTCACAACCTGAATGCAGCTCCAGACAGACAGTCCAGTCACTTAAAATGGAAGAATGCTTGACTGCTTTAGATTATTGTGTGACAGCACAGCATCATGCCCAGCCAATTTGTTGGAAGGTTTCCTCAGAAGGGAAATGAGTGCTGCAGCTTGCAGCACTGGCCACTCGCACACTGCAGAAACCAAAAGGCTGCTGCTCTTGTGACTTTCCATAATGTCAAAGTCATACCACAGAAGAAAAGGAAAATCTCTACCTTGAAAGCATCCAGCTTCCAAGATAGAACTTTCAAGAAAAGGGCAAAAGTCCATGGCCTTCTGGATGTGTTACAACCAGGAGAAGCCTGAGGAAAGCTCAGGGGCAGCAGCAACCCTGATGTAACAGGCAGCAGCACTGAACATGACACAGACATACCCCCATGCAAATGCTGCTTGCAAAGGGCAAGGCAGCTGAGGAATAATGAGCTTCCACTTCTTCATGTGCAGCAAGGAAGTTATCTTTCTGTTAGTATTCCCTTGGCTTGCAGCAATCCTTGTACCAGATGCAGAAAGACACATCATAGATAGACTGGGTGAAAAGCTTCAGTACAGAATGAACTTTGCACTCAAGCACACTTGGGACAAAGGATTTCAGTGCTTACATTTGCAGCAAAGTTGAACACCATGCATAGTCTAGAGAGATTATTCTCTCATCACACTCATGCTTTACCAACACCATCTGGAATCTACTTTGCTTGTGGCTGCCACTGCTCAGTCAAACCATCATGTTTCCTCTCTCATACGCAGCCATCAAATAATTCTACCGTGTCACTTCATTTTTTTCTACTATTCAATTGCTCAAGAAGATAGCATTACCTCTGTTTTATTTTTGGGAATGCTTACTGATAGAGATGAAATAGCAAAATGAAAGGGAAGAAGAAAAAAGCAATTCACCATTTGTCTCCACAGTTTTAACATAAAACCTGTGGAAGAAATGTGTGAGTTAAAAAAATGTTTTTCACAATTTTCAGCAATACGGAGGGGAAAGGACCAGGTGCCACAAGTTTTGCCAAAGCCTTCCTAAATAATTCCCACCCCCCTCCCCAAAAAAATGTGGGCCAAAAGAAGAACACGGGACTGTTGTATCAGTAAGATTATACAGTTAAGTTTTATCCTGTATGGACATATGAATCCCACAGGAATTCTGAGTCTCAGCTAAAATCAGTGTCTTTTATACTCAAAATGCAAACACTGAAGACCTGTGAATGAATATATGCCTGTACTTTCCAACTGTTAGGGTTTGAAGCAGAAATATTAAAATATTTTCAAGACAGATGCTATACAACAACTACAACAGTTTTTAAACTTGCAAGGAAACTGCAGAAATGACAGAAGCTTGCCAGGTGACAGAATAAAACAACGCAACCTCCATCTGACTGTCCTGATTTGCCCCAGCTGCTACTGGTTTGCATGTTATGCTCTTGCAAAAGGCAGTGCAACGTTCACATTAAAAGTGAAACAACGGCAGATAACCATTATCACCATAATAAAAGTGTGTCTAAGAGCTGGCTAAGTTAAACAGGACCAGAGGGAAATTCCAAAGCCTAATTTTATCCTCTTAAGTATCTAGACATATAGACATGTTTGCAGAAATATTTTCCGTTCACATGACGGCTACAAAATTAATTACTATCTTACAACATTCTGCTAAACACATACACACTGACAAGTTTAATCTTACAAAGGCGTATATTCAACAGAGCAAATCCTACACCACTGTTGGTGAGGAAAGGAGACATGCAAGAAGTGGCTTTCAATAAAAACAAAGATGGTTTTTATATGTAAAGCTCATCCACACAGTAAGCCTTTGACTGCTAGTTTACCTGTGTGATAGGTCCCTAACACCAGATTATAAAGGCAGAGGGAACAACACAAACCCATGGAGAGTGGTACTGCCAGGTGATAGTACCTTGCACAAAGGATCTCATGGCAAGTGCTCAACTTGCTTATATAAGCCAGGAGCTAAACAAAAAGACTTGGCACTACAGCAGGACGGGCGACTAAAGCATTCATCAACTCACAACTCTTGCAGCTAGGAGGAGCAATAGTATAACCACACATGTTCAAACACCCCATTTTGTAATAGCAGTCATTAATTCACCATAACATGCTATCATAATAAAGAAAAGGTGGGAATTACACTTTCTGTGTAGCCCAGCTATACTCTTATACAATACTCTTATACTTTCAAAGATAGTAATCTCTTCATTAAAATTCTGTATTCTGGAAGGTGAAACAAAATCATTTCAAAATAGTCAAGATTCTCTTCACACTCCTTTTTTCTCCATTGTCCACTCTGCTCCAACAGCAAGCCATAATTTGCACTCATTTTCAAGTGATGCCAACTCACTTCTTGGGCTGCCTGGCAACAGAAGTTTTAACTTGTAAACCTTCCCTCAACTGACACACTCCCCTCCTCCACTACTCCAGAACGTGTGGAATAGCTGATGCTATTTATCTTCATTTTGCTAAAGACTTTCACAAGCTGTTAAAAAAAATACCAGAAAACCAACCTTGAAGCAAATCTGTGCCTCCATGCATTTTTTAGTCTTATTATGAAATTGGGTTCACAAAATAAGTTTAAGTAGTGAACTTCTAAACTCTGAAGAGATTAAAAACTTATATGTAATATGTAATATATAATTTTACACATACAGGCAAGCAGAAGGTTTTTAATACAAATCTGTAAAAAGTAAAGCTGCCACAGTACTTTCAGAGCTTAAAATGGTAAGCTGTTCTAAAAGGAAAAAGCTGCCATGGATATTCAGCACCAGTACTTGTAATAGAAAACAGAAATCAAAACTCATGATTCTAAAGTTGGAGAGGGGAAAAAAAAAAAAGGCAACACGAAGAGGCTACCCAGCAGCAGCAATTTTACATTCCTTGCTTCCTTGTTTCTCCTAGAACAACCCAGACACTTGTCTTAACTTTCACAGTTGCACGTGTGGTAACATGTGCCATAATCTGTACATAAATGTTCTTAGCAGACCGTGATCCAGAAACAATGACACCTTAAGAAAACTACTTCATTCAAAAGACTTAATCTTGGTGAAGAGGAATTCAGACTGATCTCTAAAACTTGTAAGCTGGAGGATGGAAAGAGAAAAGGGCAAAAAGAACCCAAACACTCACTGACAGAGCATAAGCACAATGCTTTTCCTTATAGAAATTAAAAAGGAAAGGAATGAAACTCAAAATCCTGCCCATTCAGTTACCAAATCATGTATATCCAACTGTCCTGTGAAGCATTTCTCTCTTCATTTTGCAACAGACAACCCAGAGGCAGCACTTAACAAGCAAACATGAGCTCTGCAGGAGAGTCTGTACTACCCCAATTCTGTTTGCTTTGGTGAAAATGGCAATTTGCCCAATACCTGCTATACTCACCCTAGATGGCTGTGCGCTTTCCACAACAGCTCAGCTGTAGCAGGAGAAAAATCACACTGAGAAGCCACTTTCCCTTTTCCAATGCACTTTACACAAGTCAGAATTGTCTATCACTGTGGTATCTAGCTATAAAGATTAGATACCACAGATTAGAGGTCTGGGACAGTTCCTGGGAAGTGAAATGAATGCTTAAGTTTGCAAAGCATTTTGTAGTTCCTGACTACTCTCTTTAATTTAGTCATTGTTTTCTCAGTTTTGTTTCACCTTCTTGTCTTCCCTATCTCTACCCTTCCCTTAAACCAAAGTAAAGCCACCAGCTTTCCTCTCATCAGGCAGCATACGCTTCCTCATCCCCTCATTGAGACAGCATTAGTAACAGTCTGTATAAAATGATGAACATATTGACTAGAACCTTAAAACTCAAGTAGAAAAGGAATTATTTAACTTGAGAAAGTTAAATATAAGCAGCCTGCTACCACACACCAGCATAAAGTTTTCCTCATCAAACTTGGTACTTCAGACTACATAAGATTGCATGTGCTAACAAAAAAGTACTGATCTATCCCTGTTCAGACAAATCCTAACATACCAAAGTATTCAGCTATCTCAGGGCTGTGGACTGTGAACTTCTCATGATTCTTTGCTCTTTCTCAAGAGCTGCCAAGTGTATAAACTGTTCCCATTATTTACTCACAGATTAACAGTTGGTAAATGGGTCCCAGGGAATCGCTGAAGAATTTTCCTTATAACCATTTCCCTTGCTTACAAAAAAAAAAAAAAAAAAAAGCCAACCACACAACGCCTTCCACCCCCACCCCCCCAACCCTGAATGAATGTGAGAACTTCCTGCACTCAGAACAGCATGAATAGACCTGGCAAGTAGTCAGGGAGATAGTACAGGCCCATGAATGCTCTGAATTCAGCTTCTGTGCTGCCGCTAAATTAAAGGAATTCAGGAGCCTCACAAAGGCTTAGTTATTTAATTATATTATAAAATAAAAGGCTGAATCTATTAGACAGCATACGAAAGAAACCCTTTCGCGAGTGCCTGCGCAGAACAAGCAGCTCCAGTGACTCTGCCTAGCCTTCCCCCTCTCCTCAGGGTGATGTCACCACCACACTTCTGCCAGAGTCCAGCAGAGCTGCCGGTGGTGGTGGCAGAGCACTGCTCGACCTGCAGGCAAGAGCCCTCACCAGCTAGTTTGAGACAAGACATGCTTCTTTACCACATGAGGTTTTTTACCTTTGGTCTTCATTAACCAGGAGACTCGTGACACTTGCAAACAAGCTACGACTGTATTCATCTCTGTACCTTCAACCCCTGACTAGGCAAATTCATACGTCAGCATTCAAATCTTCTTTTCAATTCAAGTGCCTTCAATGAAACTTAAAGTACACACATTATTAAGAGTAACAACTGCCAGTAAACACTGAGATGACATAAATTCTACCTTTTTTCCAATCACGTGCTACCTTCCCTCCCTTTATAACTTCCAAGGAACAAAGGCACTCTGCAATTTGCCTTACAGGTCATTAGGAAACAAAATGAGAGCAGTTTCCTCTTATTGAGGACTCTGCCGCTCACCAAATCTCTCAACAGCCTCACATGCACACAAGAAAATGGATAGGGTGAGAATAGCACACAGAGGGAAAGATCAAAGTGACCCACAGCACCGTGTACTCATTTTTACAGTTCAGCTAGCTGTGCTTATGATTTAGGAACTCAGGTTGGTACATGCGACACATTTACTGACACCAGCACCTCATCCTTCTGCCTTGCCAGAAAGGTGACAGTCCTCCTTCCAGTCAAATCACAGTGAAATGCTTAGAGTAGTGGCCATGCTGACATTGCTTAGTGAAGCCTATAACTAGCTACCACCACGCTTTTCAACAAGAAGAGAAGCAAACAAGTATTCACATTTAGAGCAAAGCCGCCAGGTGTGCCTGTCTGCAGACAGTCCCACAGGGATGTATCCTCTAAGCAAGAGTTGCCAAAAGGACAATAACTGCAGTGCAGAGAAGAAAATGCTCAAGAGAATCCAAAAAGACAGAACAGGATGTTTATGTATAAATGATAAGACAAGGTTTGTCTAATCTTTCATTAGCAAAATAAGGATATTGCATTATTTCCCCGGACAGAAGTCTGCATGCTGGGTTCCCAGAACCTGCCTACCAGGAATCCATCCTTTTTCAGGGTTACAAGTGTAGACTAGCCTTTCCTTGTGCCACAGTCCCTAGCATCACTTTCCTTCATAATTCAGGAAGGACAATGATTGCTAACTGCATTTTATTTGACTTGACTAGTTGGTCATGCCTAGCTTAGCTGGTGACAGCAAGCAAGAGAGCAGTGCCAAATGCTGAATCTCCTCCATGTTTGCTGTATACATTCCTAAAAAGCAAAAGCTTTATGGACGTGCTGCATGTAATACCACTGTTTACAAGTCAATCTAATGCTAAAGAATCAGTACATCCAATTTTAGGTTCAAAGGCTATAACAGCATGACCTCTTTTGCTGTCAGCCATAACTCTTACTATGCAAAATTAGCCTTTTTTCTTTCTTTCATAACCAGTTTACAAATTCTTCTAATAGACATGCATTTGAGAACATTATCCAGGCCACAACCTTTGCCTCCTAAAATGCAAGAGATGGTCTGCTGAATGAAGAACATACAAGTGACACAGAACCTTTTATTTAAACAAACCAACCAACCTTCAGGTTTTTTTCCCTGTACCATAAAGGTAGGATACACCTTAAACTGCTTTAAGGTTCTGTTCTGTCATCTCTTTTGAACTGTTGCCTGATTCTACATTGTTGACATACAGACAGCAATTTGTTGAATCTTTTGTAGCCATGTGCTGTGACTTTCTGGAGAGAAACTTAGTAGTTTTTGCAGCCCTGTGTTAACTGTGCTAGAACAAATACTCTTCTCCACAAGTTACGCAGTGGTACTATTTGATACATTGCCTTATAGATACAGGGCGTGGAGGGATGAGGAACACATGAAGAGGCCTGCTGATACACGCACACTGAAGAAAAACATCCTAAGTTCTTAAATAAGAAGACTAAAACTATACAAAATAGGTGAGTTGGTAAATGCAGCCAAGAATGGTCAAAAACTTTCTGTAGAAAAAAGAGGAGGGAAAAAAAACAACAAACAAAAAAAACAACAAAAACACACAAAAAAGACAAACAGGAACAAAGGAGAAAAAAAAAAAGAAGGAAAAAGGAGGAGGGGAAGAGTCTAGCTGCATATCCTAGGTTAAATGGATCTACAGTTGATCTATGGTTTGCAATCTGCTGACACTCTCAAGACAGTGCTGTTTTTATAACTAAGGTGACAAATCTGCATTCCCCCATTTCAGCAGTGTAAGTAGTATCAGTTATTTGCCAGGAGCTCAAAATACATCTGCTATTAACACAGAACTGAAGCAGTAAGAGGTGATAGAACTGCTCACACTCCAGCGGAGCACTATACAAAAGATCACACCTGACACACTGTTGCAAATTAAGTATCATATATACCTCAGGCTCTAGTAGATCGTTTTCTCCAAACACTCGGACACTGACAGAGGAATAGGACTTAGTCCACTGCTGGCTACAAGGTGTCTTAATCTCTGTAGTACAGTATCTTGCAATACTGATTACTACGTTTTCATTCTAGGTTTTAATTACAAAGGTAAAAGCTGCAAGTTGCAAAATAAACCAGGATCTTTTATCACATGGATTCAGAAAAGAAACATTCCAAAACATTTTTATTACAAAAGACATATCCCAGATATAATCTGTAAAACTAAATTAAGTAAAATAATTTAGCACACTCTTCTCATATTAGCAGGAATTAAAGTTGTCATTTGATTAAGAAGATTAAAGAGACAGAAACCAAGCAGTTCTCAGTGCTACAGTCTAATCTTAGTCAGGATGAATATGCTTATACAGATGATACCATTGTTCCATAAGTCGTGAAATAGAAACACTTTCTGTATTTAGTAGTCTGAAATGTATCACATTAATCTGCTGTTTATTCACAGGAAATATACAGGCTACAGGCTCTAATTTAATTGATACAGACAAGGGATACGTTTTTCATGTCACCAAACAACCCCCCCTCCCCAAAACTAATTAAAAAAAGATAAGACATATCCACAGCAACTTCACAAAGCTTGGACACGTCAAACAATTTAGATTCCAATTCTCAGCCAGTCCTTTCTTTTATTAACTAGGACAACCAAGACAAAAAGGTTAACTGCTTGCTCTGAAAGGATATAAACTCAGGTCTACCTTCTAACTAATGACTTTTTAATCCACACAACCATACCATAAGCTCCACACTTATTACCAAACCAGTATACTAAAAGTCCTCAACTCGGAAATAATTTCATATAATTACATATTACACAGCTTTCAATAAGCTCCTGTTGGTATTTCTGAAACGTTAAATTGCATCTCCCAGACATATGTGATTAACTTCACTTTGAGACACATCCTGTTTGCAACCTGTAAACTGTCTTACTTTACTGTTTGTGGCCACCTGATACTGGTACCAGAAAAAACCAAGAGCTCCTAGCCTATTAACTTCAGTTCATTATCCATGCTACCCTTCCTCCAGATGTTCCACCACTTTGTTCATAACAGTTCCTGTCATCAACTTCTTTATTGCAACAGATAAGCTTTAGAGCAAGAAAGCAAACAGACGTAGATGCAGAAAGTCAATAGTGACACACAATAATTATCTCTGAGACAACCTAGTAAGTAAGTCTCATAACTGACTGCTCACCAAGACTGATGTTCCCTAGAGGTCTGTCTGTCCCACTACGTAACACACAGTAGAAGGAAAAACACATTCCTCCATCACTTACTTCTGCACTTCTTACTTACTCCTGCACTTCTATCACAACAACCCCATGCATAAAGGCTTGGAGAACAGTGGCTGGAAAGCTGCCCAGCAAAAAAGGACCTGAGGGTGTTTGAACGAGGGCCAGCAGTGATCAAGAAGGCCAACGGCATCCTGGCTTGTGCTGGAAATAGTGTGGCCAGCAGGAGTAGGGCAGTGATCATCCCCCTGTACTCAGCACTGATGAGGCCGCACCTCAAGTCCTGTATCCAGTTCTGGGCCCTTCACTATAAGAAAGACATTGAGGTGCTGAAGCGTGTCCAGAGAAGGGCAACAAAACCAGTGAAGAGTCTGGAGAATAAGTTTTACAAAGAGCTGTTGAGGGTACCGGGGTTGTTTAGCCTGGAGAAAAGAAGGCTCGGGGGAGACCCACTTTCTACAACTACCCGAAAGGGGGCTGTAGCAAGGTGGGAGTCAGCCTCCTCCCTTAGGCAGTTGGCAACAGTATGAAATAACATAGCCTCAAGCTGCACCAACATGTTCAAGTTGGACATCAGAAAGAATTTCTTCACTGAACAAGTGGTCAGGTATTGGAACAGGCTGCCCAAGGCAGTTGTGGAGACACCATCCCTAAGTGTTCAAGTGACTGGACATGGCACTTAGTATTTAGTTGGCATAGAGGTGTTTGATCAAAGGTTGGACTCAATGATCTTAGAGGTCTTTTTGAACCTTAACAATTCTATGAATTTGAGTCAGTAGTCATAAAATAACTCGTGATAAGAAGTCACTGGTGGATCTGACCAATAATGTAAAGAGCAAACAGATCACACACTTAAGTTAGCTTTGCTGCTTGCAAGAGTCTTACCACAAACCCAGTGCTACTACATATTATTGGAAAAGGTTGGAAAGGGTCTGACAGTAAGACAAGGCAAGTGCTTGACTGACAACAACAACACATCATTATACACAATTCTGATGAGAAAACTCACTGTCCACTTAGAAATATACGAGTTTCAAGGCAGCTTTGAAACAGAGCGCTACTTAGATAGAGCCCATCTACGGCTTATATAAAAGCAAAATTGTTCTTAGTAAGAACTTTAAGCTTTTCTGTATCATTTATATTAAAGCAAATAATAGTTTGAACAGTCATAGTTATTGCTTAAAGAAGCATGCAGCTTTTTCGAAGGAAAAGAGTCAGTATTATTCTCATCGACTGAAGGTGCCTGAATCCCAGGTTTTGTTCTACCCTTAATGCTGCATCCACAATCCTCTCCTCACCAGAGCATGCATTCAAAAAAGGAGTGGCCTGTTACTTATCTTAATTACAGGTCTTACTATCTCTTTCTCTTTGGACACAAAGCTTCATAAATGGAACAAACAGGAAGAGAAACTGCATTCAGATTACATAATGAGGTTTATGTAAATCGCACCTACAGCCCAGGGTCCTGAACTTCAAAGGCATTCCAGCTCCTCGTTACCCCTTGGACCAAGGCCCATTGTTTTGTCTTTATTTAAATAAGTTGGCATGGCATCTGGAGTGCTTGCAGATGAGAAGAACCGGTTCAAGTGGCTATTATGGGGTTTTGAAAATTATGACTACAATCCAGAGCCTAGTAAAGTTGAAGATTCCCGTTGCCACTGCACAATACCAGGAACAATTAATACCCTGCAGAGGGACAAAAAAAATGTTAAGCTCTAAAAATCTTCTTCATTTGCACAATTTCTTTTTCCTTCCAAGTTAGATAAAACTGGAGAGAAAAATCCCCTGAAACTCAGTATTTTGCATCAATATGTAAATAGCTATTCTTAGCTGTCAAATCGAGGAACACACAGTTAGTTGAGCAATGAGTATTTTCAGCATCCCTCCAAATAAGTCAAAGCCAGCTGGAAGAAATTTTACTTCCCCATCGACGGAAAGAGCTTCAAAGAATAGTATGCCATGTTGTGAAATTAAATGACTCTTCACTTCAGGAGGTCTTTCTTCCTAATATTACAGTTGTCATTTTTTAAATGCAGTGTTCTCCAAAGAACAATTTTTGTCCCCTAAATAATGGGGGGATGAGAGAGGACACGGGGGCATGAAAACCCCCAGGAAATTCTGCACCATTCCCATTCTTCCACATATTTAAGCACATCTGCAGGAGCGGAAAGTCTCAGTCATCACACCCCAAGGGTCAGGACTAGCTAGTTAGCTAAGCAGGAAAGCAACAGGGATTCTGGTAGTGGCAACTGGCATAAAGAATTTGGACTATCAACTTAACGTAACTAAACAATTCTATGTGACAGTGGCACCATGGATGTGGTGACTTACAGACAAGACTCCAAAGAGTGATTACTACCAGTACCTCTTTTAAAAAAAAGCAAACACCACAGTGGGTGTGTCAGCACGGACACCACAGAAAACTAGTTCTACTATTAATCTTGCCTACCTGAAGTCCTAATTGGAATTTCAGCAGGACACAATGTTTTTATTAATTTACAACCCACATACATTCCTCTGTGCTGTTACGACAGCTGCTGCATTCCAAACTGCAAGTGATGTCTAGTCTTTACATGTAACATTTTATCATATAGCAGACATAAGATTAAAAAAATTAACAGTTAACTAAAATATACCATAAATAATAATACTTAAGTTTGAAATTCTCCGATACTTAAGATGGCTTTAGTATATAACAGCAATCAATGGGAAAATGTTTGATTAGAATTTGCCAGCTGTTATTTTTTGAAAACTATATCTATGTTAAGATACCAGAGGGGTTAAATGCCAGCCTAATTAGAAAAAATAACGAATCTACTACTAATACAAGTTATTTTCTAGTAAAAAATGTACAAATTATTCTCACCAAAGAGATAATGCTGCAGCTACTATTTAAGAACAAAAGTTATACAAAGAATAAATGAAGGCTCTAGAATTTTCACAGAAATTTTCTGACAAAACATATAGAACTTAACTACCACAAGTCTATACACAGCTCTGACATTACCATGTAGTTGTAATTTTAACTCAGGCTTCCAATCTCTCAGATGATTTTCATAAGCAAGATATTATTGGTTATATTTAAAATGAGGACCATTGTTCTCCTGTAAAGTTTCTTAAACATCCTGTGAAGAGCTTAATGCTTCAGAATTCCTGTCTTAAGAGTCAAATCTAGAAGAAGCTAAGACACACTCATTTTTCAGTGAGTTTAAAAGTTTTTAATTGTTTATGAAGGTTTGTGGTTATCCTAAACTCTCTGAGAAGGAAAAAATATGCTGGAATCACATGGCCAAAACAGCAAAGCTTACAAACTGAAGATATTTTTGTATATCCCACCCCATCCCTTGTACTTGAGTTATTTTCTCCACACAAACTGCAACTGACTCTAAGCAGAAAGTCTGTTCCATCAGTATACACACATACAAAAATATTTACCAACAAAACCTCAAAGGTAAATGCAACATTCAGTTCTCTGAGTTAAAGAATAAAGTTATTACAGGGCTAGTCCAGACATACGGCTTCCCAAAGTGCAAATCCTCATTTGAGCACAAGTTCTAAACAGAGCAATTGAATTGACTCAAGGGAAGCTGAAAACAAGTACACAAGCACATTTATCTGATCTAAAATGCCAAAGTGCCCCATTCCATAAGCAGTGAAATAATGAAACACTGAAGACTAAGTCAAACTATCTTTGCATCTACTGTCCAAGGCAAATAGGTCAGTCTTTGGTTTCTTTGTCTTTTTTCCCCCCTAAATCAAGATACTAATAGCTTAAACGCAGACGGAAATTAAGCTGGGAGCATGGGAGGTGCAGGTTCCCTCCAAATTAAAAGCAAGAATGCAACAAGTAGCACTCTCCAGGATTTCCATCTGTAAACTTCTATTCTATGGAATTCTGTGTGCATATATTTTTCAAACCAACTTGCTCAGGCAGGTTGTCTTATACTTGTCTCTTTCCCAGAGGATCACTTAGATAACAAAGAAATCTGTCTTTACATTGTTTTATAAAACAAGCACTTGCTAACGCTAGTTCGAATAAATCTTTTTTTGTATTATTAAGCAGTACCTCCCAAGAACCATGTCATGCTTTAGATGCACAGCAACCTGTCAGTGTCCTAACAGAACAGATGGATGTTTTGATTGCAAAAGACTTTTAGGTATATCAGCAATTCCATCATCAAGGGGATGTTTATTCACAGTTTCAAAAATTACCAGAAATAACCAGTAAAAAATGAAAGAGGGACAGTATCAAAATGGAGAGGGGATGCTGCAGTCTGTGCTGTAGCAGTGAAGAAATTCAGCTCCTGGATGTACTAATTTAGGTACTACATATTTAGTATATATAGTAACTGTTATGTACATCACACTAAAATCTCCTGTGTTGGTACTTCACACATACTTAAGTTATGGATGCTAGCCAGGAGTACAACAGAATTTAAAAGTTGCAAAAACCATTGTACTTAACAGCTGTCACATACCAAAGCTCAGCTGCGGCTGCACCCAGCATTCCAGCATTATCTGCACGGCTCCTCCTGTACAGGAGGAGAGGCTGCTGCGCCCTCAGAGCCCCCCTGAAAGCTGTCTACCTTAGAAAGACCCCATTCCAACAGGAGATAAGACAAGGGCTATGCACATGAACAGGTGGAGCCAGCCAGAGGCACTGCAGCCATTTTGAACTTTCCTACAGAACAGGACTAGAAATGTCATTACTTTAGTTCCAACAAGGACCAGGCTTGGATTTAAACATGCTGTGTAACTGAAATGTGAGAGTTTCCCAAAGAGGCAAGTTTAAGGTATTACTTCTCTTTGCAACAGATACCAACATATAAAAGATTACAAGGTAAAAATGTATGTCCAGGTCACATTAGGAAGAAAAAAAAATCAGGATCATGGCATCCCTAGGCAGAGGTTGCTTTTCTGTTTGATTTTAACAAGTTCACAGAGAACTCTCTTGTCTGATCATACCTGCAAAAAAATATCCATTCACATTAACGTGAATTAGTTGCTTTGATGTTAAATAAGATACTGGATGTCAGAACTAAGTCAATGCTACACAAGCAGCTCTTTAGGGCACAGCTGTTCTCCCACTCCCAGATAAGAAGCAGGTCTGTCTTTGGCATGCTTTCCCCCCTTGAAATGGCACTTAGTCACCTTTAAATTGAGTTTATCAACATATTAAATACCTGAGCCGAGTTATTCATCAAGTAGCTCAACAAGCAGCCAGGAATTCAATGCATCATATTCCACAAAGCTCTGCACTGCCAGGCCTACGGTGCTTGCACGTTAAGAGTAAGCATCTAAAACCACGTTTCCATCCATATAGATGGAAGTTTTAGTATGACTCCAACTAAAAGGTGTGCTTCTTTTAAAGAAGACAAGCGAACAATTGCTTAGATCACTGCGACTGATCCTGACACTAGATCTTCCCACCCTTATCTTCATACTGGACAGAACAACATTTCTTATAATGTACTTCACGACCAAACTAGACTCATTTTTCCTCACAGCTTTCTAAAAGGTCACACAAGGCAAAAAGATCTCTTCCCCAAATAAAATCTGACAGCCAGATGCAAAATTAACACCCCTAATGACATCTGGCATTTCTTAGTATTCTGCCTATAGGTAGTCATCTACTTAAAAAGTGATATATCTGACGACACCAGCAGGTGCAGAAGCCGTGTCACGTCAAGGAGGAGAGAATTTAACGGTGGCTAAGTGCCAGAATCAGAAACAACATCACCTTTCAGCAGTAAAACAAAAAAGCCTCAAACACCCATTGTACTGCTCCAGTCTTCAAGACCAGGATCAGGTTACTCATACTCCTTGACATGCAGATGCTGCAGAACACAGCCCTGCATATAATTCCATGCTTATTTTTGATCTAAAGTCTCAAAATAAATAAGCAATTTTGCAGTTCTTAAATTATGAGATCAGTGTATTAGTCTATTTTCCCTTCTACATGCAAATGATAGAAAAGTCAAGGCCACTGGGACAACAATTATTTTTACAGACCAATATGGAATGCCATAACTTGTTTGCAAAAAGTCTTCTGGATCACAGCCATTCTTATGACTTAAGGAATAGCTTAGTAAGTCTGACCTAATCAGTCTCCCAGCGACGATATCATGACTGTAATTGCACTACGGATTCTTACACAGTTCCATAACTCAGTAACACAGTATCTCAGCAGAAAGCTATTCAACCATATCCTTTTAAATAGAGATTAAGTATTTCAAACTTTAAGGATAGTATCTTTTGTTAAGATAGATCTCAACAGAGAGAAAAGTTAACATGCATGACCAGTCACTAATGCCCAGTTTTGCTCAAATTGATGTTACAGGGAGAAGGATCAGCCCCTTAAAGCTGTAGGGGATTTTGTTTCAGCAATGGTGTTATTGGTTTAAAGCTTAGAGAAAAAAATCAACCACATTCACACTGTTAAGGAAGAAAATGAGAGGAGATACCAGAATAAACATGCATTAACCGCATTCTGAAACAAACCAAGGCAACACAGAGGAAGCACTTTTACCTTTCTAGTGTCCCATTTTGGTTTTGAGGGATTTTAAAAGACTAGACATTTAATTTACAGCATGTTTGTGGACTGCTACTTACTAAGAAAGTTGTTTTGTCATAGCAAAAACATTTGATTCTCCCCAGTTCTCCTAAAAGCTATTTTTTAATCTGTGCTTTCCAGATTCCACAGGAGAAGTTACCAGCCTACAGCAATCACTAAAATTATTGGCTGTATCATTTTATTTGGAATTTGTAATATTAAGTTTCAGTACAGAATATTCCAGTTTTAAAACTGTCACTCTACAGAAATAAAAAAGCCCCAAAGTCATCAGTGTGCTCTCTTCTTCTCTCGCCACTCCAAGGGGATTTGGTGAAAGAATTCTTTTTAGAAGCGATGCAATAAATCCAACCTAGGTTTATGCCATTTCACATCAGTACAAGACCAGGATCACCAAATCCTACTGAGACAGCTTGCAGGAAATTACAGGGATAGAGATGCTAGCAGTTCTCTATCCATTGGGACAAGCCAGGCCGCTTAAACCAATGAAGTCCCAGGCAAACAGGAAATCGCTGTTTTAAAGCTTTCCTTAGGGTATGATTCTGGAGGATCATTTATTAGAAAAGTACTTCTCCTAAGCAAAACACCTAACTTTGGGGCCAAAGAAACCACTCCCCTTTCCAGTGTAACATGGTGTGTTTTCTTTTTAAGTATCTCTCCTTCCCTCCCTTTCATCTTTGTGGTGTGCGTGTATAAAACAAGGAAGCAGAGATAACTTGCCAAGACAGTTACATAAAATCGGTATGATTTCATGTCAGTAATATTTTGTTAGCTGTTTTTGGCTGGTCTGGTACATTAGGTGCTGCAACCTTTCTGTTACAAGCACCTGATCACAGGTGTTTTAGATGTTGATCACAGATCCCCTCAAAGAGATAAGGGTTTCAAAAAACACTTTACTTTTGAAGTACAGAGGCATACTTCTTAGCATATGAACTTGCACAAGAAATTTGCATTAATTTGATCCTATGTATGCTCACAGAAATACCCTCCTATCTGGCAGTTCTGTACAAGGAAGTCTAAAAATGTACAAGCTACGTTAGCAATCAAGTTGAGACACTGAAATAAAACAGAGTTAGAACATCCTCACTTAGCATGTATAATTAATCATTTAATGCATTAGAACTACATGCAAACAGTCTTAACTGTGTGCAAGAGTTCACTGTGTTTCCCGGTTGTGTTTTCTTTAGAACACATCCTGTTGGAAAAGCAGGCACACAGCTGTCCCAATTTAAAACACGTGTGTGCATCCCCATTTAACGGCGAGACTGGAAATAGAGGAAGCAACATCCCACTCAGCATCACCTGCTGATTTCCATCCTCAACAGCACAGTAGAGAAACACAAAAGACCCCAATCATCATCTGAAAAAGAGTATTTTAAGCTACTTTCTAACCCAAATGTATCTAACCTATTTCTGTCAATTCCTTGAACAAATACTGCTTCTGCACTCGTTATGCTGGGGTCATTGTACAATCCAAAAAATCTGAAGAAAAGCTGAATTGACCACTTGTCACCACTCCCACATTCTCTTCTGAATAAAGGGCACTTATCCAGGGTACTGCTCTCCTTCCCACCCCACCATTACCGAGTCTATTTGACATTGAGCGGAATTCACTCGAGAAAAGAGTATCTGTATTTTTCAGAGCTAAAGCACTGAATTCTCACGGTTCACTGAAGGACCACTCTGCTCAGCCAACTCAGCAAGGGGATGGATGGCATTCGCTACTTTGCTTGCATGACCTCATATCTGGATATCACATTTACCTATTTCACATGAAAGGTTACTAGGTATTTGAATATTTCTATGGTCATTAATTTCTTCCATTTGAAGAGAACAGGACAGTTAAAACGAAAGCAGTGTCAAGATTGCAATAAGTATTTTATACAAAGCAATTCAACTGAACCACCAGGTACTTTTAAACCTCTCTAAAACCACAGAAGGTCGCATAATTACAACGTGGGAGCTAACTTTTCCACCCAATACTCCCCAAATTCTGTACTGCAGGTCGTAACAGCAAAGTTTCATTAAAAAGCTTCTCCCTTTCCATTATAAAGGTTTTGACCACCCCGTTTCCAAAGGACATGACCTGTGCTTCCCTACTTTCCTCGCTTACTGCCTCAGTCTCTCAGTAAAGTCCCAGTACTCTGACAAACGGGGAAAATTGATCGCAAGTGGCAACAACGCGGAAAGCCAAGCGCAGGATTGTGTCTGCAGGAATGCACGGCTCTCAGCTCAGGCATCTGCGCGCCCCGCGCTGCTGGAACCTCCTGCAGGGGCAAAACTGCACGGGGCTTCCCCCTAAAGGGACGGGCCGGCCGTGCCCTCCGCTCCGCTATGACAGGGCGGGCTCCGCGCTCTCCGGAGGGAGCGAGCACGCAGCTCGACTAAGCCGTGAGCGATCCGCCGGCATCCCGCAAACACTTGGAACAGCCTTCGACCTCCCGTGCCCGGTAGCGGCAGCGATGCAATTCCTCGTCACTAGGGAAAGCAGTAGATTAAGGCTGATTTAACCTCGAACGCCCAGTGCCGCTGCTGGGAACGGGAAAACAACACAGGCGCTACCTCCATTACCCGGGCGCTGAAGGGAGGGGAGGCTGCCCCGGGCACAGCGCTGGGGCAGCCTAAGCGCCGCTGACACCGCGGCTTCTCCCGGCACCCGGCTCCGGGCAGCGCTTCCCGCCGCCGAACGGCCCCTCGCCGGCGCGGCGCGGAGACACCGGCGGGCCGTGAGAGGGGACGGCCCCAGGCCACCTTCCCCGTGAGGGGGGACAGCCCGGGCCAGCCCCGGCGGAGGGGCAGTGCTCAGCCGTCCTCACGCCCCGCGTTCGCCCTGGCAGCAGCCCGGGCGGTGGGTGCGGCCCCCGCCCCTTCCCCACAGCCGCCACCCCCGGCGGCCCCACTCACCGGCATAGAAGCGGATGAGGCAGCCGGTCTCCGAGTCCATGCCCTCCTCCTGCACCCGCCACAGGTCCCGGAAGCCCAGCTGGGAGAGGTAGTCGTTCTGGATCTGCAGCGGCTTCTCGTGGGCCTCCAGCCGCCGGCTGGTCTCCCCGTGGAGCTGCACGTACAAGGCGGGCGGCCCCGCCGGCGGCTCCCGCCCGCCAGCCGCGCCCGCCGGCACCCCCCCTGCCCGCCCCGGGGGCAGCTCCCCCGAGCAGGGGGGGACCCGGCCCGGCCCCGCACCTGTTTCTTCCACCCCGTCGGGGGGTGCCGGCTCCACCTCCAGCTCCTCCGAGGAGGACGAGCCGCCGCCGCCACCGCTGCTGTAGGGGTCCAGCCGGTCAGAGACGCTCTCGGCGCTGGGGCTGAAGCTCTCGGTGTCGGAGCCGGCCGGCCCCAGCTCCCCCAGGAGGGAGGGGCAGGAGAGCGGCGGCCCCGCAAGGTACAGTTCGGCCGGCGGCGCCCCGGGGCTGAGGTCGGAGGGCGCCGGGCTCGGCCGGCCGCCAGCCAAGTCGCTCTCCTCGGCGCCGTTGCCCAGCGGCAGCCGGTCGGGCCGCGCCGCCTCCCCGCAGCCTCCTCCGGGCAACCCGCTCCGCGTCCCCCGCCGGTTCCTCGGCCTCTCCTCCGGCGGCGGCCGCAGCCCCTCGGCCGCGGGCTCGGGCGGCGCCCGGCGGGCCCGCCGGCGGCTCGGGTGGGGGCTGCGGCGGCGGCGCGCCCGCCTTGCCCAGCACTCGCACCACGCTGCTGCCGCCCCGGTGGCCGAGCTGCTGCAGCCGGGCGGCCACCTCAGCCGCCGTGGTCTCCAGGGTGCATAGCACCGGGCGCAGGTAGCAGTTCATGTGCCGCTCGTAGACGTGGACGCAACCCCGCTGCAGGTCCCGCCGCACCCAGTCCCGCTCCGGGGGCTGCAGGGGCTGCAGCTGCCGGGGCGGCTTCAGCAGCAGCAGCGCCTTCCTGTCCAAGCTGCGGGTGCCCAGCGAGGGCGCCGGGGCGCCGGCGGGCGAGGGGGCGGCGGCGGAGAGGTTCCTCTTCAGCCTCCCCCGCCGCAGGAGCAAGGAGTTGGCGCTGCCGGCCCCGCCGGGGGCCGCCGGAGTCCCGCTGGCCGCCAGCGCCGCGGGGGGAGCGAAGCCGCCAGCTCCCCCTCGCCTCCGCCGCGGGCCACCGGCTGCTTTGCCGTCCAGCCGCCCGCCGCCGCCCGACGGCTCCGCGCCGCTCTCCGCCTGACTCCTCCTGCCCGGAGAGCCGCTCTCCTCTTCCCCGGGCCCGCTTCCCGCCGCCGCCGCCGCCGGGGCTTCTGCCGCTCGCTGCTGCGCGGGCTCCATCGCCCGCGGGGCCGGGGATGCCGCCGCCGCCGCCCTGCTGGGAGCGCCGCTCGGCGCGGCGCGGGGGGGGCCGAGCGGAGCGCGGCGCCGCGTCCCAGGGGGTTGGGATTACGTAGCAGCAGCGGGGAGCATTCCGCCGGTGCCCGGCTCAGCCCCGCTGCCCGGCTGTCGCCAGCGCCATTAGGAAGGGAGGGCGGGCGGGAGGCAGGGAAGCAGCGAGCGATCCCGCCGCCGTCCGCCGCTCCCCACGCGCGCGCGGCTCATGAATATTAATCAGCCGACAGGCAGCGAGGGCGGCTCGCGAGGGTGACGCCACCGCTCGCGCGGCGGGGCGGGGCCTGTCCGATAAACACACGGCGTGATTCCCGGCCAGCCGCGGGAGGGGCGGGAACGGGGCCGTGGCGGCGGTGGCTGATGGGAGCTGTAGTCCCGAGCCGGCCGCAAGTCCCGGCAGTCCTGTGGCCTTCCACCGCCCGCCTTCCCGACTCCTCCGTGGGCCGCGCAGGCTCCGGGGGGAGAGCCCGGTGCCTGGCCGTGCGTGAGGGCGGCAGCCCGGAACATGGTGGAAGTCACTCCGCTACCCGGCATTGACTCCCGGGAGGCGTAGCGAGCCGCCGCCGCCGCTCCTCACTCCGCAAGGCACGGGGCTGAACCCGCGTTAAAATTATTCCAGGACTTGGTCCTAAGATCCGTAGTTGTATCCCTCAAGTCTGGTCGGAAGGTCTGGTGACCACGCTCATCCCACTCTGCCCAACCTGTTATCCCTGTTAGCTCCCTCGGCGCATAACCCAAGCAACTAAGCCCGGGCAACCTTCTTGCATGAAGTGGGCTTCAGATCCAAGATGGAGAGAGGCATGGAAATGTGAGTGGGAAACATGTATCCATATACGCACACGTACCAGAAAAGAGCTGCTCTGTGAGGACACACTTGCAAAGAAAGTTTCAGTGCTATTAGTCTGTCGTTGTATATCAGTGACTAAAATTACCGATAATACTTACTTCTAGAAAATTGCTTAGAAGCAGCAATTAAATAGAAACATTTTCCAAAAAAACCACTGTGGTTTTAAACAAATTGCTGAAAAGGAAAATTACAATCAGACACATTCCATTAGCAGTGTGAATGTGTGAGTTTTCATACTGTAAGGATGCCATACAATGGAATTCAGAGAAATCTGCGCTCCTGAAGATGTTTTAGCTGAGTAATGCCGGCTGTATAGGGCTGTAACTGCCTGAGATCTTTCCTTTTTAATACATTGTGTAAAATCACAGTGAAGCATCTTGCCAGATATTCATCAAAAACACAATAGACTGTAATAAATTGGGAGTTCTGGGCAATTGACCAGTTACGTCAATATTAGGGAAGATAAATCATCACAGAGAACCCTGAGAAAAACTCTTAGTGAAAGATTATTTTTAGTTGGACTGTCTTTTTAGTGTCTAGGTATAGTATATGAACCACAAATAAGCCAGAACCACGATAAAATTATAGTTTACCTCTCCTAATAAAACATTTCTCCACACTTCCACATTACTGTCTTCATCCCCCCTAGAAGCAGGTGAAACAAAGCACAGATAACAGGTATTCTCCAAGGAACTTGCAATGAAAACATATAGTTACCTTTTAAAAGGCTTTTTTTGTAACAAAAAAGCTGATGTTTTACCTTTATGTGAAAACCACATACTTTCTGAACAGAACAACCTGAAAATTAATGATGGTCTGATCATGCAGTTTGTGCTGGCTCGTACCTAGAGCTGCAGTCACCAGAAAGAGCATCTCTGGAATTCAAGAGCATGGACTGACAGAGGGTGACTGCAGCACTTGGCCATTAAAGGCTTAAACTGGTGCCCAAAACCTCCTTTGACGTTAGCAGCACACAACAGAAGTGCAGCACTCAGTATATCAAGCTCTGGTTCTGGCTGCTTCATACATTCTGGTTTATTTTTACTGCTTTGCACCACCCTTGTGCCACCTACTTCATGGAGGTTACTCCAGGTCTCCTGAATTAAATGTGTGAGAGAGGTGTTCTACATGCAAACACGCACATACAGACAAACTCAGAAGAAGGAGATAGCAAACTCTAGGGGCATTACTATTAATGGTAATACTTGAAAGGAGAGAGTTTCTAGAGCACACTTTCCAGCCCTTCTCTTCTTTGATGGGAGCGGGGACAAAGGAGCTCCCTTTTTTGAAACTGTTGAAATACCTGAATGTTCATGCACACAGAGAAAAAATCCAGAACATAGAACCAAAGAGAAGCCTCCTGGGGCTTCCAGTTTTCTCCTTTGTGACCGGAGATACTGCATCCTGCATGTTAGTGATGTCCCCCTAACATGACAGATAGACAAGCTTAACATCAATTTGAAATGAACTGAGCTTATTTGTCCTCTGCCCTAACTGGAAGACTGTCCCAGGGCCATCCTGCCTTCACTATTGGGAAATTCCTTCCAATTTTTAGCCTGAATTTTACACATGGGTAGTCTATGCACATTTGCTCACATGCCAGCATTGCATTGCCCTTTCAATCAAACAGCTTTTTTTTTTTCAACTCCAGAACATTTACCCCCAAGGTGCTTAGCAGCAGCAATAGTATTCCCTGGCAGGCTTTGTTTTTTCTCTTTGGTAGACTAAACACAGTCTTTTTGTCTCCTTTGGTGAGATAGTTTGTGTAGTGTAGGAACACGTTGTTAAGGTCATTTAA
Organism: Myiozetetes cayanensis; assembly: GCF_022539395.1. Classification (NCBI taxonomy): domain Eukaryota; kingdom Metazoa; phylum Chordata; class Aves; order Passeriformes; family Tyrannidae; genus Myiozetetes; species Myiozetetes cayanensis. The sequence goes on along the minus strand of NW_026086604.1, from coordinate 81,727,735 downwards.
ATAGCCTTGGGTCAGACCCTCCATGGGATGGACTGGTATAACTCCAGCTCTGGATTTACACAGCTAGCCCTCACAGAGCAGCGGCTGCCTGCAATACAGCTCGAAGAGGTGGCTGGGGACTGAGCTGACCTCGCTCTCCCTCTTGCCAGGCTAACTCACCACTGCCAACAGTCTTGCCAGTGAAGGGTTTTATGCAATTAAAAAACAAAATGGCTAAACTCCTGAGGGTGGGAAAGTTGTTGGATTTATGGCTTCCCTGTGACATTTGCTCAGGAGCAGAAGGCTGCAATGAGCCTCCCGGCATTCTGTGAGCCCTGAGTTGCACTGTGAGGAGAAAAGGGACTGCGCTGTTGCTCTCCATGCTTTGCTGAATATGAAGGTGGCAGTTTCTGTAATGACCTAGCACCTCCAAATGTTAGCTCTACCCAGCCTGGTTATTTTTGCTTTATGCAGGGAAGTGTGCTTGAAATCTCTAAAGATATGCATATTTAAATTGAACTTTCGTGCTTATGAGAAAACTCTGCTATTTTCCATTTCCCAGGAACTGATATATACTCCTAAACTCTCCTGGAATTGTGAATTTTGATAGGGATTAACTGCTGTTGTCAGACATGGGAACGGAGCTTATGAAATTGATGTTTGTGAGGAGGAAGTGGAAGGGTGAAATACACATTTCCCTTTCCTAAAGCTGGATTGATGACAGCTGTTTACAAGACAGGTAAAATGAAACAGGACAGTTTGCAGTCTGCAGTTTTCCAACCAGAATCTCGCAGTCTTGAGGAAGAGTTTTCTGATTACAGGAGTTGTCAACAAAAAATAAGGGAATAAAAAGTAATGTATTGGAGGTTACTATAAACTACTCCATACTAAAAGCCTTTATACTGAATGAACAAATTATTCACTCCCACAGACAGTGGCAGGAAAATGCCAGAAGGTTTTGAAAATGCAAGATGACTTTTGAGGACAATGTTACATCCAGAGTTATCAGACCTTAGCTGAAATCCTCGCAGAGGCTGGAGCTGTTGTGATCTTCACTGCCTACACCTCTGCTGACAGCTGCTACAGCTACAGCAGGAGGCACCAGGCTGCCATACGCATCCGTGGAGCTGACTGAGCAACTGCAGTGCTGCTTGGAGTGTGTTAACTCCTGTTCAGCCTCTTCTGAAATCTGCCTCCCACATTTCTCACAGATTCCTGTAAAGCCCTCGGGGATACATTGTGCTGTTATTAGATGTTTCTACAGGGGAAGGGACAGATTATGGGCAGCAGCTGATCTCTGTGATTTTCCTTACTCTTTCATTATGAAGAGATGACCAGGTCCAGCTTCAATTGATAATACTGCCAGTTCTGTTCTGTTCTTTGTTTACATTATACCACTTTATTTCCTGTAATCCCTTGGTTTTAGCTGCAATTAATATTTTACTGGGCAATTCAATGATGACTTATTGGTTCTGTCTAGTTTTCTGAAATGTCTGCTGCAGTGGGATAGTAAATAGCCTTTGTAGACTCACATTCACCATGAACTATACTCAAAGAGATTTTTTTAATTATATCAAACAGGTAATGATTACTCAGTTTCAGTTTTGTTTTCAAGGATATCATTGCAGAATAGTGTGTCCTCATTAAACAGGAATTGCTTAATCCCCCGTCCTTGACTACAGAAAAATTGACTGACAAGTCAGTTCTGGATCAAAAGCTGAGATGACTGCTGAGAAATACTAGTGTGGGAAAGATTATATTTTTACTTTCTTTGCTATAAGTCATCATCAATGGTGCTGTTAAATGTTCATCTGTGCTTTAAGAAAGTATGAATCATTTTAGTGATTCTAGTTAACATGTGAAGGTGGGGAGGCAGCTTAGAAAGAAATAATTTAATGTCCTTCAACCCTGCAGAATGTTAGGAAGTTTACTCAGCTCTCTTCTTTAGTAGCCTGTTTTTCTAGTAAGGGAGAATTTCCCTACAGATAACAAAGCAAAAGACTTATTTCAATGTCAAAATGCTGAAACAAAAGACAAAACATTTTTCACTGTACAAGTAATTCAAAGACCAGGGTATGGATGAGCAAAGGGACCACTTCAAATTAAACAATATAATTCGTTGTAAAGGGAAGTTGAATGTTATCATATGGAAAGTGTTCTCAAAATAATACTTAATTTTATCGGTAGGGATTAATTTCATTTTGTAAAGTGCTATACCTGTATCCCTCACCCATATTTGGAATTGCCACAATTGTAGGAACAAATTTGATATGCAGATAGCAAGATACTGAACTTTTATGTTGATTGCTGCTCCACCTTAAGCACAATAGTGTGTATATGTTCCATGCTAGTTGTGCTCATCTTGGTGTGCAAGGCCTTCAGTATAGTAAAGTATTTAAGATGATGCTTATTCAGGGAAACTCTTAAGTTTAAATGTGTTCTTAGGTTGATAATACAGCTGATAACTATTCTTGAGCTGAGAAGTTTCCATTATTCAATGCCTGAAATATAATGTAAAGGCTGCAAATTATTGTACAGTTGCCCTTTTTTATATATTCAGAAACTCTGGATTTGTATGACCCAGGAGACTAATTGTAGCTACAGCTCCCTAAATAATTTCCAGCAAGGGTTTTTCTGTATTTCTGATTCCAAAACCACTTCTCTACGAGTAATATTGACACTACTACATGTTCTTCAGCACTGCACTTCAAAGCATGTTAAAAATGTGAGTAAGTGTAAATATTTCCATAACATGGAAGGAGGAGAAAAGAGGCAAGTATCTTCTTGACTGGGCATTAAACCCCTCTCAAGGGGATTGACACAAGTCAGGTTCCTGTTTTCTGAAAGTGGAGCACCAGCCTGTGAAGCTTCCTTCTTGCTGAACTAGAGTCCTGTCCCAGCTTCCTCTGGGCAGAGGGTTTGGAACTGTGTGCGGGATCCCATTGTAAGGTTGTTCAACTGACAGTGATACTCACTTGCAGTACGTGGCCACTTGAATCTCAGTTTCTTGTAGAACTAACCTGTACTGTTTACAGCAGGGTAAGGTTTTCCTAAGCCGTCAGCAGCAGTGTGGTGTGGAGATCCTTTGTGACAGGCACAGGCTGAGTTGTGTTAGCGTTGCAGTTGAACAGCCAGGAGGTGCAGCTTTCTTAGCAAATTTTGGAATTTCTTCTCCAGCATAAACTTCTTGTTCCTGTCACACATGAAGAGAGCATTTTACAGAAGAAAACAGCAGCATCTCCATTGCAGTTCAAGGCAATAAGCAGCTGATACTGAGCCAACCATGTGGCTGAAAGCCATGCACAGAGGAAGCAAATTTGAGGAAAAGAAACCCCAGCTTTGTTACCTGGATTAATTACAGGTCTATGTTATACCTTCTAGTGTTATATTAAATACTGAATTAAAATTAAACCAGTATTTTACAGATTTTGCTTTTAATTTGTGTTGATACTATTTGCAAAGCCAGAGCTTGTAGCTGCCAGTAGACTCAGCAACCCCATACACTAATCCTCTTACTGTGTCTTCGACTCTTCCACTTTAAGCTACATGTTTTTTGTTGTTTTTTTAAATGAAAAGGGTTTCATTGCCTGTTAAATATTAATGCACTAAAAATTCTCTTCCAGAACTTTATAAATCCCTCCTTGTAATTATTTCTTTTTATCTTTCATGTTCATATGGCATCTTAAGCCCTTTTTGTTTCAGAGCTCTACAACTCCTCAAGGTACAGTATTCATCGCTACTGATAGAGATGGATTAATGTGGATTCATTAAGCTGCAGTCAACACAGTGCCTTGAATGCGATGGTTTTACATAATGCCGTAAATAGCATGACTGGCGTATTTGAAGTGACCCAAGAGATTCCTACATTTTTGGTATCAGCTTTTTACAAGGTTAGTCATCTCCCATTAATTCCCTTGTAAATATCTCAGAGGATGCTCTCTGCTGTTAAAAGGCTGTACATAAAGGCCTTTCATGCAAGACCGAGGATATGTTTCTGCCATACAATAAGTTTGGCAACAAAGTTGGCTAAGAAATGTTGTGCCCCTACTTACTTGTATTTGCCTCTTCTGCGTGGTGTGTTGCTGCTCCAGTGTGCCAGTATGAGTGGAGCAGCACTGTCAGACTGGTGATGGAAATGCTCTTCACTGAAATGAATTATGCCTGAAGAATCTCAGGTATTGCTTTAATACAGTAAGAATCTATCACATAAATGCGTGTTATTTGTTTGTGAATGGCATAAGCACTGAAGTGAGAATAGCATGGTGGAAGCTAAACTCTCAAAATACGTGTTACTGATGATTTATCCTAGTACAGAGTGCTATCAACAGTTGCAACTATAGTAATTTACTGGAAGAATAAACAAAGATGCACATTATGCCCTTTGAAGGAACATTTTAACTTTATTTCTTCAGCACCAAAGGTGTATCTTGTGAAGAGTAGACATAGAAATCCTCCAAGGAAATTCACAAAATAAAGCCTTATACAATTAAAATATTGGCAGGATCAACCTAGAAGTAATACTAAAATAGTTCGCTGTCACATCTGGTGGCTCCCCAGGCAGGCCTCTCAGAAGGGCTTTTGGGAAATCTGCAGGGAACATATCTGATTTGATGTCTTTGATGAAAATTACTAGAAGGAGTTAAATCTGGGACAGCAGGTTAGGGTTTCTTTCATTAGCTACTCTAGTGACAAAATGCCCATTGACTTCTGGGCTGGCAGCCATGAACTTGTGTGCAGAATCTCTTTTGTGTGCCATGTCAGCAGCACCTCATCATGGCTACACACGGTGCCTCAGCCTGAAATCTCCCCCCCTCCCTTGCACAGTTGCTCGACCATCTCAGCTATGACTGTGTAGTCACAGGGCTGTGACACGCTGTTGCATAAGATTAAGAAAGCTCTTTGTAATACACCGGAATGATGGGAATGAGCTTGGTATTGATGGGTGAGGCTAAACAAAACTTCCAGGAAAATAAGTCTATCATTGCACCGACAGGTCACATAACAGGTCATATGACAGGTCAGTAACCCACTGTGGGGATCACTGGGAGGCCTTGCTCCATGCTCTCCTCCAGCCTGTGCAAAAAGCTGGCCTTGCACTGTCACAAAGGAAAGACATGGGAAAGGGCTAACAGCTAATATTTTAGCATCCAGATTTTGCTGAGGTGAAAACGTGCATTGTTACCTTTGAAGATGTCGGTGAGAATACAGCAAACTACAGTCATGTGTATTTATTTGGCATCCAAGCTTTTTCACAGGCAGCTTCACCCTGCTTTTGGCTTACCAAAGGTGTCCTTTGTTGCTCTCTAAGTGCTAACAACAGATCTAAATGGTCTATGAGACTCCATCTGCTCTGGTCAGAGCAAGTATAAACCAGATTCTCCAAACTGATGTGAATTCTCATTGCTATAGTAGAAGAAGCTCTTAGTTTTCCCAGGCACATACATGCCCAGGCACTGTCACTGGTAGCATGTTCTCCAGGTTATTAAGGGCCCATGACGTACCTATTCCACAGTTCGAGACGTGCCTTGGGGTTACATTTTCGTCAGCCTCTTGACATGACAGGCAATGAACATGAGAAAACCCATCCGTGGCCCCCACGCAGTTGGGCAATGCTGTGCTTTGAAAGTCAGCTGAATTTTTAGGAACATTGTTTCTGCCAATAGATACTGATAACCTGTTTCATAATAGTATCAAAAACTTCACCTTCCAGCAACCTGACACTTTTCTTTTGCCATACCAAACATCTTCCCTGCACCAGTAGTAGGTCTGCAATTGCATAGTGCCAGGAACTAAAACTTTCGAGCATCTATTTTCTGATAAACGTGTTGCCTGCAGCACATAGTGAGGAGTTTTCTTGTAAAGTTGAAGAAGAAGAGGGATGTAGCTGCCTTGATACCTTGACTGTGAGCAATTGGGCTTTTGAAAGAACCCCAAGAGGAGTGGTGGTTTGTCCCTGTGGCTGGTCTATAGTACAGCACACCAGACGTAGCCATAGAGCTTTTCTTCATAGCATTTGCAGACGGGCTGCTGGCCAGGGCTCACATCCATCATGGCTTTGCACAGCTGGGCTTCATGTGTTTCGGTGTGATAGCCAAATGTTTTGTGTCCTACCATTCTTGGCTGCCCTCTTACATTTTCTTCCTATCAGACCCCACAGTTTACAAGGAACTTACAGTGGATTCTGAGGTGACTGGTGGAAATCTATTTACCACATCATTCCCCGCCATGGTGGTATTACTTGCAAAAAGTATCTGCTCATTCCCAGTATGTGACGCTTCGTTTTCAGGTGCTTTAACCAGAGTTCTGCTGCTTTGAGGGAGCATTTACTATCAGGAATGATCTGCTCTTCATCACTTACCCTGAGAGTGAATGGTCTTTGAAATCAGACGGACCATGTAGCTCTCTAAGACCAGCAATCAGACTCAGAAGCTCTCAGGGAAGCTGTGTAGGAATGTGAAAAAAGCAGCAGCTAGAAAGGCTCTGCTGACTCTCTTCTGTCATCAGTGGTGTGGACATGGTCACATTGCTCTGGAGTTACTGTGGAGTAACAGAGATCAGGCAGGCACAAATACAAGCTGCTCCAAGACCAAAGTTTAGCCCTGAAAGGATGCATGGACTGAAAAAAACCCAAGGAACTCGGAAAGCCTCTATACAAGACTTCCAATTAACACATCTCACTAGAGAGAGGAAGTATTGATAAGTAAGGCGCGTTATGGTGGATGACCTCTGGACTTCCAGAGGAGGTCATTCTTCCCAGAACAGGGCAAACGTCAAAGTGAGATCACACCACCCAGGGACTCATCATGCACAAAACCTAAGTGAGGCGAGACTTGACAGGCTGTAATTAGCAGCCTGAGTCACGCAGCAAGGAATCGGTTGTCAACGTGGTCGCGTTGAACGAGTGTAACGACAGATTGTCAAATACCTAACCAGCGGCTCTTTTTTGGCAAGAGTCTAAATACTGAAATGATTTGTAAATCACTTGCAGGATTTCCTACCTACATCTTTTCAGGAATATAAGTGGATTAGACTACTGGTCCTTCTAGATAGCGTCCTGCTGCAAAGGGGTTATTACCATACACTTGAAGGAAAGATCAAAGGAGAGTGATTGGAGATGGTGTGGGACAACCAGCCTCAGAAACCTTTTCCCAAAACTGCAGTGTTTGGATGCTGGCTTTACTGCACAAGCATAAGAGTGTAAATCCCTTCCAAAGCTCTTGTTTATTTTTATGCATGTATTAGCAGTCCTCTTTCAGCTCCTGCTAAGATTTTGGTTGTGATGCTACTAGGAAGGAAGGTATTTGTCTGAGTAATTGCATGCTGTGCAAAAAATTTATTTCCTTTTTATCAGTTTTAAAATGTGTCCATTTTCAGCTTAATTGAATATTCCCTTGTGTTTATACTGTGGAAGGGAAACTAGCAGCATGTATTTGAGTGTGGATTTGCTGGACAGGGGCTAGGATTGGTTTCCTACTGCTTCAAGCCAGGGGAAATCACAACAAAGTAGAATAAGCAAATTAAGGGTTCTGGTTAATCAAACTGAATAGTAATTTGCAGTAGAAGGAAAATCTTAGGAGAGTTAGTCCTTACAACACACACAAACTTTTTCACTGCACCGCTTCGCCCTTTTTCTTTCAGGAATGATTCAATACGATGTCTTATGAGAAGTTTATGAATTTCTAATTGAGTAGGCTAGTAGAAGGTGTCCCTGCTCATGGCAAGGATATGGGAACTAGGGATCTTTAAGGCCCCTTCCAACCTAAACCATTCTGTGATTCGACTAAACATCAAGGCAAAAATCAAGCAAAAAGCAATCAAACACTGTAACCCTAACACTTTGTTCCAGCTGTAAAACAGTCACAAGAACATCCCTTAATAAAGGGGCTAATTAAGTACATGATCCTGTTTTCCTTCTTGTAAAAGTTTTTGGAAAAAAATCTAAGCAATGTCTTTGTTATAGTTTTGCTGAGAAAGTTCCTTGTTTGTCAAGGGAAGGGTAATTGTGATAGCAAGCTGCTTCTGTTCCCAAATTCCCTGATGTGCTGGGGTCATGTCACATGTTTTCACTCTGCTTTAACAAGGAATAACAACACAGACGGAAGGGCTTATTTTTTGTGTCACTACATTTGAGCAGATGTTATAGGCTCAATTATCCTGGTACTTCAGCTGTAACATTGCATTATTCTCTAAGCTCCATTTCTTTGGCTGAAATTATTTTGTTGGAATACACTGCTTTCTCTAAGCTGGTGCTTCTGTTCCCCCATTTAGCACAGCCTGGCAGCTACCTTCAGTAAGCAAATTTATCATTTTGGATTGCTTCTGCACCATAGCTACAAATCACATTGAATGTACCACTGAACAAAACACGTTTTATAATGTAGAGCATCTGCCCATTATAAGAATATCCAGCATTTTAATGCAGGATCATTAGTCACCAAGAGTAAATGGATAGACTATCAAGTTCTGCATATTTCAGTCAGTGTTAAAATAAACCAAACTTGTGTAACACAGAAATATTCTAGGCTCAACATCCTCAAAGTATAGGTATCTCCATATATAACAATATTGTGAAATAGAAAGACAATCCCTCAGCTCCTTAATCACAGCTTTGAAATGCAGCATGACAATTATTTCATTCTGAGGCCAATGGTGATGAGCTCTGTCAGCATGGAGGGTAATTATAAAAAACAGAGATCACTTGACTCATCTTTTCTTCCTGCCTTTGCCAAGTTTTTAAACATACCATTTTCACCATATAAAGCCTACTCCGTTTGTTTACTGCATCATCTTGTGCTGGAGTTATGTTTATGAAAAGGGAATCTGCATTTTTAATTTAAAGTTTTTTCCTCTTTGAAACAATAAAAACATTCTAAATCATTCTAAAACATTTCTGTAGAGGAGATGTTATTTGAAATGCGTAAATGGAGATGAAAATAACTGAAAACAATGAGTCAAGCCAATAAAACTGGCAGAGGAACCAGCCAAATGGTAGCTCAAGGAAGGTAAATCACATACTTTAAAAAGAGTTGAATAATTTTCTTTTTGAAATACACGTGAACATGCAAATCCTTATCTCTGTCACCTAATATTTGCCATATCTTCTACTTAATGAACATATACACTTTGCTTCGTAATAAGGCAGAATCTTTCACTACAGTGTATAGCAAGATGTGGCAGCTTTACACTGTCTGTTATTAAGCAGGGTTATAACAAGAGGGGGCTTGTTAAAACTTTATTATTTTAGTAGCAGCATTCTCCAGAAAAAAATAGTAATAAATTTCCAACACTTGGACTGTCTGAACAGATTATCCAGCAATTACATATTAATTATTCATCACCAAGTGTTTCAGAAGCCACCCTGTGTCTCTCTAGTGCAGGAACTCTACTGCTTTTGCAACCTAATGATATGATTTTCCCAGTTGCAGTGTTGCAGTGCTCAACCAGATGGAAGGCTAATGACACAGGGAGCAATAAAGTTACAAGGATGCCTAAGGTTATACCTCACCTCACTTTGGAGGAGGTTATGAAACAGTAACCTAAACAAATTCAGGAGCCCAAATACAGAAAATTAGTTAGATGAGAGAGTATAGCTAGAATTAGAGTGGGCATGTGTTTAAAGTGGTCTGCATAGGGATTATTTTTGAAATATTTGAAAATAAACAAAGAGGTAAGAAGATCTTTTTCTCATGCATTTCCCAAAAACGCCTTTTCTGACTCCGTGTGTAAGCGGCAAGCCTGAGAACTGTGATTTGCATTATCTGTACACATTCTTCGCTGTACATGGTTACTGTGCAGAAAAACAAGATTGATTTCTCATTCTCAAGCACATTTATAATGTCTGTGCAAATGAATGTAGGGCATATCCTGGCTAGATCAATATTTATGCAGCCTACTTTAGAAAGAGCGAGGGAGCTGCTTCAGAGCAGCAGGGGATCTTGTCATATTTTTTCCCCCTATGGTTTCCTCCTTTCCTCATTTTCAGCGAAATTTGTTTGCATAATACTCCATGCTCGCTGACAATTAAAGGGAGTTTTAATGAAGGAAGCCCCACCTTGTCCCTCCAAAGGGCCAAGCTACTGCTGGCAACCGGAGGCAGTGCTGGTGACTGGGGAGCCCCCGGGGTGGAGGAAGGTGCCTGTGAGCTCGGGGAGCTGCGGATCAGGCCCGTGGCAGCAGATTGGCCCGAGGAATGTGTGGTTATGGCAAGGTGTGCGAACGCAGTGAGGGTTTGTGCCGCTCGCCACGGGGAAGGGAGCTCTCCTGACCAGCTGGCGGTGGAGCCGGTGGCTTCTGCCCCCTCCCTCCAGCTCCATCGAGCCACTTGTCTTTGGCTTTGCACACTTCATTCCACTTGCAAAAGAGCAACAATTAATTATCCTAATTAAATCCAACTGCGGAATATCGAACACTGCGGTTTTTTTCATACTTGTAGGTTCACCTCTTTCATGCACGCGTTCCCCATGCTGCTTGTCACAGCTAATGTCTTTTCATTCATTTTGAAACAGCGGGTGGGGTAGAGGGGGGAGAACAGAACACATAATAAATCAAAAGGCAGTAGCAAAACATTAAAAACAGCCAAGCTCCCAGCAGTATGCCAGCATCTATGCTTAAAAAGATCCTTCTAAACAGCTGTTTTCTCATAGCACAGTTTTCATTTTTGTGATGCTTAGGAGGAGGTGACTTCACTGACCCACAGACAGAAGGTGGCCTCTGTCAATAATCTTTACTTTTTTTTGGCCATATTTACCAAAAATAAACTCAGGGGTCCTTAAATGGCCCTGGTGGTGCAGGTTTCTTCAAAACAATGCATGTCTTTAGATATTAATTGGGAGATGATTACCAGTAACTTTACAATACTAGTGTCTTCTGAATCACTATGTCAGTTTAATTTGCTGTCCAATAAAATGCACTTTACACATATAAAATATTTCCTGGAAGCTTTATTTTTTTCGAAAGGAGCTCCACTATGATGCAAAAATGACAAGCTGTAGGCTATTAAATAATCTTTATTTCCATGGCCATAGCACTGAAATGCAGCATTAGCAAATGCAACATATTGAATACCTCTTGTAAATAATTCAATTTTTTCGAGTAACTAAGTAGGCAATAAGAACCCTGTCCCATCTGTGTTGGCAAAGTATCTTAGTTACTGAATAACTATAGAGATGTTTCCCTTATGCTTGACGTAATTATCAAAATGCCTTTCATTAGCTGGTGAAAGAGTAATTCCTAGAATGTAGTTTGCTGTTTGCAGGGGCGTACAAGTCAGAGTGTCACAGGCCAGCTATTCACCCACAGATAAAAAGATCTTCAATTTTTTTCTTCTTGCCATCAGCCCCTTGAGGCAAACTGAAATATCTGAAACTGCCCTTTCAGATTTGGTCAGACTCAGGCACATGGGCAGGAGAAGAGGCAACGCAGACATCCTACAGCACAAGTCACAGATTACTTTGTCTCTCTTAAAGCTCCAGCTCCTTGGAGGTAGGGACTTAAACTCTGCATTTGCTTGTTCAGAAAGGGAGATACATTTGAAAGTGTGTGCAAAGCTTGCCCTAAGAGCCCCAAACTCAAAAGGATACTGGGTTTGCTACCTCCCTCATCTCTAGGCAAATCTTTCTTCATGGTCCCTGGCCTGTGCTGTTTTAGTACTTAGGGATGAATCAGATTTTGCCCTGCTGCTCTTCACTGTCTACAGATATCGGCTCACTGGAGCCTCTGACAGACACTCCGAATCTGGATGTGTCTTATGGCCTGAAGAGCATGGACTAGTGCACTGTGGTGGGGGACATTTCCCACTTGGCATCCATGCTGTGTCCTGCATGGCTGGTTTTTCTCCTATAAATTATGTGCAGCATGTAGAATTTCAGTCTGAGCTGTGCTCAGTGAAGAATGAATGCTGGAAGGGATCCCACTGGGATGTTTACTGTCTCTTACTGACTTAGGGTATAATAGATACCATACAAAAATATTACTTATAGCATAATGCAAATAATAGTATATAAACTGCACCCGCATTGTTCCAACAGGTTGCCTTTTAGATATGCAGTGATGGAGGCTCCACTGCCTCCAGTCTGGCTGCTGTCTGTCCTCTGCCCTGCTGCCCTGACCAGCTGTAATTATTTCCCAGTGACTAACCCGAAACTGCCTTGCTGCTCCACAGGCAGAGAGCAGGGTAATTGCCTTCCGCTTTGCAGCCCCACATGTTGAAATACTCTTCTTCCTTCAGGCAAAACAACGGCAGTGCACTTGGTCTTGCCTCACAGGTGATGTTCTCCAGGCCCCCTGCCCGCCGACATCGTGTCCAGCTGAGGTAGTTCTTGGAGTGCCGTACTCCAAAACCAACTGCCTGACTTCCAGCAGGGTAGAGGAAAAGAGCTTCTGCCTGCACCTTGCAAACCATGCCCTTGTTTGTACATCCCAGCGTTGTGTTTGCCTTTGTCTCAGAAACACGGTGCTCCCAGGCTTTAGCTCACAGGACAGGTTACTACCCAGTCGTCTGCCAGCCAGGCTATTGCCCGGCTGGACTTGTCTGTTGTTCCTGATAGCACCATCTCATATGAACTTGTCCCTGCTCTGAATTGCACCATGTGTTTCTCCCCATCCCACCCCGCAGGGTGGGGGGGGGCTAGACCAGCATAGCGTCCCCTCAGTGGCACCAGTGAGGATGCCAAGCCCTGGCAGCCTGCCCTGCTGTTCCTGGTACATCTTGACACTGTGCCTGCTGCCACTCTCCCTCTTGCTACGGTTTGACAAGCTTTGTGTCACCCTCTCGCAAATCTCTTCTGATCTTACTTATGATGAGAATGGCAACAGAGACACTTTCAAAAGTACTCAGAAGCCAAGATACATGACATTTACTGCCTCTCTCCTTTCTGTAAGACTGAAGACTAGCTGGAAAATGAAATAAATTTGCTTTAGCTCATTTAGAGCTTGTTCCTTTTACCACCAAGTGTGAACTAGCCCATATTTGATTATTTGCTCCAGTATTTTCCAGGGCATTGAAATCAAGTTGGCCAGTTTTCTCCTTTACCCCCAGTTTAAAAGGCACCACCCTATTTGTCCTTCTTGACAAGTCACAGGTTGATTCATCCTCCATCAAGTCTTACAGACAATTAACTACTCATGGCCTAGAGGTGTCATTAGCCTGGTCTTCAAGTATCTGAGGTCAAAGTATCACTGGCAATTTGCAAATAATTAACTTCTGCATGAACTCTTTCCTTATTAAAGTCACCTGTCTTACCCACTGGTACTGCTGATATTTGTATTATGCACCCACATGCAACTGGTGTTCTGGAGAAGAGAAATAGAAACTAAAAGGCATTAAATGCTTCTCTTACAGAAAGGAGAGCGATGAAAGCTTTTTCGTTTCAGGTAGTAGAGATCATGGAACCATAGAATGTGATTCCTGATGTGATTCACGTAGAATGTGATTCCTGATGTCCCTTGATAATCCCTTCTTGGCTTATGCCTTGGCCCTTGCTTGCCCCTTCATGTTGAGGCGGTGCTTTGTATGTGCTGCTGCTCACAAAGCCTCCTCTTCCTGGGCATTTCCCTCCCGCGCTGAGGATGGAAGATACAATTGAAGAATAAAAGGTGGAGCTTTTAGAGAGCAAATAAGTGAATCATGCCCTGGTACCTGTCACTGTAAGTAACATCAAGCAGTAAATCAGCAGGATTCATGGAAACAGCATGACCCAGGCTTTGCTCACAGAGCCAGCTCAAAAGATATGTGCATTCACAGATATGCACAAATGTGACTATCACAGACACACATGTCCCACCCTGGCTCGCAGGACTAAATTGAGGCAAATTTCTCACAATGCTGTTGCACTGAAAAGAGTCAGTTCAGAGTGAAAAATACTCTTCTACAGCATAAATCAGCCTGAAGGAAACTTGGTGCTCAGCCATATGATTAATGATGGAGCTGTTGCACCGCTTCAAACTGGGAAGCAGGGATATCTCCGATGAAACACAGGGAGGGGCGATGAGTGGGAAACAGGAATGCCAGCGTACAGGTATTTGACATCATCTTTGAAAAAAGCCAATGGCTGCTCTCTGCCACTTAGCCACAATTTCTTTCTTCTCTTTGGCTGACAAAAAAAAAAAACAGAAAAAAAAGAACCATGTTTTGTTAGTAATGAAGAAAAATGGCTTTTTGCTGACGGAACTGCAGCGACACATCCCCAGATGTGCCACGAGTGGCTCCGCTCAGTAGACCTATGCTTGATTAAACTGAACCCTGGCTTCTGAAATACTGGAGCAAGGGCCATTGTGGCACGTCATCCAATATAACTGTGGTTTATTTTTTATTACTCCTTGTCTGTTTTCCCTGATTTTGATAAGGCCAGAGAGCGCCCTGGCTCAGCGATCTCTGCTCTCAGCAGTATGAGCAGAACCACGCACTGACTGACCTTACTGAGGTGCCTGTCACGTAAAAACCCTTCTGCCATCTGGAGTCCTGCCTGCACCCCCTTTTCTGTCTCCTTCATGAATATTTTTTTGGTGGCAAAACTAGATATTGTTTGGATTAGCATGGAACTTCAAAATATATTTGTGTCAATAAGATTCATGCATGTGCAGTTCCCAGGGTGAAATAAGTTTTCTTTTTTTTTTTTTTAAAGGAAGAGATAGAAGATTAATTTCATTCTCCACACACTTTCACCCCTAGACTTTGCTGGTTTCCACTCTACTGTAAAATGGTGATAGTGCCCTGCCACTCAATTTACATTTTCCTTGTCCCACATATTGCTTTCCTCTTCCCAGGGTTGTCTGTTTTACCCTTTCCTTTTTGCATCTCCTTTTTTGTCTCACATCTAAGATCATTGTTTGGTCGTGAGACAGTGTCTTCCTCAAAACGCATCAATAATAGAATAAAAATGGAGAAGCCAGTCAACGCTGCGGTAGAGGAAAGGAGTAAAGTAGGTTAGGCAGTTAGCATTCATCAAATATTTAGTGAGTGATACAAGCACAGGCCAGCTGTACGGGATCTTGATATGTTTTCCCTTTGTGCAGCTTGGTTAGTCCATCACACAGGTCCCTGCAGAGCACCCCAGCTTGTACCCATGGCCCTGACCTACATTTTGCACGGCGTGTGTGCCTGTCTTTCCCCAAACAGCAAAACTCGGTTTTCAGGGGGAGTTTGCTCCTATTTCAAGGTGCCTGCAGCCACGCACAAGCAGAAACCCAGCATCTGGCCCCTGCTCGCCTTGGCTGTGATGTGGGCTGATGCTGTAGGTAAACGTTCCTAAGCTCCTACTGCAAAACGATATGTGTGTTTCCCCTTTTCTTATTCAGTCCTTTCCTTATTCTGTTTTTTTTGCTCTTATAGCAGACACTGCTCTGGGAGAAGCCAGCATTTCCCAGTGGTAAGATCAGCTGAGCCCAGTTAATTTTTCTAAGCCGCAGTGCTGGAGGGTTGTCTTTGGTTGGGTTTGTTTTTTGTTGGGGTTTTTTCCCCTAAAACACCAAGAAACCAGTTGAGGAATTGTCCTATAATGGCCAGAGAAAGGGCTATCAATTTGAAAAGGCTTTAAGATTCCCAGGGAGGTGAAGCCAGCAAGCACTGTGCCACGCCAGGCATTGTCATGCCACCCCCAGTGTTCTAGGGGCTTGCTGTGCCTCTGCACCAGGGTCCACACGATGCCCATGACTTATGGGGCCAGGTCCCTGAGCTGCGTTACAGCGTAAAGACCTGTGCCTGTCCAGCACCCATAGATACAAGGAGCTGTGCCAAATCAACTGCTTTGTCTCATCCCTTAAATCCCTCAGCATGCCCTTTCCACTGCCAGGTTTTTTTCCCCAGCATCCTAGGTGTAGCTGTACTGCTTTACTCAATGACTGCTTTCTGGCATACGAATTCCTCTTCCTTTACAGCGATGCTGGGGCTCCCAACAGCTCCTGCAGTTTTGTCTGTGTGCCCTAATCCCCCTCATTGAGCTGCCTGCCAGGAACCTGCATACCTTTTTGGCTTCTGCAGCTCAAAGTCGAGGGGTTTTGCTTAATAGGTACCTGCCGAGTGCTTGCCTTTGCTTTCATTTTTGTTTATCAGTGTCCCTCTGTACTGTAGCTGTCTGCCAGGGAGTTCCCTACATACAGGGCAGATTATGAAAACACAAGGCTGCGGGATAAGCAGCGAGGCACAGGCTCAGGAACGTGCTCCAATTTGCTGAAATTGCCTGATGAAGCTGACAGCAACCACTTCAGGTTTTTGTGAAACGTGTAACAAAAGTAGCATCTTTAGGCAAATATAACCCTAATTTCTTCATGTAATAATTAAAACGGTGAATTTAGGAGAAAATATTAATCCCTGTCCATAGAAGACTTGCTTTTCTCTATTACTCCAGGCTAGAAGTATCAATGGAGTTAAACATTTATTGATGCTTGCACAAGCAAAGCCAGGGCAAGAGAGCTGAGTAAAGGCAAACCTTTCCAAAATAAAAAAAAAAGCCAGAGCATGCTGTTGCTGGCAAAGATGTAGGGTTTGGAGGAAATGAAGATGAGTGAGATTGCAAAACTGTGTTGCCTGCACTTGCAAATTACTTGTAATGGGTCCAGAAATGACTTGTCTAGTGCTGTTGTTTTACCTTTTACCTACCACTAGGTATGCACCTCAACTCATTAAAAGGCTGTATCGAGACATATAATTTGTTTACAGCTCATTATTTTCCATTATAATGACAATAGCATGATACAAGCAAAAGCACGCTGGCATTTTGGTGCTAGCATGCAGCGTGCCTTCTGAGGGCAGCTCATTGCTCGCTGAGAGCCCGGTTGCAAAACACTGTTTAGTTCTATTAGGAGTAATTTTGGGGGCAGACTGCAGAGCACGAGTCTTCCCTTTGCCACAGACAAAACATACACAGTTTAAACTTGTTTCCTTCCTAATTGCGGGTGAGCAAAACACTAGCGCTGTTCATTCCATCTGGGTCATTTAGGGTTTGAAAAGAAGAAAACTGAGGGAGACAAGAAATTTTAACATGAGGGGTTTTACCTTTTTCCATGTACTGGTGCAAAAAGCACTGTCTGAAAGTGGTTCTCTAACCTCTCTATCCCAGTTGTAACACGTGACATCATAGAGCTTCTTTTGTAGCAGGAGCAGTGCTTCCCATTTCCCAGCAGAACCCTCTGGGTACCAGCTCAGAGGGATGCTGCTTTTTGTTGGTCACAGTCCTTAAGCTGACCTGGTGTGCAGGGATGACAGAGATGGTGAGTCAGCTCAAAAAAAATGGACAGAAAGCGAAACAGGAATTGTATTGCTGGCTGAACCTCAAGTCCTAATGGGAATTTGGCTTGCCTGGGACAGAGTGCAAATTTGGACTGGGATACTGTAAATCCTGGTAATGTCCTCCTCTGGCATTTGGTGCTTCTTTAAAAAAAAAAAAAAATCAGACCTCAGAATTTGGAAAGGGTTTTGAACTTATTTTATTTTTAAGATAAGTTAAAAAATGCAGGAAGTAAAAATTATTCAAAGCTTTTACAAAATGTGCAGAAAACTATTTCTTTTGACCAGCCTTAGTAAGTACAGTGAGATTCTTACTGAGGGGTATAAATGCTGGTTTTTGGAATAGAAAAATTTTTCTAGTAATTTATTATTCTCTGAACTTGTCATGAGGCACAGAGCAACTGTCAGTAATGTACCCTGTGAACACAAAAATATCTTGGATAAAATCTATCACAAGATTTTGCTTTTCAAACATTCCTCATTGCAGTGAGCACTGTGTTTGCCAATAAACAAAAGATATAATGAGAAAAGGTTCTATTTGGTACAGTAGTAGTTCTATAACAATTATTTTGTGGTTATAGAAAAAGCCTTGTTGTTTTCACTGTGTATCTTGAGAAAAATTCTTTCTTACCAAGAGATTTTATGAGAAGCACAGGCTGTGCTATAAAACCATGCTGTAAGCTTCATTTAATCACAGGGAGCTGATATAAAATGCAGGGACTGAAAGCAAGAGATGAAATCTCACGACTTTGTATGAACTCTCTCTTGTGACAGAGGACAACTCCTGACTTTGGTTTTCACTGCAGCAATAGGTAAGTCCTGACACACAATTTCTATTCATAGTGTCTGCACAGGTTTCATGCTACAGCTCCACGGGCAAATAAACCACATATCACAGCAATGAACTTCCCAGTCTTAATGACATCAGCCCCTTAGCAGGGCATTTGGTGGCTGAAGGCTTCACTTGGGAGCATGGCACCTTTCCTAGTCATTTTTCCCAACCTGACTCCGGTACCAAGCTCTTCCTGGGTTCCCATGTATGACAGAAATCAATTTTTGATTTCATCAGTAGCTTGGGTCTCTGTAGTAACCCTAATACTTTTGGTTTTGATGTGTGGGCGTGTTTTTTTGCTGTATCACCAGATCTGTATTAGCAGCCAGGGCTGCCTTTCAGAGGAGTTTCTGCAGCAAGGGAAGAGGCTGCCGACATTGACTGTGGAACTATGGTGCACTTGCCAAAAGTAAGAAAGCAGAGAAAAGACTTCATCTCTCCTAATCTGGTCTTGTGGGGGTCCCAGCTGAACTTAAGTGTCTCTGCCTGGAAGTGGTTGTCTCCTCAAAGAGAGTCTACTGGGGACACATCAGAAAACGGCAACTTCATCTGTCTTCCAGAAATAACCAAGATGCTGCAACTGCAAGGAATTTACCAGGGTGCTTCTTCTAAAACATCCCTGTTTCTGTAAGCCAGATTACCAGAAGCAGTTGTTTGTTGTTTTGTTTTTGTTTGTTTGGTTTTTTTCCTAAGATGTGCTCCTGTGGCAGCATGAGCTGCCCTGGATATGTCTGATATATGTTGGGGAAGCCAGGTTTGACAAAGATTGCTTCCCTTTGGCTTTTCAAAGTGTGCAATTTAAGCTTCACTGTGACCACATGTAGAAGTGTGCTTTGTTGAGTTGTCACCATCATCCAATGCACTTGGATTTTGCTGCTGCTTTGACTGTTTTCCTCCTGGAAAGCTATTAGACACCTTGCCTCTTTTATCTTTTATCCCCTCTATTATGCCAAGCACATTAATCTTGAGGCAAAACAAATTAAAATGTTGTCAACTGTATTGGGACAGTTTTAGGGGGTGTCTATGTAATGTACCAAGCTTCCAGTACCTAGGGTGTGCTTCAATATCTGAAATCAATTAGTAGGAGTTTCTTGATCTCCAGTACAGGATCCAACCATTGTGTAAGTCTGGAAAAACCTTCTGCTGTTACACAATATTGTTTGGTTTCCACCCCCATTATGATACAACTGTGCAATCAAAGCTGTATGAGCGTATTTGTACACCACACATACCTCTTCCTGCCCGTCTGTGTACAGGTACACATAACAAACACAGCTTTCTTGTTCAGGCAAACAGGGAACAATCCTCTTTTTCCCGCAAAGTGTGAGGGAAAGGAGGTCAGAAGCTGAAGTAAGTTCGTGACAACTGTAATTTTGTATTTCAACTGGATGTGTGAATGCCATTTTACACACTGGAAAGACAACCAGCCCTTACCTTAACATACCAAACGGCCAGACGTCCCCTGCCCAAAATGAGCCTTGCAAATGAAAATATGCATTGCCTGACAGGTCCATAGCTTCTGGCCAACTCTGCTTTCCACTCCTGACATTTTCTGTCTGGGATTCATAAACCCTGGGTCATTCCCATTTATGTCACATGAAAGAGGAGGAGGAAACCCGCTCCCGCCACCCACACACAAGCACTGGCCAACCTTTGTACCTGGGGTCAACGAAGGTATTGCTGTGCAAGATGTTTTGCTCCACCCAGAGAAGACAGTGAGTCAGGTGCCACTGTACATGAGCACGTGAGGGTCACTGGTGCCACCCTGGGCTGTAGGACAGAGCAAGTAGCAACTTTGCTGTGGCCTTTGGTGGGGGTGGGAATGCGCAGTCTGATATTACGAGAGGAGTTTTTATTCTCGTCAAGCTCAATGGTTTGTTTGTTGGGTTTTTTTAATAAAAAAGGAGGGGACACTTAATTTATGTACCTTCTCTAGCACAAGCTGTGAACGTGCACAGAAGGATGAAGAGCCATGTACGGAGTGGGGCTGTGTGTGCCCTGGACGGGCCCTGATGTCAGGGGCTCCCAGCAAGCTCAGGGCTCTGGCACCAGTCCCACAACATGATGAGGCATTGCAGCCTCACTTCAGCCCTTGGTTGCACCTCACAAGAGCCATTAACATCGGTGTCTCTCTTTACAGCAACAGACCTCAGGCTGTGGCCAGTGACTCTGGACACAGATGAAGTGTGGACACCAGCATGTGGCAACATGACTCCTTATAAGGACCCTCAGAAGAGAGAAATAAAGATCAGATCTCATCATTTTACAAACACGAAGGGACCAGTCTTCATCCCAGAGCTCTTGCAACACCTCAAAGATAAGCAGGCAGCACTGAAAGAGAGAAAACCCAGCAAATATCTCCTAACAGTGTTTAAGTCCTCAGATCCCACTGCAATCAGAAGGCAGAAGTTAGCCTGGAAGATCTGGCTTGAATAAAATAGGACATGGCCACACCACAGATTGTATGGTGGCAGAGAAGACAGCAATCCTAAAGTCTCCCAAGCCTCAACCTTGTGCTCTTTCTTCCCAAGTTCAAGAGTGCTTAATCTTTGAGAAGCTTACACTAAGATTTCCATGTTTGTTTAAAGTGTTAAAATGAAACCTAATCCCCAGCAGGCAATCCTACACAGCATTTTTTATTAATTTTTTTTTTTTTTATCCGAGATGCAAAACAACCCTAGACTTTCTCTGCAGGTTTGCTAATACAGAGATGAAATATGATGCTGATGGTCTTTTTAAACCCCTTATTGATTTTTTCCTGAGTTCATGAAGGGTTCACAAAGGAGTGTGTCGGTCCTTTGAGTATGATTGTCCGTTTTAAGTGCCACCTTCTGCATTAAAGCATTAAAGGAGAGGCTGCAAAAAGGGCAGTATGGACAGTAATGCTGAAGGGTTTGCTCATGCCCCAGAGATCCACCGGCTTCATTTGAAATATGATTTTCACCTGACGTAGTTAAAGCATTACAGAGAGGACGGTGTGGAGGTCGCAGACATTTTAACCAAGCGTGGTACTGTTGACTTCAGAGAGCAGTGAATTCAGAGCAATTGGACTTCAGTGAGTGGCAGAGGGGAAGGACCTAGTTCCTTTTGGATCTGCTTTCCCCCCTTGGTTTGTAATTGCCTGATGGATCTTGACCAACCAAGAGGTTGGATTCTGTCCCTAATGTGTAAATACAGAGCCACCACATGAGCCACAGGCACCAGAACTGGGGCACCTCCTCTGGGCACCAAACCCCTGAGGGCTGGGGTCAGATTTTGGACCAGAGCTCCCACCAACACCAGCAGTACTGAGAGACACCCGCACAAGCTGTTGATGCCACTGTCTGGAAAAAGGAGCTGAGCTCAAGTGTGGACCTTGATCATCCACATAACCCTGTAAGCCACATCTACTGGAGATGCTGCTGGCTCTTGGTCATGGCTTTTTCAGAAATCGTGTTCTTGGAAAGAGTTAGAGCATGTAAACTGGAATAGCAAAGGGAAAGAGATTAACGGACTGAAAGAAAAGGTGCTGCATGAAGAGCTTCACTGGCAATTTCAAAGTAAATGAATGACATCTGGTAATACTACAAGGAAGTGAAAATTTGGCCTTATTTTGAGAATTGTTGGACAATGGTGATTACACTCATAGTTGCCTGAACTACAAGTATACATATAAATAAAAAAATGAAATAAAATCAGGTGTATCTATAACCAAAACATAGAATCACACAATAAATAAGGTCAGAAGAGACCATCTGGCCCAATCCCTTCCCAAAGCAGAGCCAGCTTTAAAGTCAGAATAAGGTTTTGCTGGGAGAGCCTCACACATCCCTGCAGGAGGTGGTTTGACCTGCATCCCTGTGAAAGTTATTTACTAATGTCTAATTGGGATTTCTTTGTATATAACTTCTGTTTGGTGCCTCTCATCCTTTCGTTGTGCACTTCCAGGGTGATTTTGGCTCTGTGTTTCCTGTAAGATAGTGTCAGACAACAGTAAGGTCTCCTTTCAGCCTCCTCTTCTTAAGGCTGGAGAAGCCCAGCTCTCTTGTCCTCTCCTGGTACACCACATCCTTCTGCTGGACTTGCTCTGTCACCAAGGACCCTACAATTAAACATGGAAGACTTAGATGTGGCCTCACAAATGCTTTATGTTTTCTTCCAGAGAGGATGACAATTTGTTTGGTTTGGTTATATTCTAAGTTCTCTAAATTTAAGAGATCTTACCTTTCCTGTGTAAATACACTACTGACTAATGCCAGACATATGATACTCAGAAGGATCCTTCAGCTGACCACATATCAGCAGCTCCCATCTTCTTATCTGGTTTCTAATCATCAGAGCAAGGAGGTTCCCAGACAACCTTTCATTGGAGAGTAGGGCAAAATCCATCCTAATTACTACTCTAGCAGAGCTAGAGCAGTCTGCAGACACAAGTCTGCAGTGAGCTGGGGTAATGGTAGAGGTTGCAAGCCTTGGACAGGAGTTTCATGATTTCTCTTAAGCTCCTACGTTCCACTTCACCATGTTAAAACACAAAACCTGGGCTTGCCCTTACCTCAGTGCCTGTAAAGCAAAGCACAGCCTGAGGCAGCAATCTCGGGCCACATTTTGGTGCCACTCCTCTTTTCTTCCAAATATGCAGAGTCATGCAAGGCGAGCCAAGCAGCTTCTAGCACCTCACCTTCCTTTCCCTGCCCCTCCAGGCGCAGGTGCCTTTTTGTGTGTGTGTGTGTAACTAGTTCCACCTTATCTCTGCAAGAATGACATGGGCTTCAGCCTAGCATGGTGCGTGGTTCCGTTTTGCCCATGTGTTTCCTTCAGGGTGGCCTCTGTGCATCGGGGAAACATCGCAGTAAAAGCTGACCCGCACCGAAGGCTGATCCAGCTTTTGTTTCAATAAATAATCAGGTCGCATAAACTCAGACAAGATCAGTTGTGTGATCTCTGCAGGCAAGTACTCGAGCAAGGAGGGAAAATTCTTCGGTGCTGTGCTTCATGGTAGAGCCAAAGCTTTGCATGGTCTACGGCCAAGTCCTATCGCATTTGAGGCGAACACATTTGCATCTGGGCGGGCAGGCACAGGGGAGCAGGGCAGGGCACGGCAGCCAGCTTTGCAGAGCCTGGCTTGCTCCTCTCTACCCTTCCCCCAGCACTCTCTCCCTCCATCCAACCCTCCCTCCCTGCGGGTCTGAGACAAGCCGAGGCACGTGGCCAGCCTCTGGAGCAGGAGCCAGTGCACACCAGCAGATTTCAGCCTCAGGATGTTTCCCTTTGAACATCTTGACAGCAAAAGCTTTCATCCCGGAGAAGACTGACTTGCGTCTGTGGCTCGTCCGCCCATGTTACTGGGATTTGCACACCAGTGGTTAAAACCTGGCTTTGGCTGTAGGTCAGGTGCTTGAGTGGAGTGGAGCTGCTGAGGTGACCTTCTGCCCCAGCTTCAATCCCGCTGCCTGCGAGGTCTTACAGGACAGCCCCCAGATATATGGGATGTCCTATAGCTGAATTGCACCTCGGGAAAGCTGCTTAGTATTCATTCTTTGGGTCCAATTGCTGGCTATCATACAGAGCAGGGGCAATTCATGAGGAAGAAAAGGCATCTTTTTAAAAAAATAAAGTGGTTTGGGTTTTTTTTCCTCTCCAAGAAGCCTGCGAGGCAGAATGACAAGATGCATGAAGAGAACATTTATGCAGCATGGCCTATTTAAGAGCAAAGTGAAAGAGCGATTATTCTGCAGCCCCGTTCTGATGCTAGCCAAAAATAAAAAATGTCAGGAGTCGGCAAAAGGACCACACGCAGCCAAGGAAGCGGCACTGGCAGTGGGGGGGTTATGCTGGTGAAGGGACCCTGAGTGGGAAGCAAATGAATGCTGAGGCTCCCACTCACAAAATCACCAACCCAGGGTTTGCAGGACCAATTGCCATGCATTAAAATCCCTCTGTGAGGCAGGCTGGAGGCAGTACAGAAATAAAGGCAATTACTGTTGCACTCGTTTTCTGATCCAGGAAGCCGGGGCTAACTCTGCCCTCTTTTTCTGGCCAGCCAAGCTCACGTGGCCAGTGCTGCACCTCAGACGAAGCTCATGGCAAAGCTGCCTCTACATTACACAGGCACAAGCAAGCAGCTCTTAGGAAAAGATTTTGGAAGCCTTTGCAGAAGCCACCACCAACTTACAGTGAGAGAGAGCCACCAGTTTTGCCTACAAAACAGCTATTTTCTCCTTTTTTAATATGTCACTTAAAGGAGCTCTTCTTTTTTCAGGTTTTGGAGAAGGGAAGAAGAGACTAAGCTTAGGGCAGAGAGTACCTGATTTGTTACACATGGTGTAGCTCCAGTGGGTGCGCTGACCCTCTCCCAGCAGCTGTGTTGACACATACAGCAACAAGGGACAAAGTAAATGCAATGGGTCTAAGGCAGAGAATGAATTTGTTTTGATGTTTGAAACACCTGTCTCAGATTTCTGAGCAGATACCCCACTAAGATCAGCAACAGCAGTTCACACAATGTCAAACTACCTGCAAGCTTCAGCACAGGTGGCACTCCATCCCCACTTACACCCTTCATTCTCTGCAATAATGGTATACATTGGAATTGCCTGCTCCTGTGCTTCTAAAAGGAAATTCTTAAAATTTGACCAGTGCTTCTAAACTCCTAGACCCCCATAAGCAGATTCCCAGGGTGCTTTCCTAAATAGCTCCCAAATGGCTTAAAGTTAGCTCTCCTGAAGTCCAGGGTAGCAACTCTGCTGTCCTTTTTTTCTCATTACACTGAAAAACAAACTCAACTATTTCATGATCACTGTGGCCATGACAGCCACCTACCATCACACTCCCCACAAGTTTTTCTCTATTCACACAAAGAGCAAATGCAGAAGGGCATCTTTCCTAGTTGGCTCACTGAGTATCTGTGACGAGAAGGATCTGCAAACCTCAAAGTTTTCTGAGACCTGCTCATCACAGCAGTATGATATTCCAAGGTGATGCCTGGGAAATTGAAATCTATCAAAAGAACAAGGGCTACCAACACAGAGTTGTTTCCTAATGACAAAACACATCAGTGTTTTGGGGTTTTTCTCTGCAGAGGGGATCCACACTCTTTCCTAAACTAGCATTTGACCTCTAACACAGGTGCTCTCATTCCCTCCCTTCCTTCCCTGACTTTCCCATCCCCCCACTTCATGACTACATCAAGGACGTAGAGATGCACCTACACAGGTCCAGGCAGTGCACAAAGGGCCCTTGTCCATCAGAAGCACACAGGACAGCATCATCCCATCAGAGCCCAGCTGCATCTGCCTGAGCAGCGGTCCCAGGGACAGCGTGGGCAAATGCCCAAGAGTCAGCATGTGGAGACCACTTTGCACTTGGGGGCAGAAGGGTCAGCTGCATGGGATCTAACAGCACTATGAGCCCCATCTCACGGCCAGCAAACAGGCCTGATTTAGGAACATGGGTGTAGCCCTGGGATCCTAACACCAGTTGGATGCATTTCTTCCAGAGAAATGCCTGCTGCACACAACAGGATTTATGCTTTCAGCTTCATATCACTGTTTACAACCAGTGTGATGGGGGACAAAAGCATGTTTGTGTCTCACAGTGTCACGGAAGTAATTATATAGAGAAATCTTAAGTGTGCAGATAACTTGAATTTTAAGACCCCTCTACATACTGTAGGCATGTTGATGTCCTTGAGGCATGGTCTGCAGGCTCAAAAAGAGAAGAAAAAAATCCCCGTGCCACAAACATCCCAACAGCTGGACATTTGCAGAACAGGACAGCTTCTCCTCTGGGCAGGACAGGGAGTGACACACATGGCTGTATTCATCCTCTCATAAGGGACATGCTCAGAGCAAAGGAAGAGCAATAGAAAGAGGAGGGAAGGGCACAGCACCAGAGGGAGAGAGGAGTCCCCATCAGAAGCAGTGGTGCCAAGCTTGGCTACCAACCTTCAGTAGGTGTGCCTCTCTTTGGATGCCATTCCACTTGTAACTAGCACAACCCAGAGGAAAAACTGATAATCAATTGATCTTAATTGATAATTGCCAATTTTGCCCATTGTTCTCGCTGTAAAGGGCATGCAGCATAGGTCTCCTTCAGCTGCCTGCACCTGAGTGTCTCGCTGACACCCAAGTCCCCCACAGCTACTTCTGGCAGCAACACAGAGGTAGAAAATAAGGCTCAAGACGTACAGGAGACAGCCTGGAGAGGCAGCTGGAGGCTTGCTGGGGTGTGCCAAGTTCCTCAAATGATGCTAGACATCTGTGTGTGGGCTACTTGAATCGAGCCCCCTGTCTACAACAATTACAGAGACAGCACTAAGTAGGGCAGGAGAAGACAGCAGCTCATCAAGGAATTGCCATGATGAATCCCAAAGTGGCGTGTCCTGCAGTTCTTGTTCAGCCAGCTTACAGAGGGCACTTGCATGTGTCAGTGGTGGGAATGAAAGGCTACCAGCTGAACCATAGTCCTAGGGGATTTCTAAGGCCTGTGGTACTGGCAGCACAGCTGGGTTGGGGCAGGAGATGGAGACATATTCCCACCTCACCAGCATTCACTACGAGCTGCAAGAGACACAGAATCAAAGAATATTTTGAGCTGGAAGGAACCTACAAGGATCATTGAGATACTCCAGCAAAAGCCTTGAAGGCAAGGACAGGGAAAGAGTGAACTGCATTTCTCAGCTTGTGATTTGTCTGTGTACATTAATCTGGAAGGTTTTGCTGCTGTTCTGTTTTCAGTTGGCATTTCAGCACGAGGGCATGAAATCAGGGAGCAAAGGAGAAACACTGTCAGCCTATCTTCAAACAAATTGTGGTTTCGTTTATAACAGAAGAGAGAGATAAGCCTCTCAAGGGAGGAGAGCCTCAACCCTCAGCACTGATGGGGGCTTCAGAGATCCTTTGCCCCAAGCAGATGCCCCAAGTACCTGAGGAAGGAGAAAAAGCCAGTTTCCAGGCAAAAGAAGGAGGATGAGGGCACTGCTGAGTCACTGAGATCCGCCTGTTGTGCTGGGTGAGATTTCTACCGCTGCTTGTGTCTAAGCCTCATGTTTCCCTTGGTCTGTAGCATAGCCAAGTTCAGCTCTACTTTGGTCCCTTGAAGCAGCAGAAGGATCCTGAATACATATGCATTTCCACTGCATGCCATGCCAGTCTAGAGGTTTGCCATCCTCCTGGCACCCACTTAACTCTGATTACCACTGGACCTCGCCTACTCCTGAGTTTCCTCTTAAATCCCACAAGGGAGAGAAACCACACTGAAGCTCCAGTCCAACATCCCATGTCCTGGACACAGGCAGGCTTTGTCTCCTCTCTGTGATTGGTGCTCCACGCATGGGAGAAGACAAGTACAAGCTGCTTGATGGTCAGAAGAAAATGAATCCGGAAAGAATTTGTCTCCGATTACATTTTTTGAACTTTGAAAGCTCTTTGAGCCAAAACATGACATCATCCAAACATAACATGATGCTATAATAAACAACACAGGATAAAAATACATAAACTAATTAAAAGAGAAATAACTTACAGCCAGTGAAACCCAAAACAACAGGATGGAGTAAGGTCTTTGTGGACACACTGAGCCAAACAAACAGCAGCATACAGCATTCCCAGAGGGACGAAACAGAGCGAAACCGCAGGAAAATGGCATAACTGAGAAGAGAAAGTACTGTCCAGCCCACCCAGTGGCAGGCCTGGAAGCAGGGATTTTGTGGCTGGCCCTATTGCCTCACTGTGAGAAAAGTGAGGCAAGAATATGGGAGGTGGCAGCACAGTAGGATTTGTGGCTAAAAATTAGATGAGACCCAACAGAGGCAGCACAGTGGAAGTGGTGCTGAAGAGAGAAATGACCTTGCCTTTCATCTGGATAACTGTGCCCAGCTGAGCCCAGGTTGCTCCTCCCAGGTGCTATTGCACACCCCACTGGTGAGAGCCCAGACGGAGCCGCTCTGGTCTTCACAGATAAAACAAAGGGCAGGCAAAGCCCTAGGCTGGGAAAAAGGTGCCTGCAGGATTGGAATATCTCTGGAAATGAAACAACCCCCACCCAATGCATTTGCATTCACGTTTGTGAGGCAGCACTACGGGATTATCGCTGCTGTTTGTCTCAGGGAGGGAAAAGTGACATTTTAGACCCCAAGTGCTGACATATGCAGGCAAGTGAGTTTTTATCTGAGACTACAGTATCTGTAAATTAGAGGAATGTATTTTGCTTTTGCTTTTGCCTTTGATAAGGCAATGGCAGTCCAGTGCTGAATCTGCCCTCTTTCACCTGTCCCAGCTGCCTCAGGCGTGTGCTGTAATACCTTATTTTAATAGGTCTCAAATGAGCGGTGAAATCCATAACCACACAGTTTAATGGCTTCCACACCGCTGCAAAAATACTCGTGTAAAAGTGTGGCTGGAAAGCCCTGTTTGCTTCTCTGGAGGGACCCAGCCGGCTCAACCAGCACTGCATTGCTTTGGCTTTCCATTCACCACATGACAGAAATTAGCTCAAGAGTATACCTGGGACTGAATTTGAACCTCAACCAGCCTTAAATAAACAGTATACAGTGACTCTATTAGCTACATTTTAGTCTGAGTTTTCCATGTCTTCTTCCCTCTCCCCAGCTGTGTCTTGCTCTTTGGCTTTGCTGCAATTGTCAAGCACTTGAAAAAGTGTCTTCTGCAGACTGGGTGACCTCTATCTTTATTTGCTGCCCACTGTGGGTTTTCAGACAAGCACCTTGCAGAAGAGATCTCACGCAAGATGAAGAGATGCTTGCCAGGGAGATGCAGGAGAGTGAGGCTGCCCCACCAGGGAGAGGGACCCTGGCCACCCCACAGCCCCCCCAGCAGAGCCAGGAGCTGGGCACGGGTGCATCAACAGCCCCAGACCAAGTGTATCAATGGGGCAGGTCCAGGGAGCACCTGAGGCTTCTGGGCAGGAGCAGCAGGAGATGGAGGCACCTAAAACATGGGTCTGACACCCGCCTGGGAAGACCTGGCTATCTGGGATGCTTACAGAGGGCACATCTGGGATGAGGCACAGGGACAGCATCACTCCAGCAGCACCAAAGCCCCTGGCTGAGCCAAACCAGGGCTGCTGGGCACAGGGGAGGGCAGACAGAGTCCCCATGGGAGGCTGGGAAGGCTCGTTAAGGCACATCAGTGCTCCCAAGGCCCTGCTGATGCCAGCTGCTCATTTTTGCATTAGCTTTAGCTTGTTTTTCCCTCACCCTTTATTGAGAGGACACCCCGCTGGTGCTGTGCGTGGCGGGTCAGGGAAGCACAGCTCCCCATGTGGGGATGGTGCAGGCAGCTGCAGAGGCACCCCCACCATCACTCCCTCTCCTGCCTTTAAACTCTCATGTTCCCTTCTATCAAAGGCATGGCCAGCTGTAAAAATAATATCCTGGCACGGATGAAACAGTGAGGGACAATGTGCAAACACCTAAGCAGGGCAACGCGAGGCTGTGTGTGGCTCAAGAGGGAGAGTGTGTGAAGCAAAAATAATTTTGTTTAATTATATTAAAGAACCGAGGGTGCTTCCCAGCTTTTAAGTGGCAACAGGAGGGGTCTGGCTTGTCCCTCCGTCAGAGATGGGAAGAGCTCATGGACCAAAGGGAAGAGAGCATATGGAATGCATTACCCATGTCTGTCATTGAAGTAAAGAGCTTTAAAGAGTTCAGAAGGAAACTAGATACATTTCCAAACAAAAAAGGCTGAAAAATAGAGTCTGAGTGACAATGCCCTGTGGGGAGGGGAGAGGGCTCCCATACTCTTCCCTCTGGCTGAGAAAGCCTGAAGCACTAAAGTCTTTTGGATATGGAAATTGTCTAAAACTGGTTAAAGATGTGCACTGAAGAACTGAAAGATGAAACTTTAAGGCATTAATCAAGAAGTTTTGTTTGGGAAATAAAAAAAGTAAGGGCCCAACTCTGACTATACACGCCATTGGTAATGTCGGGCTGGCTTGACCCACTCTGTCGCAATCCTTGCTCTACTTGCTACTGGCTAGGAAGATTTTTGCTTTTAAAATAGATTTAAAAGCAGAAATAATTGAAGTTCATAAATGAAGTTATGACCACCACCAAGCAGTCTTGGTCCCACCGTAGCTCCTGACGACAACGCCCACTCCTCTACCATTGGGTGCAGCAGGGCACTCACCCCTCCTCATACACAAATCAAAACCTGCTTGGAAGCTGCCTAGCTGCTGTGTATGTCACCTGCCACTGGCCAGGCAGTGGCATTCCCCTGCCCCAGGGGATCCAAGCTGCTCTAGGAAAAGCAGGAAGGTCAGGGCAGATCACCAGCTAAATGCAGGTTGAGATGTAACCTGTGAGCCACAGGATGGTCCCTGCTGAAGTGAACTAAACACCTCCTACTTCTGTTGTCTTTGCCAGAAAGGATGGGGCCGTCAGTGCAGGTGAAAACACAGGTCACCTGGGTGCCTGAAAAAATTTCAGAAATTGAACATCAGCATTCTCTTTCTTCAAACTCCTATGTCAGGCTTTGGGCAGCGGGCCCTGTGTCCTGAGCCAGAAGGCTGCTCAGGAGACGAGTGCCCTGCTCCCGCCAACCTGCCAGGTCTGTACTAGGCAGTGAAGCACAGCACCTTCCCACCAGTTGTACCATGCAGTCATCAGCATTAGGAACTTGCTGGCAACAGATGGCAACAAAAGCATTACAATATTCCCTTCTACAGTCAAGAACAAAATTTAAGAAAGTGCTGTCGTTAAGTCTCTAGCAACTTGGCTAGACATCTCTGGCTTGGACTAAGTGACAGCTACATCTCAGGGCAGCTGCTCTCTCCAGTGGTGCTAGAGCTGTGACAGCCTTTGGGCATAAAGCTTTAGTTTCAGAGTATCCAACCACATTTGTTTTCCTGTCTAGCTCTGAATTAGCATCCCATTCTTTGCCTCCTCCACCTGAGAACAGAATAGAAACAAGATATCCTTCCTCAGAAAGGAAGAAAATTCTGATGATTTCAAAGTGCAGAGCGAAAGTTCCAGCTCCCATTCAGCTGCCTTTCCAGTGGCAGGTACTGGAACAGGCTCACACTCCAACAGTTGCCCTCTTGCACTGTTTATTTTATTTTGAATTAGCACACTGTATTATCATTTGGGAGTTTTATATCACAGATTAATGCATTTCAAGTGTCCCTCCATCCTGTGCATGGTTCTAGCACACACGCGAAAGAGACTTTAAAAAGGCTAACCAGGGCAAAAGTGAGATAAAAAAACCCCAGGCAAATACCTAAATTAAAAATGGAAAACAAATCAAAGGGAGAAAGCACCCTAAAGAGCATCTTAACTAGCTGACAACTCTGTGTAGCTGTAACAATTATGAACACTGTGATGTTTCAAATGTACTGTTCTAGTCTGTTCCATATCCACATAATTCAGCCTTATGTAGAGTGCTGGAAGCACCTCTCTTCTGTGTTATGTGTCTGATCTGGTCAACTGCACTGTGGTGACATGCAGAATTCAGCTGGTTTTGTACCAACTCGATGCAGTTACTCTTTGAAGTTCTTTGCTATGAAATTGATCTGAGCTGCGGTAGGAAATCAAGAGATGTGTGGAAATTTTCTTACCCCAACATCTTTTCATATTTTTTTAGTGCTGCTGTTGCTTTCCCCTGCCCTCCTCTCCTCATGTTACTGCTCCTTTCATTTGTGATTTTTATTTTGCATGCTGATAGAGGCCAGGATTTACATGCCTGGTCTGAAATACCCACGAGTCCTTGTCAAGATGTGCCTCAGAGCCAGTCTGGTCTTAAAGGAGTAATTAAAATAAGTCCCATGATGGTTTCATCCAGAAGTCTTGCCACTGCTAAGCTGTCTGCTCTTTCGTTGGGGCACGTGCATATCCTGCAAAAAACATTACAAAAAAAAAAGGAAAAGAGCATTTTGATAGCAACACAATTACTTTTATGTGTTATATTTCCTCTGCCTAGACAGGCTATCAGTTTCAAATCTTAGTTTCAGTTAAAACAAGAAAGAAATCCAAAGCTGTCGAAATTGCAGCAAACTACAAATGATGTAAAACAAAACTATTTTAATTTAATTATGTAAATTATAATTTAGTATGTATCATACAGGGTTTTTTCTAAGAAGTCCCTAACCAGGATTTTAACACCACACTCATGTGGCAAATAATTTTTTTAATCAACAATCCCTATCTCTCCTTACTCACACCAAGGAGCATTGGTAGGAGTTAACTCTTACCTTTGTATCAGTTACCAGCATTCTCTGCCTCGGGAAAGAATGCATACTTTAGAGGTCAATAAAAAAATCGACATTTTAGATCAAAGAGGAAAGGGAATGCACAAGTGGCTAAGATACAGCTGTTCTATCCCTTTACGAAGTTCAGCACTTTTTTCAGCCTGCATTTTTGTACCTTGTTTTATTGACCCATTCATACAACAGTGACCCTCTACACTAGTCAGGGAACACGTATCAATATTAAAAACAATGGTTTTATTACATTCCTTCTCTTGGGCAACATGTTCCTGAGCATGAGATATTCCAGATAAATATCTGATCTGTGGGCCTTCAGGCTAAGTAGAGAGAGATAAGTAAGAGACGTTATCCTGAAGAATCACCAGACTCCCTCAGGAACTATTCTACTTTACAAAAAAAAGCTCCACGGTGCTCAGAAAGCATTTCCCGTTGTATGAATACAAGTACCTAGAACCATTTCAACGCTCAGTAGTTCTTAAGACACAGCTTTCACACTTGGCTGCAATTCTCTGGGTCTTCAATATTCACTGTGACACTTGGGCTATTTTAGCTCTGGTTTGGGTTGGAAGGGAGCTTTAAAGGTCACCTAGTCCGACCTCCCAGCAATGAGTGGGGACACCTTCCACTAGATCAGGTTGCACAGAGACCCAATCCAACCTGACTTTGAATTTTTTCTGGGATGGGGCAACTACCTTTCCCCTGGGCATCCTGTGCCAATGTCTTGTGACCCACATAGTAAAGAATTTCTTCCTAATATCTAATCTTTCATTCTTTAAAACTATGACTCTACTAAAAATTTGTACCCATTTTACTTGTAGGGCTCTCTTTAAGTATTAGAAGTCCATGATAAGGTCTCCCTAGAGCCTCCTTTTCTCCAGGCTGAATAACCCCAGCTTTCTTAGCCTTTCCTCATAGAAGAGGTGTTCTAGCCCTCTGATTATCAGTCGTGGCCCTTCACTGGACTCACTACAGCACGTACCATATCCTCCTCATGTTGGGGACCTCAGAGCTGGACACAGTCCTCCAGGCAGGGTCTCACCTCACCTCAGGGGAGCAGAGGGGTAGAATCACCTCCCTCAACCTGCTGGCCACACACTCAGAATGTTTGTTTGTTGGTTTGGTTTTTTTTTTGAGAGACAACAATTAGTATGCTCTTCATGTGAGAAATATATAAGCATGAGAAAACCCAACAGAAACTAACATCACAAAATCACAAGTCAAAGGTTACTTAGCTTACTTTTAGCGTCATGAAGATGCTAAAACCAAATTAAACTGAAGTGTCTTTATGTGGTACCTTAGAAGTTGCCATATATTCCAATGGTAGAGTTATGCTGCCACCTATTGTGAAGATGAACCTGAGACTCACGTCACTTGGCTAGGCAACGTGTTTGCAATAATTACCACTTGTCTTTCAGTTTTTCCTATTAAAAGAACTTTCTTCTGAAGTATCTGCTACTGATCACCGCTGAGACAAGCTGCAGGCACAAGTGGCCTTTTGACCTGACCAAGCACAGCTGTTCATACGTTTGTTTTGATCTCTAATCTACCACAATGTACAGCTGAATTTGGCTCGGGAACAGGACTGCCCACTGCTGTCAGCTCAAAAGCTGTTTCAAAATGAGAACCCTACTTCTCTACTCCAATTAGGGGCCAGGGAATGCAGCAGCCACGGCCAGGGAGGCAGCATGCTCTCCTTGCCATAACGCTCCAAGATGTGATTTTCCTTCCTCCTTTGTGCAAGGAGCACAGGATTATAGGTTATTACCTGGAGCCTGTTCCATGAAACTGAGACAGCGCTTGAACTCTAATATAAACCCATGACTATGCCTTTAGGACACCTCTTCTTCCTCACAAGCACAAGGGCAGTCCACATGGCCTTTATATATATTGTGCCCCACTCCAGCAGCTGCAGCCACCAGCCCTGAGCAGGAAGCTCTGTTGCCCAAAGCTGCTTTTTTGTGTGCACAGAATTTAGGCAACCTTATTTAGGAGGGCAGCCCAGGCCAGCACACCTCTAGAGGCTCACACCGTGAGCAAAGCAGAAACAAGCTGCAATGGCATTTCCATCTCTCTAAAACTGAAGTAGCTTGGCACTGGTCAAGTTTTGCAGTTCTCAGTGTGCCTTTCCACACCTTTTTACTTTCCGCCTACCTTGGCATGATGCATGTCCACTCTCTTCCTTCACTTCCCCCATAGTATCAGCTAAGCCAAGACCTAGGCATTAGGCCACCTCTGCCATCCTAAGGTCACTTAGCTGGGAAAACGAGGCCATCTGTTCACTCACAGCAAGCAGTGTGCATCATAACAGCCCTTATGCTCCCATCTTTCCAATCCTCCCCACGGCCTGCCTCCTTATTAATTTTTCCTTCCAGCTTTAGGAACCGAATGGTTTGTACAAACAATAGGTTTGTACAATCTGCAGCACCACTGCCAACCAGTGCAGTACTCAGGAGTCACTCCTGGACAGCTTGGAGAGCTGCTCAGGACAACCAACTAGTGGGATTTTTGCATTTACCTTCAGGGCATTCAACAGCTTCCAAACCAGCAAAACAAGCCTTAGAAAAATGAGGCATTTCATACCGTTTGCTGTGCCAGAGGTTATGTATTTTTACATTTCTGAATTGATAAATGCAACCAGGATCTGTCAAAGTCAGGGCTGTTTGCAGCACAGAGGCAAACGAGAGTATGTAAAAGAGTACAATAGCACACTTTACTTTCAGAGTAATATGATAATATACAAACTCCTTGGACAGGTGTTTGCGTTCCCTTGTGTCCAGGGAGGGGACACAAGGCACTTGCAAGCAATGGAAGCTGTGTGATGGTGTCCATGACACCTGGGCTCAACACCCCACCCTTATTATGGGAGTTGTCTGAAGAAAAGAGGTTGGGTTCACGGGCAACTTTCAGCCTCCTCATCATCTTAGTTGGTTTCTCAAGAAGTAGGTTGTATTAGGGAGTGAGCTGGGATAAAGATCCAAGATAGTCTGTGGTCCTCAGCTCCATAGATAAGCTGCAGCTAAGCAGCAGGAATTAGAAACACTGTCTGTATAGTAAAGTGAGGTGACAGAGTCCTCAGTACCCTTCCCAAGTACAACCTGAGCACATTCAGATACTACATTCCTATCAGACCCTTCAGCTGTAAGCTGCACATTTCTAAGCTTCTTCCCTACTTCTGGCAACTCCTGTTGCCCTTCCATATATTTTAGAAATAGGAGAAAGATCTCACTTTCCAGTTATTACATGACTAGCACACACATTATTTGCATGGCAGTCAAAAAAAAAAAAAAAAAAAAAAAGGGCATGTTTGGGTTTTAGCCCAAATCCAGGAGCCATCACAGTAAGATAGGCTTAAACCTTTCTGAAAGAGCTGAGGTCCAAGTCCTGGGTCCATTACACAAGGTCAACCTCTCTCTCCCAAGAGATGTATGTATCTTGAAGAAGTGTAAATCAAGATACAGTATCATGACTTCAGACACAAGACTGAGCTCAGTTTAAGTCAAACACTCTCAACTTTGTCTCAAAAGTGACAGATTCCAACCAAAACAGTACCTTTGCCAAAACATGCCATGATCCCATCCCTATACCCAGTGGCAGTGGTTCATCATTCTCAGTAATAAATGACAGTACATGCACACAGGTACTTTTTTTCTTTTTTTTTATTGCTGTTAATTCAAGGAAAAAGGTTGCATAAAATCCAATCTCTTCTAGAAATATAAGTGACCTTTCCAGTACATTTCAAATATCAAAGTATATGGTAAACATACAAATAAAGAGAAGGTAACATACCTCCTATTTACAGTACAGTATTTTAAATCATAAAATAAGTTCCATAAAGTACAACTGGCAGGTAATTCACAATACAAGTCCATTGGTGGTTTAACACCCTCACTTAAACTCAAACGCAGTTCATTCATTTCAAGTGGTCCAAAAATACCCAGATCAAATAAAAATTTTAATCAAAATAATTTTCATTTACTACTTAAACTTTTTTTTTTTTTTAAATTAAAGCTTTCATCTACCTCCCTCCCCATCCCCCCCCTCCAAGAAAAAAGTTTCAAAATGTACACTGGTGCTATAAATATAAATGCTACCTATGAAGAAATGTAGTAATCAAGCTTTTTCTTTTTTTTTTCTTCAAGTTTTTTGTTTAGCAATTTATTAGATGGCTGAACCAAAGACTGATTTTTATTTCATCCCTCTACTGGACACTGGGTCTGATTTTAAGAAAGAACATTTCTGCCATGAACTGTGAGGAATGCCAAACCCTATGGATATACAGTGGTAGTTGTTCATCGGTGTTGAATGCAGCAGTCAAAAAACACACTCGTCTTCCAGATAACCTCAGTGCACTTTAGGAAATCAAATATTACCTGGAAGCAATTTAGTACATATATTGGCTTTTAAAAATAAAATAAAAAATACAGCAGCATTAAACTTACTCATGATACTGACATGTTTAATACCATCTTAACACTCATTTCAGTCTTTCACATTATACCGTAATTACGCATAGTGGTAAATTGTTATAAAATAGTGACTTTGCTATTTGGTAGACAGGTTCTAATACTAATACCTGACTATTTTGTAGAAAACCATAGCTTTTGTTCAGTTTGAAATAAAACATTTACATTCTAAGTACAATGCAACACTGTAATAGTTTAGGAAAAAAATAATCAATCAAGTAATGTTTGTTCTGTGTTGACACGATGTAGAATAGCTTTAAAAAAGGAAAAAATGCTGTCAACTTTCATTACAAATGCAAACACACTGAGTACAACATTCATACCATTTTTTCACCTTTGTTGCTGAACATACAGGCTAAAAAGCTACAAGGGAAGAAAAATCTGTCAATTTAGGCTCATTCATTTTTCTCAATCTGCTCCAGTCCACACAGTTTCAGCCCCTTCCTGTTCTATGTATTTTCATTTATTTGG
This sequence comes from Myiozetetes cayanensis, assembly GCF_022539395.1. Lineage (NCBI taxonomy): Eukaryota > Metazoa > Chordata > Aves > Passeriformes > Tyrannidae > Myiozetetes > Myiozetetes cayanensis. The sequence goes on along the minus strand of NW_026086604.1, from coordinate 81,690,567 downwards.
GCCTCTCAAGAGCTGCGTATATGAATTATTATCAGATATAGTACACATAGAGTATCGTGTTTTCCTTTGGACTCTGCTAATAGGACGTTTGAACATCTCCCCTCAATTCATGAGCATTAAATTTAGAGTACGGGCAGGGTCTGTATGAACTGCTAAACACGCATGCAAGTCCAGCGAATCCACGTGGACAACCAGGGAAAGAAAAGAAAACAGCAGCATAAAGGAGAGGAGGGAGGGAGGGAAGAAGATTGTGGTGGGGAACATGACCAAGTTTCTTCTTTCACCATATGGCTGCTCCACCAGTGATGCCAGAGGTCAGAGGAATTTTTTTTTTTTAAAAACTGCAGTAAACATTGCACATGTCTCAAGTCTTCAGTGCAAAAGCATGGTTCGAATGCTCTGTCTGATTGTTTGGCTGTGTGTTTGAATTACATGCATTATGCAAGCCTTTTGTAGAACCAGGAGGAGACCAGGGACTCAGCTTTCTTCTTTTGTACGGAACAGAGGTGCAAAAGCAATGAAAAATTCCAAAAGAATATAAAACTGGGAATGTCCCAAAACACAAGACCAGCCCCTCCCTCCCACACACACACCTTCCCCCAGTTTCCCAAGCTTCAGTTTAAGTAGGCAATGTTTACTTGTTTCAGTCTGCAGAATCCAAGGTATCATTGGAAGGGGGAGGGGGAGGTGCGTATCTCAGTCTGTAAGTGCCTAAAACAGGAAAGAGAACTACTAAGTCACTGCTCACAATTAAAATGGATTACAAAACCACTACAAGGTATCAAAATGGACATGCTCTTCAAAAGGCACTATCATCCTCCAGTCCTTTTAAAGTAGGTCCTTAGACTTTACCCTGTTTTCTTTCATCTGCTTGCTAGAACTGTAAATTTAAAAAAGATATAGAGCATAGATATAGGACTTGAGCTTTACTGGAAAAATGCAAAGAAAAGATGACCCCCATCAAGGTTCATCTTTCCTGTTCCAGTCCAATCAAACAAGTGAAGTTAGAAAGGGCACAAGTACAAGAACCAAAAATAGTTTATGCTCAATGCAAACACTGCACTTTCCCCCATTCTTCTGGACGGAGAGAGAAATGGAAACCGTTCCTTTCATTTTTAGTTTCAATTGGTTTCTGCTTTTTGCTGCAACTTGTCTGAAAATTTAAATGTGTTGCACGATGGGACACAGAAGGATAGCTGACTGGGCAAAGGTAAGCCTCAGTTAGACTACGAAATGGCCAGTCTATTGTTTTTTCTTTAAATTCTCACAAGTTTTAGAAATCCAAGGTCATATCAGAGACAGCAATTTCACTTTTTTGCCAACGAATTCTCTCAAAAGAGACCCCATTGAATTGGAATGGAAAAATTGAGACAACATGCAAGTCTCGACATAATGCCAAAAGCAAACCAGTGAAAAAAGAAGGACAATTTAGGACTGGTATCATTTGACTTTCCAGCTTCAATTCACACCCATTTTCAACTTCACACTGTGAACCCCGTTCCCTTGCACTGTTCTACAAGATTTTCAGGAGAGATAAGATACTTTGCAGTTTTAGAGCAGGTCACTAGTGCACAACCATTTACACAAAACATACACACGCACGCACACCTTTCTGCAAGACCAAAACCAGCACATTCAGAAAGGTAAAGAGAAACTGCTAAACTCAAAAGCAAGTCCGCTGGGAGTTATCATGATTACCTTGTTGACTGGCCTCCATGGATGACTGCTTACAGTCCTGCGCATAGTGTCCACTTACACCACAATTGTAACATGAAACATTCCCATTCTTCTTGGGTCCTGACCCATTTGTGTTGGCAACCACGTTAGGTGCTGGATATACGGGATAGAACCTCGAAAATCCTGCCATCTGCTGCATACCATAGTTGGCTTGGCTCCCCATCACTGGGTCATGCATAAGCCCGTTTGCATATGGAGACTGAGGCAGGAAGAACGGAAGTTGTGTTCCATTGCTTTGATGTGCTTGATTGAGGTAGCTGCCATTGCAAAGTGATGGCAGAGGGAAGAAAGGTGGAACTCTGTAGACTTGTCCATGAAGTGGGTTATGATAAAAATAGCTATTAATCTGAAGGCTGCCATTGGTCCCACAGCTACACCTACGTCCACAAGAACCACAAGGACCAGATCCCAACTGCTGCGGAGGTAACATTGTCCCGTTAGTGTTATTATTCCCAACAGCGTTAATGTAGGATGTGCTGTCACTCTGTGCAGTGCTGTGTGTTAGAGCGGGGCTCGGGCTGGGGGCAGGGCCTGGCGTGTGTGTCGGTATTGCAGGAGGAACAGTGGACTGGACCTGACCAACACCTAAGCCAGCGGACTGAGGTGGTGAGGAAGTTGCTCCAGTGCTTAGCACGTTTGTATTCTGGTTGGGCAACACACTGGTAGCGTGAGGACTGCCTGGCAAAGCGTACGAAGCTGGTGGAGGTGGTGGTGCTGCTGTGGAGAGACCGGCTGCTGGAAGAACTACCTTTAGATTGGTAGGCTGAGGGATTGCTCCTGGGTTTCCCTCAATGTGAGGCACCATTTGATTCAGTCCTACCACCTGGGATGCAGGTTTTGTGATGGGATCTGTAGTAGGAACTGGGGATCCTGGGAAACTACCTGGATTGTGGACTGGGATAAAGGCAGTATTTGGTGATCCAATACTTAAGTTTCCTGTTGGCTGCTGTGGTCCATTAACTGTGCAACTCTCCGATGATCCCTGTGGAGAGGGCATTTTCAATCTATGTATTGCCAGATGCAAAGCAGGGCTACCAGGCTGGACAGAATGTGGAAGAAAAGTGGATGGGACTGGCAAAGGGGAAGCCATCAGCTCAAGACGTTTCTCAGGTTCACCAGAGGTGACTGGGCCCATTCCACCAGGCGGGGAATTCGCAGACTCTCTCACTGGCGAGACAGCGACAGGCGTGGTAACAAGCATTCCCATCGTTTTACCATCTGCAGATATGGGCGGTGGGACAACTGCTTCCGGCTTTTGGGCAGCGCTGTGCATCACACAGTGTAAGGCAGGCATGAAGGAAATATGTTGAAACTTTGCATTCAAAGGATCTTCTGAAAGGCTCCCATTTTCATTATTCACTGAAGAGATCTGAGCAGAGGATTTGTTCATATTTGACGAACTGACAGCACTGTAGCCTGTAAACCTGGTTGTATTTTGATTCCCAGAGTCCTCAGAATTGCTGTCGGTATCTATGGGGACAAAAGTATTTGTCAGTCAGAAGAATGAATCTCAAGCAATAGAGAATCATGCCCTGAACTCCTTTACCCATATAAAACCTTGTAAGTTTGACAACATGAACGATAGTTAGGTCTTCCTGAACTGTAACAACTTTGAGATTCTTTTCAATCGTCCAAATTAAGCTAAGTCCATCTCCATCACTTGCCTATATCCACTGGCCTAACTAGCTACTGTGTCTTTGATTTGTGTATATCTGCAAATGCAAAGAACAGAACACAGATCGAATTAGGAATTTTCATCTGCCTAGAAAGACATTTCCACAGCTTACCCAAATTTGGAAGGAGTAGCAAACTACCAGTAAAAAAAGATGGAGCTCTCAGACATAACACACATAATCTGATATAAAACCAGCCCCTTTCATGCCAATGTTTTTCACATTACTGTACTGTGGAAATGATTCTCAAGAGAGCTATGCCACTGAGGTAAAAAAATTACTACATATATGTAGTAACTTAAAATTCAGTGGTATTCAAACAGTCCTGTTATTTGCTGGAAGCTGTCAAATCATCCAGTCATGAAACCCACAAAGCAAAATAATTTTCATTTACTGCTTACTTAGTTACTACTCTGGCTAGTTCAGAAAAAAAAAGGAGATAATAAAACTAAAAAACTAATTAAAATTATTACAAGAAAGACATTAGTCTAGGAATAAAGGCATTTATGCACACTTTCCATAAATACAACCTCTGTCTTTTTCTTCTTCACTATCAAAGCTTTCCCTCCCATCATGTCGTGGACTAGAAGGAGAACTGTAACTTTCAGATGATGTTTCTCCACAAGTATCATGACCAGATCCAGCGTCCAGATTCAGATCTAAAAATAAAAGTTGTCATTCTTATTTTTAATCTCAATGTATGGAAGTGAGGTTATTTTGGTTTGCTCACATTTCACACTAGTTCAGATCTTTGCCTGTTCCTACTTAATGGCACCTGTCCCCTGTATTCCTAGCATTTCCACGCCCAGCATTCAGGACTGGTCTTGTCCCTAAATTTGTGATGACTGAATCCTTGGTGTTACAGAAGGTGATACTGAAAATTGATATTTATGCAAAGCAGTGAAAAGAATGATGACGCTTAATGACTTTTGCTTATACCAGATTGCACTACAACAATAACTTCCTCTGAATGGTAGCGATCAAACATTTCCATTCGAAGAGCTGCAATACTTCTCGGTCCTACCAGCACAGGCAGAAAGCTAACTCAGCAGGCAACATCAAAACAATACATCATTTTACAATTCACTCTTCTAGAACAGGCTTTAAGCAAACCCTATCAACAAATCCTGTTTAAAGAAAGAGTAGTGAACTGAAAAAAGTGTTAAATTGTTTTCTGATCTCTGAATGGATCATGGGACACTCATTTGCTGCAAACCACCTTTCAGAGTCAGTAGCTACAATGGCTTGGCTTTCAAGTTCAGCCTCAGAGGGGAAGAAGAATGACAAATTCACCCTCTCTCAGAATCTATGGCAGACACTAGCTGCAAAGAAATCCCACCACCCAAAACATTGGTTGGCAAAATTCCAGCACAAAAAAATAGAATGCTATTACTTATTTTATTAATTACAATAATAATTTATAAATAAATAAAATAGTATTTTAAAAATTTTAAATTTTTTATTGCTACTGCAAGTTTAACAGGTTGGGGTGGGTCATCAGAAAGCTGCCTTAATGTTTCAATTCTTGAAATAATTTCCTGGATTAAACCCGTAATTGGTTAAATTATTTTAACAAGTGCTCTGAACATCTAATATTATCTGGAGTCCCAGTGTCAACTTCCAATCACTGAAAACCAGAGCCTAAAGTGCTGGTCACAAAGTATCGAGTCCTAAAAAAGTTACCTGTGTAACTAACCCATGTCCCAGAAAAGCTAAAAATAGGAATGAAGAATGGCAGAAAACATGATGCAGTTAAGAGTATATGGACTCAGAATAGGGGATTCCAAACCAAGCCTGGATATATAAAACTAGGCAGAGATTCAGACTGCAACATGATTTTTTTTTTGTTAGACTATGTCTCCAATAAGTATCTCAAAAGACATTTTAACATCTATATAGGTAGCAAGCCCGTCTCTGAGCAGGACACAATATCTTTCAGCTTCTGTGGGTTACAGATGCTTCTTGAACCAGCCAACAGTGACCAGGCAGGCAGTCTCACATCTGTAGAGTGGGGGTAGGGAGCAAACACAACTATGGCAAAACATTCCCTATTTAACTTTGTCACCCAAACTTGCACCACCTCCTAAAGTCATCGACAGTTCATAAAAGCTTAGTGCCTGATTACAAAAACAGTAGTCAATCAGAAATGTACACAGCAAAGTTCTGCTGTAGAGTACATTTTCTGCTTGTACAGCCCTTAACTATAGGTTTGCAAAACTGTTCTGGTTTTGCTAAGTTTGTGAAATAATAAAAGCTTGGAGCCTCGATTTACTAAAGGAACACAAACATAATTTTGTCTTAAAACTGACCAATGTACATAAGTTTTGGCCTAGACACTACATTTTGCTGGATTACCCAAACCTGAAAACCCTGCTAGAGCAGCATACACAGCTCTGTGTTGTAGCTCAGTGGTCACTTGGTTTACACACTACAGTATCAACAGTTTGCACCAGAGGTTTTTATAAAGGTTCCTCATGGGCCACTCCACAATAGATGAAGAAACCAGTAGGCCGTAAAGAGAACACTAATGACAATATACAGGGCCTCCACACACTCTAGACTGCTAAATTTCATACAGAAGTAGCCCAACAGTAACTGTTTCTGCAACTACTACACCACATAAATTAACTTACGGAGACTTTACTAGTATTTTGCCACCTAAGCATGAAACGAGACACACTCTATGCAACTGCATACAGAAGACTGAGTCTAATGTTCTATACAGCAAGTCAAAGCACAAACTAGACTACCAACATGCTGACTTTCACCAAAACAGATTGCAGACTTGTGATTTCCCTTTTACAGAGGAACTTGAATAAATTCCAGCAAAGCTGGAATTCTGTTTCTCACAAACAGCTTGGGAAAAAACACCTTACCTTTTGCTGTCCCAGTACGGATGTGCTGTGATGCTGCAACTCGAACTCCATTGCTCCTATTATTCAACCGGCACTCAGTTTTCTTTGCTTTCTCCCTGTGTAAATAATTCTCATGGGTATTTTTGCAAATGCATGGACACAAATAACATACCATGAATGAACACATAATGCAAATGTAAAAAAAAGCAGTGACTCCAGGCCAGAAATGCGTATTTAATAGATATAACATGAAATTTAAATAATAAATGAATAACTAAAGGCTGCTGGTGCTATATACCAGAAACTATGCTGCAAACAGTGTTATTAAATACTATGAATAAAGATCTAAATAAGACACAAAAAAGGAAATGGTGCAGCTGATGTTGTACACCAGTCTAGTATGAAAGCATGTGGCTATAGAGTAACAAAATGGCACAAACTCTGAAGTAAGGCAGATTATAAGGCTGGAAGCGCTTTCACTTCTCACAGTGCAGGGTTGTGTCACCCACAGGAAGTTCTGAAGCCCTCTGATGTGCAAATTATCTTCAATAAAACATTTCAGCCAGTTACCACCCACTGCATGATGTTAAATGCCGCTGTCAATCCTTATTTGATTTTCAGTATATTTGGACAGTTTAACACCTTTTAACTTTCAAATAAATATAAATGGAAAAAGGCAATTCAGTATTGGTTAAGAACCTACTTCCACTCCTTCATCTTTTTGCTAAACGACAAGGGATATTTTGAGAAATGAACCCATTCATTTACATTCTCTTTTTCAAGTTACTTCTTCACAGAAGATAAGGATTTTTATGTAGTCTAGTAGCCTGGTCTCACACTACGCCAGCTCTCATCCCACAATAGCAAAAGAAAGCATGTAATTGATTGTAGACTCTGTTTATCAGAGTCAACACGTTACACTCTGTTTCTGGATTACCAGTCGCTTTGGAAACCTACTTTTCCAGCTGCGGCTTTCCTTTCTTCTTGCTTACTGCAGACAGACTTCGTTTTTCCACTGTATGCTAGACAGAAAATACAAAGACGCCAGTAAAACAATAGAACTTGTATTATGAAAGCCAACAAAAAACCCTTCTAGATCAACAGGTCCCTGTGTCCAAGACTAGTGCGCTCAAAAGTGCTATAACCATCCAAATAAGTACTTGTTCAGTGCACCTGTGCCTCTAAAAATAATGCATCTTGTCTCGTGTTTATGCCATTATCAGCAAAACACTCGGCAAATCGCTACTTTAGAATTACTACTAGCTGTTAGTAATAACTCATATTTGGCAAAGGTATCAATCAAATTATTTTTCATATGCTTGTCCTTTCTTCCTGAGGATAAAACCAGATGTGTTTCATCACATACCTGCTAAAAAGGCTAATCACCACGCTTAACGAGCTACAAAAGTTATTGATGTAAATGGAATTATTTAATAGCTAGGAGTGGGAAGTACATGTGACAAATTATTTCTACATAGTGACAAGCAGGTATCTAGCCTTAAACTGGAGGTAAACTCTAGAATACAACCTAAAAGCACATAAGAAAAAACATAGCATCTACACAATCCTTTAAGTATGCTATTGGTAGCTATTAGTAATAACTCATATTTGACAAAGGAGTAAAATCTGTGAAAACTCTGAAATAATATGTCCAAATGGTTGTATTTGGACTTCCTTTAAAAAGAAACAGCTTTTCCTCTGCTTTAGTAAATTAACTTTTTTCTTGCCTCAAGCTTTCAGTATTTCAGACTTTGATGCAGCCTACCATTTCACCTTTAGAAGCAATCTCAATTCACTACCGTGCTTTGTGAAATAAGGAAACTGTTTTTGTTTGGCTTGCTATTTCCCGCAAAATAGTCAATAGCCAAATTCTGCATGTAGTAGAAGAGTAACATTAAGCAATTCTAACATTCAAGGTTTTTCAGATATAAGCAGTGAGCAACCTTCCTTCCCCCCAGTTTCAGTATACTATTTATAAATATTCTTCTCATCTATATTCACAATGAGGATTGAGCACTGAAGAGACACAAATCGTACAAAAAGTGTCAATGCATCTAGCTATTAACTTTTTTCAAAGATTAATACTTAAGTTACCTAAATAATGCAGGTGAGATAGAAAGAAGACATTTAACCTGTTGTAGCTCCTGTAGAATTAATATGATTTAGTTATTAATACAGTTTCTAGTTTGTTCCTTGCAATCAGAGAAATTGCCCAGGCATTCTGAAATTCTCTCTGATGACAACACTACAGTAATAGGAAAGTGCCTGATTAGAAATTAACACTAGACTTTTCTGACTACTTGTATCCTACTGGGAAGTTTTATTTAATTCATAAACAAAATACGCAACTTTCTGAGGCAGTAAGTAATTATGAGTTTTCTAATCAAGGTAAGTCAGTAGCAACTTGAACTTCAACACTTATTTATACAATTTTAGCAGGGCCCTTCATCTTTTAAAGCTAAATCTCATCACGTGTAGTGCACAGTCTTCTCAAGTATCTCAGAATACGGCTTTGAATCAAAAATAGCAACGTACCTGGTCAAGTAGATTTGTACAGTGCTCTGGGTGCTGCTGGACAATACAGCTTTTCCTTCTCCAGTCCATTACCCCATTTTGCTCTGAGTGCTGTATGTTAAGGCTATCCAGTGAAGAACATTTTGCACTGCTAGTGCTGCTGAAAAGAAAAAAAAAACAAGTTATGCTGATGTGAACAAACTTGCAGGCTTTTCTTACCAACATACACATTTTTGCATCAGAAAACCCTTAGAATTTTCAAGCAATTTAAAAGATGTAAATTACAGGAGTTCTTGTGCTCTAAAGTTATATTAATGATCTGAATATAACTGGAGTTCCTTTTTCATTTGTCTACTATAATTTGATGCAAAATTCAGAATAAAAGAATTTGTAGAGAACAGTTATTGAGAGAAGAGTTTCCTTGAATATTTCTACACACAAAGATGTGGGTAAATTTTCCAGAGAGAAATGTATTTTGAATTCATCTTCTTTCTTCCTTATTGTTAATGACAAAGCTGGAGTTACTTCATAATCCCTATTTCAGAATTCATGAGATATTTAAGAAAAGGAGTGCAGTTACCTACAGATCACACTGCAGCTGTCCTTGTTTCAATTTCAAAATAGTCATCTTGCTTTATATTTTTACCTTCAGGACTGGTAGTTTTGAGTAGTGCTGGGAAAGTGGAGTTGTATTTGGCATTTACTTTGGACTTTATGATGCCTTCCACTGAAGCTTTGCTCTACAGCAGCCAGTCAGAAGTAATATTTAACTAGGTCTGATACCACTGCTCAACAAAAACTGCTGGAAAAACAGTCAGGGTTCTGACAGAGTTAGTAGGGCACATGGACCTATAAAATTCTCATGCCTCATACAAAATCATGCCTTACTGCTGACAGGATAAAAAAAAAAAAAAAAGATAAAGGAATTAACGCTTTTAAATTCTCATCAAAATACTTAAGTTGATAATTGAAAGTGCCTTTTAATTCAGGGCTGTTGGCAAGCTGCTTCATCAAGGTTACTGCAATATGAAATGTTACTCAGTTTCCATAATGGCAGAAATCCAGCTTACTTGAAAGTACAAGACATGCTGAAATTCCAGTTTACTTACCAAAGACCTCTGTAAATAAGCATTCAAAACTACTTACAAGATGTACAGTAGAATATAAAACAATAATTTAAGAAAGTGGAAAGAATCCAAGAAGATCCCAAAAGACAGATGCAAGCCCCTGACTGAAAAGATGTAAGCAAGGTCACTTCAGAAATTCCACCACATGGAGGTACGTGATTTCACTGCCAAATCTGTGGTCATTTCATGGAAGCTATGATACTCTGTATATTTATTATGTCTGATCTCGTTCCTACCAGTCAATTTTTGGACTTCTCAAGAGTAAGGCTGCAATACTGAATGAAAACAAAGGTAGATATATGCACAGTGTACCAATGGTATTTGAGATTAACTGCTCCTGACTCTAGGCAGTTTTATGCATATTGAAAACAAAAGAGTGCCATTTCTTTAGAACCCATAAACAGCAGGCACAGATTTTAAGGAGACAGAGCCAGGAACAGGAGAGGAGTAACAGACCTCTAGCAGTAAAGTAGTAACCCATTTTCCCCTCTTAAACAAAATAGTAGCAAACTAGAGGAGTTTCTTTCACACAGCTTTGTAGAAAGGTCTGTCCCTTGCTTTCCTACTCGAAAGACAGATTCTAAACTACAGTCATTACACAATGAATAAAACAATTTCTATACCAGTAACTACATGCTACTAAGTTTGGATCCTGCTCTTATGACTTCATAATAGGTTGTTTAACCACCAGTATAATTATACACTTTGTCAAGATGACACCCTCTTCTTGAAGAAATGTAAGTCAAAAGTAGGACAGTTAAAAACCAAAACAGACACAAACTACTAAGTTGCCCAATTGGTGAGTTCACAAGAATTTTGTTTGTTAAAGATCTGTGGATCTTAACCAACACTGGTTTGTGCTATGTTTATATTCTAATTATTGCAATTCCAGGTAAATTTTCACCACAAGACAAATACATTTTACAGATAAATCAACACAACAAAACTGTAAATCTCAATAAATTTTGTATCCATTTTTCCCCCTTAATTTAATTGAAGTATTGCACAACTATGTGCAAACATATCCAAAGTTTCTGGTCAAAACACATTAATGGGTGAATTCACATTAGATAATTCACAGATCTGAAAGCATAGATAAACTACTTTAATAATGGTTAAGAATTGCTTCCACTTAAAATGGACATAAGCCAGCAAGGTATGCATGCATCAGCTAATAAGTAAGGGAAAGAATGGACTACTTTCTCCTATAAGGTCATCTTTGAAGCTACTTAAGCTTAAAATCTACAACACTGGAGATTTTCTGTGTATTCACAGGGATATGTGCGCTCAGGAAAATATATGCCATACAGATTTAAGCTACTCAGCTTATAAACACAAACCAAAATACTAATTCAAATAGTGAAGATTCACAAAATTTGGGGAAACAAGAGATATCCAAATGACCTAGACCTACAGATTTAGAAATGGGATCATCTGAATTATTTTTCTAATACAGATTAAGTGTATTAACCTCACAAACAACAAAGGAAGACCAGAATACCCCACCCTAAACAAACAAAAACCTCATAAACAAGCTTTAATCTAGAAGGACACATACTCTCAAAGCACTAACAAAGGAAGTTCAGACATGTAGCATGGTCATATTACATCTTAGTACCTACTTGGCAACAGGACCTTTTCCATTATGTTTCTTGTGAACTGATGTGTGTTGCATTACATCTGGAAAAAATAAACAAAGCATAATTTCAATAGCAATTCCCATTTCTTCTTTTAGATCAATCCAACAAATCCATCTTTCCATCACTACCAGACACATAGCAGAAGACAGCTCCATTAAACAAGGTAAGGCTTAATTTACAGTGCTGAAATTAACAGGTGTTGCATAGAGGACAGATCAGTTTGTACAGATGACGTAATCAAGACTCTTTACCTTCCATTTCACAGAAGAATGAAGCAGAAAGAGAGGAACTATGAAAACTGTTAATGTTTGCAGACCTCTACATTTAATCCTAAAGACTAAATATGTGACTGAGTATCAGTCAGTATGAAAGAACAGAGAGAGAAGACAGGAATGAGTCAGGAAAACCACAAAATTTTGTAATTTTTTCTGAACTGCTGAAATTATTCTCAAAACTATGTCACACATTCTGAATAACAAATGAAGACAAATTTTAAACAAGAGTATTGCATTCTGAAAGTCAAAATACACTATGTAAGTAAAGTTTTACAAATTACATCTGACCAAAAGGGATACTGCTTCAAGGCCAGATTGGATGGGACTCTGAGCAACATGGTCTAGTGGAAGGTTCCCTGCCTGTGGCAGGTGGGCTGGAACTAGATGATCTTTAAGGTCACTTCCAACTCAAACCATTCAATGATTCTATGAAACAAAAATCAAGAACTTCAGAGACACTGTTTACCCATTTCTTTAAGGTAACTGTTAAATTTTAACAAAAGCAGCTTTTCTTTATTCTAGCTGTGATGATCTTGGTATCATTTTGCTTGGACTCCTCTCAATGCTACCCATAAGTCCAAATCATGGTTTAAAAATCTAAGGAAAAAACCCACAATTTTTCAGTTTCTGGTAACAGTTCACTAAAACGGCACAAAAGGTGTTCTAAAATGCATTTGTAGTTTCACCAGGAGAAGAGATTATTATACATGTATGTGAAAAACTATTTGAGCAATTTCCAAATAAATTTTAAATTTACTTGTTGTGTTCTGAACTCTGAGGAAGAATATGGTAATATTTTTCATAAGAAACGGTTGTTCAAACTGCATATATGGATTACTGACTGCACATAAAATGAACTGCAAACTTATTAATGTGAAACAGGATAAGAGTGCTGTCATTCTGTGAAAGCTAGAGTAAGTGTTCAGTGGTCTGGGTCCACCTATCAGTCCCATTTCTCATCTTTCCACCTACCAGGAGCTTTTACTGGTTTGCTACCAAAAACGATACAAAGCTGGCTTGCTGTTTCTTTCAGAATGAAATTACTGACCAGCCACTAGGCTGCTGCTTCCATATGTGAACTGTTTGTGAAGAATTGGAAAAACACAAGCTTTCAAACTGTAATCAATACTCACTACAAACTTATTAACAGTCCACAGTATAAAAGCAACATAGGTTAAAAGTAAGAAGAGGAACACCTGAACATTCTTTCTGTGTAAAACCAGAAGCTCAATAAATTGGGCACATTTAATGCAAAAGTCTGCAACTCTCGAAATGCTGCACTCAACTCTGAACCCTGGTAACTGAAAAATAAATTGGTAAAGATGTGAAAAGCTACAAATAATCTTGGCTTAAGTAAATTATAACATATATCTTCCTGCTTGTTCAACACAGTTGTGAACTTCTGCCTTTGAGCTGTCTATGAACACTGCCACTCCCTGAATTACAGAGGAAACTCTTAAGGAAACTGCTGGAAGTACACAAAAACTCTTCCTTTGCATAGCAGATTTCATTCAAATCTCTCACTTTGTATCAAGGAAGAAATTCATCAAGTGTATCATTTCCAGAACTGAGTGTGGTAAAATATCTCAAAGAACCACCTTTGAGTACACAACTACCTTCCTCCTGACTTGAAGCTTCTGAACTGTCCTCCTTGAAGTGTTCTGGTGTCTTAACCGTCTTCAAAGAGGGTTGTAAGTTACCTGCAGAGAATAAAGTTCATGTAGTAACTTTATAGATCTTGAACAACTGGACAGTTCCTGAACGCTTGCACTAAATCGGAAGCTAGGGACATGGAAGACTGAACTTACTGGTTTGCGTGTGGCAATAATATGAACATCACCTGCTTCAAAGCAGGCCACCTCCAAGAGTAAAGGCTCTTTAGAGATACTATTTTCTTCAAAATAAAAGTATCTAAAATAATTTTAAAGCTATGGTGCAATTTCAAAACATCTTGATTGTGGTAATATTAGAAATATTCCTATTATGCTGCACTTCAGACTTTGCTTTATAATTTTTTTTTTTACAACAGAAAATGAAAGGAGACCAATGATAGTTACTAGCATTCTTCTGCAACAAATTACACTCCTCCATTGCCAAATCATTCACCTGCCAAAAGACACCTAGTCCGGGCTAAAGTCTCCTAGTGCCCTTAACACAGTCTTCACATACAATTTTTACCTTTTCATGCCAGATGGGATGAAAAAAAAAAAAAGAAGGAACAATATTAACAGTTTTGCTGTACCACTGCCATGCTCTGAAAAAGGACTTAGTTTAATAATGAATCTAATTCTAGGAGTCTACTCTTTCCCTCTCAAAAAGTTCCAAGTTACTGCAGGTAAAAGCAACTGAAAGCTGTTGCTTAGGAGCTTGAAACATTGATGGGAAGATCCTTCTGGATATTGTCTGCATTGAAGATACTAAATCCCCAGAGATCATGTTCTAATAAAGTCTGTTGGAATCAAAAGCCTACTTCAACCTGAGTAAGTGTCTAAACAACTCATGTTATGAACCAGGAGGGAGCTAATTGATTCCCTCCTTAATGGAACCACAGTGGCATAGTTAAACTTACTGAACATATTATTCAGTGTGAGATGCCAAGTATTATTTAAGGTATAAAGACCTGCTTAGCAGGATTCCAGGAAACCCAAACAAGAAACCCAGAAAAACACAGGCCAACAATAAAAAACCCCTTCATGAGCCGCTCAGTTGAAGTGATTTTGGCAACAGGTGGGATGAGTACTTTTGTCTTAGTACAGCTTCTATTAGCCTGTACCACAGGAAACGGGATTGCAAGCTACCCCTGATGAGTCATTCATGCTTAAATTTACTCCACTAATTCTCTTCCCCAAATGTTTTCTTAATATCTAACTCAGTGTCAGGGCCCTTCGTGTTGGGAGTCACACATTTGAGCTCAGGCCCTTGCACTGCAGGCACACCTGTGCCTGGCCATGTACCTTGCTGATCCTGTTCTTAACCCTGACCTACTGACCTTTTTTTCTGCCTTGACCTCAGGCCTGTCTTACTGCTTTGGACTTGTCTGTAATCACCAGGTTCTTGCCTGCCCCTGGTCCTTATAACAAGTTAAGCCTAGTACTTTCTGTCAAAGTGAACAGATCATGCTCTTTATATTATGACTCTTTGGTATTTGAGAATTTAAATCATCTCCCATTTGAGTCTTTCCCTCTCTCTATGAAACAATGAAGTTCCTCATCCTATCTGTCATATGTTCCAGTCTGACAAATCCTCATGCACTTTCATGTACCCTATTATTTATTATTATAAAAATTATCTCATATTTATGATCCCTTTACAACCTGTAAGACTTCCTACACAATTGGCATTTGCCTATTTTACCCTCCTGATCTACTTATTCTGCAGATCATTTCTGCCCTGCACTAGCCCAAAGGTCAGAAAAGCCCCTACAAGCTTCCACCCTGATCACAATGCCTCTATCTCATCATGGAAAGAATACATTTGTCACAGATCGCACACATCATTTCAAATTAAAGTCAGCTGTCATTCCCTTATTTTTTTCCAAACACATTCGAGCAGTCTGTTTGAAATCTCCAACTTATTCAATTCCTTACGAAGACCTTCTTCAACTTCTGAGGTAGGGGCCTCATAGTCAATGCCCTAACTATCATGGTGCATTACATGCACTGAAAGAAGAAAAGACTCCACAGAAACAAAGATCACATCTGAAGGCATCCACAGAGAGAAGTCAAGCTTCAGTTGCACAAACCATTTGTAATACATAACTAGGTAAGAGGTTCACCAAAGAAATCTCTGCAATGCAAGTGCTCAGAACACAATTCCGTATGTTCTGAAATTAGGGCCATCCCATCACTTATGTACTATGTACCCCCAAAAAAATCTCAGTTTAAATATCAAGACAGATGCTTAATCTATAAAAGAAAACAAAAGCTTGGATCAGCTCAATCTTTTTGTTCTGAAGTTTAAGATATGGTAAAAGAAGAAGTGCCAAACTGTTGAACATACTCAATTCATAACTATCTGTTTTAATAGCCCAATGGTACAGAGGAAAAGAAAGAAAGAAAAGAACATAAGCTGATGATATATAGCATGTTGCCATTGTCAAAATTCTGAGTATCTGCTCTAGGAACTATTCATTGGCCAGGAGTTCATATGCAACCAGTGGAATATAACGCATCATGAATACAAGATTATAAAACTCTAATTAGGTATGACAGCAAGAATACTTTTTATAGACTTTTTGTTATATAAAACAGTATTAGGATATTTCTTACTGTGAGTGTGCAAAGATTCTGATGAAATTGATTGGAAGAAGTTGTATACTCTCTGATTCTGCAGAAAAGCTTGTGATGTATTTGAAAATAGCTGCCTGAAATTTAAGTGAGAGTTTGTTAAACTGTAAATAATAGAATCATCAAAAGAACACAAAAAATTACTACAGTACCATTTAAAAGCAAAATAGGTAGTTCTTAAGAAGTCCAAACATTTCAAATTGTATGTTCAGAATAAACAATGTTAAATGCTACTTTTGAGCTTTGCTGTTCAGTTCTAGTACAAGGCTGGAGTACAGCCAGTATAAGAAATTGGTATGCCAATTTTTTTTTTTAATTTAAAAAGGTAGGTGCTTTTGAGCTATCCCGATTCAAACATTTTAGCCACTCGTAACATTTTATCAAAGAGGAGTTTGGACTGAGTCCAAAAGCACCGGACCTTATATTTTAACTTTTTTTTTTTTTTTAACTGAGAATGCATTTAAATTCCCAAAACAACACACCTCTTTCTTAAAACACATTTATATGGTTAAATACAAAGCTGAATTTATCTATAATGTCAGTATTTTAATTTTAGAGTAAAGGGTAGGATTCTCAGTATTGCTTTGCACTGGCCTGAGTCTGTCCCCAAGAGGTCAGTGACAAATTCTATTTAGTTTCAGATAAGACAATAGGCCAAGAATGAATGGTTTTCACTTCCCACACACCAAGGTTTCAGTTATTACTTGCCAGGAAACACTACCCAGTTCTATTTCTTTGGAGGAGGCAGGGGAGAGCAATTTTTTGACTACTGGGCACATATTTAAACCTGCAAATAAGTATATATTTATGCTAAAACTGACACTGAAAGAAAAAGGAATTTGTACATAGTAATTCTATTTTCTTGAGATTATTCGTGTAGCATTCCTGTATACTCACAACATAACTTGCAAATTGTAATTATAGTTGCTTACTATAATAGAGTTGGGTGTGTTCAAAGGTTATATTCAAAGTGAGTCTCTCGGGTTCGTAATTACTGTGCAGTGAGGCCTCGCAACCTTTCTGTACTACAATACATTCCCTTCAGCCAACCTCTATTTAACAGGTTTATTGATTTAAACCCACTGTGTTTTTTAGCCAAAATTGTTCACACAGATTCAGTTTTTGGCTTGACAATCAAGCCAATAAAGACATACAAAAACTACAGATAAAAATGTAAAAGAATAAAAAAATTGGGAAGGGGGAGGTTGAGGCACAGAGTGGCTCTGTATATTCTTTAACTAAAATATTAGGACAAAATGTTTGGACCCACAGAACATTATGAGTTGGAGTTTGAAAAGCAGTGCCTGATTCTTCAAGTAGTCCAACTCAAGAGACAGGGCTAACATGATGAATAATTTGTTTCCAACTAGGCTGAACAATTCTGACAGAAAAGGACCAACATAATAAGGTATCTGTAGCAAACAAACAGAACAGATAGGCACTCCCAAATCCACATTGCTACTCTGAGTTACAGGATTTGACCAACATGTCCCACATCCCAGCAAGCTCTCTCATCAATAAATAGTAGGTTATGTGGTATGGGCCATTTTCTTATAAACATGTGAGCTACTTCTAATATACATGCTTCTTATATACATGCTTCACTATTACTGTTTATTCCTTTAAAATTCTCTATCCTGTCATAAAAGTAAAACATATGCACTTGAGTTACTGTTTCTAGTATTTGTAAATATACACTGTATAATGGAGGTAATATCCTTGCAGAAGTGTCAATCATTGCTATATAACGCTGCTCAAGACAATATTTTTGTAACTATAAAATTATTTCTAAGAACTAAGTTAACTAAGTTTAATAAAAGTCTCAATTTAAAGAAAAGAGAAAAAGAGTCAAGAGTATCTATTTCATCACTGTGTTCCCATTTTCTTCATAAATTGTATTTTGGCAGCAGAATTTCCACTGTCATGTAGTTTGACTTCAATCACTTTCCAAGTGATGCATTTCAGGCTATTTGTTAAAACATTTACCTGATTATGGGCTCAAGATCAGTGTGCCTTCGTTCTTCCCTCTTCTGAAAACCCTGATTTAGTGCTCTTAAAATAGTCTTGTCAAATGCTTCAGAAGACAGTTCCTTTGGGAGCTGAGAAAAAGGTTAATACGAAAAATGAGTAGTTGACATTTTGTTCACTTTAAGTCTACGTCCCTTTTGGTATCAACAACAAACTCTGTTGTTCCAGTTTGAGGTACAACAAATCAACATCATGTAGTTTTGCAAGAGAAACACTTTGCTGTAAATCCTCATGGCAAATCCAGGCATAAAACAGTTTAAAGCTCTATTTGAATTACATTCAGAAAATTACCAATACTATGTTCTTTTCCAGAATAGTTTACAGTCATTTTTGATTTATTTAAATCCTTCACACACATAAATTAGGTCTGAAAATAACATGAAAAAAATGACCACGGAGGACTGAATGCACTGTACTATCACTGCCTATCTATACAAAACTATTTTAAAGGAACAGGAGTAGAAAAGAGACTGTTTCATATAATATACTAGACTCCAGTCTGTAGTTGCCTATCTCCAGGCAATATTGAGATTAATCAATAGCAGGTCCCTGTCCAGCTACTATTAACACTGAAACTTCTTATCAAAATTCATTATAACTGTTTCCAATGCCAGTACTACAGGTCTTCTGATGTTCTAGGTTCAGCAAGAAAAATTCTTGCTACTAAAGAGCATGTCTATTTTAAAAGAAAAATATTCCCCAGAACAAAGTTTTTTCACATTTACAACTTCCAAAATAATGTACTTAGGTACATCAAAGCTAATCAAATCTGTTCATCTATATTTTTTAAAAGGAAAGTATTTTAATTTTGGGTCAATTAAAAGTAAACTGCCATAGCAAAAATGCTTTTTTACTAAGGTTCAAAGCTATTGCTAATAGCTTTAACACCTGCCACCAGTTATGATCAACAGCACAAAGTAATTTACACTAAAGCAGCATCTTCCTCTTGTATATTTGGAATACACCTGATCCAGAGTGCCAGCTGGATATTACATCCTGCTTGTGGTACAACAGCACAGCACTAAGTAATCCTTTCACCGAATGCTGTGTCTGACGTAGATAACTGCTTGGTAACATAAATAAAAGGGACCTCTGGAATGGAGACAGACAGGTGCTGTTAGTATTAGATTAGTACAGTGCTATAGCATCTGAAATGTCTTAGATTTAAACCAGAAAGAAGGGCTGAGAGCAGCTGTTCTAACAGACCCTTTGGCTTTAATATGCACCACTGTGGAACTCTGACTGAAAAATTAGTCAGTATTAACTACAAGGTACTAAAAAGTTCCTGCAGAAGCATGGGAATGAGCAAACCTCCTGTCCTAGTGTTTTGTATGCAAATTTGTCTCTGGAAATTTACAAACTCTTTTTTCTTTAAGACTTTCGTTAAGGTGAATGCAATTCCTTCTGTAGTTAAAGATTCACTTATACAAACCCAAGATTAGGTGCTTAACTTAACTTCAGCTAATGAGATAGTCTGGTTACTTACAAGCTTATTAATCCTCCACATACGTTGGTAATTTCCTACATGCAAAGACCTTTTCATGCTTATCACCTAAGAGAAGGTGCTCTTTAAATACAAGGCATCCAAGTTTTCCCATCTACTATGTTACTTTTCCCACCAATGCTTCTATTCTGAAACAATTTTTACAATTATCTTACTTCTATCACAAGCAACCTTGGAATTTTCCTTCAAGTATTTTGACCATTCTTTCTGTCCCTAGGAAATGAGCATACTACTTAACAATGCCACGCAGACTTGAAGCAAGAATAACAAAAAGCCAAAACGCAAGTGCATATGAAGTGGACAGCATTCATACTTCATGTTTTTTAAAGCAAGGAGTAAGTTTTATCCTGCTTTACTTAACAATTCTCTTTCTTCTACATTTATGGCCATCAAACCAACACAAATCAAATATATTTTTCGGCTGTGCACTTTCGCCACAGAACATCTCAGCAAGCTCATAGCACTTGTGGTTGTCTTCCTTTTGTTCTGCCATCTCCTATATATCTAGATTCTGCACACAGAACACCCTACACCTGTCAAACAGGACAGCTCTGTAACATCCTAGATCCTGTCTGTTTTTCTCGCTTCTCCTCCTGGCAGCAAGTAGGTTTAGGAGGTCCTTTTCAGACACTGATGTTTGTCTTACACAGGTAGGAGAACACGAGGCGTGCAGCTGAATGTTCATCCCAGAGTTGTGCAGGATCCTGCATGACAGATCTGCTTTCAGGGTTCTCTTCAGGAGCAGATGCATGTACCCTATGTTGCAGGATAACCCAGCTGCAACCACACATGCTGACCCTAATTCAAATCCTCACAAATCAAGCTCTGGGAAGTCTTGGAATTAGATATTCCAGCTAGATTAAAGCAGTTGTGAATACTCACTTCTTCATTTCTATAAAGCCTGAAAATAATATTGATAATTTAAACAGTGAACAAGACAACGACCTTTGTACAGTCACTGGCTTTTCGCTTGCAATTAACACTGCAGTTAAGAACACCAGATGCGATCAAACTATGTCTAAAGCAGAGCTTTCATTAGTGCCCTGAAGAGTTTATATACAGAATTTCCCAGAGTAGTGGGACCCAAAATATTAGACGCTGGCAATGAAACATACAGCTGGAGGTCATTACGCAGATGGGGTCTGCACATGGTCTATGCACACAAACACATTCCCTGCTTGGGGCAGGGGGGAAAACAGTGGAGAAAACTTTTAGGTTTTTTAACCAAGCACACATAGGCATATATAGTTGATATATTTTACTCAAATTTAACTCCCTGTGATAGTGAATAGGCCTGTCTTTGTTCTACTGAAGAATACAACAGTTAAATTTCAAATTGTTATGCTTAGGGCTCTGCCTCACTAATTAAAAATAACAAATGGTACTTTTAAAGGTCATTTTAACGGGGACAGGAATAAGCATACAAGTATGTACCTATACATGAACTCTGTGGGGAGTATTAAAAACTCATCTGGTAGATTTATGGTAGTTCAATTAAAACAGTAAGAGCCATTTCAGAAGAGACAGTCTCCTCCTGGGAAACTACCCAAACATTCTGCAGAGTTGCTTCTTCTCTCAAGATGCAACATCACAATGTACATGGCTTAAATGATTAATACAATTGACAACTACAAAAATCTGCTAGCGTGCTTTTGTTTCTGTAATTACATCCCAGAAATCTCCTCGACTACTTTTGAAGTTACAAACTTCATGTGTAAAGACTACTTTTATATTTCAATACATACTTTTAGCAGGAATTCCTGAAGCTCCTGGTGTGTTTTTGTTACACATGTTACTGAAAGATCGGACCAGGTTACCTAATAAGGAAGGAAAAGAGAATGAGGAAAGTTTCTTTTTCCAAATATCATACCAATTAGCTGATCTGAATAATTCCATAATTCTGACAATCTCAGGATAAGAGATAACACTTGCAATTAGGTAAATATCAGACAAAACAGGGATAATGGTGTACTTTTTCAGAGACACATACTTATGTTGAATGGACATTTTAGGCTAACCTTCATGTTACTTGTGGCTAAAGGGAGCATGAAAAAAATCCAGGGAAATGCAATAAATTCCCTGAAGATTACTGACTCAGAAAGAAGCCAGGCAAAAGGCTATGTAATTACAGGACTTGTATCAGACATTACTAACCACAAAAAACAGCTACCACAGAAAAGGATTGTAGGTCAGATATCTTGGATTCAGTTCTCACCACCATTATCAGGAGTCAAAATGAAACAGAAAAAAAAAAATCTGTTTATATTACTTATAAAATAATTTTATCTGCCTCAGACTTGAATCTTACACAGTCATACAAAGTTCTAGACTACAAGTCCTAAAAAGTACTGCAAGCTACTAAAGAAGTTACTCAAGAATCAGACAACACTTTGGTATTTATATGCTTGTATAAAATTTCAGTAGCTTATTGTCCTGACATAACATGTAAGCAGTAAAACAGCACCGTCACATGCATATTTTGATAAAAATAAGTAAGCTTGGTTAGATGAGTGCTGCCCAGCTTTAAGCCCACTTCTGGGCTAAAGATTCCAATTAGTTACATGGGAAAATTCTGTGTAATGAGAATGGACATGAAAATTATAAACATTCATTTACTCCCAAGAGTGGACAGAATAATGTCATTCACCAACTGCCTTCAACTTGGTCCCCAGAAATGCCAGCTACCCTCAGTGCCCCGCAATTGTTGCTATAACCTTAAAAAAGCAGTGTCTAGATAAGCACAAAATGGTCTGTAGTGAGGAGCACAGTATATATGTGCACAGATGAGGAGAGGAAACTCTTTTCTAAAAGAACTGAGGTGGAAGAGTTTCAAGATTACTGAAATACTTCCCAGACTATTTCCACATTCCTCCTTTAACAAAGAAATTCAAACCCACTGCCAAATCTGTCTACGTGCTGAATTTTCAAAATAGTAAATACTGATAATCCATATAGGATTTCTGTACAAACTTCTCTTATCTACTATTACATATTTCCTAGTAGTCACTTCACAGACTATCTGGAAAAAAAGATCTATGACAAGGCTGAAATATTTAGGCAGGTTAACCTTAAAGACTTTGAAGGCTACATTCCACATATTACTGTCCTCAAATAAAGTGCATCCATTTAGAGAATACAATACCAAACTCTGACACATCAACTGTCAGCTCAAAATGGCTTTTTTGCTTTTAACTTTGCCTCTTTAAAGATGTCCAGTAACCCATGTCAAATGGCCAGTAACAATGTTTCATATAAACCATTATTTTTTGGGTGAAAAGGGGAACATTTAACTTTATCTTCAGATCTGGTATACTACCAGACTTGCATCTACTGGCAAAATGACTCATAATGTTAATCAGCCATTACTAAGAAAATTACTACTTTGATTCAATTAGAACATCACCACCACCAGCCTTAGCAGCTATTATTTAACACCTACAGTCTTTAATACCAGACCTCAGTACCAAAAGTTTCTCTTATGTAGTAGTAAGAAGCCGCATTTCAGTTTTAAAATTCACCCACAAATTGTTTCACATGCTGCCCTCAGCTATTACAATACATGAAGACTATATGAGGTAGGCCTTCCAGTTTGTGGCCATTTTCCAGCTTGTTTGCTTTTACCTAAACAAACAAATAAATGAACCAACTCCCAGTTTTCTCAAAAAGCATAAGAGCCATCCTCATATGGTAAACATCCAGAAACTAGATCAAAGATGACCATATGACTCCAAGCAATATAGAGCTGCAGACACAAGAACTGTGCTCCTATGTCACTGGAGCAAACAACTGACTAATGTTAGAAATCTTACACTGAAGCCAAGTTTTCCTGGAATGGTATCACATACCCAGCTATGGCTGGTGTTTTACACCTTCCCACCTTACGGCCACAATTACATAAAACACTTGATTTGCACACAGAAATCAAAGGAATTATAGGATAATTCAAAGAATCTCAAAATTGCCTTCTGAGCTGGTATTTGAAAGAAGTTACATGTATTTATGGCACATAGATATCATGAAGACAATTATTTTAATATTCTGGAGGTTATTTGCTTACTTTGAATGTGTACTCCAAATGTTTGTCAGCCCTTTTTCTTGGTACTCCTTTCAGGGTTATCTTCTCAATGTGTACAGCTGAAAGAAAAACACCTTATTGTGCACTCCAAAACAACAGTCTGAAACCATTCCCTACTTCCCAGGCACTCTGAGCACGCCTGTAAGCTACTTCCTGACTCATACAGCCATACTCTTCTTCAGGAGCTGTTTTATTGTAATAAACTGCCGGAGGGCAGGTAGAACCTTGCTCTCTCAAGCATTTCCCTGGCCTAATCATAACCTATTCAGTGAAGATCACGGGAATCTGTGCATTATCCAAGAGATTATTCAGCCCAAAAGTCACATAACTACGACAACACAACCACTATAAGTGAACAAAGACAATAAAAGGAAGTAAAATTGCATCTTTACTCAAGAAGTAACAAGTGCTGAGAAAAGCAAGAGACAGTGTCTTCCCACCCCCGTTGCTGAAACATCGAGTACTAATGAGGGCAAACTAAGGCCAAATAACTACATTTCTGAAGGGCACTTAGGTGAAAGGAAGAGTTGGGGAAGGCCTGAAGATGACAGAAATGAATGTTGACAAACAGAAAACGAAGAGAAGAAGCATAAGGCTACTTCAAATCACACTGTGAAGAGTGTCATTAAACTCAACTGAAATGGAAGAAAGGTACTCTAAATACTTGCTGCTTTAACATTCTTTCCCCATAGCCTACTCAGAAATAGGCAAGTTCTGGCTGTGACTTGGCCAGCAGCAGCACCATATGGCTTTCAGGGTCTGGAGATTTTCTTGCAGGCACACAGTGTTGTTCAGGTAATACTCCACATAAAAACCCTTATGTAGCTGAGATGAGCTTTTCACTTTCGCTGCTATGCTGGCCTAAGAATTCAACAGAATTTTATTCCAATACAAGCCTGAATACACCTTTACACGTAAAAAAATTTTATTTAAAACCAGTTTGATCTGCACTACACCATCAATGTTTCCTTTAGAAGCTTTCAAAAATTGTTGGAGGGAGGTGGGTCATGTTAATAGCTAATGTTTTCCTTTCAATTTTTATCTACTATTTTTAAGCCGTTTTTTGGGAACTACTCATAACAACAATATTTTTTCTTAAAGAAATAAACCTCCTGTAAGCATATGTTACAAAGCTTATTCTTGGATATTACCATGTAATACAAGGTAAACGTTTTTTAGTGAATTTTGTTAAAGTTACAATTAAAGTCTCATCCCCATCAAACATGCCATTTCTAAGAGAACTAAATATTGGCAATTTTCTTAAAGGAACAATAAGACAGCATATCAGCCTAGTGATAGTGCTACAGCTTCCAATTCTGTCAGCAGAAAGAGAGACAAATACTGAGTGTGCTGGTATATACTGATAATCTTCTATCTGGGAGTTAAAGAGCTAGACAATCAATTCATTTTTAGCAGCTAATGAAGATTGATCATTACAAAGCAAAGAAATCTGAGATGAGTTAATGATGCCAGTCAGTGACATACATCAATGTTCTATGAAAAGACAAATGTTTAGTGACCTCAATTTTTACCTGTCTAGATTAAAGTGCTGGTAGAAGAAGAACCACTGTGTAACGTGTAACGTGAGTTTTGGTGCAGTAAAATTTCTTAATGGCTAATGTTACAATTGATAGCACAGTTCATATTCATAAGTTAATTAAAAACTTGATTCCCATGACTGGAACTGAGAATAGTGGTTTAAATTGCATTTCACTACATGCATATATTTAGCATACTTAATTAGGAATCTAAGACCATTAACATCATTAACATTCACAGACAAGCTTTATTTCTCTAATGAGACTGTGCTTATTTTAAACTATTGAATGTTCCCAGGGCTCAAAATTTGTCCTCAGGTACAAAAAAATTATATCACAATGCAGTACCTTCAACGCTCTTAACTTCTTTATGTTGTTCTTGCACACTTCATTGTAATATGTGATACAACAGGTAATTACACTGTTGCTGCTGCACAGTTTCAGTTCCACAGTGTCAACAGATTGCTTTAAAATTCTGCTTCCACAGTCACATTTTAAATATTCTAAATGGCTAGACCGAGAAGAAATGTTTGAATATACAATGAGGCATGCTACATCTCCACATCCATTCTGGACACAACACATGCATTCAGGATGATTAAGTCAAGCATGTATACATGACACTGCTTCCATTTTAAGTCTAAGTCAAGATTTTTAAAACTCATATTTATCACAGCTGACAATAAAACCCAAGTTTTACTATCAGTGGCATTTTAAACCCAGGAAGGAGATTTCTGTTAGCAGGGACTCTCTATCACATAACTGCGTAGCAAATATCACAAAAGTATTCTGATCCTTCACTGTGGTTTCTCACTATGACAATACAAATGCAGAGGAGTACTTGAGCTTTTTGCTAGATTAAATTATTCAACTTTTCTATGCTTCTGTTACTTAATTCAAGAGTGTTACTAAAGAGATTCTCCCTTTGTGTTTCTAATTCATGAATATGAACCCTTTGAACTCCGTAAAAAGATTTGAAACAGGTTTGTTGTCTGTAATCTGCCATAATCTTTCTCTGTTGCTTTTATTTTTCTTCAAGGAATCAAAAACTCTCAAATTGCCTGCCTTCAAAGTGCAATTAAATCTCCACAGTAGAGAGAAAAGGACATTTATGAGGACAAAATAAATAGCAATCGTTTTCCTATATTGTCAGTTCTTTACTATCTGCAGACTATCTGTTGACTAATTTTGAGTAGACAAGTGATCTGCTGATCCAATAAAGGGTATGAATAAATCTGTTTTCAATAATGCTTATTTCTTCAAAGAGAAGAAATGGTGCTGGCAATTGCATATTAGAGTTGTTTATGCTCAGAAGCCTTGGTCTCATTCTCCCCACCAGAGCCAAAAGATAGACTTCTATGAAAGCCTCTGCACTTCTCCAAACTTCCACTTCTATAAAAACTTCTATAATACGGGGGGGGTTCTTTTTTTTTTATTATTAATCAAATACAACTGAATGAAGCAGCAAAATCTATCCATTGTTTCACATTATCTTCATGTTTAGTTTTGCTTAAAAAAATCTAAATACTTGTATTAACACTATTAATACAATTGCATTAAATGTTGTTTTCTCCCTAATCTCATCCCTTTTTTCACTGGAAAGCCCCTTTGCAATCAATTTTCATGCTTTCATTCACTAGTAGTCAGGCAGCAAACACGAATGACAACTTGTTATAATAAAGAAAAAACCAAGGACGCAGCAGAGAAGATATTATACTTAGAATCATTGCAGATTACTTCTCTTTCAGATGAACACCAAGACAGATACAAGATTTCTAAAACTCCAGGCAAATTTCAGTGTTCCTCAGAATGAACCGTAGACAACATACCTTCCCGCTGAGGTCTATGGGAAGCCATCGGTAGTCCATCGTGAGGTGCTGTGGTTCGTTCTAGCAAACTGGTCTCATTACTCGACATGCAGTCACTATGGGAAAAGTCATTCTAAATAGAGAAGGAAAAAAAAAGAAAGTGTCTTAATCAAATGTCTCTTATTAAGCCTTACTCTAAAAAGCAAATATTAAAAAAAAACTACAAAAACTATGTTTTATTTGGCATTCTACAGGAGAAAAATCATGAGAGTGGCAAAAAGATGGTCATTAGCCACTTCAGTTCTTTCTCTTTCCCTTTCTTTCTTTCTTTCTTTCTCTCTCTCTTCTCTCTCTCTCTCTTTCTTTCTCTCTCTCACATTCTTCAATGACCAGGTCTTGTTAAAACAAAAGAAAACAAATGGACAAAAAAACCTCCCACCCAAACCAACCAACCAAGGTAAAACTCAGAAATATTTTAAAATGTCCAACTGCTTTTGCCAATTGGTCAGTGTAATTTCACGTTTCGAGGAACCAACACATTGCCTTAAAAAGATACATCCACAAAGAACTAAAAAACACTGGAAATTACTAGCAAGTTTCTAGATTAATCTCTTTTAAGTGAGGTATCTCTCTCTGTAACAAGTAGTGTAACATATGAACTGATTAAACACCTAAATGCCACCAATATGCAAATACCATATTGACAGTGGCAGCAGCGAAGAGGGAGAGAAGGTGAGTCTCTGTTTAGCACCACAAATCAACCAAATATTGCGTTTTTTATTAAGCACTGAAGCTAAAACAGAGGGTTGGTTTCTCGGGAAAGCTTTCAAAAGAAGCACGCTAACTAAAGGGCATGGAATGCACTATGAATATTTAGGAACTGGTCTGCATGGTAAGCAGAAGGTAAACATCTATCTTGTTAGCAGTTGTATAAAACAAATAAAATTCTGGGGAACATTAATACTTTTTGTAGCATATGTATATTTGAAACTTTAAAGTCTGTTCCTCTCATTCAAGATGAATAACACTGCTCCACTGGAAGACTTTCATAAAAGATGGGTAGAGGAAAAATATAAATCTCCAGACGGTACTCTTTAAATACAGGAAGTAAAAGATTCTGAAATTAAGTGCCAGAGTATAGGTGGGTTTTTTCTCCTCAAGGCAATGGCATGAGACAAACCATCAGCCAAGACTAGTTATCTCATTTTGTTAAAGACTGTCACAACAGAATGACCAGAATGAGGAAGCACAGAGGCAGCAAAAGACATCTGAATCCCCTGCAGTTTGACAATTCTTCAACAAACTTCTTCAGACGTGACAGATGTAGAGTTGGTTTAGTAAGATGAAAGCAGCTTTAGCTGGTACATATCTGTAGCATGGGTACAAACTGTGGCAACTCCTAACAATACATCCAACCCATGCAGACCCAGGAGTGTACAGGCATCAAACCTGCCCTGGGCATGCCGGTAACCTAACTTTGATCAGTGGCATCAATAGCAGTGCACAGTTAGAAAGTGCCTTTAGACTGCACTGCAGATGGTCTGAGGAAGTGAATGTTGTTTTAGCTGTTTCATTTAAACTAGTGTATGGCTTGTGCTCTACACTGAGCGTTGGTAACTTTAGGTTTCAAAGCCAGCAGATTTAAAAAATAAAGCATGCTTTGTTTCTTCAAGGTAAAACACCAGTCCCCAGTCACTCAGTAAACAATCTCAACAAACATCTAATAAATTATAAGTGCAATGTCAGATATGGAATAAGAAATTATAATAGCAATATGTAAATAAGATTACATTTTAACAGCTTTAGCAAAATTCCAAGTTTATTTCACTACAAAAAAAAAACCAAAACCCAAACAAACCAACACACAAGCATGCTCTCGAGAGACACTTCCAGATCTCCTAAAAATCCCACTGATACTGTTTTGGAAGACATTTTATAACAACTGTGGACATAACCAAACCAAGTACTCGCACTTTTTAAGCGCTAACTCCTGGTCATGCATTATTCACAGAAATGTTGGCATTTGAGCATTAAAGGTACCCTGTTAAAACTGATTTGTTTAAGATCGTCCATAAAACACAGACCTAGTAACTGGCTATGTCCAAACTAACAAGTTAAGCACATATTTTGGTGTGAGAGTTAATGTCTTTCTGTCATGAAATCTAACAACTGAAACAAGATTTCTAGTGAAGATCAATGTCAATTCTCTGGTAGAGATAAGGTCTTAAACTACAGCAACATGCTGGGTCAAAAGCAGTTTTAATATTTTTTGTCCATACTGCATACAGAGGACGACAGACATTTGGATTAACTCTGGGAGAGATTCCCAAATTATTCTATTTGTTTTACTCTTCTAGGATGTCTTTTTCCACCTCTGAAATGATAAGCATAAGGGTTGAAAGTACTACTTCATTCATCCCACCTAATTACATTATAAAAAAATTCACAAATGGATCTAAACCCAATCAAATTTACAGTCAGATCTTCTTTTGCATTCAAAGTCAGACTAGTTGTTTTGATTAACAAAAAAATAAGTTACAGTGTGTTCTAAAAAATAATTGCTATGTAAGAAGTCAACGAAATCGTGAGCGGTTTTTAAGAGGAGATGTAGAAATAAGATTTATTTCGAAGAAGTATTCTGTTCACCTCATGTCAAAGAAGCATTAAATGCTGCAGCTACACCTCCTAATACTACAAAACTGCTTCTCATATAGCACATACATCATCTTCATAACAGCATTCAAATACTTTTGCAGTGAATTATTCTAGAATGGTTACTTTTCTATCCATGGCAGCATTCTGTAACAGGCAAGCTACAACCACATTTGAGGGCCCCCTCTAAAATGCAAAATATTACACGTTTCAAACCTGTATTTAAAACACGTCCTGATATTGATGATTATAAATTCATAACTATAAAAACCCCTTATAATTCATTCACTTGAATTCTTTGCCTAGAAAGTTAAAGCAGTAATATGCACTGTTTTGCGACAGCTGGCTTTCACAACACCCAGTGCAGTGGAGGAACTAAACAGCAGGGGAATCCAGGGCAGACACTGTGTTACCTCACAGCTCACAGCCTACAAGATCCTGTCTCAGGCTGCGCTACAACTCTTCTCTTTTGCTGTTACCTGCTGTGACAGTCCAACATCAAACACTCACAAGTACCTAAAATACAAGCGCTGTCAGAGCAGACAACTCCAGCACTCAAGTGACTGGAAAGTCTAGGAAGTTTGAAGGGCCAATGAATATTAAGAGTGACATTGTGCGTTGCTATCTGGTGCTAGTCACACCACAAACACAAGTTCTTCAAAACGCAGTATACTGCTGAGCAAGGTGATGCTGGATGGCACTAACTGTGTTAGTCATTTCCTGTCAATGGATAAAACTGTATATTCTGTATTCACACCACACATGCAAGTGTAACGTTAACTCTTGCATAAGCTTATGTCACTGTAAGGCTTTCATGAGCAAGGATTTACTGTGGCTCACAGTGCTGCTGCTAATGGTTAAAATACAGTGAAGCAAGAAATGTGGGTGGCCTCAAACCAGATGCCAGATAATGCATTTGATAATCACACGGGTCCTTGTGACAGGCTGGAGAATTAACTACATTTTTCCTTGAAAGTGAAATGAGTTGAGAGAGTGCTCTAAAAATTGTCTGCTTTTACCATCTAGACCAGGGTTTTGTATCAAACAAATCTTTCCTCATATGGTTGAAAGCAAGTACCATATTAAAAAACCAACCTTATCACTTGAGATGTTTCCAAGGACTGTATCATAGAATCATAGAATGTTTTGGGTTGGAAAGGACCTTAAAGCTCACCTAGTTTCAAACCCCCTGCCATGGACAGTGACACCTTCCACTAGACCAGGTTGCTAACAGCCCCATTCAACCTGGGCTTGAACACTTCCAGGGAGATGGCATCACAACTCCTCTAGGAAACCTGTTCAGGTGCTTCACCACCCTCACAGTAAAGAATTTCTTCCTAATATCTAGGATGCAGTTGGATTTCTGAGCCAGAAGCACATACTGCCGGGTCACATTGAGCTTCTCCTCAAACAACACCCCTCAAGTCCTTCTCCTCGGGGTTGTTCTCAATCCATTCTCTGCCCAGCTTGTATTTGTGCTCAGGATTGCCCCAGCCCACCAGCAGAACCTTGCACTTGGCCTTATTGAACATCCTGAGGTTCGCACAGGCCCACCTCTCAAGCCCATCAAGGACCTTGTGGATGCCATGCCTTCTCTCCAGTGTGTCAACTGAACCACGCAACTTGGCATCAATGGCAAACTTGCCGAGGGTGCACTCAATCCCATTGTTTGTGTCATCAACAAAGATGCAAAACAGTGCCAGTCCCAGTACCAACCCCTGAGGAACACCACTCATCACTGGTCTCCACTTGGACCAGTGAGCTGTTGAAAACAGCTCTTTGAGTGAGACCATTCAGACAATTCCTTATCCACCAAGTGTCTGTCTGTCAAATCCATGTCTCTCCAGTTTAGAGACAAGGATGTCGTGTGGGACAGTGTCAAATGCTTTGCACAAGTCCAGGTACATGATGTCAGTCACTCTTCCCCTATCCATGAGCACTGTAATCCCATTGCAGAAAGCCACCAGATTTGTCAGGCACAATCTGCTCTTAGCAAAGCCATGCTGACTGTCACCAAACACCTCCTTATTTTCCATGTGCCTTAAGATGGTTTCCAGCAGGATCTGTTTCATGATCTTGCCAAGTACAGAGGTGGAACTGACCAGCCTCTAGTTCCCCAGGTCTTCCTCATTTCCCTTTTTAAAAGAGGGGGTTATGTTTCCCCTTTTCCAGTCAATGGAAACTTCATCAGACTGCCATGACTTCTGAAATAGGATGGATAGTGGCCTAGACACTTCAACTGTCAGTTGCCTCAGGACCCATGGATGCATCTTATCTGGTCCCATTGACTTGAGGACTGCCATGTTCCTTACAGGGTCTTGAACCCGTTCTGCAGTTGGTGGTTCTTCATTCTCCCAGTCCCTGACTTTGCCTCCTGCCACTTCAATGGTGTGGGCTGGAGAACTTGATGGTGAACACCAAGGCAAAAGAAGTTATTGAGTACCTTGACCTTCTCCATATCCCAGGTAACCAAGTCCCCCATTTACTTCTGGAGAGGGTTCACAATTTCCCAAGTCTTCTTTTTATCACCAAAGAACCTACAGAAGCTTTTCTTGTTGCCATTGACATCCCTGGTCAGATTTGGTTCTATGAGGGCTTTAGCTTTCCTAAGCTGAACCCTGGCTGCTCAGACAGTTGGCATTTCTCTCAGGGCACCTGTCTCTGTTTCCACTCTTTATAGGCTTCCTTTTCACATTTGAGTTTGTCCAGGAGCTCCTTGTTCATCCACATAGGCTTCCTAGTGTTTTTGCCTGACTTCCTCTTCCATTGGGATGCATTGCTTCTGAGCTTGGAGGAGGTGATCCTTTAATATCAGTCAGTTTTCTGGGGTCCCTCTTCCCTCCAGGGCTTTATTCCATGGTACTCTACCAACCAGACTTCTGAAGAAGAGGCTACAGTCTGCTTTCCTAAAGTCCAGCATTGTTTGTGTCCCAAGGTCCAGGGGTGCTTGTGCTTGTCCCTAACACAACGATCAAATCTCTGAAGTGGAGATCCTGCTGAGAAGGATGTTGCCCTAACATCATATGAGCTGAGCAGATCTCAGCCAGCCTACACATGACAGATGTCCAAACTCTGCCTTTTATTGAGGTAGATGGCTGATCAAAAAATGTCATGCTGGCATTGGTTTGGCAATACGTAATGAAATCTGTTACTGGATAGCCTACTAATCATCATAAGCAAGTGATTAATGCACATAAGTCTTCTGATGTTTGCATTGTACTTTCATAAGAGAACTATTCATTCATCAGCTCTGATGAGCACTAACAAGGTAAACCTGCTTGCAGCAGCTGGACAGCTTGATTAGTTCTATATGCCCAAATCTGAAAGATTATTTTTCTCCAAGACTACAGTAAATGTGCTATTAGTGACAGCATTTGCAGATTGTGCAGATGTAAACTGGCACAGCTTGTTCATTCATGTGCCAGTGGGAAGTGACAAACAAAACCGGATGAAAAAAGGCATCTTGGAAAAAATCAAGGTCTAACTCATGATCGTGAGTTATCAACTACAGCACCTGTACCTTCAAGAATTTTGAGTGATGTCAGAATAATCATTAAGAGATGTGGTACCAGTTGCAAGACCAAAACCACGATTTGCTTTAAACAATCCTTCCAAGCTACTACCCTTATTGCCTCACTGCTGTGATACACAGATACATTGCTACATAGCTATCACAGCACAAAGACTAAACATCAGTAACAATCAGGTGAGCTCCCCATGTACCTGTGTGCTGCTGAACCCCCCCCTGCTGACAAAAGCAGCAGAGATGAAGTCTTACTCAACACAGTGAGCAACTGTGCACCCCATCCCCTAATTCTCATTGTGGTTTGGATACAGGGATAGAACTGAGATTCATGCCATGTTAAATGGAAACCCAGCACATGCATTTAATATCCACAAGTGTAAAGATACAGGGCAGCAATGCTTCAAAACTTGTTTAATGCTGACCACTGTTGATACAACAGAGCATCCCCCCTGTACAGTCTTGTACAAGCTGCTGGGCAAAAGTAGGATCAAGACTGCAGACAATTGCCCAACTGACACTGCTGCTAAGCCAGGTTTCAGTTTGCAAGCTTCGAACTACGCAATGGCACTGTCCCACTGACTTGAGATGCAGAGAGCTCTGCAAAGACTACAAGCAGAATCATCCTCAAGATCTAAGATCACAAAGATCTACCAAATTATCTCTCTTGTGGCCACAACTAACAAACAACTTAAATGTTTCCTTGTTAACTTATCTTTTAACGTGCAGAATCAACCTCCAGAACAGTAATGTTTATTTCACATAGAACCACAGTTGGAGAAATGGGTTGACAGGAACCTCAGGGAGTTCAACTTGGGGAAGTGCAAAATCCTGCATCTGGGGAGGAACATCTACAGGAACCACACAAGCTGGGACCTAACCAACTCGAAAGCAGCTTTGCAGAGAAAGACCTATACCCATAAAAGTGTGTATATAGATATATATATATATAAACATACATATCTGAAAGGAGGGTGCAAAGAGGATGAAGCCAGGCTCTTTTCAGTGGTGACCAGTGACAGGAGTAGAGGCAATGGGCAGAAACTGAAACACAGGAGATTCCCTCTGAAGATCTGGAAACACTTTTTCAGTGAGACGGTGACTGAGTATAGGTTGCCCAGAGAGGTTGTGAAGCCTACATACATAAAGATACTCCAAAGTCATCAGAACATGGTCCTAGGGAACCAGTTGTAGGTGGCCTTGCTTAAGCAGGGGCAGGTGATGCACAAGACAATCTCCAGAAGTCTCAACCAAGCTCAGTCCTTTTGTGGTTCTGTGACCAGACAAAAAAATCCCACGATATGCGCAATAAAAGCCTGACTGGCTGAACATATGGTTAAAATACAGGGTTCAAAAATAGGGCAAGAGCCCTATTAACTCATATCTAGTAAGCTGGACTGCATAGAGAGTTCACACAGGTGCATAAGTGTACTTTAAGGCACATTTGTTTAGTGAAACTATTTTAAGAGCTCACCTGTAAGAGGCAGCAACAAAGCATTACAATGGAGACAGAAACCTTCTGACAAAACATCAGCTGATTCAGGGGAAGAAAAGTACACCATGTGACAGCTTCGGCAATCACATCCTGACTAACTTGTAGCACTATGAAATCATGACAATTTTGAGACAAGGGGCATACCAACCTCTTATGTAGCACTAACAACTTCAGCTCTCAAGGCCTGTGGCAATTACATTTGAAGTACCATACATGCCAGCTACATCAGTTTTACAGCACTGGGGGAATAGCGTACCTTGTGTTTGATAGGAGCAAAGTGCATTCTTGTTCTAACTCTCATCTGCATCTGAACTTTTAACGGGACCTAAACCATAGTTTCAGTCCAACCTAGCTAGCCCGTGACAAAGTGGAGAACTTGAAGCTATAGCTAGCAATGCACCAGTTTAGGTGTTACTGTATCGTCAGATGGTTGCTCATTCAAAAACTGTGTAACTTCAGTACTCTTCCTATTGTCTGTTGAGTGAATAAAACCAACTTTAACGTAGCAGTTTAGACTAATACAAAAAAATTATTCTCCTAACAGTGTAGAGTGACAGAAATACTGAAAAAACATTTGCCCCTTAAGAGTGGTTAACTGAAGTACAATCAGTCCTGAGAAGAGACTGTGCCTTCATTACTAGGTTTACTACCATCAGAGGGTAATATGTCATTTTGTCCAACCCTTGAACTCAAAGCATAGTTTAAAAGTATTCTTTCATGTGTGACAGCTTTAAATATCAGAAAATCTCTGTCTTCTTGTTATCTCACTCTTAAGACACTTCCCAAGGTGCTAAATCTCCTTTAACTGTTAAAAGTATTTTTATTTTTCTCTCCCAAAAAGGACAAGATTAAGAAGCTGACGAAATGCAAGAAACACACAAAGGAATGCAGTTTCCAGCCAGATCTCTCAGAATGTCCCTTGTAAGCTTTGGTCTCTGGAAGTATAAACCCTTAGACTTGGAGGATACTACAGAAATTCACCAAATCTTGGAGGAAAAATAGACATTTTGTATTAATTATAGTTAATGAAGAACTAGATGTAGTGTTTTCTAGGGCCGTTATGGCTAGACACTGATACCAGTCACTAAACAAGGTGACAGATTTAAGCTGACAGAATCCTACAGACTTCAGAGGTTTCATAGACACTACCATCTTACTGCTGCTGTATGCATACTTTTCTGCAGTTCTTCATAAAAAGCTGGGAGTCCTCAATACTCCAAGCCCAGTGAGATCCTGCTACCTACAAATAAGTCAGCACTGGGCAACACTGAAAAACAGACCGCAGCATAACTACAGCAACCTAAATACAAGCATTAGGAAGTCATGGGTGTATTTTCAACACCCTCAGTACTCATTTACTATGTTGGAGAATAAACTGGCAGGGGGAACAGCAAGAGGCTGATAAACCCTGGTGTAAAGCAATTGGGAAAGGCTGCAAACTTGTCCTAGCACCTCAGATTTAGAATTAAATCACTAAAACAACTCAAAGCAGTCAAAGTTTTTATTCCGCAATTTCTTGGAGCATTAGCACACACATGTAGACGAAAGTCTTTCATTTTAGGCACTGTCTTTTATCTAGTTATGGACTTCCTTTGCAGAGAACTTCCAGTAATGTTTCTGGAAATCCTTAACTCTTCTTTGGAGCCAGAGAAATTCCTGTTCAGAGACAAGGCTACTAGGTTCAGTGAAGGAGCTGGAATACTTTTTATCTCAGTAGACAAAACTTGTAAAACATTTGTGTTTTCCTGGAGCATAACACCACTTAAAAGGTCTTTGCCAAGAGTAGAGTCATGTTTTTTATCTTTATGTCTCTTATTTAAACCAGACTCTGAAGACATTTCTCTTTATACTCAGCTCTGTGACACTAGAAACAGTGTGCTGCAGCTTCAAAATGAGATTGCCAGTATTCTTCTTCCCAGACAGAGCTCTTAGATTCTGAAATTAAATTCTACTACCTTGTGGTACTTGCTGCAAGTGACTGAAGATCAATTATAAAAGCACTCTTCTAATTTGCAGACAAAATATCCTACAAATAGAAGGATACTAAGAAAAATACTCTGTAAATAGGATCTTTCCCTTTGTTTGTAAGTAGAGATTTTTTTTTCTATAAAGAATCCTCCAGCCAGCTAATTACAATGCTATTCAGCAAACCATTATCTCCAGGAGATTGCTTATTTCAGTAGAACTTCAGTTCTATTACTGTCAAGTATGCCTGATTAAATGTTCCAGCGTCTAACCCAAGCCACATTTATTATGTGAACAGATATTCAGAGCTCTTCAGTATTTCAGCATTTTGATCTCAGATCCTGGATGGGATGGACCAAGATAAGCAATAAAATCAAACAGCTTTGATGATGCACTTATTAAAAAATAATCAAGGCATGAATTAAGCTATGTGCTCTGTTACTTAAAACAACATGGTGGTATCAGCAAAATCTTTGCACATTAATCTTTGTTTTATGACCACAGATGTGAATGGTTCTGATTTATTCTTTTATTTCAACTTTAGATTCAAAGTTCATATTCTGCACAGCTTAATGTACCGATGACTTTTTTTTCCAAAAGGTGTTACTATAAACTACACCCTAAATTAAAAATCTGAAAATCATGTTTCTATCTGAAGTGTAAAAAGCTGAAAACTTTATTTCAGAACACTTTTATAAAGAAGTAAAATTTATGCACTTGTAAGACAATCCTAGCTCTGCCCATCCCACCCAGTCCTATCACTCACAGTCTTTATCTCCTACAACTTTTTAGTTCCTCAGCCATTTTGAGCTAAATTTGTTAAAATGTACTAAGAAATGTTAAGTTCTTAAATGATTGTTAAAATTAAGACACCAAAAAGAGCAACAATCCCATTAACCCTTTGTCATAAAGCAACTTCAATGTGAGCTCAATCTTATCAGACAGCACAGGTCCTATCCAGAAAACATAATCCCACTAATGGGAAAAAGCAAACTGCTTTATGTTCTAGTAAGTACCCCACAAATTCTTTGTAGGTGAACCTCTCAAACCTTGTTGCTCACTATAGCTAGATGTTATAGCTCCTTGAAACCTCAAACCGAGCAATTTTGTTAGATGTGCCATATATATGCAATAGCAAGGTGCTTGCCCTAAGGAATTCTGAAACCAGAACTGACAAAGCACCTGTGTTTCGGGTCCAGGTCTGAACTCCATCACCTCTGCAGGCTGATTTCACATAACTCTTGTTAGCCGCAGGAAGACGTTATTATTATTTCACGGCCCATTTGAACAGCTCTGTGACTGCCTTCAGACACGTCAGGAGCTGGGAGCTGAGAACGCCCGGGAGCGCTCAGCGAGGGGAACACCAGCGCTGAGCTCGCAGCCTCTCGGCACGGAACAACCCTTGCGCTTATGTGCTCGATAACCCGGGCACACCACAGCCCGTCTCGGGACAGCCCTCCCCAACACCCGCGGATCAGGTCCGCGGCCGGGGTGCGGGGGCGGCGCGCCCGCCCGACCCCTCCCCGTTATGCAACGGCGGCACCGCCCCTTCCCGGCGGGACGGGAGCCGCCCCGCGGGCACGTGACCGGGAGCGCCGCCGCCGCCATGTTGGACGGGGGCGGGAAGGGAAGCGGCGCGGTTCGTCCATCCTCGCAGCCCTGCCCGGGGAGGAGCGGCCCCTCCGCCCCTGCCGGCACCGCGAGGCAGGGGGGCTGTGCCCTCCACGATCCACCCGTCCTCCCCGCAAACAAAGAGCGGGGTCACCCCCTTCCCCCCGCCGTTCTCCGGCCCGTGACGGTGCTCGGGGGGTTGGGGCGCCGTGTCTGCCCCCCGCCCTCCCCACTCCCGTCCTGCCCTCGCCGTGCCCGGCAGTCCCCGCCCGCCTCCCACCGCGGCAGGAGCCGCCTGCCCGGGCCCTTCCCGTGCGGCCACCCCGCGGGCTGCCGGGCAGCAGAGCTGCTTGGGCTGCACGGCACAGAGCGGGCTATTCCCAGACAGGGAGCCCAGCCGAATAAATATTCAGAAAGGTCTTTCTGAACCCTTCAGGTTCACAAACGCAGAGCCCTGAAGGCACTCAAATTTCAGAGATTAAAAGACGATAAAAGGCCTGTGGACATCCAACAGAATTTTAAATCAAGTCCAACAGTACAGTAGCATTTTGCCAGGGAAGTCTTTAAAACCCTCCTACCAAATCCATTTCCTCCAGTGTCCTATCTGTAAGGGTCCCACCATCCCTCTGAATGTGAACTGAAAATACTCAGCGGAAACCCCCTGATCCTACTGCTCCCTGTCAGTCATTATTTCCCAGAGAGACTGCTGTATTTACAATTAGCCATTAAGAAAGGGAAGGGGGGGGTGTGGAAGCCTACAGAAGGGATGCCATTTCATTCCAGCGTAGACTACAGAGTATGTGATGTGCATGTTCAGCCAAGCTGACTTGCAAGTGTTCCCTGAGCAAACCAACCCACCACAACCTGGAAGGCTGCTTTTACACCGAAGCCAGAATACTGCACAGAACTGACTTCAGTTCCGGTAGTTGTTGGGAGCCTGATCTCCTAACTGCATTTGGTGGGACACACTGAGGAGCTACAACTGCTGTGCCAGTTTCAGGCAGGAAGTAAGTTTCCGGTTAATTGCACTTTAAACCCAGAAAGAACAGTGTCCAGTTTAACCAGTTCCTGAAGCTCGATCTTTGCCCCGGAAAGATGGACTTTCAGGATTAATTTTGGGATAGATGCAGGCCATCGAGCCAAAATAAACACTTTTTGGACTGATGCTATGAATTCATTGTGATTTCAGGACTGTAACATCTACCCATTAGTTTATGAGCTGCCAAATGTGCTTTGACCTTTAAATGATACAGGCATTTACTTGATATGTCTGAAGGCTTAGAAATTCAGTCCCGTCTCCTCTGAGTACTCCTCAAGAACACATCCCATCTTTAGCATGGCAGACAACGTAAACCAGTTTTCCACAAGTGGCTGAAATGGATCGCACTGCAAGCAAACTTAGAAAAAAAAAAATCCAAAAATCCCAACCCTTATTGCTTTGAACCCTTTCCTGTCAAGTACCTGATAAAAACCTGATGTGTTCAGTGGAACAGTGCTATAAACATCTACCTTCCAGCCCTTTCTTCCCCTTTGCATGAGAGGCCATCTACAGACCAAAAACTGCAGAGCTCCAAGTCGATGGTTTGGCTGCATAAATACGGGGCAGATTTTAAAGCAAACGCTTGTCAAGAGGGCAGCAGTGGATGGCACGGGGGAAAACCTCTACTTAAACAGAGCTACTGCACAAGAGAATGCTTCAGTGTCACTCACTACAACTTCTTATTCTCGATGACAGCCACCTCCTAGCAACAAGTGGCACATCTGCTTTCAAGATGTGCTTTGCTGTTTCCTGACAACCACCCAAAAAATCAGTTTTCCTCTGAACAGAAGCTCCAGTTGTGACATTTTAATTTGTTACTTTAGTGGAATCATTACCACCCCATCCCAAATGTCGTCAGCCACCTCACTGAGCGTGGCTTTTCAGAAAATGAGCCCCAGAGCTGGTGACCCGACTGCTGCCCTGATGCTTGCCAAGTTTGAGCCTGTGTCTCATTTTGAGAGGGGGCAGGGGAGCAGGTTCCATATAAAAATTATTTCAACGTGTTCTATTGGTTTTAAGCCCCTAGAGAACACTCTCTTAGGCACTCTGGCCTGACTCTAGCATTATTATTTCTATTTTTACAAGTTTAGTCAAGCTGTTGCTGGTAGTCGTGCATACGGTGGCCTACAGCATATATGAGGCAGCCAGTTCAGGACTGTGCACGATGCACTCCAGCATGGCAGGGGTCCAGAAAAACAGCGGTGCTCCAGAAAGCACAGCAGGCTAGAAAAATCAGCCCTCCCTCCTTAACAAGAAATTCGTAGTAGACGCTCCGCAGCAGGTTGTGGGGGCGGCCGGGGCAGACACTGCTGGGTGGGGGAGGACAGGAGGGGCCACGTCCCAATGTGGGGGCTTCGGGGAAAGGCAAGCGGCCGCCCCCAGCTCCTAGGAAAACGGGAGGGAGCGATGGAAGAAGGAAACCGCCCGCCGAGATGGCGCAGCAGGAAGGGAGCGGGACGCGGCGTTACCTGGGCTGGGTGGCGGCCGAACCCCTCCTCCTCCTCCTGGTCCCTGCACAGGGCCGTCCGCAGCCGCTCCAGGTGCTCCCGCAGGGTGACCCGCTGGTGGAAGGAGAAGGCCGGGTGCAGCGAGGCCATGGTGAAGAGCAGGAGCAGCTCTTCCTGCGCGCCGCAGCCCAGGCCCTGGGCGGCGGGCAGCCCGGCCTGCCCGTTCTCCGCCGCTCCGTCCATCACCACTACCATGTCCCCCTCCTCCTCCTCCTCCTCCTCCTCGTCCTCCTCGGCCGGGGCCCGCCGCGCCGCTGGGCAGCTCTGCAGGATGGAGTCCACCTGGGGCAGGAGGCGGTGCAGGCGGCCGGCGGCCTCGCGGTTCTCGGAGCCCAGCAGGGCCAGGTACACGATGAGCTTGGAGCGCACGGCGGGGTCGCGGAAGTCCCCGAGCTGCCCGGGGTCGCTGAGCCCGTTGGCTTTGGCCTCCGAGTCGCGGAGGCAGTGGTAGTCCTTGCGGGCCAGGTCCTCCAGGCAGGAGCCCAGGAACCGCAGCTCCAGCGGGTTGCATAGGTCCAGCAGCCCCACCATGAACTCCAGGCGCTGCGCCGAGCCCAGCACTAGCCCGAACCACTCGTACACGGTCTCCTTGTCGGTGCGGGCGGCTGCCGAGCCGGGACCGCCGCCGCCCGGAGCGCCGAGCGCGGCGGGGGGGGGAGGCGGGCCGGGCCCGGGCCCCGGTCCCAGGCCGTGCAGCCGGCTCGGCCTCTCCAGCCCGCACCCCCTCCCCGCCGCCACCGCGGCGCCCCCGCGGGCCCGGGGCACCTGCTGCTGCAGCGGGAGGTGACAGTCCAGGGCACCGCCGGGCTCCTTCAACCCCGCCACCGTCGCATCTTCCGCCGCCGCTGCCTTGTGGCTCGTCTGCTTCAGGGGCAGCTTCATCTTCAGCATCCTCGGCGGCGGCACGGGAAGGACTCGGCGCCCGCCGGGGCCCAGCGGGAGCGGGGAGGGGGAGGGCACGCGAGGCTCAGGCGGAGCCGCTCATGCCGCTCATGCGGCCCGGCCGGCGCGGGAGCGGCGCGCGCGCGGGTGCAGGGGGTGGGGAGCAGAGCGGTCCCGGCGGGCGGGGAGCGGGCGGGCGGGGCGGGGCTCGCTCGCGGCGGCGGCGGCGACTCCCGTCTCCGCCTTTTGCCCGGCGCGCTCGCGGCGGTTCCCCTCTCCCGCCCTTGCCCGGTGCCCGCGCAGAGCCGGTGGGCGCCGGCGGTTGCGCGCTCGCGGCCCCGGGCGGCGCGGCGGGCTGGCCGAGGCCCGAGATACCGGCGGGGGAGGGAGGAGGGGGCGGGCGGAGCGCGCGCGCGCGCCTCTCCGCCTATGGGCGCCGCCCGCGTCAGCGCGCGCCCGCCGCCGCCGTGGGGAGGGCCCGGAGGAGGGGAGGGCGCGCGAGGCGGGGCGTTACGCGCGGCGTTGCGCGGGGCTGCGCGCGCGGCGCGCCCCGGGCGCGCGCGGCCCCCGCCGCTCCGTCCCGCCGCTCCGCCCCGCCCCGCCCCGCCTCGCGCGGGGCCCGCCCTCCCCGCGGCCGGCCTGGGAACGGGCGGCGGCCACGCGTGTGCCCCGGGAGTTCCGCTGCTCCCGCCTCGGGGAACAGCCCAGCGGTTCGCCTGGGAGCAGTCCAGGAGCGAGCCGCCTTGTGTTCGGGGTGGAAGATTTCCCTGCGATACGGCCGTGCGATGGCTGATGGCTCTGCTGTGCAGAGCCACGTGGGTTTGCCCAGAGCCGGCAGGAGCAGGCCCGGAGCTGTGCCGTGCTGGTGGTGGAACAAAGCTGATGGCAGGAACATGGCTGCTACGGGCCTTTGTAATTTCCAACGCAGTTGAAACTATTGCTGTTGTAGGAGGTCTCCTTTTTAAAATGGCCATTGTTACGGTGTCATTGCTTTCT
This sequence comes from Myiozetetes cayanensis, assembly GCF_022539395.1. Lineage (NCBI taxonomy): Eukaryota > Metazoa > Chordata > Aves > Passeriformes > Tyrannidae > Myiozetetes > Myiozetetes cayanensis. The sequence goes on along the minus strand of NW_026086604.1, from coordinate 81,647,836 downwards.
ACCCGGCTCTTTTTACGCTAGGGAAATACAGGGAATATTGCAGAAAAAATAAAGCACAGCAAAATGGTTTAGGGATACTCTGTTAGGAAAGAACAAGCTTTCTTCGCTCTTGTTCCCCATCCTGTTCCCGGCCGTTGTGATGCACGACGATGAAGAGCCTAAGACTACAAGATTAAGCAGTGCTCTGACTAATCAGAAAGTTGCGATGCTCCTCGCTTCGATTCCTGCACAGTTACATAAAGGCAGTGTATCTGAAAGCAGAATCAAGTCAGTGGCTTGTGGAACAGCACAGCAAAGAATACAAACGAGTCTCAGTTACACTTATACAGAGTAGCATCCCTGAACTGCTTACAGCAACAAAGTATAAACTGCCAGAGCTGACTCCCCCTTATCTGTCTGTCCAGAAGCCGACAATGCTACAATGAAGGAGTTTATCAAACGCTTAAGAAAATGTCGGGCAGATTATAATAGTCTTGTATGCATCACTCGGATTTGCCACAGAGCAGTCTTGAAGGGTGGCTACAGACTACACCATATCCTGCATTTTTATATATGTGCAGCAAACATATGTATTTTATTCTAAAATATTAAAGGACTAACTTGTAGGTAGCAGATGTTAGGTTTTCATGTTCCTAATGGCTGCCTGGTCCCCTTGTGGTGGCAAAAATGGACTTGAAGCTTACTCAGTGCAGCTTTCCTTGTTCATTGGTAGCACAGTGTCGCAGGAGTGGAGTGGGGAGTGGGTCAGGTCTTACCCTTTCATCTTGGACCGCCAGCAGATCTTTGCTGGTCCCAGGACAGCGAAGAAAAGTCACACAAAGTCTCATAAACTTATTTTATCTTCTTTTATTTGATCCTGTTTACCTGTTAGGGCCTGGCTGGACCTGTGAATCATCCCAGATCTCTGCAGTCATTAGTCAAAGCAGCTATCACCTCAGTATGATATTTTCTTACATTGTCATTATGAAGTAGTAATTTTAGAATTGCAGCAATTCTTGTCCCATTAACATTATGCTTTTTTCAAAACAAAAAATTACTGTGACTATCTCTGGGAATGTGCCAAGCTGCCATCGTGGAAGCTCAGAAACGAGGCTTGAGGTTTCTGATTAGTAGTTTGAGCAGATATTTCAACAGTCTGAATAGAATTTACAAGTTCAAAACTACAATGATACAAATGTTATAAATAACATTTCCTACTTTAACAATCTGTGATTCAAATAAAGTGTGACATAGTTCCAAACATATAACATCATGGAGAGTGCAGAAGGAATTTAGTTTTGAGGGAAGGGGATGAGGGGAATGACAGAAAGAAAAGGTCCGCTGGTACATTAATAAATTCACAAAGGTAAGATAAATTGCACATGCATGAGGGTAGCAGTTGAAAAGCTCCCCTGGTACAGTGTACTTGGAGCCCATCGCTATTTGTGACAGTTCCCAAGCTGAACCTTAGTTTCACAAATAAGATTAGGAATCTGATTAACTCAACTGTTCTTGATTTCCCCTTCTTAGTGACTTAAACTATGATACTTGAGGAAAAGACACTTGAGGATACTTTTGAAAGATGTGCAGTCAACAACAACAACAAAAAAAAAAAAAGAAAGAAAAGGAATAATATGAGAAAGCAAAAAGAAGTCAAACAGATATCAGGCTGACTTACAGATATCTCAATAGTTGAGGGAGGTGTCAGCAAGGGAGAGGGCAGCGAGGAAAGAGAACTGAAACTTAAGTGCTCAGGAGAAGTGAAAGTGAAACTCAGGGCTGTGAATGGAATGAGGACATCGTGGGGAAATGCTCAAACAACAGCAAGCTGGTACAGCAGCAGAGGTTATTGTAAAATTATCTTGCCTAGGACAGGTGCCCTGGAGTTTTTTTAACCTGGTTTTCATTAAAAAAAGTATAGCTTGTGTAGATCTTTAATGACTTGAGCCCACAGTCATGATGACTTAGGGGGAGCAACGGCACAGAGCCTTAGAGGGAAAAGTATGTCTGTAATCTCTGCCTGAGCTGAAAGCCAGATGAACTCTGATGCAACACAGAGCAGGCGGAGGAGCAGGCAGAACAGTGCTGCTGGTTTGGGAGCCTCACAGCTCCTCTCTGGGAGGTGGCTCTTGTTGGAGTACAGCAGGGGTCTGGTCTGACATCCCAGGTCAAGGGCCAGGAATGTACCACATGGAGGAAGAAGCTGTGTCCAAGAGAGCCGCTCTTGCCACAGCTGGATTTGCAGCAAAAGGAATAGTGGCTATTCTGAGTCTTCCCCCACCTGCTGCCTTTCCACCTGTACAGCAAAACCCCTGTTCAAATTATCAAAGACCCAGAGTCTCCTGAGTGCATTGAGGCTTCATTGGGGGTCTAGAAATGTTGTCCTTACTGATAGATCCTTCTGTGAACCTGGTTCCCACTGGCTGCTGGCTCTGCTTTTCTGCCTGGCTGTGACCATCACTGTTTGGATAAGTGAGCTGTGGAGAACACCAGGAGACACACAAACCAAGGAGAGACTGTTTCCTGTACTCAGTGTGTCACCATACTATGTACAGGCAGCCACAATGTGTCTTTTGAGTGAAACATCTTTCCTCACTAAGTTCTTCCAGAGAGGTCATTGGCATTTTTCTTTACCAGGCCTAAAACTTCCCCAGCAATAGTTTTAGAAAAGGAAAAGGGGAAAAACCACTAAGAAAAATAAAAAGCACAGCACTGGGACACTGGACTGAATGCTGAAGCTAAGGGAGGAACTAACAAAGCAACCTTCAACACCATTCAACATACATTTCTTTAGTTTTTTAAATAATCCTGGGGTTTTTTCAGTATTGACTTCTCACAACACAGTCAAAAGATTTTGCATTAATTTCAGCAACATATAAAACCAGTTTCGTGGTCTGTGAAACTCATTTTGTTTATTCCTTTACTGCTACTAAGGATATGCTAAAATTGTTTTGTAAGAACAGGAATGAGGTTAATCTGTGGTCCACTTAAAAATCAGATAGGAATGCTGTAGGATATGTAGATACATATTTCATATATATATCAGGAATCTCTTTTTTTTTCATGTTGGTACTGTTCCCTGAGTGCTGTCTTTGCCAATAAGTGTTTTCACTTAAAAAAAAAAAAAAAAAAAAAAAAAAAGCTGTAACAAATGCTCCCTGAGGATCTCTGCATGGATTCCCATCCTACAGGATAGAAGATACATAAATAGGGAAAGAAATCTTCCTATCATCCTTTATTCCCTTTCTTTTCCTTTCCCAGACTGTAGGAAGACCAACTGCTTTTTTATGCAAAGTCTGTAGATATGTTTAATCCACTGTTGATTGTACGGGCTATTGTCAGGTCTTTCAGCCAAAATCCTAAGGTGTAAGGGAATTGTTTTAGACAATGTCAGACAAATGTCACACGCACAAAAAAACCGCCAAACAATCTGGAAGAAAAGATAAGTTCCCTGATAAAGCTTTGGGGCAATTTTGCTGACTCATGATTTGTCATTTATCTCATGACAATTGGCATTTTTGTGTGTAACTTACCTTTCATAAAAATGGGAGGCAGTTGCCTTTCAGCCCTGGGATCTGGAAGAAAAAGCCTTGAGAATGTGACAACTTGAAATTCACTACAAATAAAGATTGTCAAATTGATAGCTTGTTATTACTTATTTTTTAATTCTTGTTGCTGTGATGGGTTATGAATATTTGAGCTATTTTATTCTTTCAGACTCTTTTTCAGCAGGAGTTGAGCAAGCTTATGTTTGAAAACTGAAGATACGTTTAAGAAATGACATTTTTTTAATATGCATATCTGGATTGAAGACAGACATTTTTAGGATTTTATATTCAATATGAGTAATAAAATGCAGATGACCCATAGTCCTAAATACGTTAACATCCAGTGTAGGAGTAAACATACAATTTTAAGCACAGTTTCAATAGTTTAAACATAGTTTGGGATTTAAAGTTACTGAAAAATAAGTTCTGTGTAGGCAGAGGGTGTGTTCCCAGGATCAACTTCATTATGAAATACTATTTCTAAAGTTAAAGTTGTTGGTTATTCATTTGCAGAGGTCATCTATCCCAGGGCCTCTTTGGCAAGCTTGCCAATAAAGGTACTATTATGAAACACGGTTGCAAATTTCAGCTCCCTGTTCAAGGGAAGCTGAACTAAGGTCATAGTCTTTCTTTTACATAACTATCAAAGGTGAGTTATTACTATTTTCATCTGGATGCAGCTCAGAAACCTATGAAAGATAGAAACATTACCAAAATGCTAAGATAGGGGTGTCTATTTCAACTTCTGTGCAAAGGAAGCAGGTTCTTTGCCTCTGTGGCATTCCAGCCTGTGGTACGCATGGCAGTCTGTACTGGTTTGCTTTTCTCCGTGTAAAGCTGTCAAGAGAATTTAAGGAGAGTTAAGCATTCAGAAGCATTGGGATATTCTTATTCTTGGATCTTCTGGCCATCAATTTCCTCATACCAATGGAAATTTTCCATGAGATTTTACCATCACAGAGCACAGCCTACACTGGTTCGGATCCCCTTGAGGTCAAGCCAGTATATATTGTGCAGTACCAAGACATATTATACTCAGAAATGAAATTTGCACAGAAAGCTACTGCCCAATCTATATGACAAATCAGTTTCAGCAAAGAGAGCAATGGGATTTTCAACACTATTCAGCTTCAGGCTTTCTAATGTTTCAGCAAGGACAGTGGTGAAGTGTCTGTGACTCCAGGGTGTTGCAGGTGAACCATCAGTGTGTGCCTTCACAAGGAGCAGCACATGAACTCATGAACATGAGCAGCCTGCACACACAGCTCAGCTAATGCCAGGGCTTTGCTGTCATGGGAATTCCCCTTAAATAAGACCATTAGACAGAAGGCCATTTAAGTGCATGGCCAAACCAGTCTCTCTTCTAGTTAGCAGTGTATTACGTCCTTAAGTGTAAAGCACTGAAATTTAAACACCTACACAAAGACTTAGGCCACCTTAAACATCTGATGAAAGTTAATTGAAAGCTGTTCCGAAATTAGGGCTCACAGGAGGAATGTGGGTGTGTCTCAGGCACCAGGCCTGCCTGATATTAGTCATGTGCATGGTAATTATGCATGCAACAAGTACCCGGCGTCAAACTGAAAGGTTTATTGGCTAGATTATTTCATAATCTCTACACTTGGGCCAGGAGGAGGAGATGAACAACCTGCTGACCAAACCATGAGGAACCATTGGGTGCACTGGAGGTTCTTCAGAGTGAAACTCTCATCTGTATGGATTCCAAGGGACCAGGGAAGAAGCACTATATCCTGACCTTTAAAATTTGCAGTCACAGTCACAAAGACCAAGGGGTGTCAGTGTGAGCTGCAGAAGAGTCATGAGTCACTTGTGAGATTTGTGCTGCAGAAGGAACACGTTATCCCTTTGCTCTGCTGGTAGTGCCAGTCTCTTTCTGTCTTAAATGATCCATCTGCTGCTGCCCAAATTAGACACACAGCTCTTGCCGTCACTGTGCAAAGCGGTCGCCAACAGCGCTCAGAGCACGGTGTTCTCCATAGCTCGAACCTTGCTTAGCATCTCACCTACGGCCAGGGAAACCCCCTCCTGCCAAATGTGGCTTATGCCCCACTGAAGGCATCAAAAGAGGAACTGTAGTTGCAACTACCTGAGCCCGTTTGTCAAAGCTGGGACCCTGTGGGTCTTTGCCAGCAAGTCTGGTTGAAAGAAAAAGGAGAGATCTTCCTCTGGGGTGGGAGTTGCTGTCATGAGCCTATGGATGAGATGGGGTCTAGTGGAAAGATGAATACCTCAGCTGCACAGCTCAGTGCTATTGGAGGTGTGAGGTGGTTGGCTTTTCCGCTTGTTTGTTTTCTGCTCCACATTGTTTTTTTGGCTCCAGGCACACATCACTGCTGTTCAAAAAATGCTCGAGCTTCAGCTCACCTTGGTACACTCTTTCTGTTTGTTTGCATCCACTGCATGCAATGTTTGCATCCATAAACCTGAAGACAGTGCAGGAGTGCTTTCTGTAGCAGGTGTTACACACTGACATTCAGTTATCGTGGAGTAGGTTGTGAAAACAAGTAAGACCAAAGAAGCAACCTTCACTTCTCCTCATGCCTGCTCATGCAATACATGTGTTTATTTTGAGGTGCCCCTAGTTCAACTGTCCTTGAAAGTTTTCTTATTTGCTCTTTGAGGTGGTCCAGTATTCAGTTCAGTTGTGAATCCCTGCTTGTAAAGCAGGAGTTCTCCATTTGGCAACCTCTTGGGAATAAAAGAAGGAATTGGAAATCTCTCAATGTGTAAGTGTTTCATTCTGGAGGTGTTTCTGGCTTTCCATGTCTGAAGAATGAGTAGGTTGCTTTGAAATAATGACATTTGTGGAAGCTCCTTAAGTCTGATCTGTATTTATTAGGACTGTATAGCATATAAGTGGGATGGGTTACAATCTGGGGTGTATGAAGAAAAGCATCACAAAATTTATTCTGGAAAAAAGAAGTAATTCAATTAATCAGTTGAGTGGATATCTCCTACAGAAGAAACAAGAAACCCACATAAGCTCTGGTTCCTACCGAAATCAATAGCCCCACTTTACTGGTTTTTAAGGGTCCAAGGCATCAAATTTGGTGTTTAGTGTCAAAATCTCAGATCCTGAGCAAACCTAAAGTAGGGGACCGTGGTACATAAAATACCTAAAGCATATATGGGCACTGGACACCAGCTTGGATCCCTGGAGCTACGCTGCCCTCTGCTCAGCCAGTCTCCAGCCTCACCCTCTGGGGCTTCACAGACTCCCACTAAAAGACCCTCCTCTGGTTAGGTGGTTTGGCTATTTTGGTGATGTCCAGGCTTAGCAACAGCAGTGATTCTTTTTCATGAGGAAGAGAGGTAATTTCTAAGTGGAGAATACAGGGCATCTTCCATACTCATGAGGTGAGTGTAAAATACTGTAGAGTATTGCAGGCTCTGAAGAACTAAAACGCCTGTGTGAGAAATCATTGGCAAGAGGGTGGGGTTTAATTAACAAATTTAAAAACTTTTTTGCCAAAAAACTTCTTAGCATCTTCTTCTCAACTGAGCAATTTCAATATTTTTCTTCATTTATCCCATTATTTTCCTCTCTGTGCCATTTGATCCACAACTGCTCAATACTTGCCATTTGATATCAATGGGCTTCAGAAGTCTTTTGATGGCCTTTGAAATTAATTCCATTATTGAGTCTGTTCTTAGCCCAAATGAGGTTTTCTTGCTGTCATCTGTGCCAAGTCTCTTGGTCCTTCCTGTTCCAGCCATCTCTTCCACTTTTGCAACTTTGACCAAAGAAAGTTGCTCAGTGTCTTTTCCACAGAGGTTCCAGTATTGCCTGATGCAAGGAAAGACATCGCTTTTAGAAGTCAGACTAACACAAGGACAATGTGGATGGGCCCTGAGATGCTTCCAAGATGAGTGGAAGAAGATATTTATTTCCAGAGCTGGCTGTCTTGGGACCAGTGGGGACTACTGTTTGCCTGTGGTCCCCATTCAAAAGTTTTCTTTTTTTTTTTTTAATGCAGTATTTCTACATCCGTTTTGGTGATAAACTCACATGGCCATGACAGAGCCTTCCTATGTATTTGTGCAGTGGCCAAAGCATTGATCGAGGCCTCCAGAAAGTAATAAGATACACAATAAAGAATTAAGAAACCCTCTCTTAGGGACATGTTGCTTTCTATACCTTTAATATGGGGGATGTACTTTGAGACACTGAAAGCATAGCAGACCATAATGTCTTGAGTTTGCCTGAAGATGATGAGAAAGCCTGATGATAGAAGGCTCAAACTGGAAAATGTTGTGAGCACACAGTCCACAGTGCAGCACTCTTATCTCTCTTAACATCTTGCTTTATCACCTCTCAGAGAAAAGGTGGCAAAATCAGTTAAATCAAATAAGTTACCATTGCAGTCTTCTGTGGGATCCCTAAAAAGGCACTCCAGCCCCTTGGGAAAGGATGCTTTGTGAATACATTTTAAATAATTTTGAGAGTTTAATTTTTTACCCATTTAACTACTAACAGTGTCAGAAGCCAGTTGCAAGATAATTTTGCCCAATTCTTTCTTTTTCTACCTTTCCTGTTTTAAAGAGTCTCCAGGGATTGCCCTTCTTCAGTCCTGAACACTCTGTTTAAATATGTTAAGAAAATAGTCTTGACATACAAACATCTAGTTTGGATATGTGGTTTAAATCTGGCATCTAATGAATTCTAAGGGGTTCCCAGATCGCTCAATTCCTCTGAACATCACACTCTGACTAATTTAAAAATTCTGCTGTCCTAAGAGCTCATGTTTTTTAAACACTTAGAGAGCATAGTAATGAGCACGAGAGAAAAGCCAGAAGAATGTGACAGATACATGAATTTCAAACAGCAAGTGTCAAAAAAAAAAATGAACATCTCTTTTCCTTTTAAATAAGTTTGCAACCATGAGAGAGAAAAAAATAAAATAATATGTCCAATCTCGGACATAGGACTAGATCTCTGGAAATGCTTGGACTTCTTTTGCCATCTGCAAAGTGCTTCTCAAACATTGTTTTCTTAATCTTAACCTTCTCCTGGGGCACCAGTGGGAAATGACTGTGTTCTTTTTCAAGGTATAGAAACTGAAACAAACATGCTTAAGCCTCATCATTTAGGAATTCATTCCCAGTGGATTCAGTCTCTTTGGCAATTCCATTTTCAGGACTGATGGCTGCAGGGAGCAATTGGAGAGGACAAGAATGGGGAAATTAGAAAGTTTCCAGAGGAAGGGGTCTTTATTGGTGAACAGAGATTAAGGAAGAAGAACGTGAACTGGAATAACACTTAGGAGTGGGAATGATTATTTGGAAGCCTTGTAAAATGTTTGAGAGTTAAAGTAAAATCCATAGCCCTGGAGAGTCAGGGGGAGGTGAAGCTGGTGCCTCAGAGGAGCATGCATACTCTGAAGGAAGTGAAGCCTAGGGCTGTGGCACCAACCCTCTCTTGTCTCTCTATTCCTGTCTCCTGTCTGTGAAATGGACCTAATACTCAGGCAGATTTCCCCAGGCAGGAGATGAAAGCACAGTGAAAACAGAGGGTGTTTAATGACAGAAGTGAGGAATACAGCTGCACTTCATTGCCTCTGGTTAGCCAAACACTGACCAACCACTATCTACCGTTGCTGCTGCAAAGGGACTCAGTACACATTTTAGCACTGTAAGTTCTCTTGTTCTGTCTTACATCAAAATGTTTGTTTGCAATAAAAAGACCAGTAGGTTAAAAAACCTTGATGACGTGTCTGAAGAACACGTGGTTACTCTGCCATGCGACATTGTCGGAAGAGCAGCGCTTTACTTGTTAGCTGTAAGACCTGGTAGGCAACATCCAATAGCAGCTTCCTACTGACTTGTGTCTCCTGTGGCCACCTCAAAGCTTTAGCCCAAGAAGGCTGGCAGAATTGGTCCACAGTGTGCAGTTAAATGCAGATTAAAACTCCTGCAGATCAGGAACTTTGCCAATAAAATAATGTGAGACAGTGCACTTAGGCACTCAAGCAGGCTGATTTATCCCTAAACGGTATCTGCCCTTTTAAATATCATCAGAACAGTCAGAACTTTTGACTTTAACAAAAAAAAAAAAAAAGGAAGAAAAAAAGCAAAGTTTGGAAAATTGTCTTGCATTGCATTCAATGTGAATTAGTGAATGATATCAGAACTGAAAAGTATTGCCTTTCATGAACAACATTATTTGCAATAAATCCTCTATCAAATTGTAGCATAAAGGGAGCAGCAGAAGCAGAACATTATGTTAGGAATTCTTTATTCCTAACCAGCATTGCCTAACCCTGTCAACACTCAACCTGAAGATACATTTTACTGCACTGTAGCCATATAAAAAAAAGAGCTTAAAATGAAAGTAAGATGGTTGGAACCGAGGAGAACATCCAACAAACTGAATTTGCATTGAAAAATGTTGCTTTGTCAAAACTGAAATGATTTGTAGGGATACATTTGTCGTGATGAAATTCTTGATGGTCTCTGAAAACTAGAGCATTGCCTTCTTACTGCTGACCAGGACACAAATAGAAACAAACATTGGGATTTTTTTAATCTTGCAATAGATGCCTCAACGTAATTTTGTTCTGCTGCATAAAAATTGTTTTGAAATCTAATGCAGCTTGATAACACATTTCCAAATGGTGGGAGGGTATTCGTGTCCTGAGCCTAGCTACAAATTATACTTGTGTCTTCTTTAGAGCCCATTTACATGACTATAAGGGTGCAGAATTGCTGTTGTATAAATGAGACTCGGAACACAGGCAGTATAATCTCGAGTAGAGCTTGCATATACACCCACACTGTAAATATTGGATACTGTTTGCTTTTATAGATATGGCTTTCTGTGCCAAGAAGCCCATAAAGACGACCAGCATAGGTGTCATCAAGGAACAGCTAATAAAGTAAGAACTGTTGGAAGAAATAGACCCTACCTCATCCTTTGGATCATCATTCTGTATATCAGAACCCGTGTCTTCCTGGAAAGTCCATAAAATGACCAAATTCTGGATACTGTTTATGCTATAGGTATAATGGGCATGTATGCTTTTTGTGGGAAATACTGCCTTTAGCCTCATGCTGTCTTTAGAACTAGGAAAAGTCTTTCAAACTTCCAAATCCCAGACTTCACCAGAGGCAAAAGTAGCTGACAGGAAAGCGTGTTGCATCAGTTCCAGAAAGCAGTTACAGGGAAGAGTTAAAAAAAGAAAAACGCGAAAGAGCCAGGTTTCAGCCACACTGACAGAGACAAGATTGAAAGGCCATGCAGGAAAAGAAGGTGACAAAGAAAGCACAGGACAGCAAAAGCTGCCAGTTGCTTTCCAGCACTCAGGAGAGAGGCCTGAGCTCTACTCCTGTGTCTGACCCATCCATGTACATCACTGCGTAAGGGTGCAGGACAATGGTGTCAGCTGCTGGTGTTTTCCTGATCCAAGTGCAAATTGATTCAGGCAGTTGTGTAAGTAAAATGTTACTGGATTTCTTTTTTTTTTTCCCCCGACCTGATAATTTCAGTTTTGTGTCTGTTAATTTTCTGGTTTGCTCTTTGAATTGTCTCACCATGAGACAAACACTGTATTGGGGCAAAGCAAATGCCTGGCTGGAATTGTGCTTGTGCCAGCTCTGGCTTGGACCTGCTTCAACTGTTGTGGAAATACACCTAAGCTGTTTTCTAAGCCCAGAGTGAAATCCACAGGCTTGGGTCGGTGATAGTTGCTTTAGAGCTGTTGCTAGCTGTACAGTGGGAATCTCTTAAAGTTCAAAACTTTTTTTTTTCCCCGCAGAGACCACCAAGCAGACATCCCCCTAATAGTAATTAGATATCACATTTGAGCTTACTTAAACCAGCAATTGATTTGGCGGAGACCTCGTCCCCTAAAGTATCATCACGTACTTTGAACTATTCAATCTTTATTTTCAATGTTCTCTTGGTTTTGAAAGGGAGGGGTTTTGTGAAAATCAGTCTTCAGGATAGTCTGATCTTACTTATGGTGCTTCAGTCACTGTTGTATCGAAAACAAGAATTTCTGTACAGCACTCTGGTGGCAGCGGTGGTGGTTTCAATAATTTGCATGTCTAGCTCTGATGAGCACTTTGAGCACCTGGCCATGTGCAGTGGTGGTGCTGAGCTGATTCTCATGGCTGTGGTGCAGAAAGAGTTGTTACAGGATAAATGGTAAAAGTGATGAGCAGTGCCCTGGGGAGCTGAGCCCAAGGCACTTTGTTTCCCTCACTGGAGGAGCCAGGGACAGAAAGTATGTCAGTGGTATCATGTGACACCATATCATTCCCATCTGGTGGGACAGAGCACTGGCCAATCTGTGGTGACTGGTGGATGCATAGATCTGGAAGGAGTGTGTCTGCTCAAAAACTCCAGTTTATGGACTTTCTTGCGGAGTTTTGGGATGCTGAAGGGACCTGGCAGGGCTTCTGATCTAAGAAAGGAGAAGATATGGGGAGGTGGGGTATGTGTGAGTATGTTAAAAATCACCTGAGGGCTGAAGAAAAGGCACTTTTTTCCTTAAGTGATTTCTACTTTTTCAGTTAGTCTTTCTTTACGCTGCTGGGTAGAGCAACATAAGAAAACCCTTTGAGTTATTCATTATCTGCTTCTCTGTGGTGCTGCTTTCTGCTGCTCTCTTTTCTATTTCTCTCCATGAAATTCTTCTGTCTCTGAAGCTGTTGAGATAGAGGAATGAAGCTCATTTTCCCAGACTCAAGTGGAGGAAGGGGGTTGATTCCTTCCTCGCTTTTGTTAGGAGAGAGGGAAGAACTTCTTCCCATTCTAATTCTCTCCAGATAATTTGATTTGTGTCAAGCCACAAACTTGGTAAGGTGTCACTGACACTGTAGGATGACTTCCTGAATTTGTACCTATGCAGATTTATAGCACAGTGTATAGGTATGGATTTCCCTAAAATCAATACTTGCTCAACTGCAGCCAGGCTATGCATACAGTACATTTTATTTGTTAGGTGGCATGAGTAGAGAAACACTCCTTTGACTATTGTGAGATCATTTTTGTAGTACCTGTTGTATTTTATCTGCTTGTTAAATAACTAATAATCCCATCTGTCTTGGCAGACCACGGGCAGATTGGCAAGGATGGATGGCCACCCATCAGGAAGAATTGGTGCAGGAGACTACTTGCTAGCCTGTGTGGATGGGACATGCCCCTTAGGGCAAAAGTAGATCCTCCAGATCAGACAGATGGTAGGAAACATCATTTGCATAGCCTGTCAATCCTTCCTTTGTTTTGACTTGTGTTTGTCTAGTCTGTAACTTCACCTTTGAAAACTATGGTAGTTCTGTTGCTGTCATGTTCAAAGCAAGCATTTTAAAACACCTGCCTGTTGTGTTTCTTTAATAGTAAATGTCAAGTCCACCTTCCACTTGTGCGTTATTCTGTGTTTTGGTGATGAAACTAGGGAATTGCCAGGTAACGTTGTGTGTAAGGGTGCAGCAACCTTCAGAGAATACTCTTCAGAGTTTTTCACTCTCCTTCTGCTTTGGGGAAAGCAGCCTGTGCTTTCCAGTGTTGGAAGATGGAAGGAGACAGCTAGTAGAGTATGGTCTTTCAAACGGATTAGTCCTCAAGTCCGTAGCTGCTTAGTTTTGGATTGGAAAAAAAGCAAGGTATCTAAAGAAAAATCTCAGAGACATTTTTGAGATTGGTTATAAGCCAGAGGAGTCCTGTTGGGTCCATTTCTAGTAGTATTTGGTGGGATCTGATGTTGGCATTTCCCCATGACCCCAGAGGTTCTGCTTTAAAAAGCATCTTGCTTTGCTTTTTTCCCTCTGCTTCTGCTTGCCAGAGTAGTAGCAGGATTTTACGTGCTGCCCAAGGATGGTGAAGAACTTTGAACCTTCTTTTAAGGTCACCTAGTACTATCAAAAGAGGAAACAGGAGGATGATCTCTAAGGAGCTGGGAAATAAGGCTGAGGTATGGACAAGAGGAGCAGCCAGTGAGGAGAACCAGAAATGGGTTGAATGTCTGGGCCCAGAGGGTGTTGATTATCAGGGCAAAGTCATTTAGTTGGAGGCCACTAACTAGTGGCGTAGCCCAGGGAACAGTCCTGGTCCCAGTCCCGTTGAAGACTTTTCTTAATGATCTGGATGTTGGGGCAGAGTGGGCTCTCAGCAAGTTTTTTTGACAACACCAAGCCAGGAGGAGCAATGGATGATAATCCAGAGGTAATCCAGAGGGTTCTCCTGTCCTCCTTGACAGGCTGGAGAAATGGGGTGACAGGAACCTTGTCAAGTGCATGAATTGCCAGGTACTATATGTGGGAAGAAACAAGCCCAGGCATCAGCATATGCTTTCCATCTGGAAAGCAGCTTGGCAGGAGGGGCCATGGAACCTCAGGCCTTGGCAGTGGCCAATGTCACTGTGCTCATTTGCATGTGGAAACATTTCCCAGAAACTTTTGCTCCCTGACACATTGTCCTCAGAGCTGGCTTATCACAGGGGCTTGGGCTGGCACTTGTTCACATTCTTGGAGCAACTGCAGAGGTGTGAGGAGGTGGGAGGAGGTGCCTCTCAGGTTCCTGCACTCCAGGAACTGCAGGACCGCTTCCACATGTCCTGTGCCATCACCAGTGCAGCACCTGCACCTCCAAGTGGCCTTGAGAGCCATGCTGTGCAGGGAAGGACAGAGGAACAGCATGTCCAGTTCCTACTCCCCCCCAGGGACTGGTGGAAGAAGTGCGAGTGGGAGAGGGGAGAGGCTGCTGCCACTGAGTTCTCAGCCCTAGTGGGTCCTGTCAGTGGTTCCCCATGCATCTTGGAGGAGCATGGGCATGTTGGCAGAGATGGCTGGTCACCCCTCAGGCAATATTGGTGGAGATTTCTTGCTCCTCTGTCTGGACTGAACAGGCATTGATGTGGCTAGGGAATACTTCACTAGGTCATGCTGATAAGAAAATCCAAACTTGCCAACCAACTATTAAGAGAAATGAGTGGAGTTTTTCCTGCTTGTGAGGAAGAATCCTTGCCTGTTGTTCCTAACTAGCCAAATTATAGCTGTCGTTGTGTTCTGCAGCTCATTAAATACTGCTTCAAATATTATGGGGAAATTAAAGAGACGGTCTTGATAAGATTCTTTCTTTTAACTAGAAGAAAACATGACTTCTCTTCTATCATGACACTTTAGTAAATCAAGCCTTTGTTTCATCCAACCTCCTTTTCCCCTTGCTTTACATCTTTCTTCTAATATCAAAGGACTTTAGTGGTGCTGGTCTCAGGAAAGAAAGAAAAGAAAGAAAGTAATATCGATAGAAGGAGAGACCTCTTCTGCAAGGCATCCTGCTCTCTCACTTTTACAGCCAGGAAGGATGTCAGAGCACAGCATAATAGCTATCACACAGGCTTTAGTGCAAATAGAGTGCGTGACAGAAACAGATTCCACCTTTTCACATTGCTCATATTTTTTCTTCCTTTGCTGTTGCTCTAAAGAAAATAAAGATTTAAATCTACCTGGATTATAAACCACTCACTGTAAAGCTTATGTTTATATACAAAAAGCACAGGAATAACCTGTGAATAAAAGGCTTCCCTTTTTGAATTCCATATTAAAGTCTTACTCCAGCTATAACAAGAGTTTGTAATGGATAAATTTCAACTACTCTTCCACTTCTTAAATATTTAATTATAGGAAGCCTTGTGCATCTCAGTCAAGGATGTGGATCCCATTGTACTCAGCACAAATCCAGAAAGAAAGGATGGAGAGTTCACAGCACAGATATTAAGCCAGATGGAGTGGGCAATAAATGGGAAAATACATGGAACCAATGAAATTATATTGATCTGTGTGCAATGTCCTGGTCTCAGTACCCTGGTGGCTTAGACCTTTTCTTTTCTTTTTATCAACACCATAAAAAAGCAGGGTTCTTTAAGGTAGCTAGTGAAAGCAGTTAATAAAATAGCCCTGTGCACACCTTCAGTAAACTCCATTAAAGCAGGAAAAGTGGTGTCAGAGAAAACCTGGTGTTGTTCATTTCCTTACCTGTTCAAAAAGTGAAGGCAGCAGCAGTGACTAGTGAGGACCAGCTCAAGGGGCTGTTCCTTTTGGTGAGGACAGGGATGGTGTTACTTGGAGAATGGGCACAGGAAAATGCAAAGAGAGAGGGAGAAAGAAGCCCAGAATCAAAATCAGAGAGGAAGGCCAAGTGGGAACAGTTAGAGATGGAAGATGGACAACATATGGCAATAATATTGCAGGGAATGGAAATAAAAGCTCTTTCAGTATATTTGAACCTAAAGCAAAGAAGGCACACAAGAAGGTGTGTGCAAGGTCACTAATCATGGATGCTTCTATATTGTATAAGATCCTGGGAGCAATAATAGCTATGCCTGCGTGGGGTACTCTCAACCCCATATCTCTGTTATTAAATACAAACATACTGTTTATTCTCTCTTTACCTTAGAAATACCAAGTCTCTCTTCCCTTAGAAATACTTCGGCTAAATACAGTTAAGCTTTTATAAAATTATCAGCATGCTGCTTGGTAATTTTATTCGCATCTAATTCCTGCTATGTGGTTAAAAACTGGGCCATGTGCTCCCTTTTAAAGCAGAACACTGTGTCCCATCTTGAAAGACGCCACGGTTAAGTGTCCACAAACTAATAAGTCTGATAGGGCAGCAAATCTAAGACCTACATAACACTAGTCACTTGTTTATCAATCCTGCAAATAACATATGGGCTTGTCAATAAAATACATTTCAATTTAATTTTCTCCAAGGCAGAAAAATAAGACATATAGAAAAAAAATGTGGTGCCGGAATGTCTATCGGTTCATTTTCAAAATCTGCTTTTATTTATCCTCTGGTTTTCATTGATCTCTGGCAATTGACATGCCAGCTGAGCGAACTTAGTTCTAACAGAGAGTTTTTCTTCCCTCTGCCAAAAGTGATCAGGTTTCCTCTAGGAGCCGTGCTCGGGAGTCTTCAGACAAGCTGAAATATATCTCAGTTCAGCAAAATATAACCAAATTAAATACAGCTTTGCTCCAAAAGATTTTTTTTTTAGGGTCTTCAAAATAGATTTTCGTTCCTTTTCTCTCTAAAACACACAGGTTTATTGACAGCATCTGTCAGTCTCTGAAATCCAGCACGTTTCTTACTGCACCTTATTATGAACCCCTTCTCTCATCTTTCTTTGCTGAACATCTCCTCACCTGCCAGCTCTCTCCTTACCCTCCTACTTCCAGACCCAAACCCTCCTCCATAGTCCTGGTGGTGCCGTCACCTTCATGCACCCAGACACAGAGGTCCCCAGCATGGGAGAGAACCACTCTGAACACACCTGCAAAGCTCGTCACCCCACAGTGGTTTTCAGATGGACTTTGTGGGCTCCTGGGCCACATCTGGGTTTGCTGCTCAGGGGTCTCCCAGCCCCCTGGTGGGAGGCAAAAATTAGGTACTCTTAGCTCTGCAAATCGGAAAAGGTGAGAAAATTCTGCTTGAAACCAACCCACTTCCTCCTTGCTGCTGCTGAATCCCTTTTCCTAGGATGTTTTCCCCAGCTTATTTCCTCTTGAGCATTGTGTGTATTTGAGTATCCTTTTCTGACAGTAAATGTCTCAGAGGCAGCTCTGATCCATGCCGAAAGCTGAAAGTCCCTTTTAGACCATAAGATTTAATTCAGTAGGAAATCCCAAGGAGCAACTATTTTAAGCATTGTTTAATTAAGGAAAAGTGGTCCCCATAGCTTAGAATTGATGCATCCATACACCCCAAACATATGCTTGGCTTGATAGGGCATACACAGCATGCCACATTTGCACTGAGAGTACTGGTGCTTTTCATGTGAAATACTGGGAGCAGTGAGACTTCTTAGTCACACTTCTCTATTTGCATACTGATACTTCTGAGCTTTCACACAAGAACTTATGAATTTCCCCTGTGACTGACATATGTAAAGCACAGGTACATTCCAGAAAGCAAATGCATGTCAAGAATGTATTTCCACCTGTGCTTGCTCCACTTGGGCTCTCTTTTCTCTCCTACAATGAAACCTCCTAGCCCATTTAAACCAGGAGGGTTACAGACTAACGGTTCAAACAGCCCAGCATATAAAAAAAGGGGTAAGCTGAACCTGGACTGAGATTCAATAAATCAGGAGCTAGTTGAAGGTAATTAACTAGACCTAGTCTTTACCACAAACGGCCTGGTATCTTGAACCACAAAGAGGGTGAGGACTTGTAGAGAAGTGGTTCTATTTGCAGCTCTATTGCCACTATCATCTGGTTGGTTAATATTATTAGCAGCATAAAACAAATTTAATTAATTTGGTGATGGTGAAATAATGTACCTATAAATAACACTGAACACCTTACTTAAAAATATTTAAAACTGAAAAAAATGGCATGACGTTCTACCTTTCCTGAAATTCAATTTTCTGTCATTACAAAGTTCAATTTCCAACATTCCTGTGAAAACCCAGCAAACAAAGCAGTACAACTGTTACAAACAGGTTAGGAAAAAAATCCTGTGACATCAGGATACGTTTCACTTTTAAGTGGGAAATATGTTCTACTCACAGCTTGACTGTCTTCTTCTGGTTATTTAACACCAGCAATCTAAATATCCTTTGATTGAAGCTAACGGGGCTTTTTGTGTGCAAATTCCCAGGGCTCAAGCAGGAAAGTGAAAGTGATTTATAGTACACGCAGTCAGGTGCACTTGAGCATCATGCATGCATTGCTGGGGCGAGTTGAATCCCAAAGTCCTGGCAGAGCCAGGCGTGGAAGGGGTCCTTCGCCTCTTGGCTAGTGGGGCTGATGATCAGAGCACCCCAATCCCGGCCTCATGGTGAGTAGTGGGAGAGCTGCTGCTCACAAGGAGGAGGAGGAGGAGGACATGGGACCAGACGGCAGTTGTTTGGCTTGGCTGTCCTCCCCTCTTACAGCAGCCAATCTCTCTGCCAGCATCCAGCCGTTCCCACAGTAAGCCTGGTCTTAGTCTGTGATGCTTGTGCTCAGTTACTCCTTTGGATATAGCTGAAGTTTTCCTGGGAAGCTTGAGCCATGGCACGGGAAACACATATTTCAGTTTACAGCCTGGGCCAGAGTGAAGTAGGATTTCTCTGGCAGGAGGAAGAAGACAGTCATTTCGCCTCAGGCCTGTCTCCTGACTGGATAGTGAAGGCTGGTGGCAAGGGATGTGGGAGAGCTCTTCAAAGAAACCCACAGGAATCTCCTCATGGAAAACCTTCAGCTTCCTAAGACACTGAGCTTGGGCCAGGTACCCTGGAAGCGAAAACAGCTACTTAACAATTTCATAGCCTTTTTTATGTTTGTTTGTTAATCACTTTGCAGCAAGTTGAGTTAACATTATCTTCCCTCTATGGGGAGCAGAAACAGACAGAGGTGTCAAAAAGCACCCGGCAAGGTAATGGTAAAAATATAAAGAGAAGCTGAGGCATCTCATTCATAGGCAGGTTCAGGGGAAAAATAAAGGGAAAAAAAAAAAGAAAATTGAGTACACAGAAGGTAAGAAAAGCACATTCGTCTGTTAAAAAGTTTTCATAGGATCACTGAGCTGTGACTGCAGCTGATGTTGTTTGTGAGCAGACAGTGGCTTTGCTATAAGCTCTCCTTCCCTGAGGAACCACAACAGAATGGGTCATTTGGACAGAAGGGAACACGGCTTAGATGCTGGCAATCTGGCTTCCTTACTTATATCAGGGTGACCTCAACCTTCAGAGGTCTATACCATTTAGATCATAACTTGTTAATGATGTGGTAAGTCAACACATCTCCATTTTGTCTGAGAGATGTAGAAGTCGACATAGTGGTTTGAACAATAGTATTTTGATTCACATAAAAAATGGATCAAGTATCAAATATCTTAAAAATAATATTTGATAAAATTTAAATAATGGGTAGAGTTATATCCTTGCTCAAAGCCCAGTAACTCGCAGCATGTACACACATACACACACCAAAAAACATGCAAAATCATGCAGCAACCAACACAATGCAAAGTATTGTCAGCAATGGCTCTGAATCACCCAGGGAAATGCTTGTCAGAATCACTCCGAGAACAAGAGTCTATGGCTGCTCTGCTCTTTTTATTACCAGTGAAGAGTATGATGTCAGTAGAGTGAACCACACTGCTATTTGTTGCATAGTTTCCCTGTGGTACTGCCTTATGTCGCTAATTTACGTGTGGAGTTACCATGCAGCCCAATCTAACTGTGCTCTTTACAGTAAACGGAGTATGCCTGGAATATAATAATAATGGCCAGTAGAACTGAAGGAACAACTTCATTAGCTCAGCCAGCAGAGGGAACTGCTAATCAGCACTAATTGCTCACACAGGCCTGACGGATACCCTGCCAAGTTCAGTAAGTACCCAGTAAGTCACGGTACTTCAAGCTTTCTAGGCTGTGTCAGACTGCAAATCATCCAGTGCATTTCAGCACCATGATCTCCCTCCACAACACTCCTCCAGGCCTTCATTTCCCCTCACCTTATGGCTTTCTGCTGGAAGGAGGGCAAGCTCTGAATCTGTTTTTGCACAATGGCATTTTTGTGTCTTTTTGGTCGATTAAGTACTCAACTAAATTCAAATTCTGGCTGAAACACACACAGTCTTTTTCCCCCTCAAGCTCCCTCTTACTCTGCTCTAGCTCTGCTCCTGTCCCAGATATATTCTGCCGAGCAGCAGCTGTACAAGAGAGGGTTAAATCATGTAGCTCATATTTAAGCACAGCTTAGCAAAGCCAGAGGCAGGTTTGACCCACACCGACCGGCTTTGTAACCAGGCTGTGAGCTTGTACCACAGTGTCACAGCCACAGTGCTGCAGCCAGCGCTCTGACAGGTACTGCTTCTCAAGAGTATGCCTTGTAATTCCTCACAGCTTTTCACAGAGGAAACATACACATAATGGGCAAAACATTCTTTGCTTAATAACAGTCACTTCAGAAACTCTGTGGTTATCAAGAGTGAGTCAAGGTATGGCTTGGTTGCATCCCCTTTGCTGCCTCATCCCAAGCTAAGCCTACATGCTTCAAATCTTCCAACACGAAGTCCTTCCCAGTGATACCAGTTTGCTTCCAAGAGGGTAAACGAAAGCTACCCCTTATGCCATCTGTGATAACAGTCCAACTTGCTTTATTCAGTTGTTGGTGTTTTATTTCCGCGCAACAGGTGAAATAAAAGGTGCTTGCAATGTCCCCTCCCTGCCAACAGGTGTAGCTCCCATTCTGGCAGGAGCCGCCCCACCAGCACAGCTGCACCACTTAGAGCCGCAAATGACAAATCCTGCATCAAACTCAGGCACTCCAAAGCGGATCCACTGGACTGAGAGCAAAGAAGGCGTGCTGCAGAAACCTAATTAAGCAACTTCTGATGATCTTAGACCTTGGGGCACATTTAGCAATGAAAGGAGCCAAAGGCAGCTCTCTCTCACACCAGCCACCTGTGGGTCACCAACATTCCTATAATGGCCAACCAGCAGCTGGAGCATAGGCTGTGTCAGCCACACCTCAGCTGCAGAGGCCATATAGAAACCCCTGTGGCAGTTGCCTGACACCTCATTTCCTTCATCTGAAACAGTGTAAGGAAAGGCTTGGGTAGCTGAAGACCTGGCCTGCTGCATTCACATAAAGTCAGCAGGGAGGTCTCTTTTGGAGGAATACAATGAATTAAACTGGAAGAGGTCCAGGACTCAGGTTACACTAATCATGGGTTTAAAATTAATGTAACACTAAACACCTGCTTTCTTCAAGCCTGAGAAAGGTGCCTTAGAAGAGTGTTATGTCTAATTTGTGCTTTTACAACCTTGAGAGGAAAGTGCTTTTACCATGTGAAATTAATTGCTTGGGAGCCCTCCCTGGGCTCTCACATGGAAATCGGAGCTTTTGAAAAAATGAAGGAGTGAAAAGACAACAGCTGTAACATGAAACCCATGATGGAATAAAGGCAGCACCTTATAGAATTAAGTTTACTTTTCCCTGTAATGCATCCCTGGTTGGCTTAGTAATTATCCATCTGCTTAAGACTTCCTTTCCTATTGCAATTTGTTAAAAAAAGAAAAAAAAGAAACTTTTCCAGCCTGGCTTTTTTTTTTTTTTTTTTTTTTTTTTTTGCATTTCAAACAAAACTGGTTTTAAAGCAGAGAGCTGTCAAAGCTCAGAGTTGATGAACTTCACCCAGCCTACTCCCATCTCTCACTCTTCAAGGGAGTCTCTCTCTCTTTCTGGGGTACCTGTGGGCCACAAGAGCCACCCTCCTCCTCCAGGTACCCTGTATCCAGCCCCATCTGGCAGCAGCTAAGAAGCAGCCTTGTCTGTGCATGCCTCTTGGGAGCAGAAGGAAAGCCACCCATACAGCACTGCAGCTGGAGAAAAATGGTTTAGAGGGTACATACTCCAAAAAGCCCTTTGAGACTTTCTGGGAACACCTCTGACTGTAGTCTGATGACACAGTTCCTACCCATAGTGTGGCAAAACGCATGTTCCTTCCTCTCAGACCTGACCTGGCATGCAGGTGCTTCTCCATCCATCTCATGGCCTCATAGAAGGGCAGAAGAGACAGAACCATTCCTGCACACTGATCTTTAAAAGTTGTGTAACTTGCATATAGCCATAACACCGGGAAATCACCTACCTTTGGGACTGGTTTATGGCTTGTAAATATTACTCACGCAGAGTAGATATTCTAGAACAGTGACTTTTGACATATGCATGCACTGTCATTCTTACTTCTTGCAGCATCTTGTGCTTCCCGCGTTTCCAAGGCTGTATTTCCAATTCACCATGTGCTGCACTGCACCTGCAGGGAGACTCATCCCAGACATCCAACTTTTCGTGCAACTTGGAGCAGCTGCAACTTTATAAAAGAAAATAATGGTACATAAGAAACAATTTAACTTTGCCGGCTGAGTGAGTTCCTTAGTCAGGTGGGAACAAGGATTAGCTGCCTAATATTTTGAGTTTGACAAACTTACTCCTGAAAACAGCACCACTGCTGATGTCCCAGAAGTCATCGGTTCTCCATGGGGCAGCACTTAGAAACCAGAAACCATCTGACTTACTTGCAAGCATTTTCTTTTCCAAAAAAAAAAAAAACAAAACCCACACCCCATAACAGATAATGAAATAGATCCTCCTCATTCCGTGAGTAGATTTTTCCCAAACTGAATAAAATTAGGTCAGTGCTTCCAGCTATAAGCATCCCTTGCTCCCTACTGCCGCATCCTCAATATGTTATGAGCCCAGAAGTACGTCCTTGATAAAAAAGCGGTCCCACAGCCATCAGTCCAGGGGAAGGGGAGTGGTAATAACTCCCTGCCATCCCAGGCACTGGGATGTTGACAGACTCAAGCAGCTGTGGGAGGAAGGTGGGAACAGGCCAGCAGGTTTGATCAGAGGAGGTGGCAAATTACAGAGCCAAGAGGGAAAGAGCCCAGAGTGGCTTAACTTAAGTAGTTAAAACACTTTAATTTTTGCACTTGTTGATACTATTTCAGGGCCTCCGTCTGTAACATCTGGTTGCCTTAGATACATGAGGTAACTATGGCAACTAGATATTACAAGGAGAAGGATAAGAAATAGATCAACATTAGTGAATTTGGCAGGCTCTAAAATAGCTTTTCTGTGAAGCAGAGGCAGGTGAAGAGGGTGCAGCACCACCGTGGGGCACTGAATGGCAAAGGTGGCCACAGGGGTACAACACCCTGGCTTGAGGCTGTGTAAGCATGTGGGTCCATTACCCCTTTACATCTGTTTGCGGCAGAATTACTGGTAAGAGAGCACCAAAATACTTGGGATGCTCATAGGGGTTGTCCAGTATTTGTCTTGGAGCTATTTTCACAAGAAGTCATCCCACCCCCACCACCCCACCCTCCCCAAACCTCTCCCCCTCAAAAGCAAGGAAGATGCTGGGAAGTACAAGTTGTCCTTCCCAGATTCCTAACTAAAGGGGGGATATATGAGGTGAAAAGATTGAGGCGACCAGAATCACTGTGAGCCTGAACACACTCACATCCTAAATATCACCACTTCAGTGGCACAACTGACACCATGCCTTGGTCATCTGACACACTGTAGAGCCACAGAACAGATCAGAAAATGATGTACAGTTCTCATTTACTGATAATTTTGGTGCTTTTCAGAATATTGTTAATCTGTTGGAAGGCAGGCAGCTTTCAGACTGTGTGTGGTGGTTGTCTTCCCCGTAGAAAGTCAGTGAAGTGCACTGAAACACCCTAGTGACCTCTTTGCTCTAGACAGTAGGGAGGAGTGGGTGTTCCCAGATTTGAAAGTGAACCATCTGAGACTGCCAGAAAGACGTGTTTATGCCCAAAATGTCTGACTTTTTTTTTTTTTTCCTGGCTTGCAGGAAAAGCTGTGTTAATAAATCTGCCTGAAAAGCTGGATCCACATGCTGTCTGAATATTCTTCGCCACGATTATTCCTACACAGAAATTTTCCTTACATAGCTAGGACAAAGCCTTCATTTCTTATTTGACTCAAAACTACAGCCATTTACTGAAGGAAGCCAGCACCACTGCTCTATCTCACATATTTCATTAAAAATACTTGTAGGATCAGGGTGTTACAGTAGCCAACCAGCCACAGTTCTGCAAATCAAAGGCATCACTCATTAAACCTGGCAACACTGTCTTCCAGACCACAAAGGGCGCTGCCTTATTATATTGCTTACATGTGAAATCCGAGCATCTAAACCAGAAGGTCCTCACCTTTTCACCTCAGCAGGCTGCTCGAGTGCAGTCTGCAGAGTTTTGCTTCACTTACGATGTTTTCCTCATTAAACAGGGTGGTTGGTAACTAAAGAAAGTCATATTTTTCCCAGCCAATTGCCCTCGGAATTCTTTGCTATTTATCTTCAGAGACGAGAATTGGTTAGATGAACAGAAGTGAAATTCAGCCTCAATAAATGTAAAGTAATACACACTGGAGGAGTAGTGAGAGCATTTTCAAGCCCCTTAAGTGCTCTAAACTATCTACCACAATTTTGTAAAGCAACCCAGGTGGCAATATATAGCTCAGTTAAAGTCATTGCTTAATATGCAATCAAAAATGCTGACAAGATATTAGAAAGTTTGAAGAATGTGTGCAAGTTAAAAAAAAAAAAAGGAAAAAGAAAAAGAGAAAAAATTAAGACCATTTGAAATGACTGAGCACTGGGCAGACTCTGGTATAATATCGTGTGTTTACTGTTCAAACAATTTCAGAAAAGGCATCACAAGGGTTAGGAGGAATTTCATAAAGAATAGCAAGTGAGAAAGCTTTCCAGTTAAAGTGACATCTGAAGGAGTGAGACTATATTCACTAGGAAGCACAAAACTGGGAGGGGACCTGGGAGCGAGCATAGAGAATGAGAAATGATCTGGAGAGATCAAGAGTTTCTCCTTTTCTTCTTTGTAATACAAATAAGGAATATCCAGCAAATTAAAAGATGGGAAGTGCACAACATAAAAAAAGGAAACACTTTTACATAGCCCATGCAATTTAAATCCCTGGAGATGGCTGTGAAAGCAATATAGGATGTTACAGCCTGGACCCTCTTTCCCATTTTGTACCTACACGTGCAGGCACTCGAAGGATCGTGTGCAGGCTCTTTGGTCACCCCCACATCACCAGATGAAGCCTTAGCTTGAAACCTGAATGAAAGTTGCCATGTAGCATGATGTATGAGGTCTGGCAGCTGGGAGCTGGGGTACATGCTCTGCTCTACTTCATTATGGGACTGACAGCCAACAACAGAGAGGTAGTAACAAGTACGTAACGATACAGAGCTGCAGTTGCTGGCTCAGCGAATATAGGTCAGAGCTACAAAACCTTAATCTAAGGAGGAAGCATGAATGTCAAAAGCATAATCAGATTCGAGCAGGATTGCAAGTTGTGTGGGTAACCAGAGACCTCAGAGTTCACCTAAATTAACTGATAGAGAATTTATCTCTTTCCATGTAAATGCAAATCGGACTAAGCAACAAGACCTTCTGAAGACACAGTGACCTTGTCCAATACTTCAGAAAAATTGCAAATTTTTTCCACCCAGCAGGCAACATAGGGCCAGGACCTTTCAACAGCAGTGCTGCAAGCTCACCTCTGCAGTCTGCTGTTCAGACACTATTAGCTGGGCGGTGTTCAAAATGAGAGGGCAGGTAGAGGAATGGGGTCAAACAGAGAAGCAAGTCGTCATTTCCATGGACACAATCCACCAGAATGCTGGTGCATCACTGTGTGCCACAGAATGATGTACATGTGTGAAACATCAGTGTGTGCTAAATAGTGAAGTACGTATGTTAAATGGTGACCATCACTGTGTGTTAAACCAAGAAGCAATCTCAAGCCAGACAGAAATTTCACAGAAATTAATTAGCTTTTTACCTGTGAAGAAGTTCCCTTCTGACAATTCAAACCCATCTTTAGAGCTTCAGTGCCCATAAAACTGTTGAAGGTGATTCCCTCACCATCACCAAATTGCCATGTCAATGTTGTAGCCAGATGTGGGAGGACAGGCGAGGGCAGGGTTCCTTCTGTGGGCTGGAGGGGTAGAAGGGCTGGTAGCAAAGCTGGTGTTTGGGAGAGGAGCAAAAATGTCAGGTTAGGAAACATTATGACTTTTACTCAGAAAGTAAAATACAGGCTTCAGTTTTGTGCAGCCTTCACAAGAGCATTTTTCTTGACACGTGCTGATATTTATATGTGGGACAGTCACACAAGCAGTGCTGCTAGGTGCAGAACACTTAATGATTCCAGTGGGAAAGTCATACATGGGCTGCTTCAGAATCCAGGAACCCTGGATCTTTGGTACTGTGACAGTCTTAAGGGATAAGCTGCTCTAATCAGACATCTGTTTAGGGAGGGAAAAGAGAGCCTTCAAGTCTTGCTTTTTGCAGACCCATGTCCTTCTCGCTGTTAATCTGAAAAGTGACATTGTTTCTTTACTCTGAGGCAGAGCCATGATTACCTAATCTGTAGCTACTGAAGCCTACGGCAAAAACTTTTGTGAAAAGAAGCATAGATTTTCACAGCTCACTTGAAAACTAAAATGGGGACAGACAGAGGAAGACCTAAGTCTAGTCAAAACTCAGTATATGAGGTAGTATCCCACTGGGACGAGGGTTTAAGCCCTCTGAATGAGCTCTCTCTCAAGGAGCAGGGTGAAGTAAGGCTATCCCTTTAAGATCAGGCTTTTTTCTTTATAGTGCCATACAGTGATTTGAACACTGTACCCTCCCTTGGTCATTCTCTGATATTCAGGGCATTAAGCCCTGCTTTAGTCTACAGAGGCAGAAGAGGAGCCTGGGCTTTGTGTGATGGGATCTGTTTTTTATAGAACTGGATTACTGAGACTGGTTTGAACACAAAGAAGCCAACCAGACTCATCCATGGCCACTAAGCATCTGAGGCTCCCCAGCCTTCCATAAGACAACAAATGCCTCACCCTTGGATGATTTAGGAAGTGAGAAAAGATTTTCAGCAAGAAAATCTTTCTGCTGCCTTTGTCTTTAAATTGATATGCATGTAACTTTGGGGAAAACAGAGAAAAAATTCTTTCAGAATGAATGCACTTGCATAAGAGTCAAGTACTATGTGTCTATATATATATTACTTTTCAGCATTGCAATACAACATTCACTCTTTAACCAAGCATGTAATGCCTCTGCTTTGTTAAAAGCTGTCTTAGGCAAACCCAAGTTCTGTTTGTGGCTTTTTTTGATGGAGTTTGAATCTGTACACAAATAATAATAATGGCCAGCCTTTGCGAGCGAAGATCCAGGGAAGGTCTTTACACCTTCCAGCCTGCGCATTGGATTTTTTAGGTGAGACACACTGTACACAAATATTCAACTATTTTTTAACACTGTTGTGATAGCTACTACTGCAATGAAAGACCATCAGGATATTACCTGGCTGCCAATATATGCTTTAAAAATGTAACTTTTTTTTTTCCTGATACACATAATCTTTGTTCATAAATTTAGAATCTTATATTAATGCTTTCCTTTTTAGGATATATGTATGTTCTTCCTATATAAGCTAGATTTTAGCCATACATCATTCTTTAAGGAAATGGCAATGGGGAAATACACACAAATGTATTTCATATTTAAAACTCTAAGTGTCATCATCAGTCTCAAAAGTACAGAAGTTATAGTAGTTATAAAAGGAATAGTTTTTTCTTTGTTGAGTTTATTAAACAGAATGCAGTTCTCAGTTTAGGAAAGCATGTCCAGGTTAGACTCAGCAGGAAAATATTACTTCTATATTGTAATTTTCAATACAGTACATTTAAAGGGTTCTTTTTCTTTGTTAAGAAAAGGATTTTACCACCCCCCCTTCAGAATTTCTACTCTCAAAGACAGCTCAGAAATGAGAAGACTTCTAGGAAAGGATTTCAAATGGAGGAAACTCTTGTCCCAGTACAGCAAGAGTCAGATAAGAAAGCTTTAATTCTAGCACGAAACAGTCTTTGACTTCAAAATTTTAATTTCTAGCTGGCACAGGACCAATAAAACCAATCATTTCCTCTTTAGATTTTGTTTTCTACTAATTGAATGTCTGCTCTTGTAAAGCATGTTAGTGAGTGGCACAGAGCACTGGCTGCAGCCCAGCTAGCTGAGCTCCTGTGTTTATCCATTTGGTAAAACACATAATTATGTGCATTGTGTTCACGGAGCCCAAAGTCCCACTGACTTTGGCAGCTGATAAGATCTCATTTTAAGACCATCAGCATCTGTTCATAAGTTATTATTCCTCCCATTCAGATTTCAGTTACATTATTTGCTGTGACTGTTTATCCTTGTTGGCTAAGGATTTCAAAGCAGCTTCAGGGATTTAGATAAATTTTCCCTTTTGTGTCCATATTTACATTTCCTTGAAGAACCCCAGTTACCCTATTTATAGACCCTTGTTAAGCTCCACGGGCAAAGCAACCTCATGGGCTTTGGGCACAAAATGTATACATTTCACTTAAGGATCAGTCAGTGGGTGAAACAGGCTGAAATATGTATTCGAAGGGCACAGGAATAATATATTCTGTGTATATAGTGGCCTGAAAACAGGAATATAGGCTTGAACCAGGGCATCAGTGACCTAATTTAGACACTAGGAAGAATTACTTAGTGATAGAGGAAGCGACATATTAAGACTATGTTGTTGTGGGATGCTAAAATGTTTCCATCTTCAAAAGGAGCATGGTCAGATTCTTTTGAAGCTGAAGGGAGCTGATTCTGCCCCTGTACTCCACTCTGGTGAGACCCCACCTGAAGTACTGCATCTGGCTTTGGGGTCACCAGCGCAGGAAGCACATGGACATGTTGGAGCGAGTCCAGAGGAGGGCCACCAAGTCTATTAGAGGGATGGAACACCTCTCCTATAAGGAAAGAGTGTTAGGCTTGAACAAGTTAGGCTTGTTCAGCCTGAAGATGGCTTTGGGGTGACCTAATTGTGGCCTTCCAGTACCTAAAGGCAGCCTACAGAAAAGATGGAGAGAGACTTTCTACCAAGAGCATATAGTGACAGGACAAGGGGGAATGGAATCAAATTTAAAGAGGGCGGGTTTA
This sequence comes from Myiozetetes cayanensis, assembly GCF_022539395.1. Lineage (NCBI taxonomy): Eukaryota > Metazoa > Chordata > Aves > Passeriformes > Tyrannidae > Myiozetetes > Myiozetetes cayanensis. Next base: position 81,618,768 of record NW_026086604.1, on the reverse strand, counting down.
GTTTGGATATTAGGACGTAATTCTTCACTGTGAGGGTGATGAGACACGGGATCAGGTTGCCCAGAGAAGCTCTGGATGCCCCATTCCTGAAAGTGTTCAAGGCCAGGCTGGATGGAGCTCTGAGCAACCTGGCCTAATGGAAGGTGTCCCTGCCCACAGCAGCGGGGCTGGAACTAGATGATCTTTAAGGTCCCTTCCAACCCAAACCTTTCTACAGCTCCATGGTTTTAAGGGCGGGTTAGGTTGTATGGTATTTCATATTCAGCCGTGCCTCCTTTCAGGCTGGCTCTTCAGGACCCCTCCGGCTTTGTGGCTGTGCAGTTTCACACCGCTCCTAGGGAAGAGCGTTCCATGGGTAGGGAGAGCGTTCCCTGGGGCCGAGGTGAGGACTGCTGAGGGCGGTGGGGGCGTGAGGTGTCGTGTCCGGGCTGAGGGCTGCCGGTCGGGGTTAGCCTGCCCAGCGCCTCGCTTCGCTCGCCCTACAGCAAGCAGGCTGGCTGCTGGGAGGCGAGGAGAGGCCGCGCCCGGCGGGGACAGCAGCCCTCGGGGAGCCGGGCTAGGCGGCGAAACGCCGCCTTCCCCTCCTCGCCGGCTGCGGGCGGGCCCCGCCGCCGTCCCCTCAGGGCACGGCTGCCCTGCGGCGCCACCGCGCGGCCGCGGCCGGCACGGGCGGGGCGGGGACACACCGCTCCCGGAGGGACCGCCTCGCCCATCCCGGCCTTTGTGCCTGCGGATAGACACCATGCATCCGAGCGCACGCAACGGGTGCGCGGCTGCCGAAGGTGTTTTAGGTGCGCCCACCCGACGGCGAAGAGCGATCTGCTTATTTCCACCAGGTGAACAGCGCCGGGAGGCCGTAAGGTACCACGCGTGATGCCGGCACCGCTGAGGAGAGCCAGCATTCTTCGTGCACGCTGGCGGCGTGGAATACAAGCCACGTCGGGACTCCTCTAAGTTTCCGTTTTGATCACGCTGCTCGACCATGAGAATGACTCACCCACCGTGCTGAAAACCGTGACCTTTTGTGTTTGTGCCAAAAAAGGAATGATAAGCTTAGGATAGGGAAAGAATACTAGAGAAAAGGAAAATAAAAACCAACAAACCACATAAAATCCCCAAACCCAAGCATGTCTTTACTCTCTTGGAGGCGTAGTCAGCTGCTGTTATTCAGACGCAGGCTAAAGAAGTTGTGGCTGTGATTGGGTTTGTTTAGCATGAACTCCAAGGGAATCAAGTCAGTGGCTCTGCAGTCCCTGCAGCAAGCATACTGTGGTCACAGTAAAGCAGGGCAAAGCCTTTTGTGCCCATTCATCCAGTAAAGGAACCATGTGAGATTTTTTTATTTGGAAATAGACTCCATCTTTGATTTACAGCAATCCTGCCCTTCAGTCATCCCCAGAAACAAAAAGTAACAGAATCACAGAATATGCTGAGTTGGAAGGCACCCACAAGGATAATGCAGTCCAACTCCTGGCCCTGCACAGGACCATCCCTTAGAATTACACCATGTGCCTGAGAGTATTCTCCAAACGCTTCTTGAACTCCATCAAGCTCGGTGCTATGACCACTTCCCTGGGAAGCCTGTTCCAGTGCCCAACCACCCTCCAGGTAAAGACCTTTTTTCTAGTATCTAACCTAATCTTATGCTGTGAGGAATAAAATGCTGGCATTGAAGACTGTTTATTGTCAAAGTAACCAAAACATGGAGATCCAAAAGGAAACAAATCTTCAAGACTTTTAAAAATGGTTAATGGGACAGAATTCTTGAGTGTGTTTTTCCGTTTCCTCCCAAGGAAGAATAAAACCACTAAGCTAATTTCTAGTATTTTTGATCAACAGAGGACCAGCTCTAACAGTTACTACAGTGCAGATAAAAGTGTAATGCCGTGGCAGCCTGACAAAGAACATGACTTTGAAGAGAACAGACTCAAAGCATATCAACATTTAAATATAGTAGGCCAACCTGACTGACAAAACCTAAGCACTGAAGTAGATTTTTTATGCCTCTATCATACTTGGAGCATCCTTTCAGACAAAGGGGACAAAACCCTTGCCATGAATTTTTTGTGTAAGTGAAGACAGTGAACTGGACAGGTTTCTAATGTACCCCTGAAGTGTTCCACATTCAGCAGACAAGTTGGATCCATGGGGTGAGGATGAAAAGAACAGGGGGTTCGGGAAACATTTATGAGTAGCCTGCTGAGATGATCATTAGAGTTACTTGCATCCATCCCATTCTCCAGTACATTCAAAGAGTGTTCTGAGAAGGAAATTTGGCCATGCACCAGTGGGCAGCTGCATTTTTAAGTGGAAACCCCTGTTAAAGAAAATTTTTCTGTGTTATAGTATGAGCTCTACCATCTGTTGTCTAGCTCATTTATCACCAGCTAAGCTTGCAAAAAACCCAATGAGGAACTGAAATGATGCAAATGGCAAATGTCCTTAGGGACACTGTTTTGTAATTCCCACAGGGAGCAAGAACTTTTGTGCTTTAGCAGTGCCTACAACACGAAAAGAGAGATAAATGGATGTTAAAACTGAACAAAGCCATAGAGAATAAAGAAAGTAAGCTGCTTCATAAAGGGTATGTAATAGAGAACTGTAATGGCAGGACTGCATGCTGAGAAACACCTTCTAAATCCTCATTTAAGGTGCTTCAAATAACTGAGACTTTGTATAAATAGCTTTCCATTAAAATCCAGTCAAGATCAATAGAAACAACCTATTAGGCCAGTAGTTTCTGCTTTTGAAATGGCTTGTCCTCATGTGCTGACTATGGCCAATTTCAGTTCATTTTGTATACAGTGTGTTTTTTTGAGAGACACACAAAAACACACAGACCTGATTTCATCTGATGGAACCCTGGATCAGTTGCCGGCTGCTTCTTCCCCTGTGGGAAAGAGGGGACCCAGGTCTCACTGGGTAACATTTGGTACAGGCCACTGGAAACAACAAAGCCTCCAAGATTCTGCTGCCCTCCTTGCCTCCTCCAGAGGGGTAGGGGTCATATCCAGTAGCAGCAAGTTGCTGTCTTCTCCCCACATCTCCATAGGGCAGTGAGAAAGGGAAGCACAGCTCTTTCAGCCTCAGCTCCTTGCTCCAGCTCCAGCCTTGCTTCTCACCCTCCCCCTCCTACAGGCAAGAAATTGGAAGGTGAGTCCCCAGGCACAAGATAAAGTTTTTAGACCTATAACCAGACAAAGGCACAACAGTGGGGAACTGGGTGAAATGTTGGGGGTTTCTGTCATTTTAGAAACCAACTGAGGAAATAGCTCTATTAGAAAAACAGCAGCAGCTTCCAAGCTTTTGAGGAAAGAGAAAAGGTGGAAGAGGAGGAGGGATTATAATAATATAATGGCCAGTCTTCGCGAGCACAGATCTGGGGAAGGTCTTTACGCTTTCCAGCCTGCGCATTGGATTTTTTAGGTGAGACACAGTGTGCGCGGAACTGAGCCCACCCTTTAATCCTAACGTTCATTTGCCGGGGCCAAGCGAGCTTGGACGGTGGCAGCGAGGTCCTCAGGACATAGATGGGTTGCCTTTAAGGGCTAACGAGCTCCATCTGGCCCGGGAGTGTCCCTGACCTGGGAATCGAACCCAGGCCTCGGCGGTGACAGCGCCGTGCCCTTAACCACTAGACCACCAGGGGCTCCCAGAGGAGGGATTATACTCCAAGTAAAAGAGCAACTTGAGGACACAGGCAAGAGGGCAGGTCAACTAAGTGCCTTCAGGTCAAAATCAGAGGTGTCACCATCAACAGGGTGTGGTGGAGCTTGTGGTAGGTGTCTGCTATGGAGGACCTGATAGGTCAAGACAAACAGATAAAATCTTCTTCAAACCAATTGAAGATTGACAGTGGCAGCCTTGGCTGCACTTGATAAGATTATCCTAAGGAGTGTGAAGAAGGTGAGTAGAAGAATAAAGTCCCAGACCTTCTAGGAGATTTCATCTTGCTCAGAGAGCTGTTAGAAGGTATCCCAAAAGAGTCTATCTTGAAAGCCAAAGGTGACCTGGAGCATTAGGAGACTTTCAGAGACAGCATTCTCCAAGCACAAGAGCAGTTCATCCACCTAAGCAGGAAAAGGAGCAAGCACAGCAAGAAAAGAAACAAGCCTGGTTGAACAGTGAGATACTGAGAGAACTGAGGTGCAAAAAAAGGAACATGAGAGTGATGGAAAGGGGAACAGGCTTCCAGAGCAGAATATAGAAATACCACTGAGGCATGCAGAGATGCAGAGAGAAGGAGTAAAGCCCAGCCATAGCCCAAACTGGCAAAAGATGTCAAGAACAATAAGAAAGTACTAACATACTGCATGTATGTTAGCAAGCAGAAGGACAAGGAAAAGGTAGGTCCACTGTTAAATGGGGTTGGCAAGTTAGTTATAAATGACAAGAGGGAGATCTGAAGATTTTCCTTCATGCCTTCTTTGCCTTGATCTTCATGACGAAGGTCATCCTCCCCAGTCTCTATGGAAGCAATTATGGAGCAAATAATGAATTGCTGACAGTGGGAGAGTCTGAGTTAGCTGAGTTATGTGTTGTTTTCTCCCAGTTGCCTTCTTCATGCCCAGAAATAGCTTCCAAAAGTTCCATATTTTTTCAAGGTACTCAAGTGAGGTTGACTAATCTGTAATTTCCCAAATCACTTTTTTCCCCTTCTTTTTGTACATGGGTGTAATTTTTTCCCTTTTCCAGCCAGCTGTGACTTTCTCTGAACTCCATGACCTGTCAAAGATGTTAAAGTGTGCAGTGATGTTGGCAAACCCTCTCAGTAGCCTCAGATGCATTCTGCCAAGTCCCACTGACTTTTATATGACCTGCTTGTACAGGTGGTCCCAAAAACTCCTGAGCTCCTTTGCTTTCCTTGGAAACCTTTCTAACACTTTCCTGTGAAGCTGAAATTAGGAGGCATTTCACATATGACCATCTGCATATATTGTATAGAAATGTGAGATCGCCAATAGAAATATGATGCAACAGACCCGTCAACTTCAATGCAAGTAAAAACCAGTGCAATATCCAAGGATCAGTGAAGTGGTCAGGCAAGCTAAGGAAGGAACCAGAAGGGCTGTGGTAATCCTCAACCAAACAAAGAAACCATAAGCCAGGTAGCCAAAAGAAAAAGAAGAAGAAGAAAGAGAAAAGAATGTTAGAACATATTGGATCGGACACTCTGGCATGCTTGTCTACTGCATCATGGTTCCTTAATGCTATGCTGTCACTGCCTTGTTCATATGCCAGAGAGAATTGTAATAAAACAGTTTTACCCTAAATTCATACTCATGGATGCTTACATTTTGCAACACAACAGATGCTGGACAACGTGAAAAGTGTGCTGGAGGGCCTGAAGGCAAGACTGGAACAAACCTTGCTGCAGAAAGGACACAATCAACTTGGAGGCAACAATCGACTTTGATGCCTGGCAGAAGGACAAAGCAAGCAACCACAGTAACAAAGTGAGAGCAATGGGAAACGCACGTATATGCGGGGGTCTGTCAAGGTGCTCTGGTGGGAAGTGAATTCTCTAATCACTGTAGATTATTTTTAAGGGTGTGGGGGTGTGCGGTGGTGAGGGGGCACTGCTGCCTAATTTGAATGGAGGTATCTATAAAACTGTAGCTCTATTAAACACCTGATTAGCACAGAGACATTCTACAGCAGGGTCGTGTTTTATGATAGACACAGAGGTGTAATTACTCAGACACCATCAATATAATAAAAGGAAGGGAACTTGAATGGACAAGAAGAAATGACATTTTAGTCATGCTACTCCCAGGTATGCTGTAAGCCTTGCAGAGTTATTTCCAGTCTCTGTGTGAACATGTAGCAAAGTACCCAGATTAACAGCAGTTACTGTCCATATTGATCTTTAATGCCATAGTGTGTTACATGGGGATAAGGAGGACTCCTCCAGTGCCCTCAAGCAAAAGATTGTTCCTGTTTTCCAATGGCTGTGTGCAGAATTACTGCTGTCCTTCCAGGTCTGAAGTGGCTGAGTTTCAAGAACACCTAATAATATATTCACCATGGATAAGCCATGTGACTCCTCAGACTTGTAAAAATGCATGCTGTGCAGGAGGAGGTTTCAGGAATGAGTTGGAATCAGTGCCTAGTTCTCAGCAGTAAAGCATTACGACACTAGATCTGTGAGAGGTCCTCTTTGGTTCCGTGCATGAGCGGAATGTGCATTGTGGCACATATCTGTGGAAGGGGAGCGCTTCTTGTTACAACAATTCTATGTACAAAAGATGTTACAAAAGCCTAACCAGGAATGTATTTATATTCATATTTTGCTCTTTTTTTTTTTTTTTTAATAGGCACAGGCATATAATAATGTCTTTTATTTTTCCCATTAATTGAAATAAAATCTTCACTTTTTTCTCAAATAAATCTTTCAGATTTTTATTTTCATTAATTATGTGTATTACGATAGCAGCCAGAAGCCTCCAAATTAGTGCCAATGCATAGGTCCCTGTTGTACAAACAGATGTTAAAACCAGCCCCAGCTCCAAACTGATGACAAATGAAATCATGAGGATAAAGAAGTCCCTTTGGGATCCATGTCAAAGCAGTCAGGCAGAGACCCAGGGAACATGCAGCATGCTGATGGCTGTGATATTCTTTCTTCACTTTTGGGTAGACTCTGAAGGAAGAAAAAGAATTGGACCTGTTGGTGCATCACGTTTCCCACACAGGACTCTTTTCTTCATGCTTGCTGATGATCCCAGTTTCAATCCTTGCTCAGTAGAAACCTGAAATTCAGCGAGTGAAAAATGTGTCCTCATTGAGGACACGTAGTAAATTCCCATTGTCTCCTCTCAAACCAGGATTCTGAGCCTGCTCTCTGGTGGCGGATACAAACCAAAGGAAGAAAGAAGCTCCAGAGGGAGAAGGAGGAGATGACAGACTTCAGACAGGTAATTTACCCAGAGATGAGCACAAGAATTCAGTCCCACCTGCCCTGTAAATGGGGCTGGTTGAATGCTTTCCGGAAGGACTGATGTTCTGGAGAATGCTTCCCAGGAAAATACAACTGAAAAAATTAAGACAAAGTGGGAAAATATCTGCACCACCTTGCCTGAAGGTGGTTCTGCTGCCTTGTCCCTATTACACCAGTGCCTAAGGGATACAGAATTACTCCAGAGGAGGCTAGAAGGAGATTGTAAAAGATCCAGCAGGAAAGACAAAATAATACCACAGATAACAGAGCCTCAGCCTCATGCCTTCAGAGTGCCAGAGGTAGCTTGGGCCATCACTGAATGGGACAATCTACCTGCCTGGCTAAGTCTAAGCTAGGGTAGTCTAGTTTTAAGAAGGCTACACAGACTGTTTGCTCATGCACACTTTTTGTCAGCCACCCAAGCGGAGTCTTACATTTACATCCCAGGTATATAACCAATGCAGAATTATTCTCCTGAGGGGCGAAGGTGGCTAAGCCCATCTTTTTGTTTTATGCATGAGAAGCTCATCATGACAGTGGTCACCTTGTCAGCTTTATAGGTGCTCTTCCCTCACAGAGCAATGCTACTGCAAACAGAGCAGCTATACAGTGAACCTCAGCTTTGAAACCTTCCTGGAGAGGAGCCCTCCCTACCAGAGACCTTTTCCACTAGGGAAGCCAAAACTACACTAGGTAAAAGATCCTTTTGCTGTCTGGTAGGAAACACAGCACTTGCCTTCCTGAAGGCTCAGGCTGCACATAGGTTACTGCAGCACTCATATATGCAGCAGAATGTCAGAACATTTCCTCTTGTCAGGAAATCATTAAAAATCTTATCCTTTACTCTTGAGAGTTCCTTGAAATTCTGTTGCCTTCACCTTTTTCTCCACAGAGGCTGCTGGAGGAGGCTGAAGGATATTGGACCTGAACCAAAGCCGACTGAGTAGCTGAGACTCCCTTTTAAACTACTATTATTCTTTAAAGCCAAACCTTTGGTCCCATTGCTCATCAGCTCTCAGTGTGACAGTGGCTACACTCTGACTTCAGCTCATACAGGTCAAGTTGTGGAAATAGCTTCATGCTAACTAAATAAGTCTCTGCTCATTAACGAAAATATCAGAGGGAATGAAAAAGTTGTTTGGGCAGATGAAGGAACATATGGTTGACCCTGATCAAATTCTCTGTCTTTGGGTGATCCCTCCCTCTTCTGTCACTGAGGAAATACACACAGCTAGTTATCACAGGCCCTTCCTCCACCTGCTACCAGCAATGTGTCTTAAACTAGAGCAATGTTATTCCCAAAGCAGCATACCAGGCACATGTCGCTCTCGTCTCCAGGGGTTTGAACTCCTCTGGCAGTTCAAACTGCCATAAGTCAGAGGTGAATCAAGGTCACTATAAATGCTCTTTGCTCGAGATTAATCTGATACGCTTTTAAGCCATATCAGCTGTATTTTGCCTTTTATCATCTGCTTGTGGCAGCATCACACAGACCTATTTATACCCACATGTTAATAAAGGGCAGACCAGGATCTTGGCTCTGGCACTGGTTTGAGACTGGAGCGTCTGCTTCCTTGGGGAAAGATGGGAAGGGGTGATGCCATCAGCTGTATCACCACAGGGAGGCAAAGGTCGGCAGCTTCCTTCCACCACCAGAGGCCCAAGACCCAGCAAAATGGGTACAGCTTAGTTGCGAAAAAAAAAAACCCAAGGTGGCACCCAGGGGCCCCCATAAGTCCAGTCCTCTGCCATGATGTCCCCTCTCAGAGCGCCTGGCACACCTGGCCAGCAGAGCTCTCCTCCTCACAGAGTCCCCTGACCAAAGGAACTGAACCCCCTTTTGTTGCTTGCCAGGGAGAGGTGCCAGGGAACGAGGGTCAGGCAGGGAGCCCATCACCCCACGGGGGAGAGGAGAAAGCTCTGCTGCTGCTTCTGCGATGTGGGGGCAGAGCGCCCAGCTTCACGTGTGCGCCTGTCCCCATCGGTCACCTCCTCAGTGAGAGCACCACCACTGCCTGTCACAAGGATTCTTTCCAGCTGTAAAATCTCCCATGAGACACCAGGAGCAGCTACAGTCTCACAGTCTGTCAGGATACAAGGGATTTTGGCAGCCCCATGCCCCGTGAGGGGCTGCCTGTCAGAGCCCTGGCCCGCAGTGAGGACACCATTTCCCTTCAGTTCAACACCTTCTCCGAGAAGTGTCCCAGCTTCCCCTCCTCCTGCACGGGCTGTGAGGCTTGTCCACAGCAGGATGGGCCACGCTCCTGGGCCAGGGCTACACCAGGCCACCGCGGCCCCCCGCTCCCTGGTGCTGGGCAGGCGCCCTGCAGCTCCGCACACTTCTCCTTGTAGTGCTGGGCATTGCCGGCAAAAGTCTCGCAGCGGCTGAGGTTTTCTTCCTGCACGGGGCTGCCCACGTTCTCCTCGTTCGGCCCGGAGGCCGCTGTCCCCTCCTGAGAGTTTTGGCTAAGGTAGACAACGATGATGTCGCCCTTGAAATTCATTACTTGTCCACTTGAGATAAAGGTGGAGTTACTGTTTCCAGTCACATTTCCTGTGGAAGGAGAGGGAAGAAAAGAGACAGACATGATTAATATTTTCCCCTCACAAGGTGGATGCTTTGCGCAGTGAACTTAATCTGATGTGATAGCTTTACTCTTGTTCCATTATTTTTTCCCCCGTGACGTGAGGATGCTCTTAGAACCAATGCCTTCCACTGGACCTTTTAATTATTTCCATTTTTGTCTCCTCAGGACAAAGTCTGTCATATAAGGGAGCCTGTCTGGAAGGCTTGGAAATATTTTCTCTCAGAGCTGTGATCTGGGAAGCAAGAGAGAGTGGGAAGATCTCATGTTCCCTGTGCTGCCTCATGCACAGGCCATGTCCAACTTACCTGTGGTTTGTGATGTAGTTATTTCTAGTTATGAGATTTATTAGAGTCCCAGAAATCACACTGTTTACCAAAGGGGAAATGAAACCCCAATCAATCTCACCATGTGGGCTGGGTAGTAGGCTTATTGAACAAACACTGAAAGGCTTAATGTCATATCACACAGTCACACAGTGCCCAAATGGCATGGAGCTTATATGATTATCTTATATTGTCCTGATCCTTCATATAGGCACACTCTGGTACTCACCTAGCACCCTCATGATGCTACCTGGATATATGCCAAATCCAGTGGAGAGACTAAGTCTATATTACAGTAAACGAACAGAGTCATAGTTTCAGTCAACCTGCCTGTGATAAGAGATTTTTCAGTATAAATTCAATCTTTCTGCCATTCAAGAGATGGTCACTGACTCAAGTGACAGCAGGATCAGGCTCCAGGAATTAATAAACTCCCTGCAGAGCAGAAAGAAAATAACTGGGAACAAACTTCCAGCGTCAAACTAACAAATCTGTTAAAGTTTGAAAAGTTAAAAAACCCGAAGGAACCAAGTAAATAAAATCTTCCTAGCCTATGAACACTCTTCCTAACAAATGTTTTTCCTGCTGTGCTTCACTTAATCATGTCTTGAGTAGTCTGAGACCTTTTAGGTGTTTTGTGCCTTTCCTCATTACATTCCTCAACACTTCAGACATTCCCATTTTCATTGCAGCTAGGTGTAGCCCAGCCCAGTAAAATGCTGTTTCTCCAGTGGCCACGGGTGATGTTTGCACATCAGCAATGGACATGGGGCTCCAGCTGTGCAGAATTAGGACCTGTGCCTGCTCACAACTGAGTCTGGGTAGCATTTGGGCATCTCTCTAATAGGCCCCCCTAAGCAACCTTATTTCTTTCAGCTAAACCACTGCATTGCCAGCTCTCTGCTTCCTTTCCAAGTGCTGTTGATTAACAAGAGATGTCCACAAGAGTTTTCTCTGCAGGAGTTTTTCCATGCTGGTTGTTCCCCCTGTGATCGATTCAGTTTGGCTGTTTGCCATCAACAAAACTCTTGGGCATAAATGGGAGTACAAAAATAACTGTTTGTCTTTAAACAGATTGCCTGTCAATCACAAAAGGTGCTGTGAAGTTTACCAGTGCTCAGTACAAGATCAAGAATTTAGAAATATATGTGGCAGTGGGGAGGGAAATAAAAAAAAAAAGGCAGATTAACACATTTATAATTTTTAATTGAATGTGGCTGGCAAATCTTTAGTGCTTTCTGAAGACACCATGCTGAAACAAGAGAATATTTGAGGCCCAAAACCACAGAAAATGGACACATGAGCTTCCTGGACTGTACTAAGTGAAGTGATTCCAATTTGAAAAGCTTAAGGGACACCTTCAGAGTGAAGGCATCATTCTCTGCAGTGTTTCAGCCTTTTGATCTCTTCAGACTATCTGATGATATTAGTTACAATGACAGATTGATCTTTGTGATAATTGTTCACTAAGAACTGGGACAACGCAGGTGAATAATTTTCCCAAGGACATTTAATGTCCTCTAGGTGTAAGAACTGTTTGTTGCTGCCAAACCATGCTGGTTTGGGATCTGGAAGTGAAAGGCTCTGCAAAACCATCTCTTACTGTGAGTCACCCAAGTCTTCCCACACTCATACTTCATGCTGTAGCCCTACAAAGGACTTGAGGTGGGCATGAACCGACGCTTCACGTTCTGACTGCCTCCAGGCCCGTGGGGTTTGAAAGAGTGCTTGAAGGTTTACTTCTGTCTCCAGTGGTGACCCCTGTAAGTGGCACCTCTCCAGAGGCTCACTTTGGTCCTCTAGGGTTGTTTCACAGGAGGGACAGAGTTTGCCGTTTCTGTTTTCTGTCTCTTTTGTATCATTCTGTCTTAGGAGGACTGCGTGCAAAGCCTGGTGGCTTCAGTTGCTGTGAGAAGTTTTACAGAAAGCTATTTTACATGAACATTCATTCCATCTGGGCATTTCACAAGGCCTAGCAAACTGATCGATGCTGATGCAGCTCCATGTGCAACCCCAGTGTGGCTGGGGTGCTTTGGTGTGGAATCTATGGCTAAGCCCTGTCCCAGTCCTTTTGCAACCACGCGTTGCCAGCAGGGCACAGCCATTCTGTGGATAGAAAAATTACTCTGCCAGCAAGCCACATTACCTACAAATTAACTAGCCCACACTCTGATACTGCCCACAACTCAGTCAGTACCTTCCTGCAGCCGTGCCTAAAAAACGGCAGATTAGGAACACAGTATCTGTGCTCAGGTTTCACCAGATGGCACTAGAGCATGTAAATATCTGAAATCACAAACACAATTAAAATCCCATATGAAGAATGATGCTGCAGACCTGAAATGGCACTTTCTAGCACGTCACTTAAATTCAAGCTCTCCTGTTTGCTCTATTGTCTTAATATTTTCCTTAATATTTTCTCTTTTTCTTTGTTTCAGATTTAGAAAGCAAAGCAGTATCAAATACAACTTGACTTTCAGTTGTATCTCAAGAATCACCTTCCAACAATAACAAAAAGGATAATCCGTGCTCTCTTTATTCCTGCTGCATTTTGTACAGACCAGACAGTGACCAAACTGCGTCAGGATTTCAGGAAACTGAAGCAGCAGAAAGAGTTTTTGCTCTTCGGAAGATGAACGCTACACACTTTCAGATTCCCATATGGCGTGCATGTTGAGAGAGGAAGGACCTTCAAGTGTGTTGTTTTGGGGCTTTGGCAGACTGACAAGAATGCCTCTGTAAGAAACTTTAAGGCACGACATGGTTTTAAAGAAGGGCAACAGCTTACAAATGCTGTGGGTATTACAGTAATACTTGGATGTCCTACTCAAAACTAAAGTCTCATTATGTTTGGCAGTGCATCGATAGAAACAAAAATAGAACATCTGACTTTAGGATTTATAATCTAAAATGACTAACAACACATGACAGGCAGACTGCAGACTTTTATACTGAAAAAAAGTCTGAGGGAAGAAGGTTTCATCCAGAGAAGGCTCATAACTTCCCTTCTGCCGGTTTTGTTTCACTGATTTTTTCCGCTGCTTTCATTTGACAATTTTGATATATTTACTCAATTAATAAATTGGTAGACAGTTAGCAAATTGGCATCAGTGTTTCAGAGTTGTTTAGGGGACAAAGCATGTGTGTATGGAGAAACAGTGTCTGTATGAAACTATTTTTATGTGAACGCTTATGTCCTACTGAATTAAAATGAAAGAGCTAAAAGAAGAAAGTTGTACATTGTCTTTCACACCTGGTGCAGCCACCAGGTTACAGCTCCAGCTGGAGTTTCACTGACCGCCATATAAATGTAACTGGATCTAATCTATCAGCAAAAACATGCATGCAGACTGTTGAATGGAAAGTATCTGTCTGGGTATTATGCACCCTTCCTTGACTCAGCCTCTATGTCCCTATACTGTCTTACTTCTAAGTTTCCTTCAATACCCACACCTGCTAATAGAACTCTGCAGTGAGAGCCAGAAGATGGGTTCTGCACTGCTGGTTAGAACTGGGCAGGACAATGGTCCCTCACCGGGCTCACACTATTTGCAGAATTCACTACAAACCAAGTGGCCTTACTACTTCAGATTTGTTTTTCAGATTAGCTTCAGGGCAATTAAGTGAAAAGGCATCATTATATTCTTATCCTAAATCAGATCGTCTGAATACTACTGATTTAGCACAGAGAATAATCCTATACAGTGGTGTACGGGTCAAGCCTAATGGGCTTACCAGATGCTGGAGGGAGGTCTGAAGTGCTGCTGTTTGTCCCTGAAGTGCTTCTGTGTGCCCCTGAAGTGCTTCTGTTTGTGTTTTGGTACTTCACGTTGGTACTGTCTGAAGATGCATCTTCTGAACCATGATCATTTCCTAAAGTGCTCTGACCAGCAGAGAGAGAATTCAAACCACAGGTGCACTGTGCACAGGAGACAGTTTCTGGGGAAGTGGAGGTACTGTCAGCCACAGCACAACAAGGTTTGCTCCCCTTTTGTGGAGATTCCCTGTATGAAATGCCACACCTCACACAGATCTTCTCTGAGTCACAGTTTGTTGCAAAGTGATCTGTGTCTTTGTTGCCCGTTTCCTTTAGGCAACTGTTGGCACGTTGGCAAGATTTCTGAAGAAGCTGGTCCTTGGCAATGTGTGCTCCATCTGAGTTGGATGGAGGGTGAAATCCTTGAGAGACTGATACGTCCTCTGTGCTCCCAATCCCTGAAAAGCTGTCATTTTCCCCTGCCTCCATTGGTTCTGAGAATGATGACATGGTTTTACTGGCAGTCTGACTCAGTAAATATAAATAATCAGTGTTATTGAGATCCTTATCCATGTATTCATCTTCCATGGGAACTGGTGGGAAATGGTAATCATCAGTCTCAGTTCCCACAGAAAAATCTCCTGCCTCGCATGGTTCTGTGCTGGGGCTCCCGTCCCTGCATGGAGTGGGATCACTGGTGCAGCATGAGTTTCCAGGGACAGGAGAGCCAGAGGGGCCCAGGAGACACATGCCTTCAGGGATCTGGGGTACAGCAGCATTCGTGATGTTCACAGTAACAAACGCATCTCTGGGGGGCCTCTGAAAGAAATTCAAAGTAAAAATGTCTTGAGTAAAAAGAGATCAGCAGAAAGTTATTTTCTTGACAAAGAAGGAAAAGGTAGATCACATTTTTTCCTCTTTGCGGAGCTGCTGAGGTTGAGCCGCACTGCTATATTTGAGTGTAATTCTATTCTGCTGTGAAGTTGTGACTAGTGATGCTGGGTTCAGTGGGTGAGCTGGTGGTCCAGGGAAGGGGGTAATAACATTTAATTTTGTGAGACCACCATTCCTAGTTCTTATGAAAGAACTAGGTCACTGAAGTTCTTAAGAAAGAACTTTAGTCACTTAAGAAGACTAAATAAATCTGGAAGAGTTGTTGGATTCTGCTGTCCCTTATGGACCATCAGTAAGACACACCTAACTGTTTATTAAGATTTTGGAAACCCCCCATGTGTCTGAAGGGCTGTTGATCTGTGAAGGCCTTATTGGGGGCTGAATCTTTAATATCATGATTGAAGAAAGAACATGGGTTTATTCAGAAGGCCTGAGACAAGCTAGAACAAAAGAAGTCACACAGACAAGGTTGCTTTAACCCACAAAGTTAGGACAACAAATGCAAAGGCCCGTGACATCATGTCAGTACTTGTCAAAGTAAAGCTGTGTTTTTGGTTTCAGCTCCAAAAAAAGGATTGGGAAATACTTCAGGGGTTTCCTTCAGTTCATGCGAGTTGTGCTTTAAAGACAGGTATTTGGGAACTGATACCTTTAATTTTTAGTGTCTGTTCAGCTCTTCCAGGATAGAAGAGAGAGTGTAAATGCTGCCAACCACTAATTGCTGTTGATTCACTCCTCTGTCCCAGGGGATCTGAGCAGCTGCCAAGGCAGGAGGTTGCATGAACACTGATGAGGCAGAAGAGGAACTGCCTGCTTAAAAAGGTGGGTTTGTTTGATATGGAGTTGTTTATTTTTTCAGCAGTGGAATTTGACTCTTTCAACAGCTAAGATAAGCAGAACTCCTAGGAGGGGTGGTGGGGACAGCATATACATAAACACCTCAGTCCATATCCACGGTGTGAAGCAGGCTGTGTACATGAACTTGGACCAGTGCCACCATCTGGTGTCCTTCCAGAGCGAAAGCCTGGCAATTCTTGGTGTTGTCCCAAATCCAGGTTTCTTGCCTGTGAACCCTCTGGTATGTAACAAGAGGGAAACTCAGCTGAAGCCTTTCCTGCTCTCGGGATTTAGAAAGGCTCTCTCCTAGGCAGAGTCTCAGGTGTGCAGCCATTGGTGGGCTCATGTTTAACTTTCTCCTAATAAATATTTAACAATGACAGAGACCTTTATCTCTGTTAAAACTGGCTGAAACCAGAGAGCAGGTTCAGGAGCTATTTGTGAACAGTGATTTCATATGCCTCATATTTACAGAAAACCAGACTAAAAAAGCCAAACCTGAAAGCATTTTTTGAGGAACTCAAAACTTGTTTTCTAGCCAAACATTACCACGGAGTCTACTTCAGACGGGGTGTCAGGAATGCCATGAGCAAAACATAAAACAAAGACAAAATGACAGTGTCTTTGACTTTACCTTTGTTCCTTTTATTTGGCTGCACACTTCATTAGCCCAGTTCTGTAGATCTACTGCAGGGAAAACAAAAAGAGTAGCTGTAACATATAGCAGGCCCTGAAGTTAACCACAGACCTAAACACCCACAGTCATTCACAATCCACAATATCATATTAAATAAAACCAGTAAGCTGTTTTTACTGACTGTTCAAGTGTCCCAGCATCGGTTTAGCTGAGGATTCATTGTAACTGGAACAGGGATATATTTCTGTGGAACAAATGTTTCCAAGCTCCTAAAATAGACCACGGTTAAATTGTGTTCCACATCAAATGGGGTTTCTTTCCTGGTCATATGTCACACCAAGCGATGACTGGTCCAACAACGACCAGCTCGCAGCAGTATGGTCTATTTCAAGAGAAGTCACATGGATGGCCCAAAGGCCCTTCCCAGACAGGAGTGAGAAGCCTGGAGAGAAGAGGGTAAGCCACTGAAACCACAGCATGGCAGGCTCAAATATAGCATATTCTACTTAATCAGGGTATGCTTAATGGGGAAATTCGTTCCATTTTCCTTGGAGTATCTCCCAAGGAAAAGCCTTAAGTCCAACATATTTTATGGCAACAGCTGCCACTTAATTCTGGTTTTCTGCTTACACATTCAGGAGACTTTGTAGGGCTCAGGTCTCCCGTACGTTTGAAGCTTACACTGTTTTTGTGTGTCTGAAGATAGATCAACTTTGTAGCACCTGCCAGTTCACAGGAATGACTTTATTCCTCTGATGTGGAATCTGCACGTTTACCACCAGAACCCCCTGAAAAGCAGGCAGAGATTCTTCCTGAGCCTGCAATTCTCCCAGGCTTGGGTTAGCAGAATTCACCAAGCAAAGGCAACGAGGGACTGTCATAGCAGAGCAGCAGGGCAATAGAAATGTCAAAGAAATTGCATTCCCCCCTAACCTGCTCTACACTGTATTTGGTTTGTGAGGAGAGTCACCATTTCCTCCAGCCCATCCCAGAAATTCCAGATTTAGCACAACCCATGTTTAGTGTGGCAGAGGCAGCCTATTTCTAAAACACAGGCTGAAATATACTTTACAAGAAGGGATTTCTGTCTTCCCTTCCACTGTTCCCAAAACATTTCATAAGTTGCTAGCACTTGGGAAAGGAGACGATGGAAACTTTTCCATGTTTAGGGGGGAAAAATAAAAAATGAACATAACATCAGAGGTATGTCCTTCACTAAGGCTTAACACCGAGTTGAGTAACTACTGAAAGTATTTCCACTCTATTAATAATAAACTCAGTATCCCACTGCTATCCAGTATGCCCTTGCTAGAATTTTTCTGTTTTTAATACTTTTACTGTTTATGCTACTTCCTTCTAGTCTTTCTTCCATATCTTATCAGAACTTTGGCCTCCAGCTAGAAACATTGCCTCCACCATGTTTTCAAATACACATCAGGCCTCTGTCTTGAAATCCATATTTTAACCTGTCCAGATGTAGGTTTTTGCATAGGAGGAGAAGACGACAGGAGGTAGTGAAAGCCCCTATGTCTGTCCCTGATTCTCTTTGGCCAAGGAGTCTGCTGTACCACACAGTGTGGAGCAGCCATGCTGCCCTGAAAGTCTCCAGCATCAGCCCTTCTCCTTCCACACCACGGTCGTGGCTGCCCCCAGGGTGGTCACCCCACTGGTCTGTGTAATACACTGCAATACACTGCCTGTAATATGCTGTAATACACTGCCTGCCTAGAGGAAGGGAATTTGAAGCCTGGCTTTGTGCTAGGTAAAGCACATCCATATGGACAGCACAATGGAGACAGCACAAAACTTCTAGTGTAACTCCTGAGCTTCTTAATCTAGTGGCTACCCGTGAAGTCGGAGTGCACAGAGAGCCATAGCTGTCATGTTCATGAATGTCATTAGATGTCACGTACCTGTTAGCATTTTTCCCCTATTCTTGTAGTATACAATGAAGACGATGATGCCAATTAGTGTCACAAAAAACAAGATGACAATCAACACATATAAGACCCTGTTTGTTCCTGCAGGATGTAAAAAAGATAGTGCCATCAACACGCAGCTTGGACTCAGCAGTATAACAAACGTGGCTCATTTCACCTGTTTTTCTAGGGGAGAGGGTTTTTTTTTTCCTTTCTATTTGATTTTTAGTTTCTGTAATAAGAACAACAGCTCCCTTACTGAAGGTACCTGGTACCAAGACATCTCCATAAAAACCAGAGCCTTGGTGTCTCAGAGAGGTGTGATTCAGTCTCAGCGCTCCCCTGAATGTTCCCTTGCAAGCTACCAGCAGACCATGGGCTGTGCTTGATCTCACTCAGGGAATAGGAGACATAAATATCATGGAGAGTACAGAATTCAGATGGAAAACTCTGTCCTTTATCTCAGGTTATGATGAATCACTGCATGCCAGGCAAGCAGCCTCCCTGGTACCACACCTACATTGGAGAAAGAAGTGGGCAGTGGGCAAGAAGGGCTTATCTGAGAGGGATTGAGCTGAGACTGTATCCACTGCCATAAAATAAGCATGGACAGGAGCTGCTGGTCTTTATACAGGTAATGTGTGTATGGCAATCAGTAGGCTGAAAAAATGAATGAGCTGTAAACGTGATGGAGGTCATGGGTATAACAGCAATGCTGCTTGCCATGCAGTTTTAGTGGGAGGTGTAAAACTCGGCTTAGTAGTGGACATAGGCCTTAGAGCCACCAGGCTTAAAGTAATTTTTAAGGGTGGGATTTTCCAAGAACTCTGTCTTGGTCTACGGCAGCTCTCTCTAGGGTCACCCACAATGGGAATGGATTTAAGCCAGCCAAAACCCCACAGTAATCACATCCCTCCTCCTCCCTGCTACTTCTGAAGAGACAATCTATACAAGGACACGCACCGTCTTCTGATGGCTCAGACATCTTCCGTTCTGTGCAAACTGCATCAGACTTGTCAGTCCCAGACACGATTTCTGTCATTCCTAAAGCTGTACAGCTAAAAAAAACGATAAAGAGGCTACATTCTCTAGAGGAAGCTTAATGTGGCTCCTACTCTTATGCAGAGCAGTACTTTCTGTTGTAATGTACAACATTTCTCCACCCCGAAGAACACCAGATATTTTCTTTATTTTCAGCTGTGCCAGCGTGAGGATGTTTCCATTGCCGTACAGCCAACAAAGATGCTCTGTGTAATCTGCAGGCAGCCTGGAACACCCCACCGACAAAATGCTTTCACACAAGCTTCTCCCTGCCTTCTGGCTGGTGTGGTGCTTTCACAAGATACAGGGACTTACTTGGTCCAGGGTTTACACTCATCGGTGGATGAAGACACCTTGGAGAAGTATCCTCTTGGGCATGGTATGCACCTTGTGTCCTTGTCTTGTTGCACTGTGTGTAGTAAAGGAAGAAAAATTTCATAGCTGAGTTTCTGTGAATTCCTTTCAAGCGAGAGGAAGGTGACTATGCTCCCCATCCCCTTGCTCCACTCTCCCCCCGCAGTCCTCCTGAAAGCTTTCCTGAAGAGTGGATCTTAGGTTACATTAGGGCAGCAGTGACAGTCGCGTGCCAGCAGTGAAAAGTACGCGTGTCTCACCTGAGCACTTCCCTACGTGATCAAAATGAGAAATGACCAGGAGCCATTTGTAGTTTTTGTAAAATAACACACAGCTGTTACATCCTTCCCCTTCTAATAATTCCCTCATGTCAATGCTACGCCACAGACAGTGACGCTGACTGGTATTGTCACTTCTATACAGTCACAGTAAACAAAAGGCTATATCAGGATTTGCTAGGTTGGAACAGAAACTGTGCTCTAGGCCCTTGCTGCACCTCTTCCTCCATTACTCTATTACGTGCTGCTTTTTTGGGGTTCCTTAGGCTTGGTGCAGCTGTTCCCAGCGTTCACTACAACTGTGAGCTTGACTGTGTACTTTCCACCCACAAAACACCTGCATTCTGTTTTCAATCAGACTTGAGAGTAAAGCAAATGCCTGTAATAAATCTTTGCATTACTAGCCACCTAAAACAGAATACAGGCTAAAACAGAATAATTGTGCTATATGAAAGGTGTTAATCACTATTAACTTGCTTATAACACTATAAAATGGCAAAGAAAAGTCATCGGACAAAACCAGATTGCAAATGTCCAGCCTCAGGAACAACCCCCAGAGGAGTGCTTCTGTGAATACTGGAGCAGTGCACGACCTTCATAGTCAGACACCTCAGCAAGCATTAGAAATGTACTGAACACCTCGCAAATACTGCCATGTCTACGTGACATCTTGCAAAAGTCACTTGATAGCATTTAAACTACAGAGGTAGAAGCCTTCAAAATGTAAATAGTCCAGGAGGGTTATATGCAGTAGTAAGGACAACTGTTGACAGTCATCTGAGAATCTAAAGCAACCTCTTTAATGTCACAACCCATGCGATTCTGGCACCATCCAGTAGGCCTGAGCTGGACATTTCACTTCATACATGCCCTTTCTGTATCTTACCAGGAGGCTTGACTCCAAGTCCTGGAGCACACATGGTATTTCGCTGACAGCAGTCACAGTCTTCATCCCAGTGGTAGCCCACTGTACAAGCACACTGCCGCTGGAATGTGCTGTTCCCTGGGTTCACTTCTCTCAAAGCTTTCCCTAAAAGAGAAAGCAGATGGGAGAGAAAATCTCTCTGATAATAAGCCTCAAGTTTCTGAGCCTCCTGTTCTACCTATTTGCTTTGCTTGAATGCCAGACACAAAACCATTCACATTAGAGGAAATGGTGTCTTTCAGGAAGCATGGGAGACCCCTGATCAGCACAGGGGCCCTCACCAATTGCACTCCTGAACAATACTCCTTTAGCTGTCGTAGAAGATAAATGGAGCTTTTGCAAGGGTGAGACAAACACACTAGGGGAAGTGAATGAACAGAATGCTGGGTAAAAAGACAACCCTTAAGATCAACTCACAGGAGGGAATGGCCCGAGTGCAGATAACCACTATCAGCAGCACAGAGACTACGGTCACGGTGCTCAGCACAGCACAGAATCTCTGCTGCCTGGGCACCTCGTTGTCCACCAGGGCCTTCTGCAAGCCCAGCCTCCAGTGTTGGGCACCTGAACAAAGCAACTTCCCTAGACCCACTTTCCCATCTTCATGCTTCACTAATTTGGATTAAAGGTTCTGCAGTATGAACAGCTCACCTTGGTCACATATTTTATGTAGTAAGCATTTATCTTCTTCATTCCAGACATCCATATACTCATTTGGGCCACATGGCTGGCACACGCTATCAGAAGTAGCAGTGCATCTAGCAGACAAATACTTTCCTGTGATCGAGAAAAGGACAAGCAGGTCACCCAGAAGTTGCACAAAGTTGTCTTAAGCTGTTTAGAGAAAAATAACAGGTTGGACCAACACTGAAGTACCGCTGTGAACAATTGCTGCACCTTTTCAGTTTGTCAGTGTGGCCCTCAATTAGTGTGGCACTGAATTGTTCATGAAGTTGATGGTCTGGGGGCAGTCCTACCTACAGACAGCCCTGCTACCCACAGACATGCTGCTTTCTGTCTCCCACAGTGGTTAAGTGCTATCCCCACAAAATAGCTGCTGTGGCTTTTGCTGAGGCCAGTAGGACCACTCCTGCATTAGAAGACACTAGTAAGCCTGAAGTCACACACCTGTGAGGGTATGCCAATAGACTGGCAGAGTCACAACAGCCAGTCACCTCACTGACCTGCAGAGCAGCTTCTAGTGAGCTTTTCAGCTGTGCAGGTGGTACAGTCCAGTCAGTGCTCACATACCTGGCTCACACTTTGTGCAGCACCGTCCAGAGTATTCATAGTGTTGTTCGCTTTCACACGGCGGAGTGATTTGTAGTGACAACTGCAGCAGAGAAGGAAAGAGGGAACATGAGAACCAATACATCTGGAGAGCTTCAGACCCACCTAGGCACAGTGCTGGCAGGGAGAAGGGAAACTCTTCTTCTGTGTGACATTTTGGATAGCTCAGCTAAAAGTTACCCAACATTTGTGACTTCAAAGGTGCTTTGTAGACATGCTAAGAATACATACTTCATGCTGTACACATAGGGACTTGGAATAGAACCAGGTGACAAATAAATGACACATCTTGCAATTTGTCATGAACTTTTGGCCTGCTATATAAGGTTTTCTAACAGGACTCCATTATTTGAAATCTACGACTTTAAAACAATTGTAAAGGAAAAAAAATGGCATAGAGATACTTCTGTAGTCTTTTTAACAGAAATGACCTCAGATCAAGACCTGTGCAACTGACAGTTTTAATGCAGAGCATTAAGCAAACAAGCAAGGTGAATGATTTATACTCCTGAACAAGAAGAAGCACCCAGCTTCCCACTGGAATCCACAATACTCCTGGCTAGTCCCAGAAAACACTGGAATTGAATTTTGCAGCTTTTTATGGCTCCACTGTGCCCTGCAGAGCTGGTCTCACAGAACTGAGGCAGCCATCCAGAAAGGCGATCCAAATAATCCAACAGCCTGTTGTATCTCAAAAAAACCCCACAAAATAAAACCAACACAAACAACCCCTTCCCAAACCACCTGAAACTGGTACAGGAGAGGGCATCTGCAGGAAGCAGTGTTGTCTCTGGCCCTCACTGGCCTTTGCATCCCCTCCTTGCCTATATACACTGTGGTCCCACCCACAGCCCAGCTCCCTCAGCCAGACTTAGGGGCATGGCTTGTGATGGGAATCCTGACCAGCCAAGCACCGTGCCCAGCCCCTCGCTGACCCTGATTTGGCTGCCCAGAGTCCTCCAGGAAAACTCAACGCCTTACAACCAATTGTTGATCTCGCAATAGATAAAGTGATTTAAAACCTAGCCCATGGCACGGAATTCTTCATTATTGGATGCAGTTGTTAAAATCTCATTTAATTGGAGAAAGCTACAATAAAGCTCCTACTGCTGGTTAAAGGGAGCTTTTGCCATCTAATAGCACATAACAGCCCTGTGCCTACTGATACCAGTTTCCATTCCTCTACTTAGCGTTCTCCCCTTGTTTCCTCCAAGTCTTTAAATGTCCTCTTTCCTCCTTTCCTAATTTAAGCAATAGCAATCTCTTCAAAAAGAAAATAGTTTTCCCTAAGCACTTTGTCCTCTTCTAATGCTGGGAAGGGTCTTGTAAATTAAAGATGACCAAAAAAGTTTGAAATTTTTCTTTAAAAAACCACCTTTTGGCTTGGAGTTTGAGCCATGGGTTGGTGCATGATTTGTGTTTATCAAAACGGTGCTAGCTGTGTTTGGAACAGAAAAAGTAGCACAAGTCAAAGGTCTTGAGTTTGAAGATTATAAACAACTTACAGCTTTTTTTTTATATCATTATAACAATTCCAGGTCAAATTAAGAGTCTAGTCTTGCAAGAAATCTTCTGTTGCCTCATCACTTCCTTCTCTCTTTGCATTCATCAGCAGTACCTTGCTCATGATTAGATTATGCATTTTTGGAACAAACATTACATTCCATGTTTACACAGCACAGGATAATGATCAGCTCTGGCAAGGCAAGAGGTGATCTAGGAAAAGGAAAGCCGGGCCAGCCTGGCAGCTGAACAGTGACACCCCTCAGTGTCCCTGGGGAAACGGTGAAAACACTCCTGTACTCGAAACAGCTCAATTTCTGTAATGCAATTCAGGCATTATCTGCTAAAACACTAAGCTGTCCAGCAAGGGGTCCAGGTGACGTTGCAGGACCAAGCAGCAGAGAGCAGGTCTTGAGCAACTGATTCCCTACCCAGTCATACAGAAAGGTAATAGAAGTGATGTGACCAACAGCAGGTCCAGTCATTCATTTTTTGTCACAGAATGTCCTCTTCTTCCTCATTTGCCACAGTTTAATAGTTCCTCTTTTAGACAAAAAGACTGAAAAATTACTGAAATGTCAAACAAGGGCAAAGTCATCCTTTTTAGGGAAGGATATGCAAATCTGCTAAAGAGCATTCAGCTAAAGGGTCTGGAGTGATTTCTGAGAATCACAACTCAGCCTGAGGAGAAGCAGCAGAGCCCTGGTGTCAAAGTGAATGGAGCTGAGTAATTGCTTGGACACCTTTTGGAAATTGTTTCATACATTCATGCTTTATCATATAATGAGGTCTATTGTTATGGTATAGTTCACAGCTGCAGCTGCAGAAATCTATGCTGTATGTCAATAAGCAGTCTCTTCTGTAATCGTGTCCTCCCCCTTTCCACTCAAGCCAGTGCAATCACAGAGCTGCAATATTCCCTCTTTGATTTACGCCCAATGGCAGACAGACAAGGCTCTTGGCACCCACGTGCCAACCCCCACGTGAGCCCAGTCTCCTTGTGAAGGTGAGGGATTTTGGACTGGTATGGACTGTCTGGACCTGCCGAGCATGAAATCTTGGGGAAGAGAGGACAGGAAAGGAAACCAGAGCAACCTGTAGTTTGCTTAGGGTGGGAGCCAAACTTGGGCCTTTTTGCTAACAGAGCCCCACTGATGTCAGGCTATCCCTTTTTTATCTTTCTGCCAGGGGGCTATATGTGTCTGTCCCAAACTGTACATCAGCTTCCTCTGGGGGCTGAGAAGTGCTCGTGCTGCTGCCAGCACCACGACCTGACGCTTTGCCATCAGCAGCACACTCCTGCCACTGTGTCCTTCTGAGACAGGGAAGTGCAATTCATATTGCAGATGAGGAACTTGCACTCAGAGGCCAGCTGGCTTTACAGAGGTGACAGGAAACCAAACCAAGTCTCCCAAGGCTCAAGTTTGCTCCGTAACCCCTGGAACATCCTTCCTCTCATCGGATGCTGGCCCATGGGTCAGAGTGATTTGGACACCAACAAGCTCTTATCTGGGGACAGAAAAGGCCTCAATGAATGAGAAGGTGCCAACCTCCTCTGAAGTGCTTAAAATGAGACAAATCCCAGCCTGGACATTCCTTTAATGGTCTCGCTATTGATGAAGCTGCCCATTAAATCCCAACGTCACATGCAAATAAGTGCTTCAAAAAGCTCTAGGTATTCTGTGTAAATTTAATGTGTCACTTCAAAAGTGTGCAAAGCACACAGATTTGCAGCAGTTCCTAAGAAAGAGGCAGCTTTCCTGTTAGATTAACATTACCTCAGAACACATATATCTGACAGGGAAAGAGTCCATGGCGAAAAAACGACAAACCTCCTCCTGGCCTGGTGGATCCAGTCCAGTAAAGCACACAAACACCTGCTTACCTTTAAGCACATGGGCAGCACATGGGAAAAACAGGCATTCTCATGTCAAGGTTTGTGGAAAGATTGCATTTTGGCATGGAGCTACAGGCAGCCTTTTCAGATTCGATTTTTCTTGCCTGTTTGTTGAAAAGGATGCTAAGCAAGAGTGAGCTTGTGCTTTTAGGGCTGGAGAACACTGATGACAGTGCTAAAATCACCGCTGTGTTACTCAGACCTTAAAAAACACCCCCACACAGGTGCTTCTAAAGGGGGAACCAGCCACATTCCTGTCCTCAGGCTTAAGGAAATATTTATTCTTCGTGCCGTTGAGCAATCAGAGGGCAGTAGAAGCTGTGTGTCATGGATGCTAAAATTACTTCTTGCTCTTCACATTTCAGAAAAGATACAGTTGCACGGGCCTCTTTCCTTTAAAAGAAAAAAAATCTGGAAGAACAAGGTCGGGGGTTTCCACAGTCTTTTTCCCATGACACTTTTGAACAAGAACCTGAGGCTTCAATGAGGATTGCTCATTAATGTTAATCTTAGTTTGGCAAAAATTGAGATGTAAAAAGACACGTCAGGGGGTAACTATCTTTAAGATGATATACCTTCTTGCTCAGCGTAGTTGTTTCTGGAGAGTATTCAATTCATCTGTCATCATTTCACTGAACAAAGCACATTTTTTCCTCCATTTATTATCACAGCATCAAAGTACCTGTGGGAGAGACAACTACGATCTGTCCCACCTTGCACACACCATTTGTTCTTTATACTTAAGAGCCCAGGTTTATTCAAACCACTTGCTTTTGCGGTCCTTAGACTTGCCTGCTGCAGAATCAAAAAATTCCTGTGGATTTAGAGCAAAGGCTTTATTTGCCTTTGTCAAGAGGACTGAGCTTTGAGCAACATTTCCTGAACTGAAGTAGCCCCTGAAAGCACAGAATCCTGGTATCCAACTAAGACAGCCTCTGCAGTCTGCTGCTGCTGCTGCTTCTTCAAATATGAGCCACCGCCTCTCCTCTCCCAGGGGGACTGACTGTGTGCCCGCAGCCTTTGAGCTTCCTACCTGATTTGGGTCAGCAGTATCACCGACCAAACTCCAGATTTCTTCAGGCTGTCACCAGTTTTAGAGGCTTGCCTAAAAAATTGTTTAAAAATAAAACCAGAATCTGGTTCTCGATGGGTGCTGCTCTGTGGCTGGCGCTCCCAGGCAGTCTGTTGAGGTGCGTCGTAGTACCATGCACAGTGAACAACTCTGGAAAATTTCAAAATTGTGGGTTTATGGGGGAAATGAGAAGTCTTATTTTAAAGTCTTAACTGTAATCACATTATATGCAAGAGGTCCTTCACGGACAGTCTTCACTGTTGATAAAAATTACATCAAAGCAGCAGACCAGTCACAGCTTTGCAATTCCAGCTATTTGCTTGCAGGCCTGTAATTCATCACAAAAATCTTAGATTGTGAATGAAATGCTTTTGGTGATGTCAACTTTCCAGTGGCCAGTAAACCACATCACAGAACTACCACCACGCGGTAGAACAGAGCCGGGAAATGGCAACAGCTAAAACTAAATATTATTTCACTCTTAAAAATAGGCTCTTGAAACCCTGCTATAGAGCCTGAATACCTAAACAGTCCAGAAAGAGTGTGAGGGATAAAACCGATAATGAAGAGGTAAAGAGAAAACTAACGTGCAACCAGGACACGGGCAAATGGCGGCAAAAGCCACTGACTATCCCCCTTGTCCCTCTGCTTTAGTGTGCAACAAAAAGCAAACACATGAACCACTGGTGCTGCCCCACCGATGGGAAGGACCATTCACCAGTGTCAAACCCACCAGAGCTATTTCTAGCCAGCAGGCTACGTGAAGGAGAAGTGCTGCACTGACCACCCTCGGCAGGGCAGCGGGGTAAGGCAGACAGGAACCTCAGGTATATCAGATGGGAGGTGATGGAGGTGGAAGATGGCAGGGCTGAAACGGTTGCCGACTGAACCTGTGAATCAGCCAGCCTGCTTCTGTGGACAGGAGACTTGTCATCACATGCACAACATTTGTCATTCGGAGACGAAGTCACCTTCACATGACAGCCAGAGGGGTACACTTAACATTTTCACTGACTGGGCAGTCTGTAGTGCCTGCATGTTGCCTGCACTTAGGTGCAAAACCTCAGGCTTTAACCTACGTGCTCCCACTGCCACAGCAATTCAAAGATTAACAGCTACTAGGTAGAATATTTTGAAGATGAATCAGAAAGTAGGAACGCAAAAGACAACCAAACCAAAACATTTAACAAAAAGTCTTGACAGCAAGACAAACAGTCCATAACAAGCAGAAATAAAGAGTGTAGAACAATGACGCTATCAAAGCTAATACCTAGGTGTGTTTGGGACAAGGCCTGCAAAGGCAAATCTCTTCTAGATTGAACAGGTGCAACAGCAGCACTCCAAAGGAAAGCTCAGCAGCCTCACCGCTCCAGGTACAGTCTCAGTGACTCACCTTGAGTAACTCTACACCCATTCATGCTTAATTAAAATAATAAAAAAGACACTATAGACACAAGGATTTAGGGGGAGCATGCACCTCCTGCATTTTAGCTCAGCACATCATTTTTCTATGCTTCATCAACTGAAGCTGAGACTTAATGGAAGAAATGACCATGAGAGATTTCTTGGGTTGCATGCCAAATTAGGAGTTCAATGGGGACTTTCTATGTTTAATATCTGTATGTTTATCTACCCTTTCTTTATACATGTCCACAGAGTGGGACATAATGTATTAATCTCTTACAGGGTGAGGGGGGATCCCATAATTATAGCTGAGCTGCCAGGGAGAATGAGAAAACTTGTAGAGAAGAGGAGAAGCTTGCTTTCATCTCCCGATGCTCTGCTTCGGTTTTCTTTTCCTGAACCTTAGCACTGCCCATGGAACAAATGCTGTATATTCTGCAGGCAGAAACATGAAGGACAGTGGCAGATCTGTAGCCCTTGCTTCAGATGATGGCTGCGTAGAGGGATGTAATATGTAACACCCACAGACTGTTCTGCTTTGGTGTGAGTTAAAGATTGCATGATTGTATCTGCACCTTCTCCATCCCGAAGGAATCGCTGCCTTTATTAAAGGGTTCAGGACTCAGCTGAGAATTGATTAATCCACTCATTAGGTGTCATCATGAGGAACCAGCTCTGCCAGTGATTGTGGCCCAGTCAAGTCAGTGGGAATATTTCTTCCTGATCTGAAGATGCCCTGGCTTGTTTCCATAAGCAGCCTGTTTTACTACATGTGGTATTGCAGGGAAGAGTTTTTTTTCCCAGTGAGATCAGCTTCAAGGAACCATCTCTTCCTCGCTAATGGCCAGTCTTCGCGAGCGAAGATCCGGGGAAGGTCTTTACACCTTCCAGCCTGCGCATTGGATTTTTTAGGTGAGACACAGCGTGCGCGGAACTGAGCCCACCCTTTAATCCTAAGGTTCATCTGCCGGGGCCAAGCGAGCTTGGACGGTGGCAGCGAGGTCCTTAGGACGTAGGTGGGTTGCCTTTAAGGGCTAACGAGCCCCACCTGCCCGGGAGTGGCCCTGACCGGGAATCGAACCCGGGTCTCCGCGGTGATAGCGCGGCGCCTTTACCACTAGACCACCAGGGGCTCCTCTTCCTCGCTACTGAAAAATGAAAAGTTACTGAAGGACATGCTGCTCATAAGGCTGTAGCAAAATAACATGCACAAAATAGATTTCCTTGTGTACCTACATAAGCAAGTTTTAGGATTTCATATGAACCTAGTAGCACATTTTTCCCTATCTGTATTTCTGCATTCCAGATTAATGTGTTGCCTAACAAAACTTCACAGTATTTTTATTTCCATATAAGAATTTTTTTCTTTTCCCTCTACTTTGACCACTGACTAAATATATTCTGCACCCATCTGCAGTCACAAATGTTGTTCTTTGTCATTCTTGAACAGACCCTATATACTTTTTTTTTTCTTTTGGAGTAGCCACAAAGTGGTAAGGGTGAATGACCTCATTTTTTTTTTTTCTTCCTCCTTGGCTAATTGGCTCTTGCAGGGTGGATTAAACCGGACAGCTTGGCTCTTTTACCAAAACGCAGCCTTTCCTGGTCACTTTTATCTAGATTTTAAGAGAGAGGCAGCCAGAGTGTTCTGCAGAGCTAAGAGGCAGCTCCTGGTCTCAGCTCTCTGCCTGCCCGCTGTGCTGTCATCCTCTGTCACAGCCCCTGCTACAGCCTCTCCTTCGGGGACATTGAGGGGAGGCACCACAAACACATTTGGCCAAGTGGTGTGGGGAATGTGCCTCTGCCATGGGGATGCTGGTGGGGTCACGGGCAGAAATGTATCCAAAGAACAAGGGTTGGATGCTGCAGCCTATGCCATGGCATCCAGCCAGGCTGAAATATCCACTCCCTTCCCAGGCCTGCGCGGGCAGACCTCCCTGTGACTTTGGTGGGAAATGGATGGGGTGCTATCCTGCGGTGATTAATGACTCTTTGGCTTTGTTTGCAGCCATGACATCCTAAGCACTGCACAAACACCAAAGAAAGCCAAGCCTTTGGCCCAGAGAACTCACGCCCTGAAAAGGCAAACAAAAAAAGGTAACCATGGGAAGCACTGTGCAGAGCAGCCTAGGTGGCTGCACAGGTATGGGACAAAAACCAGGATGTCCTGGAGTGCCAGGGTGATGTCAGCATCACTCCTCTTGTGCAGTGCTGAGCCCTCCACAAGGCACTCCGTTGCAAATGTGATGACACACAGACAAGGAATAATCAGGAAACCTGCACTTCCCCAGTGCCAAAGCATCACGCCAAATCCCACTCCCACGGGGCAGACATAGCAGCAGGCTGCCCTGAGTGCCAGCGCAGCCTGCAGAGCCAGATTCCCACCTGTAGCCCACCTTGCGACTTCCAGCCATTGCTGCTTGTAGAGTTTTTCTTTTACTACATGAACTTTGGACCATTTTCAAAGGGTAAGTCATAAAAAACGGCAAGTTCATGCAGGTAGGCTCTTGTGATGTACAGACCAAGGCCTACCCAAGTCCAGAGTGCAACCTGATTAAACATCACTTCATTTTTATATTGCATTTATAACACACAAATATTTGCCCTTGTGCTTTGCATCAGCAGTGAGCCGTTCTCAGAGCAGCTGCTTCTCTGCACAAGCAGTGCCATCCGAGGCATCCTTAAACCAGGGGGTGCATGGCTGCAAGCAGAAGCCAGCGCCACCTGGTAAGTTGAGTTTCCGTGGAAAGGAAGGGGGATAGTCTGTTTAAGTAGCACAGCTGCAGCTCAGGACACGAGGCACCAGACATCTCTGTTCCCCCCTTCTCCTCCAGTGAGCTCAACCAGCACCCGAAGCAACCATCCCTTCCAAGTGTCCAGCAGCCTTTGCACTGCAGAACATCCCCTGGCAGTGCAGGGCGCAGGGTGGAAGGAGGTCTGGGTTCTGTGGTCACAGCACGTGGTGGCAGGAACCCTCCTGGCTCTGGTCACCACAAAGACTTCCTGGAGACCTGGTCATACCGAGAGGAAAGGAGCAGGGAGAAGCAGGAGGACAGCCCTGCAGCAAGGATTACCTTCTCAGTGCACCTACACATGTACCGGGTACAGGAGGGTCTCTCACCACGTTAACTCCAAGGGACAGATGGATAAACATAGCCAAGTGACTCACATATGATTCCTCTACATAGTGTTAAGGTATAAATGCCAGAGGGCACCACTTTGAGGTTTCCATGATTTTACACACTATAGTTATGTACTCTTTTTTTTTTTTTTTTTTACCATCTCTACTGGTTCTTGCACAGCTGTCAAATTACATACCACTTTTCTGAGCTTGAGGGCAACAGACAGTAATGGGCAATAGAATCAGATCCTTAGGGCCAAAGTTAATCTCTCTGCTTGATATGCCTTTTTTTTTCTCTTCTGGCACAGAATGAAGAAAGCCCTGCGCCCTAAACGACACAGGTCAGTACCCTCGAGATGTCTGACAAGCTTTGAGTTCTACTGACTTGAGAAATGTGGTAAAGGTTTGTTTAGGTACTGTTGGTGGAAAAGAAGAAATTACATCAGGCAGATGATGCTCAACATGAAAAAAGAAGTTGGAGAAGTTTTTTAATTATGGATTGATGCAGTTTTATATGCATTATATTCCTCTCGTATGAGGTGCTGTAAGATTTTTCATATGTTCTGGGGTAAACTGTAAAGCAATTAAAAACTTGTCAGTGCCCCTCACAGGAACCATTCCCACAAGGGAATTTTGACAAATGAACTAACTTAATTATGGTCGCTTTGAAGCCCATGCTGTTAACAACAGAATAAATCCAGGAGTTTAGATTAGATATTGTAGATGTTTTGCTCTACTGCATGATTCCTTTGGCCCTGATCAGAGCAGGAATAATGAACCAGGGCAGCCCATGATATAAGACAGTATAGTCACTGTTACACTTTTTTTCCCTCTCTCATCATGCAGACAATGCATTTTAGGAAAGCAAAAGAAAAATATATATTTTGGTCAAAATTTTTCTATATTACAAAGAATTCCAGATGCTTGCAATGAGTAAACTTCCCCTATAAAGTAAATATTACAGAGTAGTGGAAGAACCCATCCCATTGCCACAAAAGGGGACACGAATCTGCGGTGCAACTGGTTTATTGCATACTTGCAAATGTACATTCTCACAGACTTTGACTCCCACCTGATGATAACACTCATGCTCTTCACTCAGGTTAAGCAAGGAAAGGGATGTGACTATTCTGCGCAAAGAATCTGAGCAGATCATGCCTCAGAAAGCAAAGTACCTCCTACAGGCACCCAAAACAAAGTCACTTGGAAAGATCATCTTGTGGCTGAAGCACAAGATAAGCAGGAGGGTAGAGCTCTGCTCCCAGTTCTGCTCCATGCTCTGTGTGTGACCTACAGCAAGTCACGAATTCTCTGTTCCCATTTCCTCTTTGGTGAAAATGATGATGATGAGGATGATGTCCATTCTCAGCAGAATTATGAGTGGGTACTCATTAACTTACATTTCCAAGTGTTTCTCATCCTTTGCAGGAAATACATTGCAAATATCACTGTCCTAGCACTATTCCACTATATTATTGAGTCTAATATAAGTGCATCAGAAAAACCTCAGCCCTACCATGCATATTCTCACAATTCATTCCATCAGAAAACAGTACTCTTCTAAGAAACCACTGTTAAAATCAGTCAAACAAAGGAGAACCTGAAAGGTTGGCTGGGAGCACCACCTCTCCAGGCTTGCCTTACTCTCACATTCTTGACTTGTAGGTTCTGCTCACTGTTGCAGGTAGAATGTTAAATTAACAATTAATATTTTAATCTTTGACAAATTATGGCTTATCCTTATTCTTACACTACAACTTTCCTGGAGCCTCCTACAATTTTGTACTGTTATTTGTCCCGTAGCAACTTGAAAGTTTCAGCCTGTACAATCACTTACAGACTCAGAATTAAGCATGTGTTGGATACAGTGGAAAGACTTTATACACCAGCCCAAAATAAATACAAGTTCCTTGTTTTGCGTCCTGTGAAAGGCTATGAATCAAGTGAGAAATAATGAGGAGCTCCTCCTGGTTTCTACATGCTGGGAACTATAGCATGGAAATCCAAATTTTCAAGGTTTGGTCAAGAGCTGAGCAAGTTCCAGGAAATGAGCAGATGCCAAAGGGAAAACATGCACTAAACCAAAATGGCTCCAGAAGGAACTACAGCATGTAAGGGTTAGTGACCTGAAGCACAGGTAAGAACACTGAGGTCTTCTCTTCATTCTGCATTGATCAGAGTCCTCAACTCCAGCCCAGGAAAAAAGAGACAGACACAGAGGATACCAAGGAACAGGGCAAACCACCTGAAAGTTATGATGTAAAAATCACTTTTGAAGTTTGCAGGCTCATTCATATACATACGGAGGACACCTGGAAAGCAGCAATTTAAGGGAAGCCTAAGAGTGAGGGTGGACAAAATGAAACGTATGTTTTAGAGGGGAAAAAAAGGCCTGTGTGGTTTTAGGCAACATATTTAGGACCAGGGATCCAAAGGAAAGGCTCTCAGGACTATGTGGTCAGACATTAAATTGTAAGCTGTAGACAGCAGAGGGTTTTTTGTTTTGGTTTGGTTTTTTTATCTTCTTTTTCTTGAAGCTGCACCTTACTCTCAGGGAACCCAGCCATGGCCCAGTTACAGCACTGTGTTGAGGGAAGCACTTAAAATTACATAACTTATCAAGAATAATGAGACAAAGAGAAATACTAGAAGTTCAGATGAAAGAAATACAAATGGTAGTGAGGCTGCCAAACATTGATTAATGGAGGAAAGAAAGTGCGATAGCATGGGATTTGTAAACAGCCTGCCAGTCTAGGAGGGTATAAATAACCCGAAGGGAGAGGAATAATTTTTAATCTGTATAATTAGAAAAAAAGCAAAGCAAAGTTTAATTCTGCAAAATTAAACCTCTGGAGAAAACGCGATGCATGCCATCTGCAAGGCTCAGCAACAGCTGGTTGTAGAAAATGGTCTTTCTGAAAGCCAGGGGAGACCAGGGAGACCGGCAACGACCCCAAGCGTGAAACGCGCTGACCATCAGACACCTGGCACTGCACGCTGTGTTTGCAAACAACCGCAGAGCTTTCCCCTTCAAGAGGAAAGGGCTGTCCTTTCGGGGCAGCTAAAGCCGGGATGGGGATTT
The DNA here is from genome assembly GCF_022539395.1 of Myiozetetes cayanensis. Taxonomy (NCBI): domain Eukaryota; kingdom Metazoa; phylum Chordata; class Aves; order Passeriformes; family Tyrannidae; genus Myiozetetes; species Myiozetetes cayanensis. The sequence continues at coordinate 81,584,906 of NW_026086604.1, read as the reverse complement.
GGCTCCGGGCTCTGCCATGAGCAGCACGTGAACCTCCAAGCGAGCGCCGGCAGGAACCTCAGTCGAACCTCAGCCTTCCCACCCGTGGGCCCGGGGTCACAAGGCCGTCCCATCTCCCGCGGCCGCCCGGGGGCTGCCAAACCTTCGGGACGGCGGGACGGGTCAGGGCGCCGGAGGCTCTGCACACCCCAGTGGGGGTGGCTGAAAAGCTCCATCGGGGCTGCGAAGACCGTACGCGCTCGTCCCATGCCCGAGGGACGAGTGTGCTCCCGCTCTCTCGAATAAATCTGTTCGGTAGGGTGGAGCCTGCCTTATTTTTTACTCTACATGCAAATTATATCCCTCAACAACCTCACTGCAAATATTTTCTGGTTTCTCACACCCTGCCCTGGGCAAGAAGCAGGCTGTTTTCGCTGCAGATCCTCTGGCTTCCTTTGGAACTCTGGGTTTAGACTACTTTGATTTTAAAGAAGCGAGAAAAGCTCGTGAGACAGGATGAGCTGCCGGGATAAAACCAAAACCAAAACCCAAACAACCAGAGGGGGGAGAAAAGGCAGGCGAAGCTGTTCTGCTAAACCCCGCTCTCCCAGTGCCTTGGGCTCCGACCTCGCCGTCTTCTCCAAGCGAACCTGTCCGTGGGAGAATGCAACACCCACCTTCCCCCTCCGCCGGCTCGCAGCCTTACCTGTTTGCCAGAGGCAGCGAGGCAAAGGAGGAGAAGGAGCCAGCAGCCTGACGGGACGGGCATGTCTGGGTGTCCGTCTCTGCCTCCTCCTGTGGCTCCTTTTCCTGCCACCGAAGAGAAACTAGATCCTTCCAGCCAAGCCCCCGCGCCCCGGCAGCAGAGCGAGGCGCATTTGAGCTAAGTACTTCTCTTTCTTCCTTTCCTTCCTCTCAGCGACACGAGGGGAGAAGAGAGAAGAAGAAGAGAAAGAAAAAAAAAAGGCGCCAGGCTGTAGTTCCCACAGCATTTCCTCAGACTTGACATGCAGGGTGTTGTTTTTTTTTTTCCTCCCCTCTTTTTGTCCCTCCCTTTCCTTTCTCCACCCCCTTTTACAAGAAGTTTAGTCATCATATCCATGACCCTCCTCCTGCCGGTGCCGACTGCTTTCCCGGTCAGTCCTCGGCAGGGCCACCCATCCACCTGCCCCCGCCCCGTGCTCTGTGTCCTCCCATTCCAGCCCTCCACTTACCCAGTACGTTTCGTCACTGGCGTCTGCCCTGGAATTGCCGCCTTCTCCTCGCCACCCCTGGATGTTGCCTGGCACTGTCAGAAGACATCTTGAGCCTCAGGCAGCCTCCCACCTCGCCCCCTGAACCGCCCTCCTGCTCCCAGCACTGAGGAAAGGCTCCTGTCCCATCCCCTACCCCATCTCTGTGCCCGTGCAGCAGCCTCGGCGTTCTGGCACAGCTCGAGGCCCCCCCACTCCTCCATGTTCTTTGCTTTGGCTGAGGGTGAGAGCTGGTGGATGCGACTTTTGCCAGAGGGGAAGAACAGCGGAAGATGGGCTTTGGGAGCTCTCCCAAAACAATCCACACAGTGCATGGGGTCAGTCCCTGCGACCTGACTCGGAACAGTGCAGACTACCCTCCTGACCCCCAAGAATTCCATCGCCACCACCACCAACCGTGCAACAACTACCTTGCCAGCTGCAGCTGGTGGAGTGCTGGGAACTGCCTCCCATGCCCCTTTTGTCACGAAGGAGCAGGAGTCCTCGGTGCTGAGGCAGGACAGGGCGGCACTGACTTCCAAGGGCTGAGGATCCAGCAGAGCTGACTGCATCAGTACAAAACCTTCCCTGCTGTCCTGTACTCACATGCCGTGAAATAAGCTGGTATAGCACGATTATGGCTTAGGCAAAGAAGGAAGTTGTTCTTTCGCTTATATATTTAGTTAACTCTTGACCAGGAAAGAAAAAAGGGCTATTTATAAGTTTCTCTGTGTTTTCAAATAAATACATACATTCAAGCACAAAAGATGAAGAGAATATTAACAAAACATCCTTCCTCTGTGGTGCTGTGGTCGGATTTCTGCTCAGAGGAGTGATACACTCAGGACAGAAAGGGCTGCTGGGTTTCTCTCCAGTAGCTAGTGTGGAGGGCCTGCCTGCACAGCAGAATTAAGCTATGACCTTCACTTCACCTCTACATAGTTTCCAGGGGCCATAAAGCTTTTTTAATCTTCCTAATGTTCCTTTCAACACTTGACACACTCACTGTCATCTGCAAGCACTGGGTCCCTGCCCGATCCGTGCTCAACCAGGTCTTGGTGCCCAGGTTCCCCTGCCTGGTCTCTGACACAACGTGGCTGTTTGACACTGGTGACCCCTACATTTGATGCTCCACAGTGGACTGTGGGGCGAAACAACACTGCATGATGTGCCTGGCTTAGGGCCAGCGGCTGCTCCTGAGGCCCTCACTATCTGGAGATGAATGGGCAAGGGTCGTGCTGATGAGTTTTAGCAAGCCATAGAGCTTGCAGTTCCAGCATCAGAGCACTGTCAACCTGCCAAAGAAGTTGGGGTCTCACCACGCTTGGGCTGGACAGGCTACAGCTCTGGCACCAAGCAGAAATTGAGTTGGTAGTGAGGGGTAGGAGGGATGGCCATGGCACTTGACTTGCGTGGTAGGCAACAAATGCAAAGCCAACTTCATCGGGGGGCTTTGCAAGGGGGTAAAGTGCATGCCCAGCTGCTGGCAGTAGAGTTATTCCCTGTTGGTCCTGGAGGGAACCCAGAGAGATGGCAGGGCAGCACTGGGGTGAGATCCTTCTGCCAGAGCCACATCCACACATTGCTGAAAACTTGCAGCCCTGTGTCAGCCAGGATGTTTTAAAATGTTTGTATTTATGGTACAAGGAAATGTTGGTTTGTTTTTTTTTTAAACAGAACAGTCTGTTAGGTCTCTTCCCCTTTTCACATTTAGCACACCACCGAGGCTATAGGCTCTGTTTATTTACCAGCTGCTCATTATAACCACAGATTTACAAGAGCAAACTCACACTCTCAGTTAGATGTGTTACTGCCTCGCTCTGAAGGTGTAAAGTAAAAGTGTAAAGCACAGAGTAAAGTCAAGCCCTGTGCAGCTCACAGGGGCTCTAGACTACTCAGTATTGCATGTCAGCTCGATTACTTTTGCATTCTCACCCTTGATCCTGCTTGAAGTATTTCTTGTTTGGGCTGAAGTTTCTCTCATTTTCTACCACTATGTGAAAACAGCCTCTTTTTGAAAGCTCGGACATTTTCCTCTGAGTTAAATTTTATGTTTCTGAGCCAAAACCCGCAGAAGCCACTACTGGGTGCTTTACAGTCTTAATTATGGATTGCAGTAGGTTGTTAGAAACTAAAATCTGAATGCTAGAAAATACGAACTAGGGAATGTATAGCACTGTCAATTCAGATTTATCGCATATATCATTCTATGTAGCACGAATAAAACCTAAAAATTTACAACAAAACTGGTTTGTCAGCCTTTTCTAGAGTTTTTTTTTGTTTTGTTGTTTTTTTTTTAATTACAGAACATTAGTTTTTCAGCTACCTTTGTAAAACATCTATTTCAAATAAAACCAAAATATTATCGAAATATTAAAGCTTCAAATGTAACTGTGACATTTGAGTGCCTCTCGTTTCTGTTCACCACTGTGGCAAGCAAGCCTAAACTGGAACTAGCCTTTGGGAAACTGTTGTTAAAGAAGATAGATGGAAAACCATGTCCAGCCTTAGAAGTGTGAATCAAAATAATACCTTGGATAATTTCAGGATCCCTTCTTTGGCAAAGCCTGCCATGGAAAACAAACCGTGAGCCCAGCTGACCGCTTAGCAGGCTGGTACGGATCTCTTCTTACCTCCTTCCTAGAGAGAGAAAGGTGGGTATTGCACGATAAATGCTACTTTAAAAGAAGCACATCAATGTAATACTGCAGGGTTTGTAGCTGTTTGAAAATAAGACTCTTTCAGCATCAGTTAAAAAATGCCTCTTTTACAGGAGCTTAGATAAATGGCAACTAACTCCCAAACAATCCCTGAATTTGACTCTCATCTTTCCAAAACTTTCAAACTAAAAAGCAAGCAAGGGTAAGGAATGGTTTGGTGGATACACCAGTCAACTGGGCATCTGAGCAGCACCTGTAGACTCATGTTCATGTCCCCAGCTGTTCCTTCACTTTATCCATGCCACTGAACTCCCCTTCCCCGCACACAGACACCAACCCCTCATGATGCCCCATTTTCCCAGGAGGGAGAACCAGGAGGCTGCCTGTTGAACCTGAGTAGAGAAGCAACACTGAAAGGTCCATGGTTGCACCCCAGGATGCCTTTCACATGTGCAGGAAGGCTGTGAAGGAGCTTGCATTCCCTTGCCTCTCGCATGCTGTTGAGGGATGGGGGATAAGATGAAGGGTTTTGATCAATCCACATCATTGTTTTTCTTTCACTACATGTCACAAAGGTTGGTTGGGGTTTCAGGCTCTGCACTAAATACAAGCTTTGTGAATACAAGCACCTGCCTCTCAGCAGGAGGAAGCCAGTGCATGTACAAATTTAGAGCTCTAGAAAAGATCCCTCTAAATCAGGAGGATGCCGTGGAGGACAGTGGGTCATGGTGCAGTTTCTAGAGTACCATTGCACAGAGCCTGTCCTGGGGCCAGGGAGAAAGGCTGCCTCCAGCTGCCTCATCACCTGCCACAGGGAGGAACCCCTAATGTGACACCCAATATGTGGTCTAGAGAAAAAAAGATAGAAAAATATCTGCACACACTAGCACAGAGGGCTCTAATAAAAAAACCCCAAACCATACACAAAACCATGCTGTCAACTTGAAACTGTTTTCTCACCATGAAAAACAAGTTTCCACGGCAGACTATCACCCAGTCTCCTTGCAATTTTCAAATGCACAAATATTTTCCATGACAGAGCAGCCATAATAAAGCTCCTTGGTCACAGTGGTGTGGTTTACACAACACACCTTTTACAATCCCACCAAAATGTAGCAGTGATAAATACGTGTAAAAACCCCTCAACTCTGTAGCATTCAAAAGAAAAATATCTCAAAACCAGCCACTGTTAGCGCGTTACATATTTGATGAATGTGCAAGCAGACACTGAGCTGATAGGTTGTCACCAGCCACCGTGGCAATAACAACGCCTGCATAATTCTAGAAGGAAATACAAAGTCATGGTGAATTTTTAACTTTGAATATTGGTTCGTGTTTGTAAGAGATACCTGATGACCTCCTAGACTTGAGTCATATATTCATCCTTAGGACAAGAGCAATACTGCCATGAAACTGAGGAGCTTGCTCTGCACAGGGTATATCTCAAGTTCTGTCCAGCCTGGAGATGAGTCTTTATGGCTGGCAAACACCCATCAGTACCTCAGTGGGAGGACTGAGACCCGAATTCTTTTGCAACACCCCATTACCAGCTCCACAGTCACCTGTCATTTTATCCAACAGCACACTTAACAAATTTGAACTTCTTTCAAAGCTCACCAGAACATCAACATGACTCATACTTAGATCAATAGAGTGCATTCATCTGTTAGCAAAGGATCAAATCTAAATGAAACCTTATTGCCTTTTAAAGGCTTCGGCTGCTTCTTCCCCATTGCCACTTCCCCCTCCACTTGCACAATATTTAAAGGGGAGGTGCAACATGGCTGATAGAACAACACACACATGATCTCACAAGGGACACACTTTGCTACAGTCACTTCAGCACGACTCCACCGTACTGCCTCCACCTCCAAGAGGAGCTGAAGGGGTCTCTCAGGTGCTGGGGAGCGGGAAATACCTCTGTGAAAATGCAGGGTAAAGAGCAGCAGCACAAGACCACAATCACAGTAATGCTGGGAATGGTAATATTCATGTACACTGCCAACAGCCCTATTTCCAGACAGACAGTATGAAAACGGTAGAATAAACAGCCATCTGCCTCTGTGGGATGGTAAAGCTGGAGAGTAGGGTACAGACTAGCCTGGTATGTGGTATCCGAGGGACGCACTGACAAGCACGTGCAACACCATTGCTGGGAAAGGAACCAGACAGACCATGTCACGGTGTTGCCCCTTCACACCAACTAGTGAGTCACCTTTTCAAGTCACTCGCTTCTACAGCAGAACTGTTCACGTTTGAAGTTTCTAGGAAATTGAAATTTTCAGTGTAAGGAAGTCTTTCACCACATTGGAAGTGCAATGGACGTTCAAGCTCAGAACATAGTGCAGATGCCTCCACAGAGGCTTTTTACCACTGCCTTGCCTATTAGGAACTCCAGAAGCAGAATCACCTTTTCTTACAGCTTCCCTATATGGATGAAACCTGACCAGCATTAAACCTAAAGGCAGAACACCTTAGAAACAGCTTCTCTGGAAAAAATGATTACTTATTCATGGTTACTTACCAAGACTAGCTAAAACACGATATATTAGCATACATTACTATCACTCAGAACCTGAGCAACCCACTTAACAACCACACTCCTCTGTGCCTTTGTTGACCAGTTTCATAGATTAACCCAAATTAGCTACATATCTGAGTGTATTTGCTAGAAACATTAGCCAAATGCACTCAGAGAAACACCAAACCAGTTTCCTCCAAGTCTTGTTGCCTGCATCCCATAATTCATCAGCATTTACAGCTGATGCAGGAAATTCTGTGATTCCACCTCAGATCAGTGCCACACCAATCAGCTTGCCATATCAGCTGCATCAATGACTTTCTGCTTCATGAACCTTTGCTGGTGCTTTGTATTTAAGTACCAATAATTACTTACAACATTTTGAATACATGATACCCACCACTGTAATTGCACTAAAAAGTAGAGCTGCTGACTCCCGGAACACGGAGCCATTTACGCTGCCACGACAGAGAGAATGGAAAGATTCTACACTTCTGCTTTTCTGCACCTTTTTGGATCACCTTATCATCCACATGTAGCAATGAATTCACACAATATATTACAAAAACTCCTCCTTGTTCTTCACAACAGATGTTTCTCATGGATAATTTTTATCTTTCAATCCATCAGCTTCCTTGGGTTTTCTAGCCCTGAATCCACTCAAATACTGGTTTTAGTTCTCCTAACCAGAATATACTTTTATATACAGCAATAGCAGCATTTTTTTCTTCTTGGTGCACAAGGGGAGAGGGAAGAGTGACAGAAGACTGAGCTCCCTTTATTCACCTTTATAGGAAAAGAGTAATTTGCCTAATTTATCATTTTAGAAAACAATCTCTTTCAGAACAAAATATAGGCATAACATCAGTCAGCCTTATCTTTAATACTTAGATCATGAACACTCATTCAGGCAGCCAGGTACCTTCAGCCCACTGATCGCCTTTGCTTAAGAACACAAGAGTCAATATTTTAAATAAATACACTGAAGTTTCACTGGGGCAGCATGAGACCTTCAAGATACTTCCTATTTCAAGCCAACAAGTTGGAGAAGTTCAGGCAATGCCAATAAAGCCAACATTTTGGGTTTCTTACGGAATCCTTTCTCAGGCAAAGTCATAGCAAGTGAAGATTAACACTTTGGGGACGGATTGCTTTCCATGCTGCATAGCCAAATGCATTCTTTTAACGAAGCATTTTCCCCCAAAAGGTTCACCTAACTTGTTTTCAATAATATTGGGAGAGGGCAAAAAAGTGAATTCAAAATATTCTGGAAATTTTTTTCTTTAAAGAGATCTCTCTTTCCCTTCCCAATTCTGAATGCTACAGTGCCATATCTAGGAGGAAAAAAAAAAGAAAAACCCCAAATATCCCCCAATCCCACATAGAACAACTTTTTGCAATCTTCTTGAAAATTTGTCAATATCTGGCAAACTAATAAACATTTTAAAAAACTTCTGCAACCAACATATTCTAACAGAGACCTGAAATTTAGGATGCAAACCTGCTGGAGAAAACTTGCATTTTAAGTTTGCTGCCTAGACAGTAATTTTTTCACCTCACTGGTTATTGTTCCAGTCTTCCTAGAATCCTCACTCAAATTCCTACAACTGGTATGAAGTAGAACATTGGCTAGTAAAAGCTACATTTTGCAAGGGGTTGGAGAGACTGAACCTAGTTGGGTAAAGCGGCTACATTTATACTAACAAATTAAAGAGTCTCAACCCACAGTCATCCACAGTTAAACTGCTGTCACAGTTTTTTGGCTTGCACTGATTCACAAGTTCTCCAAACACTGGATGAAATTCAGTGTAGGTGAGCAGCAACTCTCACAGGCAGGTGCCCTGCTTTGGAAAGTAGATGTTTAACCATAAAGGAGTCGTTTTGGTCTCATGACTACAAAGCTGTCTCTGGCACTGCAGCTGCTGGAACAGACAGAAGAGAGAAAGAGAAAACAAAAAAAAAACAAGAAAAAACTGTGGCACGGGAGAGGAAGACAGCCTGCATGAAAATTTCTAGCAGTAAAGCTAGAAATCTAAAAGCAGAAAATCTAGAACCCAGGCACAGAGATAGGAAACTTAGCAAGTTCAGTGCTACGTAAAATGAGTTAAGACTAAAGAATTTCTGCACATTAGACCTCTCTTCCGTAACAGCTCTTTTGATGTGATAATCTTTGTTGGAGAAGATTAGAAGTAACAAGACAAGGCAGGTATACAAAACTTTTTATTGACAACAGAACAATAGAGAGGAACGTCACCACTTCCCATTCCTCAGGAATGTCTCCATTTCACAGTCAGTCTGCTAAAAGTATACTTTCATGGTAACAAGCAACACGAAGGCATGGAGCTGTCTAACCTCAAGAAAAATGTTTCATCAGTGCAGTGTAAAGGGACCGACAGTGTGCAGGTGAGCAGGCCCTGTCACAACACAAACATGGCAGGCAACAGTATATGCAGAGCCAACCGGCACAGACACAAAGCAGTCAGAGGCCTCAAGTTATCTCCATTATTTCCATCTAAGGGCAATACCTGACATGCTGTTCCATCCATGTTCTGTTTCAGAAGTGAATATGTTATTCCCTCACTCCTGTTGCTTCCCCTGTCCTCAAAGATGTGAATACTTCCAACTGAATGGTACCATGTCAGAGAATGCCTGAGCTTTTATATTTTGCTACCTCATACCAGTTCATGCATGCACTTGAGTTTACTTTCAGAAGCTTACATTGACATAAAGAAGCGGAGGGAGGAGGGGGGAAAGTGCTGCAAAAGAAGAAAAGGATTTAGTTGTTAATTCTTCCTTGCTAACAAAAACGTTTGGTAGTTGTTGAGTATTTTCCTTGTAATGTTGTTTTCAAAAAGTATGTATGCAGTCTACTTAAGATTTTAAAGAAACTGCACATCAAACTATCTCAACATAATTTCAAATACTCAGAAATGGAATTTGAACCAAAATTCAATCTATACAACAAAATTTCTTAATTTTAGTTTTCACAGTACACAGAACTGCACACTGAGTGCAAGATGAAAGCAGTCTCTCTCCTGTATTAAGGTTCCTCTGCCTGCAGAACTCTACTGGGGACCCTATGTAGTAGCTTGTATATTTATTAACATTTATTAATTTATCATGTTTTTCCTTTACTTAATGGATGTGCCTCTGGATGTGTAGACTGGTTGTTAAAGTGCTTTAAAACAAAACAAAAACCCAACAAAAGAAAACATCCCTCAAAAAACCATAATAGATGAGAGAATTTTATCAGAAGGACTTTGTACAGCATTTACAATGTCAGCATAAAGCATCTGAAATATGAGCATTCCCTGCAGACTGATGCAGTGCAAGCAGTCTCATACATTAGATACTGCAATTCCTCTGGATTCAAGATGCACAATACTTACAAAAACAACCCTAGAAGCACAGACAAATGCTGGTGGCTCTTCCTCTTCTTTTTAGAAACATAATTAAAAAATCTGCATTACTCTCTCATAATTTAAATACATAAGTAATCTTCCACTTTTATTACTTCATGACAATGACTTCAAATTTACATTATTTTAAGTACCGTCAGAATAGCTCCAAGTATAATACAGATATTTGCTGATATCCTGTCAGAAAATAAAAAAACCAAAACCTTCCACTATATTAAAAAAAATAATGCTGGAAAGACAAGAACACAGAACAGGGACTTGGTACAGACTATGATTTCAGTTTTATATCAACCACAGTTAACCCAAAATTAACAGATACACAGCGATATTCAAAAGCAGTGCAAATATCTTTGGAGGTTAGAATAAAATTATACTACAAGAACATAAGACAGAAGAAATTAAAAGGCAAGTACTTCAAGTACAGGAACCAGTCTCTGTGAGGTCCATCTTAGTGTTAGCTGGGAGTTCCTCTTCCCATCTTACTTCTTCCTCTGGAACACATTAGCCAACATTGCACCTGATGTAGTCAGCTGGCCCATTTTGTTCAAAAACTTGGTCTTTGTATCTTCACTCACCAGACTCGCTGCAATTGACATCGAGCTAGGAAAATAAAAAATTTAGTGACATAAGACTACAAAGAAAAAAGAACATTATGCTGCTATTTATTAAACAACTGAAGTGTCTTTGCATTTTAGAGGTTTCAACATAAAAGACCAGTCCATGAAGAACTGAAAAATCATTACCACCCAGTGCAGATATACACTGTCAAATTGATGTTAATGTCCTCACAGTCCTTGTGAAAATGGTAAAATATTTTTGCGCACACTACTTTTTGGTACCTTTGGATGTCACCACATTAGCATTTGTTACCTATTCAGCAATTATTCTAGTGACAAATACCTCTGTGAAAGATTGGCTTTACCTTCTCACCAGAAATGTCAATCCTTCTGTTTACTTAGTATAAGTACGACAGCACTGGTTCAGACATGGACCTATCTAGTCCGAGTATCCTGCCTACAACAGTGACCATCAGCAGACACATACAGAAGAGTAGAAGCAAGGTATGCACAAAACTGTGACCTCTTGTCCTAATTTTCAACTCTCTTATTTTCCAACTATTTCCAGCCTGAGCAGAGTTTAAAACTGGGTGTGGACTGTCAATTTAGTAACTGCCAATAAATCTTTATCTTTATTGATCATCTTTCCTTTGATCTCCTCGTAAAGCTCTGTAAACCCCACCCTGAGCTGTACTGGGTCAGCCCCTCGCTGGGTAAGGAGCATTCTCCTTCTGGTTGTTGTGAAAGTGGCTCCTGGTACCTGTGCTTCAATGTTCCTGCTTCATACATAACTAGATAAGGCAACTGAGAGTCCACAGATTAGCCACAAACTGGACTGGAAGGAACAACCCAACCAGTGCTGAAGCTACAACACACTACAACTTTGAACATGTTAAGAAATTATCCAAATGCTGCAAACAGATATAAACTGTTTAGCATAGTACCAGTAATCTGTCTCAAGACAGAAAAAATGTACAATAACAGGAACACAAATAAATATTCCATACTTCCCATATTTGTAGGAAAATGTTTGCCATTTTAACAAATTAGAGAGTTCAAATTTTAAAACCATTTCCAATTAAATTCTCCCTTGTAAGTTCAGCATGGACTCTGCATTTCAAAATTATACAGAAACCACAAAATCTGTCTTACTGGCATAGCCCAGATTCCAGGAACAGACTTTTCAGTTTGCAAGGTTATAAACAGTTCTGTTAGACACAGCTGCATCAAGGCAGGTCAAGTTGAAGTTAACTGCTTCAACAGAACTTGAATGATTTCTTCAAAGTCAGCAGGGATGCACTCAGTACTTTTCACCATTTCATACCACAAAAAAAAAAGGTGCTTATTGATAATTAATTCTGGGATTTTTTTTTAAAGTACCTTAAAAAACAAAAGGGAAGCTTCTCACTAAAGCTGTACTGTGGATTTACAGAGAGTTTAATTATAAACTTTTAAAGTGAAATATTTCTTTTAGGTACAATCACATAGCCAGACATCTTTGGCTTGATTATACACCTCCTGTCAACTAATGAGTCACCTATTTCCAGCTGATAAAACTTAGGTAAATTACTGCTACTGTAAGATGCAATTTCCTTTGATTTCGTGATAAAGCAAAGGCATATAAATTATGTAAATAACAGTTTAGACTCACTATCAGCTGGTTAAGGACAAGAAGCTATTCCTGACTGATGTATCCTAGAGTTCTGTGTAACTAGGAAAAATTATTTGGGAAATACCGTACACTGCAAGCATAAGCAGCATTAAGAAAATAAAACTTGCCCACTTCAGAAAAGAAAGTCCATCAGCTGGTGACAAACCTGTAGTTTTCAAACAAACTGAGCTTTCAGTATTCTAATAATCCTGAATAAGTTTGAGGAAACTCAGAAAATGTTCAGTTGACATTCAAAACAATTTCGGGGGATAACAGTCATCTGCTGTCAAAAATAAAAAAATAACAACTGGAGTATCTAGGAGTTCATGTTTTCCAATACTATGTTACTGCCAATACAAATATAATCCACAGCACTCAGCACACTTGAAAGTTTAAATATGCCCCCAAAATACTTCTATTACTATGCAAATTGAACGTTTAAACATACCAATAAAAATAGTATGAAAACAAGTAACTTGAGTCTCACATCTTCCAAAAGTAACCAGAGACCCCAAAAAGGCAGTAGCATATCTTATTTGAAACCATCAGTCCTATAGAGAAGTCCTTGAATTTATTAATTACTTAAAAACCAAAGCAAAACCCAATCCACCAACAAAAAAAAAATGTGTAAATATCAAATTTTTGACCAGTGTCTAGATGAATTACATGCTGCACAGAGTTCTGCCTGTTTAATGGGAAAGCTCTAGGCCAAAACAAACATTCATGCCGGGCATTTTATAAAAATCAGTTTGTAACATAAGTTGTTAGCCATGACTGAAATACCTTGTTAATTGCTAAAGAAAATGTTTAACAGAAGTGGTTATCCAATATATAAAAATGCTAAGTTTAATCTTCTTGAAAAACTATTTCTTTGACCCCATATTATTTGACCAATCTTTTCTAACAGCAAGGGGGAAAAACAAGATAATCAGCAGCATCTTATGATTGCTTTTCCATCCGTTTTTCTCTCTCTGCATGCATTCTCATGCTGTTAACAAAACCCAGTAATTTATATCCCAGTTGCACTGAAATCCTTTGTCAAATACATAATTGTCACTGAAATCAGGAACTGAAATTAGCAAGGGCTTAGGGAAAAAAAGGAGATATTTATGTCTATAAAAAGGTCATTTCTTCAGTGGTAAAATATTTCTTGTTAATTTTGTACAGTAAAGGATTGTGACCATAGTCTGCAGTTCCTTTGTTCCTTAGTTAGCCTTCCCCTTCCTTACTCAAAATCAAAGACTTATCCTATCCAAAACTTAGTTTTCAGCAGTTGCATCCTGAAAGAAAATATACTAGATGTTGTATCAGGTTTGCATTTACTGTTTTCTGCAATGGTTTAATAGGACTAACTGTGATTTCAAAGCATTTACTACCAGTAACCCCTGAAATATTTTATTTGGTGCATGAGAGACTGACCCTTTTTCCACACCACATTTCTTCTGTTCAATTCTTGTACAGCTTTCTATTTTGGTAATTCTCAAACTACTAGTCGCTTCCAGGGCCATGCATGAGCTCTTTCAAGAAGTAAATTCTATCCATTTGTTACAGATATGGAAGCATGACACAAACAAGCTTCAGTAATTGTCTCAGTTCCCATGGCAAAGTTATTGGAATTGAGGACAGATTTTCTCTTAAGACACCTACTGTTTCTTCTCGAACTCTTCCTGGCAACACCACTAAGGATTTATGAAGTTATATAATTATCCACGAGAAGTTACCTGTTGGGACGCCATTCCAAGCAACAAGCAAGCAAAAGAGTACTTAGAACTCATCATAATGACACCAGGCTTTCCAGATCTCCGTGTCCAACGTGGGTCTGTTAGCTACCTTTCTTTTCAGGAGACTCACACAGGTAGCTCAGTTTACACACTGGAGAAGCTGTTTTTGTGTGCACCAGTCACAGGCAAGCGAGGACAGCAGCCTGGAGCAAGCCATTCACAGGACCGGAACAATTCCCTCAGCCTTCAGGCTGCCCCCTCCCTGGGTGGCAAGGTATGTACCACATACCTTGCTCTGAGCACTTAGGCCAGATACTCTCTGCTTTCTCAGATTCAGGACAGAAATTTAAATACTGCTTTAAATGGATAAAAAATTAAGGACAAAGTAACACAGGAAAACAAGAAAGTCATTGCTACTGATACAAATAAAAATTTCTTGTCCTGTGTTTTTACACTGGAGACAGAAACAACCACAAACTGTGTTAAAGTTCCTAAAATCTGTTTTCAAATACAGAAGATGTCAGTATGGGATTTCTGGTCACAAACCTTGGACACCATTATGGAATACACTCTGCAGAGCATTACTCTGGAGGCATATAAAAAAAGGGAAGTGGAAGTCTTACCCTTGCGGTTCTTGGACGGTCTTGTTTTCCACTTTCTGTTCGCACTCTTTTATCATGGAGCTCAAAATAACCTAAGGAAGAGAGATACATGACATTTGACATTTTTCCTTTTACATTAACATTTCTTATGAAATGTACTCTGCAACTAATTCTGACGTTAGCAGAACTGTTTGAAAAGTTTTCTTGTTCCCCAGTTACCTGGTGTCTTGTGGCTAGAAACAACAGAAATGTTCAAAGTACCTTAAGGAAGAAAATGTGTTTGGGAACATTTACAGGAGTTCTAGATGCCCTCCTGTTTACCCTCACTTTTTGAAATAAAGTGAACTCACTTCTGTGACACACCAAATCTTCATGAACATTATGCATGAAAGAAAAAGGAAGAAAAAAAAAGTGTGACGGCATCCCGAGACAACATCTTAGTGGGAAGGAAATGCTAAAGCAAACTTGGTATCACTCCACTGGTGTCTTCCAGGGTTCCTATGAATCATGGCTTTTTTCCTTTATTTAAGCAATTGCAGTGTTAAAGGTTTCTGCAAGGTATTTAAGACTGAAAACACCTCCACACTGACATTTTTACATTTCTCCAAAAATAAAGGAATGATTCCCACGAGAAGGAGGAGAAGGCTTTAAAAAAAAAAAAAATACTGTTCATGGGACAGGTATATGGCTCCCTGCCCTGCTCACACAGTACCCACACATTAAGACAAAAGCATTTGAAACATTTAGGCAAAACAGCTACACAAATGTGCATAATGCAAAATGTGAAACTATAAATATATATATGCATATGTACATATATATATACACACACACACACACACTACATAAATGGAAACTTCCTCTGCTCACAGCTCAGGAGAAAGCTAAGCTTTTTTTTTTTGAGACACTAAACTTAAAATATCAAAGCTACAAGAAATATAAATTAGTAGTGTCTTACCAAACCTGAACATATACAATAAAGGAAAACCCCCGATTTTAATCTCTAAAATACAAATCAGTAACTAATGGTTACTACCAACTGGTAATTGTTTTTAAATGTATTTGTACACATTAAAAACCTGGTTTCTGTCAAGTTGCTTTAATTACACTGATAAGAAGCGGCCTGGTCTGCAGATCTGTGCCACTGTTCACTCTATTTCTCTAGAAGTATTGCTCCAGCATTTGAAACATTTTAGGTAGCAGGTGTTATATACACTTGAATGTTCCAGAGAGCAGCATTCAAAAAGGACTACAACTCTTACTGCTAAATCTGCTGTCCTTCATCTGCATAAAATGTTATACAAGGTACTTAAGAGTACAGAGATACAAAAGAAATACATTCAGAAATCTGGTGAAAAAGCAAACTTTTTGTTCTGTATCAAAAAATCCCCTGAGATTTATAAGCCCAGTGGCCATAATTTTGGTTACTCAGCATTTCTACCTGTGCACTAGAGCTTTTCTACAATTTTGTACATCTATCTGAATCTAGATGTTCCAAACATCAACAATATGAAGTCTTGATCAAAGGGGAGAAAAATTCATCAAGGACTCAGAATCATTTCAGTAACACGACAGAGTTCCTGGCAACTGCACACCTCCTTCTGGGAAGGCTTTGTTAATTTTTGGATGAAGTGGGGCAATTCTTTCCTCTTCCCAAAAATTAATTTATCTTAAAGTTCAGGGTGAAATAGAGGAAAGATATAAATATAATATCATATGGCAATTCTACATTATGGTTTTGCACATACTGCTCAGACCTGTTCCCTTGGGTTCTCTTTGTTTGATCCTAGGACTGATTATGAAATCATTTAGACCTCCTTTAAGAGAGAGATTTTAAAGTTGTAACTCTAAATATAGAGACATTTAAGAGATATAACATGTTTAACTATTATAAACAATACTGCAGTCTATAGACTAAATATTTTCATCAAGTACTGACTATATCTCACTATCATGCAACTCAAAATCCAGTTAATTTGAAAATAAATGGAAGGCAAGTGGAGAAGGGGGAAGAAGGGACTTAACATTGAACTAGAGATGCTGGTAAAGTATCTGAAATGTCTGCACAAGGTGAAATAATTCTTTTAAAGATGAGAAGGTCTGGTCTAAATGCCCAACTTACTCTTTTGTTTATATGAAAAAAGGAAAGCAAGTATGAGGGATAAGTGGTAAATGCTGCCTGACAGGATCACAAGCCAATTCCACAAATGTTACCTTTCCAAGATAAGCATAAACTCTGTACTGATGTTAGAGCAGTAAGAACTAAGGCTCTGTAAATGAGAAAATGTATTTTTGTAAGTCCTATAACCATTTGAATCATGAATAACACCAGAGTAATCAAAATACTGAGAAAAGGGTTAATTCTGTGTATGCAAATATCTAACTATTTGAGATAGTAAATGGTATTTTTTTCAGAAAACAATTTTAAGACAGAAGGCTTCTAAGACAGACACTAGAACTAACCAGGCCTCAAAGACTCTACCATACTGCCTAAAAACTCCTATTGTAGCAAGGAGCTGATCAAACACCAGATTTCCATTTCTACAGTAAAAGCTGTAGCGAGTTTTCTAACCCACTGGAGCAGGAGTAAATATTTTTAATTTTATATTTCTCTCCAGCTAAAAAAACAAAGCACTTGGCATCATGCCCGAAGCCACTTAATCACAGTGATGCAAAATGTGGTAACGGAGGATTGGGAACTGTCTTTCCTTATTGATTTATTTTTAATCCTATTGAAGTTCCTTCTCTGACTAACAAGGCTCAAACTCAGTCAAATAAGCTCTTTTGTTCTAATTCCGGGCATCTTTTAACTGACTGTGCCCTTAAACCTTAGAAGTTGCATTAACTACAGAAATGAAGTAAGCAGTATTTTTATCAGCTGTTCCATTAGTGAAAGAAAATTAAACATTTGCCTACTGTAGCTTTCAGATATATTCTTATGACTTCGCTAACCACAACACATCTCTCAGCTCTCTCTGAACACAGTATCTATCACTGCCACCTCTCCAGTGCTGCCTGTGGTAAGGAAGCACAGTTCTGTTGCCTTTGACTGATGCTCAGTTCACTACTGTTCCTCCTAACTCACCCTTCTGAAGTCAGATTCTTTCTGTTTAGGTTGGAAAGTTCCTTAAATAATAATATACAGAAAATAAAAGAATGAGACTATTAAATTAAAAATGTAACTGGAAGAAGGAACTTTGTTACTGAATATAAAGACTTAAGACTCCTAGAGAATACAGTCATCTCAAGTAAGTCACTTTTGCAAACATAAGGAAAATAAATTAATTTTCTCATGTACAAAGTAATCTGTGAAAGTGCAGTATTAACATTCAAGGACTACAGTGTTCCTTTGTACATTCTGATTAAATATTTTTCTTAATCTCTTGAAATGGTCATCCTTTTAAGGTTTCCCCCAACATGAAACTAAACAATGTCTTGTTTTCAGCTACTGACTTAACATCTATGTGTATCAATTGGATACTATTAATTCTCTTCAAGTATTTACAAAAAGTGCGTATACCAAGATTTTCAAGTTTCTCAAGTTGACTTCTCATGCTAATTCTTTTCTTTTACTGCTTTCTGTATTCTCCTCCTACCAGAGAAGATCTTATTTGCTTCCATGTTGTCCTGTCTGCTTATTTTAATCTGCTTTTCACAATTCACAGAATCACAGAGTGGCTGAGGTTGGAAGGTGCATCTGCAGATCACCTGGTCCAATCCCTTGCTCAAGCAAGGCCATCTGGACAAACAAAGTTGCCTGTGTCCAGATGGCTTTTGAGTATGTCCAAGCTGTGGAGACTCCACTACCTATTTGGTCAATCTGTGCCAGTGCTCAGTCACTCTGAGAGTAAAAAGAACCTCTGCCCATTGCCTCTGGTCCTGTCACTGGGCACGACTGAGAAGGACCTGGCTCAGTCCTCTTTGGATCCTCAGGTATTTGTCTATATGCTGATTCCCCTGAGCATTCTCTTCTGCAGGCTGAACAGTCCCAGCTCTCTCAGCTTCTCCTCCAGTCCCTTCATCATCTTAGTGGCCCTTCACTGAACTCTCCCCAGTAGGTCCATGCATCTGTACTGGGGAGCCCAGAGCTGGACACAGTACTCCAGATACGAAGTGCGTTCCATGTATTTTAGGACTATACTTTCTCATCTTTAATTTCTTTCCTCCACCAACTCCATCAAATATTGTAGCCATTCATTTCAGTGTACCCTTGATTTGATGAAAAAGAAAGATGGTAAAACCATTTAATTTTTCCTCAGTCTACAAAGATCTGTTTCTACATGAATTTCTGACAGGCAAATATTTCTCTGCAGAGATTCTCAGTTTAGAAATAAATTTTAAAAGATTTTACTGTTTTTTAAATAATGTGACCTACTCCTTATAAAATAACCCCTCAATAGTATGTTTTGATACTACTTATGAGCAGCTCTTCTTAACTTCTGGTTTTTAATACCATTACATTTCAACTTTTTCTGCCACTTGCACCTCAAACTCAGTAAATAGCTGCTCACCTCATGCTCTGGTGAGAGATGTTCCATGTCCGTTCGTAAACACTTCAGTCCTGGTAAAAAGTGATTGACCATTAAATCCTCTGAAATAACTAAAACCCAGGTTGTTAAGGTATTATAAGGATTGAATTCTGAAATTATACAAGTTTTTGTCTGTGTTCCAATAACGTTATTCTATGGAACACATAGACAGCAACAAAACAAAGAAAACTTCATGACTAATAAAAAGGAAAAAGGATCTTAAACATATTTAACATCTTGTATTTCATACATCCATACCATCCTTTTAGTACTGTTTCTTAATTCACTGGTTAAGATCAAGGGCTTTGTTTATGTAGCTTTGTTTTATTAAAAGTATCTATCACTTCCACTGTGTTGGGCTGTGCTGAGTTCACTTTCCCATAGGTGCCCTCAGAGTGCTGTGCTTTACGCTGGTAGCTGAAAGGTGTTGACAACACACTCAGCATTTTGGGTACTGCCGAGCACCACTGGCACAGCATCAGTGCTGTCTCTCCAACATTCTCCCCTGACCAGCAGGCTGTGGGTTAGCCAGGTCTTTGGAGGGGACATGGCCAGGACAGCTGATCCAAACTGACCAGAGGGATATTCCATACCACACGATGCCTGCTCAGATACGCAAGCTAAGAGAAAGTGTGGGAGGCGTTTGTTATTATGATGTTACCCTGCCAGAGCAACTGCTACGTGTGCTGAAGCCCTGCTTCCTGGGAAGTGGCTGGACATCCTCTGCTGATGGAAAGCAAAGAATAAATCTTCAGTTTTCCTTTGTTTCCATGCATGGCTTTTATTTATTAAACTGCCTTTATCTTGACCCATGAGTTTTTTCTCCATCTTATTTTCTCCCCCACCCTCATCCTATCCTTCTGAGGAGGGAAGCGATAGAATGGCTTGGTGGGCATTTGGTGTCCAACTAACCCACCACATTTACCATCTGTGAAAACCTCTTCCTTATGCTGAATAGACCATGTTTTACCTCACAGATTTGAAGACAAACGTAGTTATTTCTCCAGTATTAAACTTCTCCCACCACCTGTTACAGAAGTAACAGCTGAAGTTCCCCCCAAGAAAGGATACAACAACAGGAAAGAGCACTGTAGGATTCAAACAGGTGGGTAGCGATATCCAGTCTCTTCGAATCCACAGACTGCTGGTTGTTGACCAAGGCTAACTTGTGCAAGTGTGGAATAACAACTGGAAAAGTAAATATGGGAATAAGTGTTTGAAATTGCTTTCCACAGACTTGTTTAGCATTAAACAGTTGCTATGTGGCAACTGCAGGCACCTGAGGCATCACACATCAGTGTGGAAAAAGAACTGCAAATAATTGTTTTTGATGGCACTGCCCTTGCAGATTTAACTAATGAACTCAAACTTGAAATAAAAATTGTGATAGCACCACTTGAAATAAAAGGTACCTTTGAAATAGTAACAGGTACCTCACAGATTTGAAATAGTAACAATTCACAGAAAAGAAAAAAAAAAATCAGTATAATCAGAATGCCTACTAGCTTTTGGACAGAAAGAGGAAGACTGCATCTTCCCACAGAAGCAACTTACATTCGTCTCTAAATCTGGGCTCAGCATTAGGTCCAACTCTTCCAAATGTCTTTATGATTTCTGTATGTAAAGAATGTTGGTCTTGATATTGAGGGTCTTCCAGGAAAGATGCCAGCTGCATTTTTACTCTCTCCAGAAGCTTAAATATTCACAGAGAAATAGAAAGAACACAAAAGAATGAAGATGCTAGAAATTGTTATGGTCAATTCAGAGTATGTTTATAATCTTCCATATTTCAGATAACAAATCTTGGACCTTCTTCTAATTTACTTTTTTTCCCCTAACAGGATGTTCCAAATTCTTCAGTGCAGCTTTATGTCTTAAAGACTGTTAACAGGGTTTTAATCTGATTTATCTTTTAACTATAGAGAGGTGCTTCCACAGAGCTGGTCTTTCCTCCTGAGGTTTCTTTGGGTTTGACACTCCCATTTTTTACCTCCTATTAAAATTTTCCACTTGTTATTAATAACTACGGAGTTTTCTTGTTTAATTAGGACTTAATTAATCAGATTTTTTGTAATGTAACTCAATTAATAGGCTAAAAATTTTCTGCAGAGGACAGAGATGCAAAAGTAACCATCATAAAATCAATGGAATTAAGAAGATTTCTTCAACTAAAGGTGAGAAAAACTGAAAATAAAATTACTTAAGTATTTAATTTGCATTCAAAGTTGAAAAAGTAACATTTTATGACACACTTTGGAAGGTGCTATCACCTCTGTACTCTAAGGCTTGTTTTAATTAGTGCAATGGATACAGTAATTTCTGTGTGGTAACAAAACAATATTCTTCCCAACTGATTATAGGCATGCATTCCAAGCTACAAAATTCTAACTTTTCCATCTTCCAAGTACTTGTGAGTCATCACTGACTTGACTCACATTACTCACATTTCCTCAAACACATTCTTTTAGAATATGTTGAAATTACGGGAAGAATGCAAGCTCTGCAAAAAGCTGCAAAGATTTTAAGAAGAAATTCAATTGTACAGTTGTTATCTAAAATAAAATCCAGTATTTCTACTGCTTACAGCAGAATCCTGGGTGTCTTCAGAATTCTAATCTATTACCGTAGTCTCATCATTTAAAAAGAAGGAGGAATTGCATCTCTACATTATCCTCAAGGATTATTTTGGTAATGTTACACTATGTCTTTTAGTGCCATCTTGCTCACCAAGGGCTAAACCAGCAGATATGATTGGAACTACAA
Organism: Myiozetetes cayanensis; assembly: GCF_022539395.1. NCBI lineage: Eukaryota > Metazoa > Chordata > Aves > Passeriformes > Tyrannidae > Myiozetetes > Myiozetetes cayanensis. Next base: position 81,563,272 of record NW_026086604.1, on the reverse strand, counting down.
GAGACTTGTCCTCTCTTCTGAAGTAGTTGGGAGCCAAGCAGGATATCCTAAAGCATCTAAAATGGTAGAATATACTTATGTGGAGGTAACTGACTCCCATCATGTCTTTCTGGTTAGCATTTTAAAATAAAGCTATTTTATTTGGAAATACTGGAGTTAGATTTCACAACTGTACTGGACAATGTTTTAAAAACCATTTTGAGCATGGGATTTCCCATCTTCTAGCACAGGCCTCCCCTTTACTTATCTGTCTCTCTTTGTTTATGTTTGGTTTGTTATTTAGAAGGGAATGTTTTTATTAGTTAAGAGGATCAGTTTGTTTCCAAAAAAAAAAAACAACTAATTAAAAAAAGGCTGTTGCAAAACCAGAAAGCATTTTGGAAGAGAATATGACAAAAAAAGAAATAATTTATAAGCTGCCCTTTCTTTTACTCTGGATTTATAAAAAAATTATCCACCTATTATGCTACAAAAACAACAGCCTGACAACAAGTGTTTTACCTCTCTCTGAGTGACAGTTTCCATGATGGTACCAAAAGCAGGAATTGTAGCAATCCTTACTGAACTACAATGGAAGAATAGAGTCTTTAAGATGCATTCAAGATTAAGAACAAAATTAATTAAAGCAGAATTAAAAAATTAGTACTTTTAAGTTACACATTAGTTTCTAGCAATGACACACACAAAAAAAAGCAGGCCAGGAAAAAGACAGACAGGATTAACTCAAGGTCTCAATCTGAAACTCACAATTCAGGATCACTGGACAAGGTAACAAGGGCCGGAGCAACCCGCTTGTCAACTAATGCTTCACTCATGCCTCGAAGAGTCAGCTGTAAACCAGTCAACATGCAATAAAAAACGGTTTGGTAAACGTGAAGAACTGGGTTAGCTGTGACTGAGGATGGGCAGGCAGACTCTTGGGGTTGTTCTTGGTTTAGTCACCCACACAAGACATTAAAGCGACTAAGAGTCATTCATGCTGTAGCATTTGTTAGTAACAACCTGTTAGTGAGATTAGCAAAAGCATCCCTCTCTTAGCCTGAAAGAAATATCACATCAGAATGTCCAGGAAATCAAGTACCACAGTTGTATGAGAAATGTACAGACAAAACTACTTTGCATTTCATTAATGCAGATGATACTTAATTTAGCAGTAGTCAAGCTGATAGCATTACCAAGTATAATAATATCCAGCTTTCTGCTAGAAATGATGTAAGCAATTTGAAAACTGAGAATATGATTAAATATAAAAGCCCATACAAATATATTAAATGGATCTAAGTTTTCTATTTAAATTTTATTCAGCAGTTGTATCCAGTTTAGTTCTAGGCGTTACAGTAAAACTTTTTATTTAAAAATAAGTGATTTAAAGGTTACATTTGCTTAAAAGTAATTCAATTTTTGTTCATCTAGACTAAAAAACATAACTGATGGTTATTTCTTCCTAAGCATTAAGAGGGATGCTATGTATATAAGACAGTCAGGGAACTTACATTTCAGGGTCACTGGAGAGAGTAATGAGAGCAGGAACAACTCTCTGAGCTACCAGAGTTTCATGTACCCCCTTCACCAACAGCTGAATGGTCGGAGCAGGGGGGTATCACAGGTGATGCACGAAAAGAGTGAGCACAGTATCATGGGAAGAAGAGTGGCACAACCAAGAGAGAGAAAGAAAAAACACAAAAAGCAAACCAAAATTAGAAGCTAAGCAAATACTGCTACACTAGTGCTTCATAAATGCAAAGGCATGAAGAAAGCTGAAGTGGTCTGGCAATCAGCACAAACGTCAGCACAAATTCAACAATATGATGTTTTCTCTATTCTCAGGTCTTTTAAAACTTGAACTCACAGCTTTAGCAAGTGTATTATAATTCAAATACTAATTATGTATATATTATATATTATGTATAGATTATAATTATAAATAAAATTATGTATAATTGAATTCTAAACCAATGCCAATTTGAGTTTGACACTTTCATCTAAATGCTGCTCCTAACTCAATACAATGGTATTTATCATAGTAAGTGGCTGTCACACGCAAAATAGATGTCTTGATTAGGCCAAATGCGTGGTTTTCCCACACTGAGGGATACCTTTCACATCTTTTACAACACGACAAACAGCACCTTTCCAGATGCCAAAAAGCTTTCCTGAAAGTCATTCAGGACTACTTTAGATTTAACCACCATCCAAGCAGTATATATATATGCTGCTCTATGCAGGTAGAAAATGGGAAATCCTTGAATTATCCATGAAATATACTTCAAGTCTTTTTGCAAACTAAGGATAGATATATTTGTTGCAATACATCCCAAATTTTAAAAACTTGAAATCACAGTGAAACTTATTATCCACGAACATGAGAAAGTTGTTCGAATTTAGATGTTGCCAGGTGATCTTTTTTACATTATTTATGCAGCTATACATCATCATTTGCTGCATATGTTGTAGATGCCCTTTACATATTTTCTACTACTAATGTTCAAAAGTGACAAGTTGCAAACTTTCTCAATATTCAACTAAACAAAGTGGTTTTATCTTCATTAAATAAAGGGGAAAGCCTAGATATTTCCATTTTGCATCTCTTGTAAAGAAGTCTGCATGTATTTGCTGGTTTGAGGAGATAAACATAAAAAGTTAATTAGTGAATTCATGTGAGAAATCTGAAATGTCTTTTGAATATTTAGCTATATTCTAATTACTCACATTACATATTGAACACAAATTAAATTCTAAGCTTTTTCCCCAGCAATGCAACAAGAGATCCACAGAACAAGGGGAAAGCAGTGGCTGTCAGTATATCAGTACTCAAATCAGGCAATATTTACACCCTCTAACTAGAGAAGATTTTACATTCTATTTGCTTGAGTAATCCTGCTTTACCAACTCTGAATTTAAACCGAAGTTGTGAAAGATTAGAAGTAACCTGACTTTCCAGAAGCTTCTATACAAAGTAGTCATTTTTATTAAGCAATATTTGTGTGTGCATGTATGTGCATGCATGCAAGTGTGCACATAGACACAGAACACAGTGTGGCCTTAAGATAATAACTGGGGAAGGAAGAATGGGGAAAAGCTGTGCAAGAACATATGCATTATTGCTGCAAAGCACCTGCAGGGAAAAAGTTGCAGCTTCTTATACTTGTTATTCAGAAAGTATTAGGAATGTCAGTTCATCTACAGCATTTTAACATTAATACATTTCACAATGAGTTACACTGGTGACAACTTAAAGTGCTGATCTGTTGAGTTTATGGGCTACTCTTCAAACAGCTGTTAAGGACATAGCTCACTGATTACGATGATCTTACTCTCATATACAGATTTACCAATTTTCCCGTTTATTAAAATAGAGAATGCTTACTATTTTCAACCTTGAGCAAATAGGGACTTGAGTTTTCTTTACTGATATTTATTTTGAGAAAAGCCTAGTAGTGCTTTATAAAAAAAAAAAAATGCTTGTGATTTGTGTATTTAGCAAACAATTTAGAATGATCTCAGCTTCATTACCATGTGGGCTGCCACACTTCTAAGTATGGTAAAGCACAGTAAACAAACTAAAACATGCTTTATAACACAAGTGTCATTCTGAAGATAAGTGGTCCTAGCTTTGAACCTAAACAGACCAACAAAGCTTATATATAACTCGACTAAGCACTTCATGTCCAAACCAGCAGCAATCAAATCCTTTTGCATCAATATTCAAATGGGAAACTACTGACTGAAAACATTAACACAGAAGCAACAGAAATAGCTGGAAGGATGAAGCCGTGTAGCAGCATGTAAGGTTGGAGTGAGACAATGTAAATTTTTATCCTGTTTTAATTCCTCTAGATCATTAGTTATACATACTACACCTTAAAAATGGTAGCACAAAGCTTCCTGCCACCAAAGGAGTGAAGGGGTAGAATGGCTCCAAATCAATTCTGTGTCTTTGCAATCCTTAATGGACTGTAAAGGTTTGGTAATGCTGCTCAGAATCTTTATTGTTCCCATACAGTTGTCCTGCAGATCACATACTATTTATCTTATTACCTAATTGCTGGGCTTTGCCATTCAACAGCCTCTGAGACGTCAAATTCCTTAAGTGAGGAATCTTCCAATAGTGAAACCAACTATTACCACCTCTTTACACAGGCAACTTCCCAAATTTATGTACTGCCACGTATAAACATGTACGCTATGGCTATCAATTAAGTGCCAATATGCTACTATTTTTTGAGTGAGAAAAGTGTCTAAAACAAAGCTGCCTGTGCTTTAGTAAAAACTGAAGTATGCTAGGAAACAATTTGTCAAATAGCATGTGTATATTGCCTGAAAACAATCAACATGCAGTTGAATTTGAAAAGAAACTGCAATCAAGACAACAGCCTATTGTAACTGAAGTCTTTCACATTTGGCTAATGCGTATTGAGAAAAGAACCCTTTATTATTACAAATATGATATAAGAAATGTTTCTGTTAGATTAAAAATACTCAAACATATTTTAAGGGTGTCCATCTTTTTTTTAAAGGGAGAGGAGGGAGGCAAAAAAGTCTCAGGATAGTGCTTATTGTGGCTGTTTATTGTCTTAGCTGCTATGACTTGCAGAGCTGCAGTAAAGAATGCTAATGGATAAGTTAAGTGCTCTTTTTTTCTGAGGCAGACTTGAGATTTGTTTTTGCAAATGGATACAAGATGGAAGAGGTTCAGCTAGAGGTCCACTGCAAAGCTATTCAAATTAGTCAAATATGGAAGAAATAGAAAAATAAAGAGTAACATTGCTTAGAAATATGTGTTTCTAGCATGCAAAGGAAAAAAGTTTCTCTTTGTTCAGCAAGTGGAGTTTGTCTGAGTATGTCTTAGGGTTTTTGCATGAGATTTTTAAAATGAACGTTTGATGAAACAAAGACATAATGTGGAAATAAAAGCAAACATCAGTTATATGTATCAGTCTTTATCCTGACCAAAATTCTAGGTGTTAGGGGAAAGATGGAGCTGTCATTATGAGGCATGTAAAGTAACTGTAAATTATTTTAAATTATTTCCATTTTTGCAAAAAATACAGAATCGGTTACATGTTTGTCTTCACCACCATATCTGGTACCAATGAAAACTAATTTGAATTACAATGCAGGTGTATTGTATGAGTATACACAAAACCTACTGAAAACAGTAACTGTGAGTTAGATATTCACGATGTGTTGAGTAGCAAAAGCAAAAGTTAAAACCCAGAGATGCTTGATACGTTTAACTACATACCTACAGAAAGATGTGCTGAACAGAGAACAGATACAGGAACAACTACACAACAACCTCCTGCTCCATCACACAGTACACAGCTTATTAGTTTGTAATTATTAAGAATGTAACAGCATTGTCTGAATCCCTGTTTTTAAAAGTAAAGTCTAATTTTAAAGAGGTGCAAAAACAGGTTGGATAACACTTACCTCAAACATTCTAGCAGCTGTACATCGAACAAGAGCAGAAGTATGGACAACTCCATACCATAAAACAGTTAATAGCAGCTCATGATAAGCTGGGTTTGCACTAAAAGAAAACAGTCGAGCAATCGATCAAACAGAAATACTCCTAAACCCTGTTCTTTAAGTACAAAATACAGTCTTAAAAATTCATTATTCAACAAATCTAAAACCTCACCATTTATCCTTTCTGAAGGAAATAGAACATTTATCTCATTCTGAAGGACAAGCAACACTTTGCAGTCTAGAAAAGATGTTGCATTTTCAAGTTAAATACCCCCCCAACTTTAAGATCATAATTTTCAATATATTATGATACTGAATGTAAATACATGACAATAGTACGGTAAATACAAAATAATTTTCCATTGTATTCCATTGTAATGAGTGATTTTTGTGGAAATTTCGTGTTTCTTTTTTTACACTTCAGAATTATTTTTACCACTACATTTTTAATCTAGAGATTGCATTTGCACCAAGAAAAAAAAAGCAAGTATAACCTTAATGCACCCAAAGCACTACAGTTATTAAAATTATAGCCAGATTAGCAGCTTTTAATAAAAGCTTCTAATGTATTTAGATCTAGTCAATGCCAAGGTGTAATCTTTACCCTAGTTCCACAAAGGAAGCTTTCAGGCTATCAAGGGGAGCATGGGATAGTGAAAGCATGGTCATTACATCTTCTAGGAATCCAACTAACAGTTTGCGGTCTTCTTCCTGAAAGAAGAGAATACAATGATGAATGTAGTAGTACAAGTGTTGCTGCTGTTGTGATAACAACCTACAGATACCAAAGAGACAAACTATGAATAAGAACAAACTAGATAAGCATTTAACAATTTTCTTAGGAACTTCAAGAATGTGGTTAAAGAACAAGAACTTTTCAAAACAAACATATGAAGAGAATGTATTTCATTAAAGATGTCATACTTATGCTTGAATTGCCCATATTGTTTTACTAAAGAAAGTTTTAAGAACAGTATTTAAGCATGCTTATTACTCTTGAAAGTTTTTATTTGCTCACAGTCCACTAAAAATTAGTAAGATTATGAAGAATTTATTTTTTTTTCCTGTAAGGTATGTATATGCCAGTCTGTAATGGTTGGTTGCTGGAGGATTAGGTAATATTACTTATAGTGTGTTTATTTTAATACTAGGTAACACTATAATTTTAAGACTCCAACTAGGCCCAAAATGGCAATTTACCTTCTTATTTGTTTCAGTAAATTTTGCAAAATAACGTTTGCAAGGTTCATAGTTAAATGGCCAAGAACCCATTTAAGGAATAACATTAATAGTGTTGATAGAGGGACATGGCAGTGCATGATCTAAATGTGCATCACCACCTCACTGGAAAACTGCTTTTAAATGTGTTTACAGCTGCCCATTCATCTACCTATCTTAAAGCACAAGAACACTAAGTTTTCAGACAAAACAGTTTGTTGTTTTTTAAATAAATTTTGCACACTATTATACATTTAATGAAGGAACAGAAAAACAAACTTACTTGAATATAACATGTAAGGACCCCTGTTGCATAGATGGGAACTGTGGCTTTTGTTAGCACTCCATTACCTGCTGTGGAATCTAATGAAACACAATGAAGAATTTAGGTTCTATACATACATATGAGGGTGTATACAATGTGTATAATATATACTACATATAGTATACTTACATGTGTGTTTTTAAGTACTATAGATTTAATCACTTTTAATCACTTTTTTATATATCCATAGAGAATTTATATACATGTATGCATATATACACATATATGTGCTAAAATAACACTTAAGTGGTATTTGGATTTAATTTTTTTTTGTACCTTACACACATTCTTACACACATTCTACAATTTCAGAGTGTTCCATTTAGAATAACATTAGATTTTCCAACATTTTACTAAGATGACAAATTTGAGAACTGTGCTCTGGAAATGTTGTTTGAACAAGAGATTGACATTTTCTTTGGAGTTGCAGTTAAGATCAATTTATTTGAGTAAAAAACTACTTACCTATGTTTTCCTCAGACAGTCTTAAGATTTCCTGGAACTGTGGTTTTACCTATGCAAATGATGATGAATCCCATGTAAGAAAACTTGTTACCAGTGTCAATTAACTTAAAAAAAATACAAGAATTGAAAAACAAACCAAAAAATTCCCCCCCCCCCAGCAAAAAAACCCCTGAAACCACAAAAAGGACATTTGATGGAACAGAAAAAATAAAAACCTTTAAAAAGCACAGCCAGTAAAAAAACCTGACAGTATGACATAAGAGCGCAAAAATTTCTAATGAGTACCCACAACACAAGTAGCAGTATTTAGTACTTGTGATACAAAAAGTTTAAGTATGTAAAAAAAAAAGTTTATGTTTTGTATCTTTGCTATCAATGGACCCTCTTCCAAAAACAGCTATGATAATCAATATCAGAACAATTTTATAGAAGCAACAGTTTTACAAATAATTTACAGAAAGGGCTTTCAAAGACCAGAGACTTGTTTTAATCTCCTCTCTGGAAGCAGCATGTAATGCTAACACACTTTTATAATTTTACCTTTAGGTAATCTTCTCATGTTTTTTGAATTCCCTTTAAATTATTTTTTCATTATATTCAGAAGTTATTTTATGGAGAAAAATTATGTAATTCCTTGATTAAAATGTTTAGATGTCATCTATAGAAAATATTTCAGGCTGGGAAAGTATTAATTTTAAATATTCAAGTAAGTACAGGCTGGAGTACTTATGTACACCACAAACTGCTGCTGCTCTGAAGAAAGAACATTTTTAAATCACTCGAATTAGGATGATCTCTCATCTGTCTGTCATTCACAAAGCAATACGAAGAACATAGTTTCAAAAACCCAAATCATTCCTTGTTGGGCAAGATGAGGCAGCCATTCCAAAATGACCAAAATCAGAAAAGGATGGAAATAGAGCTTTAAAGATACCAGGTTTAAATGCACTTCTGGAAAAGCATCAGTGTGACTTGAAAATATAAATGGTCACATATAGTGTGGGTGTTCAGACATACTGTAAATGCAGACAATGTATATTATCAAGGTACTCTGTATGTAGAATATTTAAGGTAATATCTTACCTTAGTGTTTGTAAAAATTTTCCCAAATGTCCTACAAAGTCTCCAGAAAAATCTAGAGAACTCATGGACACAGGCGGTTGATGCTACATTGATCTTGCCAACTATTTCTATAAGCTGTGGTAGCCTAAAAATCAGGAAACAAAATGATATTAAACACTACTCTGATCTTTTGTTTCTCTCCAATTACATTTGTATAGATTTACTGTTTATATAAATAAATACATGCACACACAGAGCACTACTGGTTCTAATAAAATTAACTACTTGTCCCATACAATTCCTGACCTATGAAGAAAGCAAGGGTTCAGGTGCCAGAAGTCTGACCTACATTTTCAAACATCTGTTACTATCTATGAGACAGTCAGAATACAACAGTCTTCAGTTCAACAGAGAATTGACAATATCAGAAAAAAAAAAAAAAACCCAACCTTATCAGAGCAAGTAGTTACCTACACATTCTGTTAAATTGTTGATATTTTTTGAATAAAATCCAAGTCAATTCAACATGAAAATTAAAATGCCTAAAATAAATCCAATGTTTTCCTCTTCAATAATTCTCAAAGACAATCATATTTAGTGTTGTCTTATTCGGTAATTGTTAAACATGACCATGCTTAAGAACTATTAATTTTGCCACATTTTAAAATTAGGAATCCTAAGATACCAATTAACTCACAGTTGATTGACTACCCATAGCAGAGACTCCCAGCCTGTGGTACCCTCATGTTCTAGCTGATAGTCATAGAGTTGCAACAACACTGCTAATTGTTCGCGGCTTCCGATGATGATGGCCACATCCTGAAGGGGCGATACGGGTCGGGGGAATCTAGTGACTGTAACAGCAGAGAACAAGCAATCATGAACAAAAGAAGATGATAACACCATGGAGGTGATGTTTGAAATGAGAGCCAAGAAAGTAGGAAAATCCGTGGTGCCTTCTGCATAAGGTTATCAATTTGCTTTTAAAAAATTCAGTGAGTTAAAATCATCTCTGAAGAGATTATGTAACTCTCATTTAAGAAGAGAAAATGTTGATACAGGGAGATTATGCAATTATCATTGCCAGCATGGCTTCACCAAGGTCAAACCTCTCCTGACCAATGTAGTGGCCTTCTGCGATGGAGTGACTACATCTGTGAACAAGGGAGCCTGTAAAGCCTTTAACAGTGTCCTTTCTAAACTAGAGAAATGTGAATTTGATGGATGGACCTTTCAGTGAATGAGGAACTGATTGGATGGTTAAATCCAGAGGGTAGTGGTCAACAGCTCAATGCCCAGATAAACAGTGACAAGTAGTATCCCTCAGGCATCCATACCGGGACCAGTACCATTCAATATCTTCACCAGTGACATGGACAGTGGGATCAACTGCACCCTCAGCAAGTTTGCAGGTTACACGTAGCTGCGTGCTGCAGCTGACATACCTGAGGGATGGGATGCCATCCAGAGGGACCAGGACAAGCTTGAGAAGTGTGCCCATGGGAATCTCATGAGGCTCAACAAGGCCAAGTAAAAGGTGCTGCACCTGGGTGGGGCAACCCCCTGTACCAATACAGGCTGGGGGATATGAAAAGATTGAGAGCAGACTCTGGGGTACCAGTGGGTGAAAAGACTGGACAGAACCCAGTAACGTCCACGTGCAGCCCAGAAAGCCAAATGTATCCTGGGCTGCATCAAAAGAATCATGGTTAACAGATTGCTCTCATGAGACCCCCACGCATAGTACTGCATCCAGCTCTGGGGTGCCCAGCACAGAAAAGGCGTGGAGCTGCTGCAGCGAGTCCAGAGAAGGGCCACAGAGATGTGAACAAAGACACAGAGCACCTCTCCTAAGAGGAAAGGCTGATAGTTGGGCTTGCTCAGCCTGAAGAAGAGAAGGTTCCAGGAAGACTATTGTGACCTTTCAATACTTAAAGAGGGCTTATAAAAAATATAGGGACAGACTTTTTCATAGGATCTTTCATGATAGGACAAGAGGTAATGGTTTTAAAAAGAAGGTAGATTCAGACTAGATGTAAGGAAGAAATTCTTTACAGTGAGAGTGGTGAAACACTGAAACAGATTGCTCAGAGAGGTGATAGATGCCCCATCCCTGGAAACATTCAAAGTCAGATTGCATGGGGCTCTGAGCAACCTAATCTAGTTGAAGTCCTTGCTTAGTGAAGGAGGATTAGAACTACAGGACTTTTAAAAGTCCCTTCCAACCCAAAACATTCTATGATCCCAAAGAACACAGCAAGCTGACTTGCAGACAAGGTTTCTTGACTTCTATTGCTACGTTTAAATCATCTAATGGCTCCTAACTTTATGTATAAGTAGCTTATGATGCTCCCCACTCCCACCCACAACTCCTTAATTATTATTATTATTATCTGAAGAGAGTAATTTACACTTAAAAAGCAAGACCACAAAAAAATTCTAGACCATTAAAATACATGGGGACTGAAAGCCTGCTACACCAACACATTGCTTTTATTTTTTTTTTAATTCATGCTTAAAATTATTCAGCAATGAATTTAACCAACAAGAACATCATCTTTCCAACTGCAAAACTCAAGAAAGCCAGCCAATAATTCCTGTAATGCTTCCAGATCAATGAAAAATATGTGATATTTTTTCCATCACTTTTGTGGAGGGAAAAATGTCAGACTAGGCTGGAATTGGAAATTTTTGAAATCTTTAAAAAGTTGTTACTCTTTCTTTGCATCTTCACACACAGTACTATTATCAGCATGTGGCAGGTACTACCAGTAACACCTCTAAAAAGTGTTTGCAACAGAAGAAAACATTTTACAGGCTAAGACTGTTCATCTAAGTTCAACTTCACTGTGAGGTCATTGAGTAATAAAATGGTTTGGTTTGGAAGGGACCCTAAATATGATCTAGTTCCAACCCCCTACCATGGGCAGGGACACCTTCCCCTAGACAAGGATGCTCAAAGCTCCACCAACCTGGCCTTGAGCACCGCCAGTCATGGTGCATTCTTCTAAGATACTCCACACACACATAACAGATGGTGACACTCCTGCACTACACTGTATTTTCCACACTTTATAAATTTGTAAGAGCTATTATTGGTTATTAATGTAAATCAGTTCTCCAGAAACCTTCAGGAAGTACAGTTAAAAATTGCTTTGTTTTCTCCAAGTTTCTTATAAGAAGTAGAGAAGAATACAGAGATGAAATAAATTTTTTTCTTGTGATAATCAGGTCTCAAGCATAGTGAGGGGTGGAAAAAGGAAGCATTACTTAAGGATTTGCTAAGGGAGACCAATATGAAATAAATCCATATCAGAAAGTAATCATTTACCTTCTATTTGTGGTACTTCTCCCTGAAGTTTAGCCTTGCTTGTGAAAGGTGCATTCTGTAGCACCAGAGCAAACAGTGAAGGAATTAGTGACTGCAGAGCAGACAGATACATGTGGAGCTTATGTTCATCCAAGCCATGTTCACCTTCCTGAAACAAACAGGACAGTTACTCAAAGTTTTCAATTTGGATGATGTATTCACTGCCAAGAGATGAACACATCTGCGATGAGCTTCCACGCAGAGACACTGATTATACAGCAATTTAGCCTAACCACAGACTTACTTTGCCTCATCATCCAAATCCCCTTGTCACCCTTAAGTCACCTCTACTCAAAAGATTCAGGCAATACCCTTTAGCAGTTCATGCTGATGAAAAGACTGATATTTTGAAAGAACATTTTTTAGCACATTTTGGAAATGTGGAACCTTTGTCTCAGAGACCAAGGCACCTAAACTGACTAAACTAGTCACCTGAACTCTGAAAGCAAGCATCTTGTTTCAGTCTGTTAGACAGTTATGAGGTACCAAATTTTTCTAGAACTTTTGAGATATCTACCAAATCAAGTGTGCAAACTGGATCACAATTGCAAATGACCTAACTAAATAATTTAATTCTACTTTGTTTGCTTATGTAATAAAAACTGCACTTTATTAAAAACTACACAATTTACTACAAACTACAAATGCTTTTAGGCTATAAAGCAGAACAGTATTAAAGAAGAATATGTTTAGTTTTGGAGGGGTTGATGTTTTTTCTTTTTTTTTTTTTTCCCTTTTTCCAATGGAAAAGTAAAAGTTACAGAGTTACAAGAATCTCCAGAAACTTTTTCACTCATAGAACTTTAAGCACCAACTATTTGCATTTTTGTATTATTTTTAAAAAAGCCTGCCTATTTAATAAGAATACATAGAAAATTCTCCAATGTAGAAACAGCTGAACACCTACCCTGAGCAATTTTTCAATTTTTTTAAGCAGTGTAGGTATAAGATGGAACTGTAGATTTCCCAGTTCTGTTGTCCAGGCAGCATAAGCAGGTAAAAATACCTGATGTGTTGCACTAACCACACGTTCTGAAGGGTCTCCTAGAGCTGAAAGCAGCAATTCAAAGCCCTGGTAAAAGACAATGAAGAATGTAATTATTTCCCTAAAATTTATGTACACATTTTACCACTCTGCCTTCAAAAGCTCAAAAGACAGAAGTACTTTATTTTCACTTCTCTGAAACATTATTAGGCAGCATTAAGTTGAACTACAGGTAGGTTTTGTTGTAGCAAATGAATTTGTTAGCAAGTAATGATATCAAACTGGCTAATAGTATCAGGTGGGCAGTGAAATGGTATATTCTTAAAGGCAAATTATAAACTATTAGAGAAGCTTCTGTATAAGGCTTACACCTGCAGTTCTAATGCTACTTGTAGTTTTTCTTTTTGGTCTTGGTGAAATAGTAAAATCAACATTCATATATTCATAATTTTTAAGAGTGCCTGGAAAGATTTAAGAAAAATACAGGAAATACAAATCCCCCTACTCATGAAATATCTATAGAAGAAATTTTATACATATAAAACCAAATTATACCTGTTGGTATTTGTCTGGATCGTCAATATAGCCCATAATGATGCCAAGGCTTTTGATCACAGCTTCTCGTACCAGATCTGCCTTATCTTCCATTAGCATTTGTTGCAGCATGGAAAGTACTAACGAACTACGAATTTCTTTCTGTTTGTAAATGAAAAATACATTTGTTAAATCCAGTGAAACAATGTGGGTATCCATTTTTATAAATAATTTGCACTTCTCTTAGTGCTCACAAACAAAACCCCTTCCTCCAGCCATAGATCCCTTAATGAATATTACATGTTCAGTTTTCCCAACAGAAGATGAATGAATATAAAATGTCAGTAGCTTCATTAGAGTGCCTTTTGTCTTACTAAGCACAGAACTCAGGTCCTTTAATTTGCATGGAACCAAAGTAATAAAACTACTATAGGCCTAGACTTTAAACAGAATCTGTAATCAGTGAATTGCTAAATTGGAGAAGTGTTGTTTTAATTTAGTTCTGAAGTTTCAAATTCTAGTTTGCAACTGACTTAATTTTGCTTGTTTTTCTAACTGGCAGCACTCTTCTTGTAACATTCCATAGTGTCTGAAGAACTATCTATTACTGGGTGTCAATTCTTTTTTCACTGATTGTTTCCTTAAGTGGTCCTAACGATCTTTCCTTTACTTCATTTTTACTGAAAGAAGTCTTTTTTCAGAACATACTGTTTTTAGAAACATTTTATACCTAGATTAACTGGTATTTCTTTATAATAAGCTATCTCCTTCTTAGTGTGATTTACTAAATCTCTCATGTGTGACATAAAATAGAAGACAATGTGAATGTCTATGCACAATATACACACTTGGGAACATTTAAAATCATACAGGATGTGGAACAGATTTTCACCTTGCTTTCACTAGCAAGGTACTGGATGTCTATTAATACTTACTGGAAGGTAGGGTGCAAGAGCTCCACAGGATTCTGCTACCAGTAGCCGTCGCTCTGGGTATTTGTGGTTAATCTGGTAAAGAGAAGCAGATTGGCTATTTGTTTTGCAGTAACCAGTATTAAAAATGTGGTTAGAGTGCACTGCAACGGAGGGATGTGCCTGCTCCTCTTCAATTTACATTAACGAATAAAGAGAAGGTGGAAAGCAGCGTGTGGAATGAAGAATATGCATAACTCCTGAGCTGGAATGTCATGAAATAGTTTGTATTATGTAGCCCTTCAGGAGAGACATTCCTCTAAGAACTACACAAGTGCCCTCTAGTGCTCTGAGCCAACCAATGTAGAAGAGCTGCCTATGCCTTGCTGAGCAATCAGAGTCAAAAGAAGGCACAAATATTAAGTCAAAAAGCATTTGTATGCTATTGAAGCTCTGCTCTCAAGTCCTGCATAAAAATGTGGCTGAAAACAACTCCTATTGCTGAGAACATCTGGATCCTGTGCTATTTCCTCTTTCCACTCAAAAGCTGCTTGAAAATTCTGCCTTACAAATTTAATATTGACACTGTGGAACCAAGTTTGCATCCTGGTAGAGTCAGATTTAAATGCCAGTGTAATGGTTGAACAATATGTTTCAAAAAACCTTTGTGAATAAAAAATTTTATGGTAAAATGGTGAGAGGGATATGTGAATATTTTGATGCTGTCAGATAAAACAGAAAGTGCAGCATGTGGTGCAACTGTTTCTTTCTCTCTTGCCTATGCAGTGTATAGTTGGTAAGACAATCATGTTACCACAGAGAAAACCAAGGTACTCACTGCCTTCTTTGTCTTTTCTGGGAAGAACTGCTTTTAGTAGTCTGAGGTCCCTAAAGCCCATGCCAAATTCTGGAGCAAGGAAGATCTTTGGTGGAGAATTACCAGGTTAGGAAACATTTAAAGAAATCAGTCATAGGCTAGTCTGTGGCCCTGATGGGGATGCACCCATGAACACTCAGAGAGCTGGCTGATGTTCATTCCAAGATCATTCTTGACAATCAACAAAATGTTGTGGCAATGGGGAAGGTTCCTGAGAACTGGAAGAAAGTAAATGTCACTGCTACCTTCAGGAAGGGGATGACAGTGGATCCAGTGAAGCAGGCCAGCCTGCCTCACATCAGTTCCTGGGAAGGTGTTGGAGCAATTAATCTTAGAAAGCATTTCCAAACATATGAAGGGCAAGAAGGGGGCTGGAAAAAGCCAGCATATATTTATATAGGAAAAAAACACACATGGCCAAGCTTTCTGAGGTGACTGGTACAGTGAACAAGGTGAAAGCAGTGAAAAGGTAGAAAATGATGTGTACACTTGAGTTCTTTCTACAAACTCAAGACTTGTGACAATGAGATTCAGCTGGCATTTTGCTGAAGAAAATAATGACCTGGTTCCAAGTCTGGCAAACTGCATTAAATAAATGCATTATGACACATGACTTGGCAGCCTGATACGCTGTACTGTTACAGTTGGACTTGTTTCTGTTTTGCATCAGCAATTAGCAAGGAACGGATGACAAAGATGTGTTCTTACTGATGTGAAACCGATTTTTTAAGCACAACCTAAATTTCATGAGGACTAAGAAAACAAAATGTTGCTTATTTTATGTTCAACTTCTATTTCATGTAATATGAAATTTTATAACCTTCATTTAATCAACAGATACATCAGTCATACATACTAGCAAAATTGGTGCATATAATACATACTTCCACTGTCAGAAAGCATTAAGGCTATTAAAGCTTGGACTTTATTGTGAGATGCAGATTGCTGTGTTATGCAAGAAACAGTAGAAAATTACCAGACCAGAAAGACTGTGCCATCAAAGCAAGCATTATCTCTCTGTCACCACTTAGTTATTCATTGTCTTTTGGCCAGTGAAGAACTCCCTTTTCTCTTCATTATAGTGGGGAAGTGCCATACATTTTCACCTGAACTCATGTTGCTCTGTTTCTATGCCTCAGATGAAACAGTAAGAGCATTTCAGTTTGGTTGTTCAGTTATTTCTTTTAATTTACAGTACCTGTGGAAACAGTTACTGTGATTCTAGAAGTCACACATAAACTTCAGGCTGACCTCACAGGAGTAAAATCATGCCCATCTACAGGAGACTTACTTATGACTACTCTGATCTTTGATTTTTAAGAATTTAAACTAGATTAAGTATGGGCACTACTCCATGGATTTAATACAACATAAAAGAATCAGTAAATGAAATCTTTGAATGAAAATGGACTTCCAGCAGTCTGGAAATCACAGTACAAATTATAAAGGTACCTACCTAGCAATATGTTAGGCTACAGTGATGATGAATATGTGCTCTATCTACATTTCAATATAAGAAATGCAAGTAACTAGAATCTCTAGATAGTCTTTAAGAAGTTTTCCACTTTTAAGTTTTTTTCAATGCTATATATAAGTATATATCATGAGGACAACAACATCCAGATATCTTTCTGAAAAATACTTTGAACTGCCATTCATTGAAAAACAAAACCAAAACAACCTCCTCAAACAAACATTTATGAATTTTTAACTAATTTTCCAGTGCAGAGCACAAAAAAAATCAGTTACCTGCTCCCAACACTGTGGTAAAAGTTCAGCTTCTACACGTGTTGGTCCAACATGTCGGGCAAATGCCACACATCCAGTTAATATCATCTGTCTGAAAACATAAATTTAAAGCTTTAATCTGTTTATAAAGTTCTATAACATATGAAATATATTCTTTAAGTCAAGTAAAGCAGATGTTGACAGGCAACAGGTAGTTGTCTATAGTCAAGACTTCACATCATACACACTGACTTAAAAATTGAAATTTTAAATTGAAGGTCACTTTTGTGACCCTGCTCATTGCAGGGCAGGGATTTGCCTAGATGACCTTCAAACGTCCCTTCCAATACAAGCTATTCTAGGATTCTACCCAGTTTTGTATTTAAGAGGCCTTTTCCAGAATCCTGCAGATCCCAAACTCCACAAACCAAAGCTTGAGAACCTCTGATTTGGCTACTTCTGATTTCCTGTGTCTGAGGTAGGGAATATCTGACTGAATCTCTCATTTAATTCTAAGTTCTGAATGTTGTCATGCATCATGCAGTAAAAGGATATAAAATACTTAATGCTGTTATACTATCAGTATTTTACTAAAATGCACATACTACTTCTTTTAGTAGCATTTGTGAGATTTAATGGACATGGTTCAAACTGAGTAACTTAATTCTTTTGACATGGTTTTGCAATACTTCTAACATGCAAGTTACTGTCATCCCTCCTAAAATACTGGACTTCACTCTTGTGAGAAGTCTTCTAAAGCCCACTACAAAATGGAAGCAATTAATCAATCAGTAGTATCTATAATCACCTGTTATTTGCATTCATATTCTTAATTTTTGTTTGCAAGAAATTGCCATTGTTCCATCAAATTCGTAGGCAGAGATATGTTTAAAATGTCAGTAAGATTGTACTTATCTGTAATTTGTGATACTTTAACTTTCATTTAATGAGTGTTTATCTTGCTAAGATTTTTTTACTTATATTTCTCCTGTTAATAGGATTGAAAAAATACCAACTTTGCATGCAATTCACCAGTTCTGTGTTCACTTTTAGTGCCTACATGAACTCTTAAATAACCAGTTTCAAATGACAACGCATAGACACAAGACACTCTTTTTGTCACCTCCACAGTAAGACGAGGACACACTTATTAATTATTATTACTTTGTGGAATGTAAGCCAGAATGAATTTGTTACCATTTTAGTGTCCTGTCTAAACTCCTAAGTATTTACTGTAGCTAATAATATCCCCTTAAGGTTGAAAGGCAGAGATTCTGCTGGTTATTTCTTTAATAATTATAGAATATAGTCCATCAAAAAAAGGTTTATTCACTTTCAGAATCTTTTTAGGAGAAAGAGCCCATAAAAAAGAAATTCTTTTTTTTTCCCCCAGCATTCTTTAGGCCAACAGTTAGAACAAGCTCTTCATTTTTGGGTTGTGGATCTTGGAGGGTTTTACCTCTCTACCACGTACAAAGAACTAGACCTTTCATCAAGATAAAAAGGTTGAGGGAAAACAAATGTGGTTAGATAAAACTCAAGAAATCAACATCTGAGATGTGATACCAGTATGGAGACAAAAGCCTGTGGTAATTCTGAATTCTACAGCAACCAAAATAGGCATTCAAATGACTGTCTTTGGCTCTACACACTGCACCTAATCACAGAATGGGGCAATAGAATATGCATTTTTAAGATATTAAAAAAGAAAATAGCAGAATACAGTAATCACTTGAAATCTTCTGCATTTGAAATGAGTTAAAACAAAATACAGTTTTTTTAAAATCAAACCTTCTTGAAAAAGTTCCACAAAAACTCAAAATTAACTGGAATTTCCTTTTGCTTTGCCTTACTTCTTAGTGAACATTAAGAGATTTCAAAAATATTAAAAGATATTGTTTTAAGTATTTTACTGCAACCATCGTAAAAGTATATGACAGTAGCCTGCATTTCAGGGAAAGGTTGTAAGGATCTCAACAAGTGATTGAAACTAAAAACCATTAATATTAAGCTGTTACAAAAACAGCAGTCCAGAGTGGATATGAGAATAACTTCCAGGTTATGCACTTCTGATCCCTTAGGCAGGAATATAAAGAAAATTAATGTGATTCAGCAGACACCAGTTTGCTTAATCAGTACAGAAAACAACATGAAATCAAGAATGAAACTAGAGGAATAATGCAGAAGTTACAGTAGAGCAGACATTATCTAGCATTTCTAAATCCTTTCTAGATGTTTTTAAAAGTGATTGCACGCACTGGGAAGCACTTCAATCTTACACTACAGAGTTCAGACTTCTTTTGTCTCTTCTAAAGGCTATATTAGGAAATTACTTACTAGAGTTTTCCTTAATATGTCAGCAAGTTATGTGTGCTTTGTAAGAAGTGGTATAATACGGACAACAAAATATCGTAGTGGATATGATAAGCTTAATGTATTTTAGGTTCTTTTTGTTAAGAGTGCTGCTTCTGGATACATTACATAATAATCTTCAAGAGTTCACATTCTGAACTATGTTTTAACCTTGTCCTAAAAGGCCCGAACATTAATCTAACTTCTTCAGGGCTTCCTAGCCTCCAAAACAAACATAACTGTACAAAAAGTAGTTTAGGTAAAGCTAACATATATTTGTTACTTTGCAGAAGAAAATTTGATAGCCATTCTGAGAAAACTGGTACATTAATGATCAAAGCCTTGAGGACAAAGTGGCCTTATGAAATATAATGTTAGTATACAAGGCTACAGTGATACGCTATATACCAAAAAACATCTCACATGGGCAAGAAGTATAATACAGGTTTTCCACATAATTGTTTATATACTTGAGATATTTGACTTTCTAAAGTAAATTACTTCTTTTAATGGTTTAATTCTTAGAAATGCAATGTCACATATCAGTCTCCTGCATTTAGCAAATTAAAAATGTCAACTTATCAGCTGCTACATTAATGTATAACATAGGCCTATGCAGTAGAACAAAGGTAAACAAATAACATGAGATAACTGTTCTGGTGACTAAACCTGAATGTCTTTGTTAAATTTATATGGTATGAAACTCTTAAAACATCATTTAAATATATTTAGATAAAAACCAAGCATGCATAATACACTTCCATAGGTATAAAAAACCCACTGAAATTCTGAATAAGTATTTTCTATCACATTTGTATTCAGAGTGTCTTTTACTTAAATAGAATTCTAACTGTTCTTTCATCAGGTATTATGGACCCTCTGAAAGAGATTATGATGTTTATGTGTGTAAATGTTTATTATGCATATGTGTGTTTTGTCCTGGAGTTTACGGCAGAATATTCTTCCCAAATTTCTGAAGAAAACAAGTTTTTTCAGATATAAATCTCTAATTCACAACAAAGAATGAACAACTTCAAGGAAAAAAGCTTGGATTTTCTTCTTTCTTAGCTGCTGGAAAAGACACACTTAATGCACCTAAACAGGTATATGAAAAACCTACTTGATAGGCCATAAATCCTGTAACAAATTAGCCAAAAGAGACTCCAAGTGAGATGTAACTTCCTTTCCCCTTCAACCACAAATTAATTTTAGCTTCTCAATCCACACAGGACATTCAAAACAACTTAGACATTTCAGAAGCAGATTTCTAAGGAATCTGAAGTAGAACAAGGACTGCATCTTTTTGTAATTTCGGTCTGCATGGTGCCACTATGCTACAAGTTGCCTTTATTTATTTAAGCATTTTTTTTGTCTCCAAAGCTATGGCTTTCAGTTATCCCTAATCTGTACATTTTACCATGGGAATGGTCTAGAAAGACACTAGAACAGTTTTGGAGAATCTTCAAAGAAATGCTTTCAACCTACTTCATAAAGTATGAATAGATACAGATGCTTTAGAAAACACCTCTGGTGAAAATAATGGAAAAACTACAGGACAAACATGAAAAATCTTTCCACAGTTAGAGAAGGAAACATAGCAGTTAAAGTACTGTCTTTCAACCTTAAGGATATTCTCATCAAGATTGGTACAAAGTCACATTTCCTGAGTACTAAGGAAGAATTAATTTTATAGAATAAAAGGTATACTTTATTTTAGAGTCTTAGCCAAAATAAAATAAAGTTCTTAACACTTGTCAGACCTAAACCACTGCTATAGTCTTTTGAATTTTTTGTTGCTACAATAGTGAACCATAAGTAGAAAGAGCACTATTATTTTCTCATGCTATTTTCCCTAATCAAACATGGTAGTTACCTTATAAACATATAGATCACTAGGACACATTAAGACAGAGGTTTAAAAGAAAAAAAACCCTGCTTTGATTTCTCCACCAACCATTGCTAAGAACTATGACCTTAAAGTTCATTTTAACAAAAGAGTTTCAAAAGAGTTTCAGTTCAACTTTAAACAAAAAAAGGAACTGAAATGTTACACTGCAGCTTACAAGCACATTCTTACATTTCAGTAACTAGAAAGTACAGGTCATGGAAATGGAAAGTCCTGATGTTTGCATAAATTTGTCAACACTATACAAGCAAAACACCATCTTAAATGAAACTTGTCTAAAATCACCCAATAATATCCAATTTCTATTAGTTCTGCTACTCTGACAGAGAAAAAAGGTTCCTCCTTGTCCCGTAACACACAAACGCAAACACACCTTTGCTCATCATCTGGTCGTTTGATCAAATTGAACAGTATGTGTAGAAGTTGATCTCTCTCTTTGGGTTCAGGATGGAGGCAGGCTGTACACAGTATGAGTGGGATCAATTCCTAAAAGATTGTGGGTAGGGGAAAACCAAACAAAGTAAAAACGCTTTGGGCATATATTCATTAATGGCAAAAGAAACTAAGAAGATAAATCTAGTCACATAACATCAAAACAGTTTGAAGAGATGTTTTAGAGTCTTGATCTCTTATTAAGTGACCTGAAAAAAGTGAAGGTCTACAAAAGTTAGAATTATTTTCCTGCTAGGAAAAATCAGGGGAGAACCAACACATAAAATGAAAAGCTCTGCAAAGATTACAATTAACATATGCAGGTCACCTGTAAGCAGAATTAGAGGACAGTCATGATTTCATTGTCTTCACTACCCACTGAACTGAAGCAAGCTCCAAAGACATCTATGGAACAAAGCTCCTATGGAAAAATGCCATGGAGTTAAAGATTACAATTTCCAATTAGGTATGCACACAGTTTCGTGCACAAGTTTGAATAAGCATTGAGAAACACACATTGGTAAAGGTGACTGCAGACATATCCCCTATAGTGTTGAGTGAGAACTATATGATTTTTTTTAAAGGTTTGTTGATGTGTTTTTTTTCCATAAAGAGGCAATATCTAAAGCTGAATTTTCTTTTTAGGGCGATAAAAAATCCCTTAAGGAACAAACCACAAAGAAAATACTGCGTAAAACATCAATTGAGAGAAAATATAAGGCTGTTCACAATAGCTTAGACCTCCTCCTTTCTAAATATGCCTTCAAAGCTCATGGTATTCATTCCCAGAAGAAACAAATGTTTCTAAAACATGGTCTGGAAGTCCCTTTCCTTGATCTTGCTGATAAGAGCCTTTATTCCAACTGAATTTGGAAGCCACACAGTTTCTAGGTGATTTAATATCTTAGGGACAGAAACATTGGACTGGGAGGTCAGGGGAAAAGAACAAGACAGCCTAGGTGTCTGCAAAAAAACGCCTAAATAAACATGGACAAGTAATCTGGACACTTCCTTGCACATGTGCCATGTACTTTTGAGCCATTCTCAACAGAGAGGTTTTCTGTGAATTAATAAGCTGTGACAAACAAGCAGGTGATAGTGGGAAACTTATCTAATGCTACAAGGAAAGATTATAAAAAAACCTGGAAAAATCTACGGTTATTTGTAATGACTTCACAAGGAGGTGACCAATTTCTTCTTACAGACATTCAAAGTGACCTAGTTACGATGTTCTTGAGAGTAAGCCTGTTAACTGCACAACTTGTCTTTTCCTAAACAGCAAGTCCTATGTTTAAGTTAAACATAAAACAACATTCTATTTTAGAGCAGTGTCTAAGTTAGTCAACTCCTGACAAACTTTTTTTTTTCATTTTACAAGAATTCTACACAGGGTGCCATTTTCCACCCTTGAAGTTGACCAAGACACTACCTATTCTAACATTATGTGATTCTGATATATATTTTGGCAATATTTAACTGAATTATGGTACAGATTAGGGAATTTAAGACAGAGGAATGAATGTGGAAATAACCTACCCATTGCTTAAAAAAAAAAATCTAAAAGGACAGAAAGAGAAATGAGAAATAAATCTGAACAATTTGGACATTTCTATTTCTTAATACTGTTAAGTGAGCCAGTTTTGGGTGTTGTTTTCAAGTAAGTGTAGTACAACACAAAATAACATGAACCAAAACCTGCATTAAAGAAACACTGCATGAAGAACTAAACTTTCTTCAGCTGAAAGCTCCTTTCCCTGTTGAATTTGCATGTTAGATTTTTTTGTTTTTTGATACTTAAAATTCAGTTTTTGCCCATTTAAAGTTCTGAGAAGTCAGGGAGTTAGCCTATTTAACTTTGTTTTTGTACTTCACAGAAGAATTTTTTCTCCTGCAAATACTGTTTTAATTCCAAAACACTTGAAAGAATATTACAAAAATAACACAGACATCCACCACACTACTTATACATTAAGCTAAGATCTTTTAAATATGAAATCAGATTGCAATTTCCAGATATCCAACAAAGCTGCTAACTTTGCCATAAAGAATAAAGTTCACTGAAAAAAACTTTAAAAAAGGAACCCTCTGTTACTTTAGTGAGATCTAACTTTCTCAAATCTAACCTAAGGTCACATTGTCCAACTGCTCTTGCAAGTATTCTTAAGAGCTCCTATGAAAACTTTTTTTAAAAATATACTCCATGAAATGGGACATATATGGGGCTTTTATTTCATCTGATGAAACCATGACATTGACTTCACATTCTTAGTACGTTTGAATACCTACTCAAAAATCTCAACTGCTCACTCAGAACTATTGCTAGATTTCAAAACAGTGCCAGGAGCTGCCTCTTTTTAAGCTTCTTACTGAATTTAAGGACGTTTAAGTTGTCTTCCTCCAGCTGAGTCTGCACAAAAGGAAAAAATCTCAGAATATTCACCTAGAAACTACCACCTTGTGTCTGAAAGGCTAATGAGTAACCTAACACCATTGACACGGGGCAGATACAAGGCTAGTTCTTTACCTTGCAGAAAGCTGGTTATTATAGCTGATGGAATTAGCTGTATTTTCTTGTCCACTGGTCACATTCTCTCATGCATACTATGGGAGAAGAGAGTGTTCTCTGCATCGCTTCACCAGTGCTTCTACAGTTCCTTCTATTAAGGGGAGTGGAGAAATAGTGAGAAGTCTTGAACAGTGTTTTCTGTATTCCCTTATAGACCTAATGGACAGGAAGGTAAAACTGCAGGTGAAGGGGACTTTGTATGGGACAAGAAGAAAAAAACTGCTCTGACAGATGGACAAAACAGATCAAGTGAAGTCTCTCAAAGACTTATAAAGGGCAGATTCTTCTTGGGATATGCAGGATGATGACAAACAAAAACCAACCTACTGCTCAGTTTGAGCTCATTCCTTCCTGCTGCTAAGGGTCATGTGTTAGATGTAGATTTGTTTAACAAATCTCAGATTTTTCATTTTCAAAACCAGCAGAGAATTTCTATAGAAAGTAGTAATTTTTCAACAGGACAGAGTAGTACCCACACTTGTCTGTTTATATTCAAGAGAAAAGTTCACAGCATGGTTATAGAGAGTTAAAATATTTATTACTAATCAAGGAGAGGGCTTCCAGTGCTTTTTGAAACACTCTGCCTTCCTTGGGAAGGAATACCACTTGTGCTACAGTCATAAAGCAAGACCATAAGTTTAAAAAAAACCCAACAACTCTCCCTTTATTTAATTTTGGATCCTTCCTAAACATTCAGTTCATCCCCAAGCCCCTCTTTTCCCTTTTGCCTCCAAGTTTGGAAAACTCATGTCGGTAGGTCATATTAGTATTAGTCAACAGGAGGAGTGATTAGTGACTTCAGTGACTATACCACCAGGAGATGTGGTACCAGAACTTTGATATGCATTCCTCATTAGATTCCAAGCAGATTTGACATTATAACATTGTCAGCACTCGCAACTTGATGAAATAAAACATCATGTGTCAAAGGTCTCACCTCTGCTACTGAAAAGACAAATTCGTATCTGAGGCAGTTTATATCTGTGAGGTACCCAGATGTATAACAGAGAGAAAAAAGTTTTGTTTTTACTGTGAAGTAACCTACAAACAGGTGAATGACAGAAAATGCTACGAGAGTGGTCTAATGCACTGCACAGGAGAACTGAAGCGACACATCTCTCTGTTCTACTTCTGTGTAACTGTTCACGTGGATCTCTCCAAAGAAAAGCCCACATTTTTCTAACCATAGTATATCTGGATGTCTTTCTAACATGTAACAACATGTTCTGTTATTTTGGAAGAGGATTCAAAATTTGAGTTGATTTAAGTTCTCAATAAAGATAACATTTACACGGGCATATGGAGCAGCTCTTCATTATGCACAAAAGAAGGTGGCTTTCTAATAGTAATTAGTATCACCTAAGCTATACACAAGATAGTTCCTCCTGCATATTAGAAGTATTACAACAAAGTATTGAAGTCTGGGATTTTTTTAAAGTGCATTGTATAGTGACCATCTTAGAAGGTAGCAAGGAATTTTCCGTGTTTTTTTCATCATTATAACTATTTTTTGCTAAGCATTCCAACAAGTCTTCCACCTCATAGTTTCACTCATTAATTACTGTCTTGTTGGAGTGTTCCTGAGCAAAATAATTATCTCAAGGAACAAATTTAATTAGTGTTAAGTGTCAAGACTGGTTACTTCAATAGGTTAAAATAAAAGTATTTTATTAATTAAATATTAATGTAATAATATTGCAAATAGGTGACAATGTATAAACTAGGATGAAATTATGATGGATTTTTTTAATGTCTTCCTTTAATAGTCAATGCTTATATTGTAAACCAATGCCATGTAACTTAGCTTCTGACAACAAGTTAATAAAATAAAATAATCTTATTGGCAGCAACTGAAATAGTTGTAGGTACTAACAAACTACTGATATGGACTATCTTGTGCACAAATGTACTTGAGGTTCAGAATTCGTCCTTTTAGTTTTAAAATGAAAAAATATTTAGTCATAACATCAATGCATGACTCAGAATATTGTGCTAATAAATATTAAAATCACAACTATAATTACCTTTCATGAGATGAGACTATTACTCCAGGGTCCAAATCAAGCCTATTATAGATCCCAAAGGTAGGGCTTTACACAAGAATCAATGCAGGTAAGGGTGTGAAAAAACTTTCCACTTCTTTGTCTATATCTAGTGTTTATTTGCAAACCTGCATATAAAAGTTGTGACACTACCAGTAACAATTAGTAATTCAGTTCATAAACATCAAATTTAACTCCTTGCATCCATGTTAGGTTTAAAGACAGTGCTGAAAGACATCAGCTTTCAGACTAGAGATAAAAAGGATACTCTATGAGCCTGAGCTATTTCATTCTAAGAAACTACACTAGCCCCTCATATCCAAGAGAAGGGAATTAAGGGATTTAATTTTTGCCTGATGTTAGTGAGGCACTCCCATCCCCAGAACAAAAAAAACCTGCAAACCAAAACCAACACCCCATGTAAGCCAGAAAAGGACCAGCGAACAGGCTGCGGTCAACGCTATTCCTGCTTTCCAGACACACAGTCTATAGAACCTACCACAACCTAAGTTTTACAGAGTAAAAGAAAGTATTGTAATTGTTCATTTAAATTTCTCTATTGTCCCGTATTCTGTGAAATAGAAACAGTCATTTAGAAGATACCAATGGTTGACAATTTTCATGCCCAGGACTAACACTGGAATAATAGGTGAGATGAAGGACGTAAGCAGTTAAAAGACATGTCTCTTGATTAAGAACAAGAGTAACAAAATATTAAGCCAAAAAGTATACTCTGGCCCAATTCCATTAAAGGACTACATAGGAACAAGATTACTTCTGTTTTCTGACAAAAAAAATTGACTTTTACATTTTATAAAGGGTAAGAAATAGTATTGCACTGATTATTTATCCCAAACATTTTAAAATATTGCTTTTCTCTAATTACAGTTTTGACAAAGGAATTTTTATGGTACACCTCTTGACAGATTTTGGTGCCTGATTTTACTTTTGGGTTTTTTATACCTTAAATGTGTTTTACTTTTAAGTGGTAAAAAACAACTGAGAAAGCAATTTCCAATGTAAATGAATTTTTATGAACTCAAGCTGCTCATTTGCAAGAACTGTTATCACAGACCGCATGTCAATCCAACAGGCTTTTTTTTTTAAGAATTGGATTTTAGAATTTCATTACTGTAAATTCCAATTACTTTTTGGATTGCAGTACTTCCTTTGTTTGTCAGTGCATTCACATACAAATCTCAATATTGACATACATGTTTTCAGGAAGTTAGGATAACCTAGACACTTGAGATATAAACAAAATTAAATTTCTATGGTGTTACATGGAATTTTAATTACTACAAATTGCTTTAAGGCAATTATCCTGTGTTATGTGCTATTCATTTTACCCAGTTGAACTGCTTTTTTAGAAACAACTAAAATAATCCCCTCAGTCACCCTACTCAATACTGTGTCTTTCCTTCTTTCTTACGTTCCACTGGAACCTAAAGTACAGACATGAAAGAACAATTAAAGTTGTATCAATACAGAAGAATAAGAAGTAATTTCAGAAATGTGTCAACTGTAGTATCTACTGGAACACTTACTACCAAGTTAGGTGGGTTGCTATTGACCTTAAGATGGCAAAAAGCATAGGAAAAATGGTTACTGAATCTCTGTTAAGGGATAACAACTACTGAGAGATTGTCAACCTCAGCAAACTCAGTTTCTCCAAAACAAAGATGCCTAACACAAAATTTTCAGCTTAAGATTTTGCAACCAATTTCAACATAATGGATGCTTAAAGAACAAAGCTATTTCAAGGAGTCATCAAAAAATTATGTTTAGCTCTCACGCCTAATGCATTGACAGTGTAAGACTTTAAATACTACCACTCATCTTTTCAGAGCAGAGTGGCGATCACTTTGCATTATAATCTGAACTTGCTACACATCTTTCTCAAATTAGCGATCTTTAGGTATATTTTTACTTCTTTGTAACATTGCGTAAAATTCTCATTATCACATTGTTTTCGGACAAGACTCAAAGTTATACCTTGCTGAAGAGAGCCTAGTTCTTAAGTTAACTTTTCATAATATCAATATTAATAAATACTAACAGATAGTCTACCCAATTTTTCCTTCAAATTCCATGACTACATCTGAAAGAACATCACAATAGTTATAGCAACTGGTGGCAGGTAACTAAAACCAGGTATTTTTACAGCAAATTTCAATACTTGGAAAATTAGGCATCCTGTGCAATCCAGTTACCCAATTCTCACTTGAGGCTTTTCAAGTAAACTGGAACAGACAATTCATTTAAGGCAAACATATATGTAATCATATGTAACTTCAACAGTAAAACAACATAAGAAGCAAATAGGCTAAAAGGTCACAAAAATATTAAATGCATTACACAGATTATGCTACAAGCTTTGAAAAGAAGCCAAAATACCACATCCTGCGCCAAGCAGAAGGAAGGAAAGGAATAAATAAGAAATCAGAAATTAAGCACTGATCCATGAACATTCACAGAATTATTCTGAAAGACTATTAACAGAACCATTTCCAGAGCACCCAGTTAAAATCCCCACCCCCTTGGCAAAAAAAAAGCCTTTTATGAACTTTCAAAACATGGCACACATCTGAAGTTCACCATGTCAACGACTGATAATTACTTGTATGGTATAAAATTTCAGATTACAGGATCAGTACAAATTTCTTGAGGAATTTTTCAAAGCCTTACAATTAATTTATGCAAAACACACTACTAAGTCTACCATACTGTAGGTCCTGTCAACAAGGACTAAAACTTGCTCAACAAGCTATGTCACTTCAAACCCTTTATTTCAATGTCAACTATAAGGTCACCGAATTTTTGTTTGATATGTTTTTTGGGTTTTTTTTTACACATTGGGTAATGTGTAATATTTACAACAAAGCATATAAAACCAGTCGTTTGCTTTCCCATCTTCAATCACAATCTTCCTTTCCTATGCTATGAAAGAATGACTATGCAAACCACCATCTTTAGTTACATTCAAAATACACATTACATTTTGTAATTTTTAGTTAGTTTCATTTTAAAGTTAAGGAAAACATATAAGCAAGATTGTAAGAAAATGACCAAAGGACTATTTTTTATGAACCTTAACTTGGCTGATACATGGAGTTTCTAGAAAAAGACATTAAAAGATATTTTTTTAAGTCAAGTACATAATGCTGAAAAAGAACCTGAACATTAATCCTTATCAAAACCAATAGCCAAAATAAACCAAATTTAATGGTTGAACTGATAGCCTCTGTTCTTTATAATGCATATTAACACGATCTTCTCTAACAAAAACATCCGTGCTACCACAAAAGGATGGACCTACAGTAACAGTCTTGCTGAACACTAATGGGTGCCTCAAGCAGAGGAAGAAATCTTGGGATACCATGCAGGTTTACTGAACTCACCTGACAGAGGTGCAAAACCATTTTCTACGAGCAGAGATGCATGCACAAAAGTAAGAACATGATTGCAAGTAACAGACTTTCATGAAATTACACACATCTTCAAAATGAATAAGAAAACAACCTGTTAAAAATAAGATGTAAGATTTCAGGGTTCCTCACCTCTCGCTTTGCAAGTAGCACATTAGGAACAATATGAGGCAGGCAGCGTCCCAACATTAACATGACACTTTTTTCACTGTCTGCAATCCGAGATACCTAGAAAACCAAGTTGTTTGTTTGCTTTTTTTAAAAGAAGCACAGGAACAGAAAAATATCCTTTCAGAGGACTAAGGGTTACAGCAGGCTGACCACTTAGCAGAAAAATACCTAAATTACTCCCACATATTAAGCTGGAAGTTTTTGATCTGTCAGCAACTTCAAAACCATGAACCCACTTCTAGAGACTCAAAGCTTCCCAGTAATTACACATCTATCACTAGGTTTCACATTTAAGCTAAAATCCTTATTTCTAAAATTTAAGCACATCCTTATTTCTTAAGTTTCACGTACATAGATTCATCTCTCCATCTATGATCACGTTCTGTTTCAAAGCAATTAGTGCTTGTTTAACTACTGCTGCCATGCAAAATAAAGGATCTTTTAGTTTATGTCAACTGGGAAATATACCTCTGATCCCAAACGGCTGTCTGCTGACATCCGACAGAAGGACAGTAGTGCTTGATGGAAACCTGGTGACAAGGTCCTGAAACATCATCAAAAAGGGAGTGGGGTGAAAAAAGCATAAATCAGATAAGTGATAAAACAAGTCCTTTCATTCTTGTTTACTTGGTTAGGTAAAATGACACTCAGAAAGCATGTTTTAACTGGTACATAATACAGAAGATTTTGTTTAAAATCACTGTTGACTTTCAGGGTGTTTAGTTTGTAGCAAGACAAAAATCCCTGAGTGTCCTAATTAAGAAGTTACTTTTAGCTCGGAAAAATGTAACATCTTTCAAACTGCTGCACAGACAAAAATAGGACTAAAGCACGAAGAAAAGGAAGCTTTAGCAATACAAGAGGAAGCACACAATTATGCAAACAGAGGAGTGTGGGCACAGAAATCGCAAGAAACAGTATTTTTTCTATTTTTGCTTAATGCTCTGATTCTGCACATTGCATAAAAGCATTTGAGTAGTCGGTCAACTTACAAGCTTCAGCATTATATAGAGATTGCTCAACCACCACTTATGGATTGAAACGGATTCAAAT
The DNA here is from genome assembly GCF_022539395.1 of Myiozetetes cayanensis. Lineage (NCBI taxonomy): Eukaryota > Metazoa > Chordata > Aves > Passeriformes > Tyrannidae > Myiozetetes > Myiozetetes cayanensis. The sequence continues at coordinate 81,532,375 of NW_026086604.1, read as the reverse complement.
GCATAGCCAGAAACTCAAAATTAACCTTACATTGCTGTCTGAGCCCTCATTCAATGTGTATCTGTAGAAGCACTGCCTCACGGCCACACCCAGCACCAGCCAATGCAGCCGAGCTACTCAAAGCGTTAAGTACACATATAAAACCTGATAATAGTCTCAAAACACCCTTGTCCCAAGAGGATAATTTGGCAAAAATGTTCCCAGAAAACTGTCACTGATCATTACATTAAACAGGCAAAGCAGTATCAGCATCCTATTTTTCCTCATAATAACAACTTCCTTGGTCTTATCTGAGGCCCGTACTTATATGCTAACACTGCTATATTTAAAGAGGAATACCAACATTTGTCTTCCAAAACAAACAAAAAGCATGTCACCCTATATCATCACCTGCTGTTTGAATCCTCTAATGACACTATATGACTTTAAGAAAAGAGGTACGATTCCTATTTCTTATGTGGAAACTGGTATCATCTTTGAACTCTTAGAAAAGCACCTGAGTGCATTTTTTGCAATCCTACACACATCTAATTATGTGCATGGACATAGATTTTTATCTAACAGATTGAAGTGTAACACTATAGTAAATACATTTTACCTTCATTCACCCTTTTCTAACCAAAAAAGCACATCAAGAATCAAAGTTCCTACTTATAACTGTTTCAACTAATCAGCAGGATACAGTTTTCCTCCTCTATTTAGAAAATACGATAAGAATTTACATTTACTACTTAAAATCAATTTTCTTGCTTGACAGTATGGATTTTTAAACCACATTTTAAATTTTAATGAAGGAAGCACGTTTTGCTTCTAGTCAGCTTGGTTTTGGTGCGAGGTTCACTTTAAAAAAGTTACTAAACTACTTAAATGCTAGCCAGTTTTAAAGAACCTCTGTTAAACAACATATTAGCCCTTATTCTGTAAAATATTCTTGACTGACAGATTTACAGGCTCTACTAAAGGCTTTATAGTTTTTTTACACTGAAAGAACAGGAGCAAGCCTTGCACTTGGAATTCTAACTAAAATCCTACATAAGGGTAAAGTTCCATGCCAACTTTGCAGAGACTGAAAACTAGGTATGACAGTATGTCACTGAACTTCCCTGTGGGTTAAATAACAACAAGCTCTGGGCAGCCTGGATCCCGTTATGATTGCTGGCTATACTTGGAGTCAGGAAAGCTTCTCCTTGATGAAGTCTAGCAAAATCCTTGATGGCTATGCTGGACAGAAACAATGAAAGACCCAAGCCTCTTGCACACAAATCAGTGGAAAGTCTCTTCAAAATGCCACTAGTGAAGATGTTCAAATATATGAAACTATGATGAATACAGAAACCAAGTACTGCTATTCTATTCCGTATAAGACCGTGACAAGAGTGAATTTACTCAAAAAGTCAGGACAGCTATATACAGAAAACACCTTGTATTTGGTGCAAATTACCACACATCTTAAATTAGTTGAATAAATACATGTGGTGCAGTCTATTTAAACTGCTGCTACTGCTTTCTACTGCAATCTGTTAGATGAGGCATTTTTCCAATGATGGCCATGTCCTCATTTGCCATCATGCACGCACAGCTGCTCTAAGTGCAGTCACACAAAGCAGGCTCACTTGCTCTTCTATCCTCTCTTCCCATCTGGGCAAGATTTATGCCAAGAATCCACTCTCTAGATACAGTAGTAACAATCTTGCCTTTTAGGATAGAGACTTCGTTTTTTATCCCTCTTAATGCATTCTGAATAAATTGTAGCAATTGTCTCCTACAAATAACCACCCTTGGACTGAAATCAATAAATATCCAGCACTTTTATTGTGCAGTTTCTTCCACAGATCTCAAAATACTGAACAAATAACGTATTTTTAAGTGAAAAAAATTACTGTGTTATTAAAAACCTAGTGCCTAATCTGGGAAAAAAATTTAGTACTAGATACTGTTCTATAAATATGTTTTTTCAAATATGGTTTCCTTTGACCCTTTGTTGACGTGTTAAGCCCAAAGCACAGTACAAAAATAGCTACATATTACACATGCATTACTTATTTCTGCAGTGAACTGCATTTGAGGGGACTTCTGAAGTTAACTCAGTGGGGATTCATGGCTTCATTGAACCACTTTTCAAGTAAAAACATGTGCTGTTATTTTTAAAACAGCTGTGAGCAGCAAAACAAACGCTGTTCTACTGTCATAAATCCCACTAGAAATACGCAGTTCCTTCCTCACTCAGTGATTTCATCCTATTTTGATACACATCCTCACCATCCCCAAACTGTCAATCTAATATTCATGCACTTATGGTCACCCAGCACTCACTGTTAAACTGAGCAAACAAACCGGAGACAAACTACAAATGAAAGTAGGCAGACAAGTATTTAGCAATCCATGTACAACAGTTCTGATTATTACCTAGTCTAGATATTCAGTTAGGATATGAGAGAAATTTAAAAAGAAAACAAACTTTGGAAAGCTTAAATGGAACCACTGACCATTCTTCAGAAAAATCTAAGCTGTTTTACTTTCCTGTTTAACACCAGTATATTCAACTAAAAGAGAAGAAATTTGCCATGAGACTCTTAAGCACTGTATTAAAAAATCAGAAATCATTCCTCCTGTCCAATTCTAAAGTTGATATCCCTGAAAAAGTGCCCCTGACCCTAGAAGTCTGTGCAAGAAGTTCAAAAAATCCAGAGAAGGCAGGATACGTAGAGCTTACAAGTAAAGGTAATTATTAGCAGGGGTAGCAACTCCTTTTTATAGTTATTCTTTTTCTTCAACCCCTTCAGCTCGCATTTATTTTCCATCTGCACAGAATGGCACACAGATTTCTACTTGGTATTTTCAGGTGGAAGATAATTCTAGAAGCATATTACAGTATCAACACCAGCAAAAAACACTACGTAAACTGACAAGATACAGAGCAGGATAGCTGACTGCTTCCCTAGCAACAGCAACAGTAAGATCATAACGTGATCTACTTGCATATCTTTGTCCACAGTGGTAGTGCTAGAAGTTGTACTCTCTCCTTAAGTCTGTGTACATGTTACTCCTGCCGGCTACACAGTGGTTTATTCTACCACTTAACGAACAAGTCACTTCCCCTCTTCACTACAAAAAGACTTTTACAGATCGGAGAGGCTTTCTTAAGAACTCTTAGACACACAAACTCAGTCTCCAAGTAACAGTACAACATGAATAACTTATTTTAGTTAAAAGAATCATAGTTACCTAGTGAAGACTTGCCCCAAAATCAAAACTCAAAAAAGCAGAATGCCATCATTCTGATAATTAAATATCTTTATGATAATTAAAAAAATATATAAATAAAAATTGCACTGCTCTCTTAGATACTCTATAATAGAGTTATACACATCTACATAGGAACAACAAAAAAAATTTTTCAAACAACTCTTCCAGTGGAACAGAAGACAATTATGAAATTAAAACTTAAAAGAGAATCTTGTCTTCCCATTCACTATGTTGATTTTATCTATTTTTTTGCTGCAGCAAACAGGACTTAGAAACAAACAGGTTTTAGAAATAAGTAGAAGACAAAAAGAAACACAAACTTAATACTGAAACTGTAGGTTTGTCATATGTACTCCCTCCTAAAAAGATTAGGGACAATATAAAAATATCAGTACTGTATCGTAGAGGTACGGTAAGTATTTTACTTGCATGCAAAACATGAATGGTCTCTTCATGTGGCAGAATTTTACTGTTAGAAAAACATCTAGTCTCTTTAAGAATTTTTAGTTATAGCACGCCAGTTTACAACTTATCACTAACCTATTAGGTTTATCAAAGTGGACTGCAGTTTTAGATGATGGAGTACGTGAGGACAGCTTCTCTGTCTCTTTACAGGGCACAGAATTTAGCATATCGTCTTTAGAAGTCCTTGAGTCCACTTCAGCTGATAAAGCAAGGCTTGTTTCCTCAGTGTTTCCATGTTTATTGTCATTCTCAGAGCTCTTGATATCCAAGTACCGTCCATTGTCCTCTGAGACTGTGAGAGGCACTTGTTTTAAAGAAGGATGGGGAGCTACACCATAAACTGTTGACACAGCAAAGTTTTCATTCTTGAGAAGATCTATTTCACTGAAAAAGGAAAAGCAAAGAATGAAATATTTCTGTAGCTTTCATGCAAATGCTGTTAAAATCACAAGGCTGAAGCACATAAATAAGGACAACATACTGAAAAGAGTTCGCTCTTCAATTCCGGTATGTTTAAAAATTCCTTTAATAGAAGTAACTTATATTACAAAAGTTATTTAAATAAATACTAGTTTCATTGAGTTGTTTAGTAGCGGGAAAAACATTGCACTTGGAGTGAGTGGATCAATGAAACAATTGGGTAACAACAGCCTTACCTACGTTTGGCTGAACCCTGAGCACTGAGACACAAATGGTTGCAAGACAGAACCCTATCTGGGTGCAAAACTTAAAACACTATAGTGGTGAAATCAATATATACTATCCTACCTCAATATATACTATTCTACCTGGCTTTGAAACGGTAACTATGCAAGTCAATAAAGCCACTTAAAAATTACACACTTTGCCATATGCTGCATTAGTGTACCTCTTAAGAGGAATGATATCTTAAGGTTTACAGTACCGCATGTTTCGACCAAACTTTTAAAGTACTTTTAACAAGAGCAAAAGCACCACTAGTCTTGCTCTTTAGAAAGAAAAACTGTGATGACATCAATCATTAAAACAAGCATCTTTCTAACAATGTTTGTAAGCTGTACACACCACAGTACTAATGAGTAACAAAGCTAAGGGAAAACTTATATAAAACACATCAGAACAGATTATGTTTTCAAAGAAATAAAGAAGTTACATTGAAAGAACAAAACTAATTACAAAATTAAATTATATAGGCAATAATAAGGAAATAGTCAGTTTGAAGTCTCTTCCTTTTTCTAATGAAATACCATCTACTGAAAAGGAAAGACTGCCCTGCCCTGAAGAATTCCTAATAATTTCATACCTTTATGTTGTATGTTTTTATTATTGTGCTAGAAAAACACTGAGAAGTTATCCAACATTTATCAGCAGTTGAGTAGACTGATAAGTACGTACCTCTCAAGTCTTTGGATTTGTTCCATCAAAGACCATTTCTCACTGTTCAATACACTAATTTGATCTTCTAATTTTTGCACTATTAAACATTGCTAAATACAAGATAGAAAAAAAAGAGTTTAGTACAGTAAAGTAGTACTGCAAACAGACGTAACATTTCTTTTATACACTTACTTCTATTGACTGTGGCGTTGTTTCAAATACAGGGACGGTCCCAAGTATAGGAGTATCAGCCTCTAACTCATCGTCTTCTACACCGACTGATGCATCCACCATATCTTTTGCAGTAACATGATGGTTTCCAAAGTCACGGTAGAGTTGTAACAGGTCAGGAGGTTTTGGAATGTTCAATCCTACATCATCCCAAAGTTCAAAATCCTTCAAAGGAATTAAAAAAAACTAAAGCATACAAAATACTTCCTTTTATTTTTGTTTCTCTTCCTCATTTGACCCCAGGCCATACAACAGCAAAATAATCACATCAAGACTGCATTGTAGTAAAGCAGATGAAAGCTTAAATCAGATAGCAAGAAACAATAGCAGAGAAAGGATCCACTTCATGAATCAAAGCAGTTTCACCCTAAAGGCAGCTCTAGGTAACATACTAAAGACAGGACCTTTCAAAACCACACAGATTACAATTTATCTTTTTACTAGAACATGAACACTTCTTAGAATCAGAAATAACATTGCTCAAATTCTAGCAGAAGCCAGTGCAGTTGATAGAAGGCTTTCTACTGATGGAGGTATTGGTTTTGTTTCCATTTCAGTCACAAGTACAGGTGTAATTTCCCAGAGGCAGACTGTTACAGTACCACACAATCATTTAGATCATTAGGCATAAAACTGATTGTCTTAGCTATGTTTGGGAAGATCTAAGATAACACCTTATGACTGGGAGCTTCTTCAATACTGTATTCAATGACACAGGGTGATTAAGTACACTCACATATATACCCAGATCACAAACAAGGAGTAAATTGTATATCCTGCACAAATCAAATGAGTATGATTTAAGGAAAAGATCATGTTCAAGATCCAGTTCTGTCACATCAGAATCCAAGACAGTATGTAGGTACCTATAACTCACAGTACTTCACTTCTTCTTTGCTTCCTTTAAAGAACACAAGCACTGTTTCCTTCCTAAAATTTTTGGGAAAATACTCCACAAACTGCTGTGTTTTCAAATCAAGCTTTATATATGAAAATGCTAACTAACATTTAACTGAAATGAACTACATGCTCAGGAGAAGTAATTCTAATCACTTGAGTTTATGACAAGATCAGAATATGGAAAGCAAACATGTGAAAAAAACCCTCCCAAAAAAAACCACAAGCAAACTTTACCTGATCATGATTTTCATCTGAAAATGTTATTGATGTAAGCTTGTAACTATTCTTCAATAAAAATTCATTAACTAGGAAGTTTAGAGCTCTTTTCTCAAGAGGTCTGATTGGCTCCTGGAAAAAGAGAAAACAATACACTACATCTTTGGTTCATCTTTATTCTCATCATAAAGTCCATGCAAAGCTCAGTTATCATCAGCCACCTACCTGAATTTCAGGACTTGATTTATAATTTTTTCGTTCCTGCAAAGGAACTTCATTTTCTGGGGAGGAAAAAAAAGTAACTAAATTTTACTCTCTCACAGAGGATGAGCTCAGCTACTTCTACATTGTTCAAAGTAGAGACTTAAGAAAAGGTTTATGTACACCACCTGCAGCCTGAGTCAGGTTGGCTCGAAGGGCCTGTATGGTCTCCTTGGCTTTCCGTAGTTCAAACTCCAGGACTGGACAGGGATTTGGATTAAACACACACAGGCATCCAACCAAGGCAAGGGAAACAAAAATAAAATATAAAAAGCAAGGATGGGTGTGAAAAAAAATATACTGTTTGTATTAAACAGAAAGCATGCAATCTTTATGGAACTTATGAACACATGCAGCAGAGTTGGTCTGAAAGCAAACTGGTGAATGTTTTCCATAGTTTCATTGGTCTTAAGTCAGCTAAATCAAAATTTCAAGCTGTCTGACAAGGACTCGCTGTAGGGTTTTGGGATAGTATTTGGGAGCTGATGCTGTCAAATGTTTTGATTTCTTGGGGCAAGGGGAGTATATAGACAATCAGAGCACAGATCTAAAGGAATCAAATAGGTGCTGTCAGCAGAGGAAGCTGTCTCCATGTAGCAAAGCTTAAACCACAAAGTGAATGTACTGTCCCATTGAGGCTACAGACCTTTGGAAAAAATTATACACTGAAATCTTAGTAGTTTTAAGGGGAGATTTTTGAAACATGCTTTATTTTACTATAAAAAACAGTGTAGTTTTAAATCTCTCTTTCAAAACAGAGGAGTTTTAGGAATACACTAGAGTTGATTAGGATTTTGAATTCAATTGAATACACTGAAGAGATGCACACGACTAAACAAAGCAAAAAATGCAGCTCTTCTACAGTACTTATAAAGAAACCTGAAACAAAAAAAGCCTTTGCTTCATTACTCTTAAAAGTTTACAGTGATTCTAGACTCAACATTTTCAAAGATCTATGGTCAGCTTTAGAGTAAAAAATACGTAATTCTAGCTGCTGTCATCACCTACTTCTCCTCTCTACTCTCCTGGTCACTGTTATGTGTTTCTCATGTTCCAGTGTTTCCTCCAAAAAGGGCCATTGGTCCTTTGTTTGCACTGGGGTTTCAAGTGTTTTGATGTTGAGGTCATATGTATATATGGTGGTTTAAACTTTAAAACCCTGTGCTTTTGCAAAATATAGAGCAAATGTTCTTTTTATAGCCCTTTACAATTAGAGCATCTAAGGGAACCTATTTCAGGACTTACCAGATAAATACATGCATTTCATTAATTCTCAGATTAGTCTAATCACACTTAAAATATACAGTTACCAGAAAGAAGGACTGTTATATTTAACTAGAAAAGATGAGCACAGAACAGCTAGAATACTGAACTGTTAGATAACCTATTAAAAATATTTTAAAGTCTACTCTATTCGCATGTAAAAAAAAAAAAAAAAAAAGTTATAGCTGCTTTTAATAAGAAAATATCAATTACACCTTTAAACATTGCCTGGAAAAAATTTAACATGGACTTTTGAAATATCTGCACAGAGGACAATGCATTGCAGAATCACTGCATTGGCTCTAGATTGTAAGAAATGCTACTGAAGGTTGCAAATAAAAATGTTTCCTCTTTTGAGCATCTGTTACTAAGACTCTTGATAATTAGCACACATGGAAAAAAGATTCACTCAGTTTGCATTTATCGATAAAAACTGAAGGAGTAACTACAGTACACCACATTTGCTACATGAAAGTAACTTGTTTGATGCACAGAATTTTACTGCAGCAATATAAAAGCGCAACTGAGGATACAATGAATAAAATATGTAAAATCTCTCTAGTATTCAGCAATGCTGATCTGCAAATACTTCTGTGCAACAAAGTTAGAAAATGCTCTCATAGTTAAGTACCTAATTTTAGCACTTCCTTGCATTTGAGTTACTTATTCACAGTTACAATTCTAAGTTGTAAACTACTAATTTGTTACTTTTTGAAAACTGTAAAGAACTCAAATTGAGTAATTTTTGTGACAGAAATGACTATGTGTTAACATTTTACTGTTGTAAAATATTTTCAAAGACCAGAACAGTTGCAGATCAGGAGTGCCCTGCACTAGAATGATATAAATAACAAAAAGAGTTAGAAAAACAACACAAACTATAAAAACTCAGGAAATCCCATTAAGGAAAATAGGAATAAGACATGTCTGAAGGCGTAGAAAGCCAAAAAACTCATGTCAGACAAACCCATGTCAGACGGCAAGAATTTTTAGTGAACTGTGATGATGCTGAAAATTCTTAGAAGCCATTAGGACTTAACCCATTCAACCTTAAAAGTAGATGACTCTGCTGCATGTTTTTCTGTTACACAGGTTCTAGACACAGTATATTTGAGAAGCTGTCACTTTGCAGCCCCACAGTTCTACTACAACACAGCACTGTCACAGTTGTACCTCATCCAGCCTTATCAATGCCACCATTATATTTGCCACCATACAAAACCTTGATGATTGCGAGTCTGTCACAAATTTAGCTTATATTTGAAGAACTTTGTATTTTTGTTATATAAGCATAAATACTTGTAAGTAGCTATAACATAACTTCAATCAAATGTTAAATTATGATTAAAAGTTCTTTATTTTAGAAATTATACTGAAATGTGATCTTCTGCCAAAATCTGTAATGATTTTAAACTCGGCATGTGTACTAATGAAATCAACACTGGAAATCCCTTAAATAGAAAGGCAGCTTCTAACCTCGCTCTTTGTAACCCTTATCAAGTGCTGACTTTTAACATAATAACCTGATCTCTCTCCCCCTCTCCTGTTACCAAGCTGTAGTACCTTAGAGAAGTTACACCTTCAAAAGCATTGATAAAGCCAGCTAAAGTTTAACTTCATGCTCAAGTGAGCTGATAAAATGTAGAACTCATTGCACTTGATGAAGGAGCAGACATTCCTTAAAAAATACACATAAGTTTTGCTGCAGATAACCTTGGAAAGAACCAAACTGACACTCATCTACATCAGGAAAGCAGAGAAAAGAAACTTAGAGCCTTGAGTTTGGTTAATCTTCCTGCCAGGAAAGGGCATTTCTGAACAATCTGGTTTGCCTTAGGGGTGATAAATTGAAATGGATCTCTAGCTTCTTATTTATAAAAAGAACTCTAATCACTACAGCTACCATTATGAAAAAAAATTCCTTAGACTTCCTCAAAAACTGAATTTTTCAAGCAAGCAACCAGGCATTAGATAAAGATTTTCAGATTAGCCATTTTTACATGAATCAGTTTTCAAGAAGCTAATCTAACACACCTTAAAAGAGAAGTAGCTTGCCTGCTGAGCTCTGACATTTAAAAGTGAAGTTTCCTCAAGGATCTTATTCTATTTACTCATATTTGTCAGTGACTTCATAAGATATTGGACCATAGGTTGAGAAGATAGCTATAAAAAGCAACCTGCGATTTGGGATGGAATAAGTGAAAATCTACATGAACAGCAGTCTTGTTGGGTCAAGGCCAAAAAGCTGAAGAAGTAAACAGTATTTCTAAAATTTTTCAGTGCTAGCTTTTGTATAAGCAGTATTATTTCCAATTATACCAGAATTTTACATTCCACTTATGAAATATCTTGTTAGACTCTTGCATACTTCACTGTGAAGTACTTCAGACAACAGGAGAAAGGTAGTTTTGTGTTGTGAAGCCAAAAAAGGCATTCAGACAATTTCTTTTAAAAGCAGTTCTCCTCTGAAGGAGGAGGGACCCTGTGCTTTCCTAGTTTTCCCCAAAATTTCCTACTGTTACAAGCTTTGTTGTTAGTTCCTTAACTGTTATTTTGAGTTCATCCTCCTTGCAAAGTAAATGAAGAACTCCAGATGTCCAAAATTATGCCCTTTAAAACATGTATGATATCCCATTACATTTTATGGATTTGTATATACATTTTGAGTCAATCAGAAAAAAATTTAAATTCTCTGACAATAGTTAGCAATGAAGTCACTATCACAAACATACTTCAAGACCTGAGGTGTCCCAATTCCCACTTTCCTAAAACAAGCACTAAGAAGAAAAGCAACCTTATTTACAGTTGTTGTGAAATTCTTCAGGACATAATACCTATAGACCTGAACCAGAAATTTGCATTACAGCATGAGATATGACTACCACACTACAAAGATTAAGACCAGCATGAGAGTTCATGAGCAAGATAATGGAGAACTTGTTGTCATAGTGGGAAGCCAACACTTGACTCGGCAGCCTCACTAATGCTTTTCAGTTAATGAGACAGGACTAGCTACGGAGAAAACCTCAACTACAGCAGACTTGTCTTCAGGTTCAACCCTTGGAGATCATCAACCTGGAAGGAAATTCAAGAGGCTTACAACTGCTTCACAGGGCCTGAGGCAGGAAACGGGAAGACAAAACCCATTTTCAGGATAAACAAATTGCACACACAGGGTTAGCACATGACTGTTGTACTACAGATGCCTTTTGAGTTCAGGGATTTTTTGGGTTTTGCTTGTTTGTTTTTTTTAAGATTTTCCTCTCATTTTGGTTGTGCTCAAGTAACAGTAATCATTAAAAAAAGCAAACAAAAAAGTCTATAAAAAGCAGAAACTGTGAACCCAAGTCTAGATAAAAGAAATTCTCAAAAATAATCAAGTGGTTTTTGAGCTTGTCTCTTCCCTTCAAATCCTGACACAAACAGTATTTCACTCTGCTAACCAGAGATACATAGTCTAGCCAGAAATCAATGCTAACACAGAGAGATCTGAGAACATAATTGATTGAAATGGAATTTGGCTATGACAATTAACTTTATTATCATGAAAAACACAACATGTGTTTTTAAAGTTATCAGATTCTAAGAATAGTAGGTGTGAAAGGCAAGTTAGCAATAACAAGGATTCTGAATTATGGAAAGTAGGGGTTCTGGATCACAAGCATACTTGTGCACATGGTCAACTTAAGATGTGGTAGAAGATTCAGTTCCTTAAACTGAATGTCAGATGACCTATTTAAAACAAATGCTGTGGGTATTTGACTTAAGTTAGATATACTCTTATTCCACAGGAAGGGAACAGGTTTTCCATTCCCTCATTGTTTTATGAAAATCAGTATTTGGAGGAGGTTTTTTAACCCTAATAAATCCTTAAGTACTGAGTTTATCTTAGCACCATTTCAAGCACTTAATACATGAGTTCAGATCCAAGATTTGTCAGTCTTAGAGAACAAGTTGTTTCCATCTAGTAAATTGCAAGCTGTAAGGATGCAAATATTTTTTTTAAGCTCTTAGTGGATTACAAGTGTATTATCCAAATTGTTACATAGCTCTCATTTTCATTAAGGTTGGGTAGATAATGAAGAATGTTTTCTAAATTGCAGTTAATTTTCTCATGCTTATCTACACCCTCAACTTGCATCTTTTCAGTCAAGCTCATAATATTACAGAAGAGACTTAGTTGCGTTTGATCAGGCTTCCCAAAAGAAAAATTCACACCAACTCTTCAAAACATGTTTACTTCTATGCCAAATTTTGTTTCTAATTCCAGATGGAATGGACTGGGCTAACAGTTTTGAAATACTGAAATCAAGTCCCTTTGACTTGGAACCAGTTTACCGATTACATTTAGTGACTGATGTGCATTTATGTCCTATCTTTCATTTGACTAGGGAAATAAGGCATTCTATCCAAACACTAAAAAACAAAGATAGCAGCATAAGAAGGGTGCTTACAAAGAGAAACTACTCAAACACCACTCTGGGAACTATCAAAAGGAAAATATGGCTATTAGATCATGGCCTCAAGCTTGCACAACAGATTACCATTTTATCTCCTAATCATCAAAGCTCTTCACAGCAAAGAAAGAATTTCAGAAGAAATAAGCAGGATGGACTTCCATTTACGTTTCAAACTGTACTTGCAGCTAAGAACTACTTCAAAAGCAGAAGTTATAAGCCAGAGTTTGTTCAAAGAAGGAACTAGATTTGCAAAGTTTTTGAAACCTCTACTGTCATAATTTTTTCATGTGCAAATTAAATACTTATCAGTTTTCTGAAGTTTATTGCTCAGGAAGATTGCTTTAAACAGAACTGCGGCAAAATATTTTAAGCAATTATGACTGAACCAGAATTTTATGTAGAAATAGGATATTTTGGAAAACTTTGAGTCTTCACGAATATCCAGAAATAATATCCAGTCTTGTTTTGTTCAAATTCTTAGGACATTTCTTAACAGCTCTTTAAAAAACATCTCTAAAGAGACACAAAATGTAATGTAAATATCCAGATATAAAATTTACTTGTCAATTACATATGACAGCAATCAACTATACTGCAATTGTCCAAAACACTGCTCTATTGTAGGATCACTTAATTAAATTTAATATTTAATTTTAGGATGTATTAATTTCATACTGGAAGCAATCAGTATATTTGGTTATTGATGTTCCATCAGAAGATTAATGGTTCTACTGAATGTCAATTCTGACTGGGAATATACTTTCTATAAGCATCTCTAATCCAATTCAGTTACTAAAGACAGCACACCAAGCACTAGTTCTCTCAGTAATACTGTTGCCAAGTAATACTGTCTAGAAACAGGAAAATCTACTAAGATGATGAAAATAAATAAAGTAAGTATTGGAAATTTGCTTGTTTCTTTCTTGTATTCCAGGACACAATTCACAAGTAGTTGGGTTCCTGAAACAATCTGCTTAGAAGATTAATTGTCTATTTACAGCTATTGCCTCCTTGAAACAGACTACTTATATTGAAAAAGAGAGTAACTAGAGATTAATAAGAATCTGGAAGATTCCATATAAATTGAAGAACAGTAAGTCCCTATAGTTTTAGACAAGAGCACCAAATAGCTGAGTTTGCTTCATGTTCATGAATTTAATCCACCCCTTTCACTCAGTAACACTGGCCAGGTAAGAAAAATTAGATTTTTCCACCACTTTTTTTTCTTCTCTCAGGTTCAATACTGGCTGCCATTTCAGACTAAGTGAGAGAGAATTTCTGAGTCAAGATCCTTTACAGAACTGTTTCACCAGCCTTTCTGTTGCTTAAGAACATGACAGTGCTTCTGCTAGGAAGCTGGTGGTTCAGAGGAGGGACAACAGCGTGGAGCAGAGACACAGCAGCTTGCATTATTTCAGGTTTCATAAAGTTTGACTATGTGAGCAAAAGTCCCAGCATCAACAACCTTCATGTATTTGTGATATTAAACAGCATTAAGTGACAAGAAGTAAACAGAGTTCTGCAGTAGTTTTCAAGAGAGTTTTATTGAGTTTCTCTATAGAAGGCATGAATAACTTAACATCTGAACTTAGAAAAAACCCTGGACTAGAGAAACAGGGTTCACATGCAAAAAAGATTACTAAAATAATCTCAGATATAGAGAGAAGGTTCTGCCTTTGGTGAGAGAAAAGATCCTGAAATTAAAAGTGCCAGAGACTCCTAAGTTCAGAACAAGAGGCAAAAAAAGTCACTTCCTTAAACCAATCTTACAGAAAGAATAAAATGGGAGAGAAAAGCACTATAATTAAGATTCATAGCAAAAAAAGATTTATGGAACTGAGTAAATCCCAAATTCGCTCTGGGTTTGGAAATGCTTATTTGACTGATCTACATGAAAGTTGTATTTAAGAGGTGACTCGAAAGAAATGTGTATATCAGAAATCTATCACCCATGTAGTAGTCACAGAATACTACACAGAATATTTTAGTATATGTTTCAGTTAAACAGTAATAGTCAGTTGACAATATCAAGATACAGTTCTACTGTCCAAAGATGGGCACAGTATTTAAGTATATTGCTTATTTCTACCTTGGTGATATCTGGAATCATACACAAGTACATCTGACTGACTATTATTGTATTAGAATTGTCTAAAACATGATAACATCAAGTGACTAGTTAAACCACTACAGTGAAGTCTTGTCATCTTTAGAAATGTTCATTTAAATACACTTACGCTAGAAACAAGTCTAACAGTAAAATTAACATTCTATGATTCCTAAATTATACAGAAAACTTACCTGCTACTCTTTCATCTGTTTCCCTATTGCCATCATCAGAGTATCTTGCAAAATCTAAGGAATCAAGAGTACTGATGCTTCCAGCGCGATCTTAAAGGGGAGGAAAGAAAAAAAAAAATCAGAAAAAATCCTGAAGTTGCCTGTCTTTGACAGATAAAGTCAAAACACATTATAAATCGAAGGTTAAGTAAGTTCTGCAAGACTGAAGTTTTACTGCATTTTCTAGAAGTCTGTCTCTAAGTAAAGACTCCATCAGAAAATCTGAACAAAAAATAGAGCATTGCAACAAGTTCACTGTAAGAAATTCACTTGTGCTCCCCCTGAAAGGTGGTGTTTCTACGCTGTACCCAGCAGCTGAGGAGCACTGCAGTGTAGCCCTTCCTCTTTTCCACAAGGGCCAGGGACTTTGGCTTGGACATGCAGGTGAGCACGCACAAGGAACCAGAGAGGTACAAACTGTTGTGCCACAGGTTTCAAGCATTTCTGTTCCCATTTTACACAAACCTTTAACTACCCCAAATATGCTACTTTCTTTTCCCATTTTTAGTATTTTGAGGCATGTTACTGTGACCAAATACTTTTCTACATCTCCTGATCTAGCCATTAACTTCAGTACGTATCCACTTAATCTACACTTACTAAGGAACATATTACCTAACAAAAGCAAAGGAAGTACAGTTCATGCTATTGCAGGCATAACATTCACAGTCTAGAATTAAATTCTTAATTTAAGAAAAGAAAAATGAAAACATTCAAGAAATTCAGTAACAAGCACAAGGTTTTGATCTAATCTTGACATTTTTCATTTCAGGAGAAAGAGAAAAGATCAAGCAAAACCCAATTTTGATAATTTCAAGCCTGTTGATGCACACATTAACCATTTTATCAGAAAAATGCCCAAAGTACTCAGTAACAGAACTCAAAATAAATTGAACATGTTTCTAGAAGAATTGAACCTGCAGAAATTATATTAAGTACCTTAATATCTTTCCCCTCCCTTTGAAATTAAATTTCTATGTAGCACTTCAGAAATAAATTTAATTACATTAGAGCTGTTGTCACATTAACAAAGAACAAACTCCATAGAGCTGTCAAGAAAACCTCCTGACTGTCAGTGGAAATAGAAGTAATTTCATCACTTGTCAGTCAGATTTTGTCATGACTAACATCTCTAAGTATTAAACCTCTCCTCCCATTCTGTGTTACATAAAACAAGTTTTTTTTGGTGTTGGTTTCGTTATTAATTAATTTCTTTTGTATATTTCTTCCTAAGTTGTCCCATAAGATCTTGTGACATCCTCTCTACATACAGACCAGCATTGCACTGAAATAAGAACACCTGAATTAAGACTGATTAAAGCATCTACACTGAAAAGCTATTGAGAATACTAAATTTGCCAACTCTAGCTGAGTGACACAGTACTGAAACAAAAGTGCCTGGCAACCCTGACTTGTTTGTTCCATGGACATAAAGCGTATGACAGTACATAGTTTATATCTAACCACAGGTTTCTTTCCTAATACTATGACTTCTCATTCAAGTAATGAAACAGACTGCTGCTCCTCAGTGAGTCTGTATTCAGTAATTGCTTTTAAACCTCATTGTTCGTATGCAGGTTCTGGTCTTATCTACTGCATTTTTTCAAGACGTTAATCTGATTTAATAATTCTCTCCAGGCTGTTCTATAACGCTTAGGAGCACAGTACAAACTCTTCTTTTAACAGTCCACTTTGCAAAATGGACTGTTTTGAAAGTAAACCAGTGGGGAATCACATTTAGAGTGGCTAAGTCAAAAGTAAGCATGAACTTTGCAAGCATAGCATCAAAGTCTTAAGAGCTGACTTTTCAAAATACTCAACACCTTGATCAGTATGTACTGTTCAAATTTATTTCTTTGGGAGCGTCAAGATAATTTTTTGAAATCCAATTCAAGACTCGAGTTAAAGAAACAGGGATCCCAGTGAAAAGCTGATGTTTAAGAAAAGTGAACCAGTCTCACAATAGCATCGCTATGGCAAAACCAGAAATACAACTGTTTCCTCATACAGTCTCACCATGTTCACAAGGTAACAATCAGAGAAACAATGCTCAGATTTTCAGGTAAAGTTAACCACATCATCATTACTGACGTATCCAAAGCCATAAGTAACACCACCTTTTTTTCCTATGACTAATGGCCCACTTTTGAGGCAAGGGCTCTCTCCTGAAAACTGATAAAACAAATCCAGCTGTAAAATACAAATGTACTAGCCAAAGCATCCAAAAAGTTCTTGAAAAAACCTCCCATGTGTCTAGAAAAACACAAGGGGTAATCAGAATCTTCATCAGGATAGTACAAAATGGACGCCGTTTAAGATGATAGCAGTGGCTATGAATCCAACAATTTGCAGTATCAATCTATTCTACAGCTTTAGGAGTCCTACAGAAACTACACACCAAGGGGTTTTTACCATTTTAACACTCGGAAACTGCCTTATGCACCACATCTACATGTACAGCAGCAATCTGTAGGGTTGAAACTTGTGTGTTCACCATTTAGGTTTCTCTTTATCACTGCAGTGTTCACAACAACAGCAAGCATCTGACACTTTTCATATAGGTTGATGTTACGAAGACTCAGATTGATTAAACAAAATGAAAGTCTAGTAAGGAACTTAGCATGGCCTGTTTCCTGCTCCATCACTGCACTCTCCCAGTAATGCTGATCCTCCTTCCTGTTACAAAAAAGCATACCCCAGCTATCATCACCCCTCAAGTATGCTGTCATTACTAGAACAGGCCAATTTGGGTGCTAGAAGTCATTATGTCCAGTGTTCAACCTGAAGACAAGGTTTAAAATGAAAAATGTCTTTATGAATTCCATGGGTGGAACCCGAAAATACACAGAGAACTACCTACAGCTCTCCAAACAAACAGTTGAAGGAAATGAAACAGTAACAAAGACAACCTATATACACATACAGGCTGAACAATATCTTCTCAGTTGATCGTCCTGCTAGATGATATATATTGCCAAATTTCAAGCTGTGAAATTATAGCTTCCACAATGCAACTTCAACTAAATGGTCAGCTTGTAATGTATATGTAACATTATCTTATAATGCAACAAGACTTTTACCACTACTTTGCTATAGGATACTGCCTTTAAAATATGTGGTGTGGCTAAAGAAGCGCTTCTTGATGGCAGGAGGCCATCAGTGCTGAAGCACTTCAGCTGAGACACCTCCTGGCCAAAGGAGCTCCACAGCCATCAATGAACCGCCAGTTCCCTGCCAAGCCCCAGTGCAGGGAAAGCCCAGTCACAGCCACAGCTCCCTCTGCCTTCAGTGCTGGCACAGCTCCTTATTTCTGCCACCCACCTGGGAAGATGGGCTTCCACCACAGCCAGGCTGGGGGAGGTCTAAATGGCAGCTCCACCTCCTCACTCTCATACTGCAAAGTTTGTAGTGCCACATGGCCCTTGCCTGCCCTGGCTACTCCCAAGTCTCCTGGCTACTCCCGAGGCACAGCTGTGGTAGGGCCAGGGCTCAGGAAAGATCGGGCAGCAAAGGGACCTGCTGCTTCTTTCAAATGCCACGGCAGCACTGGTGACCTGCTGGGACTAGGCAAGACGAATTTTGGGGCTGGAACTGCACAACAAAAGGAAGCACCTCAAGGAAGAGCCAAGCACCACACAGGAACTCACACCGGTAGGTTTACACAGCAAAGAGGGATTTCTGACAGAGCCTACTATGGTATCAGCCATGGGAGAACAAGGTGAGAAGAGAAAGCTAAACGAGACAGTTAAGAGAAAATACGACCCAGACCTGCCAGATCTATCATTATCAGCAGGGTCACAGCACAAAGGTGCTGCCAGGCAGGGCAGTGCTGAGTAGTGCCTAAAGCTGAACAGCAGCAGGCCGGCCCCATCGCCACACCTACCCAGAATGTCTCTGTGGGGTAACTCTATCTCGACCTCACTCCTAACCAATGTCTTTGTAGGCAGTCATCAGCTAAGGTTTAACTCCTAAAACTAATGCCATCATCCAGAAAATCATGGAATAACATCTTATAACCTCAAATTTTACACTTCCATAAAGGATGTACCTGCTTAGCAAAGGATCAGAGGGTGGAAAAGGTACCTCCCTGCTGGCAACTCAACAGCCTTGCTTGCCAGGAAAATGGAAAGGGCTGTTCGAATGAGAGGAATTGGCAAAGGAAGGGCTATGCTCAGTCACGTAGCTCACCTGAAGAATGTGAAACATCACCATTTGTCTGAAGTACCAATAATTGTACTCCACAACACTGAGTGGAAGTATTTCAACCAGAGCGTTCAGAAAAGAAGTCTATTTTCTGAACTGAAAATAGAAACTTAAAAAGGAAAAAATACATAACTTTTTAGAAGAAAACAACACATATTTCCTCACTTTATTTGTTAATAAAAAATAAAAATCTTAGGTTTAAGGTACTTGGTAAATAATATCAAAGCACAACCCTTCTCCTGAAAAGGAAAAGTACACTTTGGCTGAATTCTGTTTCTTTCCCAGAAGGAAATACAATTATTTCACAGCAGTGGGAACCCATTTTGCTGTCTGGATGTGTGCATTCTTACCAACAGTCCCCTGTGCATGGATTTTAGACTTCTTTCTCTGAATTAAAACACTTTTCAAGCAGCAATTAATTTTTGCTAAAAGCTTTCCTAGTGAAAAGTGACAAAATAACTGCTGTCAGCTTCATGTTTCAGAAATGGTAAAGTAAAGTAACAAGAACAGTTCTGACAAGGAGGTATAAACACCTGCAGAACACAGATCACCTCAACATGGAACAAGAAAGTGCCATGGGTGCACTGAGGAAAAGTGAAATAGGCTTAGGCTTTTCATAGTACATGCTAGTGAAGTGCCAGGACACAGACTGAGACAGTAAAGGAGAGCCTGTGTATTAGTTCTTGTGTCCTACCTTTACCAGTGGAAAAGGATGAACAAAGTCAGAATGCCAAGATTCATACTGGATACTCTAAGTTAAGAAGTTTTTTTAATCCATTTGTTAAAAAATGCAATGTTTTTAACTTTCATTTGTGAAATTAAAAATCAGATTCAACACCACACTTGGCTTAGCAACTTCTATAATCCTTTAAAATATTGCTTCATTCCAGAGGAAAGGAATTTCAATTCTTTTCTTATTCCCAGAACTGTCACCAGTATGACAAGCAGATTTTTGCTGACAGCTTGTGTTCCCTAGGCATATCCAGCTCTTACTGAAAACAGAGCATAACTATAGAAATAGGAAAATATAAGAAGATCTTGAAGTGACACATTCCCTTCTACTGACTTACACAATATGAAAGAAGTTAAGTTTCATTCACTCTGATGGTAAAATGAGATTATTTTTACTAGCTAACCTTAAGAGACACCAAGAGGGATCATATTAGCCATATTTTCATATTAGTCATATTTTCACAGTACACTAATAAAATAGAAGTTACATTCTTCTAAAAAACCACATTAAATAATCTTTACATGAGCATTTACATTGTAAAGCACCTAAAAACATAGACAAACTAAGTGATATTACTTATCAGATAGGAAGGCTCAAGAAAAAATATTTTAAAAACTAAACTAATGTTTTAGAAGATATTTGAATTTATTTTGCAAACATCCAGATCGATTTTTAAAACTACTAGTTGATAAAGCAGCCAAGAAGCTGTCATATTTCCTTTAAGATTACAGGAAATCATACCACCATATCCTAACAATCAACCAAATGGAGTATATGAAGACCAAGAACTCCATCTTTTTCCTTGAAATTGAAAGATAAGTAATGATACTATGCCTGTGCAAGACAGATTCACTTTGCATTTCTAATGAAATGTTCACTTGTACTGAAAGATATCTATAACCCTGAAACCAGACTGTTGCCATATTTTAAGGTGCTGTGCAAAACAGCTGGCTAATCACATTTTAACATGATCAGAGAAATAACTGGCTACTGGAAATTGGGTTTTGATTCACATACATATGGAACTAAAAGTGAATCCTTCCCAGTCAAGATCAGAGCAGCCTCCCACTGGATATTGCATATACTAGGACAATATATTTCCCAGTTTAAGCCAAGCTTTACATGAATTACCTGATTATATACGGGATGAAACAGCTATAGCCAAACAGCTCACACATATTATAGGAAGATACAACCTTTTCTTTGAGATAGCAAAAGTCCAAAGTTCATTAGTCTGGATAATAACTTACAGGTATCATGCTGTGACAAAGCCATCATCTGGACTCCAACATCCATCCTCATACATCACTATTTTGAGAAAAAAACCCAAACACTACTTTGCATTTAAAAAACCCAAACCAAACAAAGAATACTCTTTGAAGACCTATCTGATCACTTAATACAGTTCCATAAAAACCTGTTATGGAACACTGCTCCCTATACTGCATGCTACAAAGGATTTACATAGAGAATTCTGAATATTCATCCAAGCAGAGCTCTGCTTCCAGGAACATGGAATTTTTAGTTGATTTTTTTTTTTTAGTTTAAGGAAAGTTAAAATGTTTTTAACATTGGCATTAGAATTATCACACGAGGAACTGAATCCACCAGTAGTAATTTAATTTTATTTTATATTAATACACTCTCTTCATTAAATTGAATTTTCCCTACACAGGATTTCACTATGGGGAAACTAACAAATCCTCTCAGTTCAGTGTCAGGTACAACTCTACTTAACAGCCACCTCAGGTTAATGCCTTCTAGCTTCTTCTGAATAAAACCAGATGCGGAAAGTTACATAAGGGAATGACTGAGGCCACCAAAAATTACTCCTTAACATCATTATCTTGATGGCTATTTCTAGAAAGGAAAAAAACAATAGGACTCCAGGATGCAATTCTCTGCAGCAGTAGAAATAAGCTGCACTTCACACTTGAACTGGTCATTGAAAATTTGTTTTGTAGAACAAAATTATTAAAATAGGGAACTGCTAAGGTTTAGTTTTACTATGAATTTTTTTAAAAATACAACAGAATAATTCAACCAACAAACATGCTACACCTTAATGTAGGACAGTAAATTAAACTACAAGTGTTATGATCACAATACAAAGAAAGTTGTTGGGGATTTTATAAATGTCAGAAAACCATGTAATTACAGCTATATGTGAAAGAATTAAAGCAAAAATTTCTAATTCTGAGATACTCTTTCAGCTCTTTGAAAAGTGAGAAGCTATAAAAGCTCCCTACTGCAATGTTTTTCAACCTACAACACATGGACTCCTATTAAGACAAGCTTACAATAATCACGTAGTTCCATGTAACTTCAGAAAACATACAGAAGTTTTTCCTGATGAGTTGTGCTACTGCTATGAATTAAGATCTCCCTCTTCCCAATATACACATAAAACCCTTCCTGCATGGAAGAACCTCTGGTAGAAAATTCTCCATCCAAAAGAAAATTATGTCATAAAGAGATCAAAGCTGAAACTTAAAGAGATCTGCAAATCAAAGGCTTGAAAAAAACTTCATACACATCTGGAAAGGACAACAGTATCTATATTTTATAGAGTACAGATTATCTTTACATTTAGGACACCCAACCTAATTTTTAAATTCAAAGAGACACGGGCAAATCAGCAAGTACTCGGATGACAGATAACAATTGAGAAGTTTCAATGGAAACCACTCAGGTCTGCCACTTTTTTTCCTTTTCCTCTATGCTACAAGTACAATGATAGAACTGTTGAAGTTCATTCCTAAGGAAATGCAGATGCATAAATATTTATTTTAGATCTGCTTCTGTTGATGGTAAAGAAGTCTGCAAACTAGGTATTTTACCTCCCTTAAATATTCCAGACCTATAGTAAACTAGCCCCTACGGTCCTGCAGCAGATGGCCTGCTCTCTTCTAGAGATACTGATCCGGAAAAGCATGTCCTTGAATAACTTGCATATTCCACTGTCCTGCACAAAATCACAGGCACAAAACAGCAAAAGCTAAGGAAACTGGGAACAGAGGCTATTTGGGAGAAAGAATAAACTTCCTCTTGTATTTATTGGTACATGCTTAAGCTCCATATTAGTACTGAACTCCACATAAATAATAATAATGGCCAGTCTTCGCAAGCGAAGATCCGGGGAAGGTCTTTCCACCTTCCAGCCTGCGCATTGGATTTTATTATGAACTCCACATATACATACGTGAATAAACCAAATGGCAAGAGAGATAAAATTCACAGACATGGGATAATGCAAAAACTTGAACAGTTTTAATGGAATTCTTCCTACATTAAATGGAAGAATCAGACATCATGAACTCTTCAACAAATGATCATCACTTAGCAGTTTGTATTTGTTGCTACATTGTATAGCAACTGAAATAGGTATGTTGTGCAATACATATGAATAAATGAATTAAACTATTTAGTTCCCCATAAATGATAATTAAAATTTCTTTAAGCCTTACCAAATTTCACAACACAACTCTGGAGTAATATTACTTTGAGAAGTCTTAAATGACTGCTGCATTTAAAACTTCTGGTATGTTTCAACTTGTTCCTAGCTTACCAATGCTGGATCGGTCAGCAAAGCAAACTTGATCCATGGCAGCAGATATCTGATCTAGCATAAAACCTTTACAGTAGAAACAGACTCATACAACAATTTTTTAAACCAATTTGGGTCTGCAGAGTAAGTTTTACCAGACAAAGACATTCCACATCACTATGGTAACTCTGGGAACTCTTCTGGAATGAAGAGCCTTAAAGTAATTCATTGCATCAGGCACTAAATTGCAAGCAGCTAACCTACGTACCTTGCTTTGCAACTGCAAGTGCCTCTTTTGCTCTCTCCCAGATGTTCTAATTCAATGAGACCTGCAGAACTTCAAAGCTGGAATGCTCTGAAAAGACTTCAGACCATCATCAAATGAAAGGAAAACTTAGTTAAGTAAAGCCACCAGAATAAAATTAACTTTCAAGCTGTCAGAGTAATCCACTTACAAATTACCTAGAACAGACATTCAATACTAGTCCAGTGATGAGCAATCCAAACCAGATTGAAAACAGATGATCAAT
This sequence comes from Myiozetetes cayanensis, assembly GCF_022539395.1. Lineage (NCBI taxonomy): Eukaryota > Metazoa > Chordata > Aves > Passeriformes > Tyrannidae > Myiozetetes > Myiozetetes cayanensis. The sequence goes on along the minus strand of NW_026086604.1, from coordinate 81,508,624 downwards.
ACACTTACCTACTTCATATTAACAACAAGATATAAAAATTCATGGAATGTATATGAGGGTAAAATCCCTAAAGCTACTTGGAGAAAACTAACCTATGCTTGCTGGCCAAGGACAGGAAAAAAAGAAAAAACTAGCAAAACACAAACAAACAAAAACCCCCAACCACCAGATGCGTAAAACAGTTTGTAGATACACTGCAGTAAAGAGATATAACCCTCAGTTCCATGACAGGCACATTGCAGAACCTCAATAGAAAGATTAAATTATAAGTAGAACATAGACAGATCTTGCACCCTAAGCACAGAAATAACACACTGAAATTGCGTTAAGATACAGGTGCATCTGGGCTGATCTCGTGGAGAGCCATACCAAAACCAGGCTGCTTTTAGGAGGAGGCTTATTCCATAGACATTCTCAGACAGCATAATTAAACTGGCCCTGCAAAAAACCATCTGAATGTTGCTGCAGTGAACACTGAGGTCCAGAGAGATATGACCTTGGGGAAAGCATCAATTCCAGCCCGACTCCCTACACATGTGCTGCAGTGCACTGGAGCTACCAGAGTTTCCCAAAACAGAACAGCTAAGGGAGAAGCACGGCGTGGAGGTACTTCTTCCAGCTCATGACCCCAGCTGGCTTCAGCAGAAATCAGAAAGCATCAACAGCAACAAATTAACTCCATATGCTTGATGTTGCAAAACAGCGTTTTCTAAAATGTATCCATTAACTTGCATTATAAGGATTTTTCTACTCTCTACAGTAACCCAGCTTTCTGTTATACCCTCTGATATGAAGCAAAATTATATCAATCTAGTCCTTAAATGGTTGCCCCTGCTGAGGGACTACTTAAAGTGTACAGATAATATCTATCTCTGTTCTAAAGCACTGCATTCCCTCAGTTTTCTCCATATTTTAATCCTAGGATGTTCTCCTTTGCCTACTTTCTACATTTATCTAAGGACAGTTGTAAATTTTCCAGTTAAGTTTTAACATGTGTCCACAGGGGTTCTACAGAAAATTTAAAAAGTAATAGAAACTAGCAAATGGAGACCAAAACCTCTCTGTTCAGCCTGAAGAAGAGCAGGTTCAGGGAGGATCTCAGAACGTGTACAAATAACTGAAGGGAAGGCACAAAGAGGATGGAGCCAGGCTCCTATCAGTGGTGACCTGTGATCACAGGCAATAGGCACAAACTGAAACACAGGAGGTTCCTCCAGAACACAGGAAATACTTTTTCTACTGTATGGGTGACTGAGCACTGGCACAGATTACTCAGAGGGGTGATAGAGTCTTAAAAGCCACCAGGACGTGATCCTGGGAAAGCAGCTGTAGGTCACAGTGGTTTGAGCAGGTTGGACCAGATGATCACCAGAGGTCCCTTGTCACCCCAACCATGCCGTGATTCTGTGGTTATTTTTGCCTTGATTTCTCCTACTCCAGCAGTTTTTTTCAACTGACAAAACAGCTGATAGTTTTATCTCTCCTCTAACATCAAACTAAGATGAAAAAGTACTTGTTGTATAAATAAGAAATTCTTATTCTGTGACTTTTTATGTAATAGTATTTCCTTCAATTCAACAACAAAATAATCAGTTGCATCACCATCATGCAGCATTATATTGCAGGAAGGGAGGAAGAAAATTGCCTCTCCCCTATGGTGCACCGGGGGAAATAGGTCACTATTTCTCAAAGGCTTTTTTAGCTTTGTCTGTCTTTAAAACCCAAGCAAACAAACAAACAATTTTTAAAAATATTTATCCCACAAACTCAAATATACTTAGTGCCACATCTCAGGCATGCACATCACAAATAAAAATATAAGGCCTACAACCTTTACTGAATCATTCAATGTTTCAGCCTATACTACAAGAGATTTCAACCCAGTTTCTCAAACCTTCACCTTTACAATACATTAAAAACCAAATACAAGTAATACATAGAGGACAAAGAGTTATAACTTTGAACTCACCAGCATAAGATTTTAGGACTTATCTTTATATACTAATAGAAAAGAAACTTCTGATGTTTATACGTTTATAGAACATAGGAGTACAGTATTTACAGACTTTAAATTAGCAGAGATGAGCTGCACACAGATTGGCTTCCAACATAGCTGGCATCAACATTTACTTGATACTGACTTGCAAAATACTACACAAATCTTTTTATATCAGGTAATAAAACTGGTATAAAATTTTCAGCAAGCATTATCTTGGTTGAACAGAGTTTATGAGTCACATCTTCAGTCAAGAGAAAGGTAATTCTCAGAGGAAAAAAAGCTACAGGAAATTCGATATAGCTTATATGGAATTGAAATTATGTACAGGAGAACTTAGACAAGTTGCCAGTGGTTGGTTCTGAAATGCAAAACTCTATCTCATTTTAATTCCCTTCCTTTCCCCCACTCAAAAAAAAAATCCTCTCCTTTCCCTAACAGCAAAACCTTCAGAAGGATGGTGTGCTGCTTCAGCATAAATCCTGCTCATTAGGCTGGAGCTTTTAGCCAAAGGATGGTTAAACTCACACAGAACTGAACAAGCAACAAGTGCCTATAGACAGAGGTTCACTTCTGCCTTCCCCAACATTGAAAAGTAACAGGAGTTCTGGCACAGGAGGAGAACAGAAAGTCAGAGCTAAAGCAATTAAATTCCCCATAGCATAGGTGTGAAATCCTAAAAGAACAAGAACATGCACTGAGGGTAAAATACAACATAGTCACTTGCTTCTCAGCTGAGAACTTGATACTTGCCTGCCTAGTACTGGTGACTTCTACTCTGTCTTCCTTTGCCCATCACTGTCATGCTTATCTCATGGTACCTTATCTTGTTACTTCTTTGTGTAGTTATACACTTTTCAGACTAACCTGTTGCCCAAACAATCTACCATTACATCCCAACTCACCCCTAAACAGATATCAGCCAAAGCTTAAACTCATCCATCAGGAACAGCTTCCAGAACACCTGGTTTCACTCATATGACAAGTCCAACAACTATAAAAGCCTTAACCTAAGCAGCTCATAAGCTATGAAGTGCATGTCAATGAAAACTTGTCAGTAAAATGGAGGAGGTTTAAAGCAGTCCCAACTGGAGAAAGTTTAACTGGCTTCTCTATCAGTAAAGCCAACATCAGAGCACTACAAAACCTCAGGTTTCATCCAGGCATTACTGTCTTTCGACAGGTCTGCAGAGAACTCTGCTTCCCTTTCCTTCAAGTGTTACACAGAAACCTCTACTCTACCAACAGTTTTCTGTACTTCATTTGAAGAGACAACATTCAGTCTTTCCCATCTGTTGTTACCAGCAGCTTTGAGTACCAATTTATCTGCACCTTTCCATCCTGTCCTTACTCAGGGCAGCACATCAGACAGTAAAACCACTGTCTTACCCACAAGTTGTCAGTCTACCTCCCAGTATCTGCAGAGATACACAACAGGACTAGATATATTTGTTTGCTTTCATAATGTAACAAGCAAAAGACTTGAGCTGACAACAACAAAACACCTAAAAACTAGTCATTAGAACAACAAAAGTTATTTGCCATCTTCCCAGTGTACCTTATTCAGACTGCCATTTAAGCTGAGGTATTTATGAGCTGCTTTGAGCTAACCCTGTTCTGCTGTATTTTCATTAAGAACAAAAATCTGGTGGAACACTGATGACAAAGTCTCTCACAACATTACAATGTCTGTGACTCGGGATTGAGAGCTGTTACCAAGACACCTCTTTCTCACAAAAGTATAATCAATATGCCCTTCTCACATGGATTTTTCCACTAGGATCCATCCAAATTTCAAAGGCAACAAGTAAAAATAGAGTGATACTTCACAATATGAAAAACAAACAAACCAACAAACCAACAAACCAAAACCCCAAGCACTACAATTTGTAAACAAAGCCAGGGACTTACAATGAAGAAGCAGTAATACTTAATATTTTTGTGCTCCCAGATTTGTTTATTAAAACTGGAATCAAATGCAAAAAAAGTCATAAAAAATTTCTTTTGGCAATAACTAGAAACAAATATCTTTCTAAAAACCACAAATATAACATAAGTGTTTCAACCCCTTCTTTATGATTTTCATTACAGCTACTTCAAATTTTGAAAATGTTGAGCTTTTGTAGCCATAAAATAAAAAATAAATGGCAAATGTTAAGATTAAAGCTGGTTCTAACAGTGTAAGCTGCATCCCTTCTGGAAAGGGTATTCATCAGATATAGTAACCAGAAGGATTCATATCAATCACATTATCAAAAAAAAAAAAAAGTTTCTTAATCCATTATGCTCAAGCTTGAATTACTGCCATGGATATATGGAAAAACATATGATTTACAGGAACTGGGATGAGACATTTGAACCACAGTTTTATTTCTAAATTTCAAGTGTCTCAATTTGTACTGTATCTTCTCCAGCAAAAATGATAGGGACTAAAATTTAAATTGTATGTGTAGGTGCTAACTAAAGCTTTAAAAGGTTTTACAGCAAAAAAGGAAGGATTTCCAACACATACCACTCACTGAGCAGCACTACAAAAGCGGTTTTTAAAATGGTCAACAGATGTAGAGCTACTGCTATTAAAACCAGTGCAAGAAGCTCTCACAGAAATTTGGGAAGATCTAGAAGAGACACAGGACACGATGGATGACTGTACACAAGTGATGTGCATCTAAAGGAATAGTGTTATTGCCTTCACAGCATGAATTTGCTTCAAACTAGAAGAGCAAAGTTGCTATAGATGAGATTTTTCATTACAATATATCTTAATCTCTGTTTGCAGCTATAACATTGCTGCTGCTAGAAAAGGGAAGGGTGCTTTTGCGAATAAAAAAAAAGAAATCCTAGTCATCTGACTGTCATTTGCTGTTGCAACCAAGCACTCTGAAGCACGGTTCAAAGACAAAACAGCTTCTAAGTCACTAGCTGACCACATGATGCTGGTTGTCTAAATCCAATGCCACTTCATTAAAAGCTCTTTATAGCAGTCTATGAAGATGAAGAAAAAAAACCCCACCAAAATAAATTCCAGCGTGCACTCACAGTTTAGATTGCCTAAAAGGATTCTGAAAAGTGCCAATGAACACTTGTACTGAAATTCTCCCAGTCTGTATAGCAACGCACAGTACAAAAGCTTTCCACTGCTTAGTGGAAATCCTCAGGCAGCATTCCAAACATACTTCACATTCAGTAAGAATTGCCAGTTGCACTTCTTTTTCATCCACTCGAACTATGAAAAATCTCAGTATAAAGCCACAGAAATTCATCTAACTTGGGAGCTAGCACTGAGAAGAAATTCTGACTTTAGAAATCAACTGAAATAAACAAATTTTTTTAATGATACTATGATTTATTTTCAGTGAGGCATAAAATTCACATGACCTTGAAATGGCAATCATGCCAACCTGAACTACTTTCTGCATCAATAGCTTCTATTAAGAAAGCTATTGGTTTATTTTCAAATACCTTTGGCATATTAAAGCAAGAGAAGGTACATGCGCAACTCTCCAAGTCTCCACGTGAGGATCCACAAACGCAGATCCACAACAGACTGGGTCTCTCAACAAAACTGAACATTTTGACTAACCTAGGAACCTGTTCAGACCTACTCTTGGATCTGAACTGTAGTTCAGTCATCTACCCTAAATCAAGTAATACCAGATGTTTAAGAAGGAATTGAGGGAACTCTTCCAAAGGCTGTGATTTTCAATCCATCACAGTCTTTTGCAACCTAGTTTTTACTATTTGGAAAATGGCATAACTTCAGAGGCATGAGACTATAAGCTCTTGTTGAATCAGCATCAGTCTGAACAGCACTGTCACAATTTCTAGCTCAATGCTAGACTCCTGACTGCAAGAAAGTCTGATGGCACTGAGTTAAAAAGCTACTTAAACTATATGAAAATATTTTTTCGTTTGTTCTGCATCTGTCACCTTTCAATGTCACTCAGTGTGAACTCCTTTTGAATCACTGTTGCGACAAAAAATTCCTTTGAAAAGCAAACCTAACTTGTTGTAGAAAAACACTTACACTTAAGCCTTAGCATAAAGTCTAGCATGATGTTTAACTTTAGCACACTTCAGTATTATTAAACTCGTCCAGAACAGGTGTTAGTCTCTCCTTCTTGCGCTCTCTCTCTCTCTCTTGCCCCCTCCCTCCTTTTTTTAATAGGGACATCCCACAGACATCTATCAATTAGCAGGTCAGCAAAATAATAATTAAGATGTTCTCACATAAATGTCCATTGGTCTAAGACTGCAAAAGGTCATTTCTGTGCATGCATAGCAAAGTTACACAGGCTACTGTTTTTCTAATTCTACTGCAGTATGTGCAGTATCAATAACTGGAAACAACATATTATGGTAACAAAGAAAAGAGAATGTTTAATCAGTCGGGTGAATTGCCCGGAATCCCCAAGGAAGCATCTTGGGGATGAAAGAGAAATTTATATCAGTTCAAAGCCTTGAAGCACAAGATTTTCCAACATTCACTAATCACATCATGAAGAAGACCACAGTGAAGCTCTCAGCTGGACAAAGACAAGTATGAAATTCTAATTATTCATAAAGAAGATAACTGGAATATAAACAACACAGCAGGAATTAAAAAAAAGAGCGCCATTCATTTTTTAAAAGATCTTGAAATGCATTAACAACTTGAAAATTCAGATGTCTCTGATTATCCCAGCCATCTAGATGCTACCAGTTATTTCTAAATTTTAAGTGTAACTGCATGTCTTTGCAACATTAGGAACTTTTAAAAGAAACAAAAATACAGTCCTATTTACAAAATGCCTTTTGGTATCTTAGAATACACATAAGCAAGTCTTTAACCTGTCTGCTATCCACAACTCCTTTCATTTCAAATCCTTCCCACGAGTTCATTAAGTCCTCAGAGGTCAGATGGCTGGGCAGCTTCTCTCTCTCAAAGCCACTTCCACAAGCTGCCTCCTTTTTAGAGCTCTACATTTTTGACAGTAACACTGACAAGACACACAAGCAATTTTATCCTAAGCCACGTGGTCTATTATTAAAACTCAAAAGCTTTTATGGTCAGCTATGTGACGATTGCCCCAGTATCTGCACCGGTTTTGCTCCCTAAAGTTGTACCAACCGAGTTTATTTACTGGTCCCTATCTGCAAATCCCAACGTGGTGAGACAAAGACTGGAGGCACTTGGTAAACACGCCAGCATTAATTATAGGAAACACTGTATTAGTTGTGCAAGACCTGTGAAACTCAGACCTCTCTTTGGACGCATCAGCAGAAATAACACGCTGGCACGCATTTTTACATCTCACACCGCATTTCTGACAGTTTTTCAGACTTTAAATGCAGCAGTCACGGCTTAGCAGCCCCCTCTTTCTCCTAGCGCCGTATGACTTATCTCTTGGCAGTAGGCACTGAAGGCACCGCTAAGAATCAAGGCTGAAATTATCATCTCTTTGCATTTCTTCCACATTTAGCAAACACTCGTGACATTCACAGGGGTACGGTACTCGAACAAACCACGCCTGCGGGACCAGGGTAACGCCACCTTTGGCAGCCCCGGGCCGGCCCGCTCCTACAGTCTCCCCCAGCCCCATCTTACAGAAAGCAAGGAATGACTGGAACCAGGAGCGATGCCAAACGCCTTTCCCGGCCGCCCGGCGGCACCGAGAGCCATCCCCGCCCGGCCCAGTGCGCCCCCCACACCCGAGCCGGGGTCACTTACTGAGCTGCCCGGCCCCGGGCTCCCTGCCGCCGGCTCCCCCGAGCCCGCTACCGCTGCCCAGGCTGCCCAGAGCCCCGCCGGCGGGCGGCGTGCCGCTCTGCCGCTCGAAGTTGCCCGGGTTGGAGAAGAAATCGCGGAGCCGGGGCAGCTCCCGGCCGCTCTCCAGCAGCTCCGTGTGCAGCTCCAGCGCCGTCAGCAAGAGCTGGTCCCGCAGCAGCTGCGCCGCTATCGCATCCATCGGCACCCGCGGCGGCTCCCCCGCCCCCGCCGCGGCATCGCCCGGCGCCGCCGCTCGCAGCCCCGGCAGCTCCTCGGGGCTCCCCGCCGCCTCCGCCGGCGGCTGCGGGTACGCGGGCCCGCCCGGCTCGGTGCTGCTGCTGCTGCCGCCGCCGGCCCGCGCCTCCTCGGGCTCGTCCTCCTCGGAGTCGCTGAGGAAGGGGTTCACGCTGCCGCCGCCCCCGCCCGCCGCCGCCGCCGCCATCTTACAGCCCGGTGCTGCGCGACCGACGCCGGGGCGATGCCTCGGCTAAGCCTGCGCGGGGCCGCCGCCGCCGCACCCCCTCCTGGCGGGGCCGGGGCCAAGGCCGCTGCCGCTCCCCTGTGATGATGATGGTGGTGGTGGTGGTGATGATGGTGGTGATGCTGCTGCTGCTGCGGGCGCTGCTGCTGCTGCGGGCGCTGCCGCCACCGACGGCCACAGCGACTCCCCCCGCCCGCCACCTCCCTGGCCGCCTCCCACCGCCCCACTGCCGCTTCCGGATCGCAGCCCTCGCGAGAGCTCCCGCCGGCCAACCGCGAGAGGCGCCCCGCCAGCCTGACCCGCCCCCTCCGCCGCGGGCGGGGCCCGAGGAGCGGGAGGCGGTGCCGAGGGGCGACGTTACAGCGGAGAGGCGGGGCTACAATTTAGAGGCGGGGCTACAATTTAGAGGCGGGGCTACAATTTAGAGGCGGGGCCACAGCAAAGGGGCGGGGCTTCCGGGCCGCGCCCGAGTCGGGGGCGTGACCATGATAAGGGGCGGGGGCATCGTGACAGTGCCCGGTTTGGGGCGTGGCCGGGGGGCGTGGCCTAGGGCCGGGGGAAGCGGAAGTGCCCGGCGTTCCCGGACGGGCGGAGGAGTGAGTTGTGGCGCGTGCGCCCGCGGTGCTTCCCGCGGGAAGGGGCGGTGGATCCCCAGCTCCAGCCGGGGCCCGTCCTGGGGCACGGCCGTGCGCACGGGCTCTCCCTCACGGCCGCCGGAGGGCTTTGGCCGCTCCGCAGAGAGCACGGCGGCCTCACAGCCTGTTGCTGGGACGCGAGGGGTGCGGGACTGGGCTTGGCCCCCGTGCCGGCCGGGACAGCGTGGGGCTTCCCGGGGAAAGCAGCGCTCTCCTTGGACAGCTGCTTGGACATTGGAATGGGCCCGGGCGGGGGTGGAGTCACCGTCCCTGGAGGTGTTTAAGGAAATACTGGATGTAGCTCTTGGTGCCGTGGGCTAGTTGGTGTGGTGGTGTTCGGTCACCGGTTGGGGTCGATGAGCTGAGAGGCCTTTTCCGACCTGACTGATTCATTGGGCGTGTGAGCCATGGCCCAGCATCAGGTGTGCCTCATGGGCCTGGCGTCAGGGAGGCCATTAGTACCCAGGAGCACAGGTGGATAGTAAGTTTATGGCTTTTGGAAGAAGGGTTTGGCAGCTTGGGAGGACTGCGGGGGTGTTGTGAGGTTATGCAAGGAGGAAATGAGAAGAACCCTGTGAGAACTTAACCTGGCTACTGCTATAAGAGACAACAAAACCTGTTTACAAATACATCAGCAACAAAAGGAGGGCTAAAGAGACTCTTCACCCTTTATGGGATTCAAGGGGAAGCAGTCCTAAAGGTTGAGGAAAAGGCTGAATAATAAAGCCAGTTACCCTCAGGATACACAGACCCTTGAGCCAGAAAACAGGAACAGGCCGTAGAATCCTCCAGTAATCCAGGAGGAAATGTGTAATTGACCTGCTACATTGCTTAGACGCTCACGAGTCTATGGGGCCAGATGGGATCCACTCAAGGGTACAGAGGGATATGGCAGAAGAGCTCACCAAGTCACTGAATCATTTATCACAGTCCTGACTAAGTGCACAAGTCCCAGGTGACTGGAGGTTGGCAAATGTGATGCCCATCTACCAAAAAGGGCCAGAGGGAGTGTCTGGGAAACTACAGGTATGCCAGTCTGATCTTGGTACCAGCGAGGGTCACAGAGCAGATCATCTTGAGTGTCATCGCATAGCACGTACAGGACAACCAGGGGATCAGGCCCAGCCAGCATGGGTTTAGGAAAGGCAGATCCTGCTTGACCAACCTGACCCCCTTCTATGACCACATGCACCTGCCTAGTGGATGAGGGAGAGACTTTGGCTGTTGTCTGCCTGGACTTTACTGAAGTGTTTGACCCTGTCTCTCCTATGGAGAAACTGGCTGTTCATGGCTTGGACAGGTGCACTGTTCACTGTGTAAAAAACTGTCTGGAGGACTGGACCCAGAGAGTGGTGGTGAATGGAGATAAATCCATGTGGTGGCAAGTCACAGATGAAGTTCCTGAGCGCTCAGTTTTGAGGCTAGTCCTGTGTAATATCTTTACTGATGATCTGGATGAAGAGATCAAGGGCACCCTCAGTCTGTTCACAGCTGACACCAAGTTGGGTGTTGATTTGCTGGAGGGTAGGAGGGCTCTGCAGAGGGACCTGGACAGGCTCAGTTAATGGCCCATGACAATTGTATGAGGCTCAGCAAGGCCAAGGGCTGGGTCCTGCACTTGGGTCGCAACAACTCCATGGAGCTCTACAGGCTGGGAGACAGAGTGGCTGGAAAGCTGCCCAGTGGAAAAGGACTTGGGCGTGCTGGTAGACAGCAGCTGAACATGAACCAGTCGTGTGCCCAGGTGGCATCCTGGCTTGTATCAAAAATAGTGTGACCAGCAGGACCAGGGCAGTGATCATCCCCTTGTACTTGGCACTGGTGAGGCTGCACCTCAAATCCTGTGTTAAGTTCTGGGCCCCTCACTACAAGAAAGACATTGAGGTGCTTTAGCATGTCCAGAGAAGGGCAGTGGAGCTGGTGAAGGATCTGGAGCACAAGTGTGATGAGGAAGTGGCCAGAAGCACGTTGTTTTCAGGAAGCTGGGGGTGTTTAGCCAGGAGAAAAGGAGGTTCAGGAAAGAGCTTATTGCTTCTACAACTACCTGAGAGGAGGTTGTAGCGAGGTGGGGGTTGGCCTCTTCTCCCAGGTAACAAGCAATAGGAGGAAAGGAACTGACTTCAAGTTGTGCCATTGAATTTTTTTCATAATATCCATTAGATTGTATATTAGTAAAAATTTATTCATTGAAAGGATGGTCAGGCATTTAAGCAAGCTGCCCAGGGAAGTGGGGGGATCACTATCCCTGGAAGCATTCAAAAGATGTGTGAATGTGGCACTTAGGAACGTGTTTTAGCAGTGGACTTGGCAGTGCAGGGTTAATGGTTGGACTCAGTGATCTTAGAGGTCTTTTCCAACCTTAAAGGCTCTATGATTCTATGAAGTTGTGCATCTGGAAGTTTGAAGTTACCGGTCTTGAAAAGATGATGTGAAGTGTTACTTTGTGTGTTGCCTGATGAGAAACTCCAAGTCAGAGTGTAGCTACAGGTACTCTTTGCTACTGAAGGAAGTTCAGCTCATTAAAAATGATGTGGAACAAGGCCAGCATTGGTTTCTGTTTTGTTTCTTTCAAATTATGTTCCATTCCCACTAATGGGAGCTCTGTGTAAAGCTGATTCATTAGGAATTACTTACTGGGGCTGAACTCTTGGTAGTAGAATAGTGGGAACGTTTTGCAGCAATATGGAGACCTAAAAGCACTGTTGGGTGCTGACTGCAAACTCTTCCATTCACACGGTGGTGTGCCGTAAAAGACTGCTGCTTTCCTTCTGGTTCAGATTTGCATAATTTTTTTTGTAAACTGCATGATCAATTTTGCATCCTGTCCCACAAAAAACTTTGCATTTTATCACTACCTTACTGTTTTATGTTGTTGATACACAAAAAGAGCGTTGAGCGGCAGAGCATGAACTGGTTGTGGCGTGAAGTAAAATGGTGCTGTGTTGAAATTTGAGTAGGATCACAATAAGAATAAGAACAAAAACATTTTACTGTTGCTGCTCCGGTGGAATTAGGAACCCTTAAAGAAACCTTCTGCTTTTTCCTTTCCTTCCCTGGAGAGCTAAAGCATATTCAGTACAAGCTTGTTAAAAGCCTAGTCTGGTGTTGTGCCTCTTCCTTTATAAAGGATGGAGGGAAAGCCCTGCCGGTGTCCTGCAGCGGCCTCTGGTGACGATGGGGAGTGCTCGCATGTGACTCGATTACAGGGAAGGGTTACCCTGAGGGGAGTCCAAACGCTCAATTCTACCTTTTTTTATAAGAAAGTAATTTCTGCCGACTCCAGTGTGCTGTTACAGTAAGGACTAACTTTTTTCTCTCTTCCGCACCGAAAATAACCTAAAAACATTCATTCTTTCAGTACTTTGGAAGAGGCTTGTTTGGGTTTGTGAAACAACTGAAACATTTACACATGTCGCTCAGTTGCTCCAAAATAATTTATGGATGACTGGGACAAAGCTAACGTAGCTAAAATGTGTATTACAGAGTGTAGGTAGAAAAATGTGCTTCTGACAACTTACTTTAAACAGTTTCTTAGGTACCAAAGGGCTATTGCTTTGAGAAACCTGAAAATAAAGCCTTGTAGTCTAGTACTGTGGAGGATGTGTGAGGGAGAATAAGACACATGAGTTCTGGAAATAGAGCATTATATAGGTCTACATGAGGCAGACAACTGCAAATTAATTTTTTCTTAAATTATTCAGTAGTCATTCTGAAAGAGGCAGATTATTCATCAAACTGCTTTGTCTTTTACTGGAGTTGGTGTTTCCTTCTAACTTTTAAAGGATTTGAGTTCTGTGTCTGAAGAACAGCATACCAAAATACATTGTGGAAAGCTGAGTATCCAAAATCCAAGGGGCTTGTAGAATAAAGATCTTAGGAGATTTTTGGAGGAGGTGGTGTATAAGCAATTTTTTCAGTCTGTGCATGGGTTTTTTTTTAATGAACTTTTAAAGTTATGGTTCCTGAGATGGAAAGGAAGTAGAAAAAAAATCAGCCTTGGCTTTTACTGTGTTCATATCAATAGGAGTGTAAAATCTTGAGCTAATGGTTCAAAGTTTGATGAACTTAAACATGACCAGTTTCAGGTTCCCTCTGCTATTTGGTGGGGTTGTGGGTGTGTAAAGTGTGCTTTCTTTCTGTGCTACTGTGGCGCAGCATCAGCTGCTTTCACTGTGAGTGAACACGCAGTTTGACTCAAGCTATAAGGGTTTTCTGTTTCAGCTTCTAAATGCAAGATTAATTTCTTTTAAAGTAATTAATTCTGTTAGATAATTATTGGTTTATTTCTGTGCTGAATACTTGACATATATGAAATAATGTGTTCTAATGAATCCTACAGTGAAGTAGGGTAGTTTTGGGGTTTTTTTGTCTGATTTGAATCTCAATCAAGGCACAGGGAACAAAATAACGGAGGCAAATCTGAAACAAATCTGATTTCTACTTTAAAATAATGCTGATCTGTGCGTTCTGCCAACTCTTGCTCAAGTTTTCTTGTAAAACTGAGCTTCCTGAAAGAATCTTTGTCTATACATGTTTATTTAAGACTAACTTTTACCCCCTTTCAAAAGAAACCTAAAGGAAGTTATGATTTTTATGTTTGCCTTCAGACCTTAAAAAATGAACTTTAGTGCTTTGTAAACTCTCTAAGCTCAAAAATATTTTGATAATTCTGCAGGAACTGAATAATGCAACTGTTGAGACTCATAATGTTGGTAGCTTGTGCTTAAGGACCTCTGCCATCTCTCTGAAACTGTATCTGTCTGTTCCAGATTTAAGAGTATGTTTCTTAATGAGAGTAGCCTGTATCAGTAGTTAATAGTTACTTGTGTGTTACCTACAGGTGTAGCTTTACCCCGAGAAACTGACTTTAAAAAGTGTTTGTTAAATTGAGATTTTAAGTAAAAGTAGTACAGCAATGTGAGGGGGCTCTCAGAAATATTTTCAGCCTCACTAAAATGCGATAATGACGCGTGAAATTGGATAAGGACCTAAATTAAACAAAACAAACTCCCAAAATCACTTTGAATTCAAGTTTGGCTGTGTTTTTCTACCTCTGAGACTACTCTTTTGAAACATTACTGTGAACAGTGAATATTTGAAAGTCTACCATCAAAAACAGAGCAAGCAAACCCTCAGAGCCTAAGAACTATTTTAGAAAACTTGTTCAAGCTTCATTATGCATGTATTTATGTTTTTGCGAGAATGAACAGATGGAAAAAATGCTGTTATGGATGAGTGAGGAGACATAAATTGCAAATCAAAATGTGACCTTTTATGACACCACAAACTCTTGAGTGTTGAATTGCTTGGGCTTCGCTCACCTTAGCCTAAAAGACAGAGTGTGTTGTGTGAAGTGTAGGTGCCCAGAAAGCTCTCGTAGAGGCTAATAGACCCCTCTGAGATGTTGTGCCTTGCCTTGCCTCGCGGTGGGGAAGGGAGATAGTGCACCAAGTAAAGTAGGAAAATAGTCACTATAAAGTTGTTCTTGAGTTCTAAGGTCCAAAGGTACAAGTTTATATGACATGCTGTTTTGCCTGAATTTGGTAAGGTGTCTTCTACTGAAACTTTGTGGAGGTCAAGACAATTAAGGCTTGACATTGAAAAGGTCTTATTGACCTTCCTATCATAGCAGAAACATGGCCCAACTTGCAGGAATGCTGCTATGCTAACCCCATGTCACTGCTCTGTGCTTTTTGGACTTGTCTACTTCACATTCCTGGGCAGATGGAGCTCGTTAGCCCTTAAAAAGGCAACCCATCTACATCCTAAGGACCTCGCTGCCACCGTCCAAGCTCGCTTGGCCCCGGCAGATGAACCTTAGGATTAAAGGGTGGGCTCAGTTCCGCGCACACTGTGTCTCACCTAAAAAATCCAATGCGCAGGCTGGAAGGTGTAAAGACCTTCCTCGGATCTTCGCTTGCGAAGACTGGCTGTTATTTATTTACTTCACATTATTCCCCTTCAATTTAGTACTTTCACAGTTTTGGGGAAAAAAAAATCCACCTATTTTCTTTATATGGCCTGCTGACTACAACTAGTGTGAGATGCAGGCTTCAGGGAATGAAGGAATGTGAGGACATGCTTTGAACATGCTGAGTTAGCACTGTTGGGAGGAGATGCAGTCCTGTCCTAGTGCCATCACAGAGGTTTGTTTTGGGAATTTGGGGAACTAAACTACAGCCAAGTCATCTTTACTCTTTCTTCCCTTTTTTTTTCTTTATGTTATTTTCAGTTGAATTCATTCTCCAGGATGCTTGACTATAAAGTTGTACAGATTGCTGTGCCAGACTAAGGAAGAGACTTGGCATGGGAATAAGTGGGCAGGAGCAGAGGAGGACAGGACAGCTGTCTGCAGCTGTACTGGCTTGGTTTTTCTTGGAATATCTGTGACTGTGAAGACCTCTTGTTCTGTTAACTGCTACTCCCATGACAGCCATTTTTGTATAAAATACCTAATAAAATATATTTGCCGTGCTGGTCCTAAGTATTTTTGAAAATATGCTTTTAGTTGCAAGCAGATTTTTATAGGTGGTAGTGTACAAGTCAATAACTGATACACAGATAATAGATTTTTCCTGTCACCTCAAAACTAACTGCTTGTGTCCTCCCTGAGAGCAGATACTAACTTAGGTATACTTCATCTTCTTGACATTAAGCTGATTTTGGTGCCTGTCTCACAATAGAATTGTCATCATCTCTCAGTCAGATCCATTCCCCTCTTTTGCCAGTAGAGAGATCAGGAAATTACAAATGATTCTCCATTTTGGGGGTGGGAGAAGATGTGAATGAGAACCAGAGAAATGCTGCCTATCTGTGTTCTCTAGGTTTCTGGGTCTCTCTCTAGCTGTTTTTTTCTTGCTCTCTAAGCTTTTTTTTTTTTTCCTACAAGGAATCTACTACCGTTCATTTGTCAAAACAGTTCGAGTGCTGCTTTAAATCAGCAGTGCCCCATATGGCAAAGAGGCAGAATACTGATTGTTTTCAGGAATAATTTCCTGGCTCTAGTAATTATTAGAGTGAGTCAGCAGCTGAAAAGTAAAGGTGTCTTATACAAATGAAAAGTGGCTTGGATTTGTCATGATAACTAATGCAAGCTCACAGGGTTTCAGCCGTTGTTTACGCGTTGATATATCGTAAATGCTAATGAGTGTTAATTACTTGGTTAGTAGAGGTTGATGTAGGAGCAAACACAACTTTGTTCTAAAGTGAGTATCAGTGTTTCAGGCTGCAGTAACTCGTAAGCTGAGTGAGCTTTGTGTCTTATGTCTCAAGATATCCTTGGACAAATATTGTATATACTTACATTACTGCTTGAGTACTTGAATGCTCTTTTGAAGGGGGTGTAACCCATCCTTCTTAGCGCTTTCCTGCATGTTATAACTTGACTACTGCTATTCATTTTAATAGCTTGTTTCGCTTGGTAATTAAAGGAATTGGAATTTTTTTACCCTCCATTTCTTTATGTCGAAGAGGTACTTCCTGACAGCCTTTTCTGACGTTGGGATTTCCCAGGGGCTGGGATGCAGCGATGCAGGACCCTGGAGAGCGCCGGGATGCGGGGGCTGCGGGTCCCGAGGGGGCACCGGCCATCGCCTCCTCCGCCCTTACACAGTCCCCAGGGTGTGGTGTGTAATACCTCTCCGACTGGGATTGCTTTCCTGCTGTGCCTTCACCTCAGGCCTTAAGTGAGTTTTTGTTCTCAGTGGGAAATTTAACTTACCTCTTTCTGTGTCAGCTTTGTTGTGAGCTGAAGTCTGGCAGGTATAGGTATATAAAATAAAAATCCTGCTAGCCAATTGAATAGTATTCAGCTATACATTATAGTCAACTGGCTAGCATAAGTAAGTACTACTTTCGAACTCAAAAGCTCCAAAGTCCTTTTATTAAAAAAAAAAAAAAGAAAAAAAAAAGAAAGCTTTTGAAAGGATGGAAATCTACAAATTGATTATTTGACTACTGTATACCTTCTATGAAAGTATTAGTGTATGCTTGGAAGGTTGTCTTGTGGCTCTTTTTTTTTTTTCTTCCTTCAAACTGAAGCTATTGGCAAATTGACATTCAGAGGCTTATGTATAAGATTCAGCAGATGTGGCTTGTTACTACTTGACATAATTCTTTTTGATTTGTAGTGCTTTATATCAATAAGCAAATGTGACTTAATAAAGGAAAAACAGCTTCTGTCAGCTTTTTTAAACCCTCCTTATTCAGACTAGCTTCTATGGAACATACTTTAAGCACTGTTTGGGGTGTTTTTTGTTCAAGAGTGGTTTTTTTTCTCTATATGTATGCATAATACATTTGCAAACTGATTTTGCAAAGCAATGAAGTTGAAAGTTGTTCTTTTTTTGCATCCTCTTTCCTGTATGCTCTACATTAATATTTGCTGTATGACTTTAAAAAGTTTGATCCTTGCCCCTCTTATTGTTAAAGGGCAGAATTGTCCTTGTATTGATACTCGTGCTTTATTCTGTAGTTTTACTGCAAATGTCTTTAAAATATCTCAGGGGGCCTTCAGCCTTGGTTTGTCAGGGAGGGCTGCAATGAGATAGCAAGACTGCTGTGACAAGCTATCTCCCATGTACTTGTGTTCTCTCAAGTGCCACTTGTCCCTTGACCCTGGCACCTGTGAAAATTGGTGGGATGCATTCTGTTAGACACTCTCAGGATGATGTTCTTTCCCCAGAAGTGTACCATAAAACATTTAATATGAAAGATCTGTCTACAAAATCTCCAAACAGGGTAAGAAAAACACAGTGACAGGAAAAAAAATTTTTTCCTTTTTTTTTCTTTTCCCCACAAGAATAGAGAAAACTGAGAAAATCTGCTACTTTTGGTAGCACAAAAAAGAATGCAACAGTCCATATTGAGATGAAAATATGATGTTAAGTTGTAGAACAGTAGAGCTTGAAGAAGACTTGCTGGTAGAATATTGCTGTATGACTTGGAAATCAAGCAATATGCAGGAGGATTTGCAAATACCTCCTGAGAACAGGCATAGTCCCTCCCAAGTACTGTTACTCAGTGAAATAGCTAATTCACAGCAAGACCACTCAGAGTTTCTTGTTGGGTTTTGATTTTTCCAAATTCTGAATTTGTAGCTGCCTACACACTGAGCAGATGTAATTTTTGCTGAATTTCTACTCTTTCTTCTATCTCCACTTGGTTGACAAGTGGTACCAAAGGCTGATGCTCTTATTTTGTCTTTCATACCTCAAAGTGCTCATTGTTTCTTAAAGATTTCTTCTTGTTCTCTTTATCAATGCTGTCCCATTGGCAGTATTGTTCTCAGGTGTGGATTTTTTTGCCTGGGAGACTTGTGGATACAATTTCCCATGTTTAAGGATAATTCAGAGAAAATTGCGCAGGCTGACATTGGGGTGACTGATTCACACTATGTTCAAGTACTAGGACACAATGTTTTATTGGTGCTTTACAGGCCGTAGTCAAATTTCTCCTTGGAAAGTTTTGGCAAGAGAGACTTTTCTAGGCAGGCAGAGTAATTTTGATTATCAAGTGATGTTAAAAAGAAAATTAAATATTCTTTGAACTCTTTGCCTCAGGTTTGGATGTGCTTTACTGAACCACATTTAAAATTTAAAACAGATGTCATTTGTTATTATAATCTCTAAAATGCTCAGTGAAGTCGTTGAACGTAAAATAATTTTAAAGAGATGCTGTGAATTACAAAAGCTACTTTAGTGCCAAAGCAAGTGGAAATACTCTAGCTGCAGTTTCATTGTGTGGGAGAGAATGTTGTGATTCAATAGAGAAAGAAAATGAAATTTTGGAGAAGATGAAAAGAGACTTGATCATTTTCCCTCTTCATAGTATGATTCCACAATGAAGTCAGGATGAGAATTTTGGGTTTCTTATGTTTAGGAGGTGTGTAAAGATGTGACGGAGAGTTACTCAGAGACTGGCTGGCAAATCTCTTGTATCAGTTACAGTCAGTGTCTTGTATGGTCTTGGATAAATTAGTGTCTTGTGCAGTCAATAGGTGTATGTGCTGTGACAGCAGGAAGGACTTGGTTGCATTTTTTGACTAGTATAACTCTTTAAAAATCTTAATTAGTAAAAGCATAGAGTAGGGCCTGCTAACACCATCTTAGATGTTGTATAGCTGCCATACCATGCACCGTACTGTCAGTTGGACTGCACAACTTCCACTTTGCTCCTCTGCCCTAAGGAAAAGCATCATTTTTTATGGATGGACAAATTGTGCAGTCACTACTTTGACAGTTTAAATTACAAAATACACAACCCTGTTTAGTTGAAAAGTATATTAGTCAGACAGAAACACAGCAGGCATTCCTGTCTATTGCTCTTTTCTGTAAAAGATGCTTACCAAGGCCATTGGTGCTTATTGAAAATGCATTTCCAATGGATTTTCTTCATCTTAATCAACAGACTCGACAGTATTAGTGAAGCATGGTTCCTCTAAAAGGAATGACTAATGTATCTTGAGCTCCCTGTTTTGACATTTTATTGTCCTTAACAAAATATTCCTGCCAGTGAGGCATATTCCATGCAGTATTTTGTGTATGTTTTATTGCATATTTTAGAAAGAAAAATATAAAAGCAAAATGTTACATTTCTTATGAAGAACTGTACTGTATTGCAGTACAAGTCTGGTTTTCTTTGCCTTATAAATAATGCCGAGAGATTATAACTTCAGAGGGGATGCAGCTAAGATGTGGATTACTTAGGGAAAATGTGTGCTGCATTTAATTATGTCAGCCTTCCTGTTCAGCACTGAGGGACCTGATCCAACCTGAGGCTGTGGATGTAGTTTCTATGGCGTGAGTCAAAAAGAAGGTTAAAAAAAAAAAAAAAAGTCTTGTCAACAAGTTATGGATCAGCTTGAAAAGAGGGAGAAGCTCATATGAGGAAATAACCTGCCTGCTTCTTGTCCAATGGTTGTGCTTAGGTGGCTCATTGCAGCTCTCTTGCTCCCCTGCCACCATCACAGTCTGGGTGTTTTAGTCCACGCGCTGACACAGCTGTTGGTGAGGCACTCACAGCTGATAGGAGTTTTGGATATTGTTTTGGTGGGTGCAAATACAAAGAAAGAAAGAATCCCTTCATCCACTCTGCCACCACCTGGGAGCTGAACTTTCTCTCTGAGAATTCAGTGTGAGAGGGCAGAGTACCACCAAAAAACCCTTCTCTAATCTGTGTATCACTTTATTCTGGAAAAGTAATTAATTGCAGTCAGAAGGTCCTTGCTGCTTTTCTTTCTTTAATCTCCTAGACTCTTCAGAAGGGTGTCCTGGGGTTCTGCCTTGCTGTCTCTCAGTTCAGTTGCTCCCCTGTGTGTTCTTGGTCTCATCTCTGCTCAGGTACAACATCCAGTAATGTGAGAAGCTCTCAAGTATGCTGAAGCCCAACCCCCCCATCACCGGCATCACCAGGGCGGTGCTAATTTTCTACTTGATCTGTTCATGTGAACAACTCGCATTTAATAGGCAATGAGAAGCTTAGTGGATCTTTAGTACTTTCCAGCTAAGGATCTGGAAAGGGTCTTCACTGAAGAATTCACACCAGCTTTGTGTTGTTGACTCCAAATTATTTGAACAAAAACTATTTTACTGGAATAGTTTAAGTTCTGACATACTGTAGGTTGGACAGTATCATTATTGGCTCTGTATTTAGTTTAAGAGATAGTGACAGAAGGGGAAAAATGCAGAAAGAATAAATCTGAGTCTGATATATACCTTACTAGTTGGGCTGAGTCTATAGAGCAGGTGATTTGGCTGCCTGTATTAGGATTCTGTTATAACAATTGATGTATTTGGATGGACAGAAAGAAATGGCATGTGACAAAGAGGTTGCAATGTACTCTTTTTACCTACATGGCTAGGAGCTTCTCTTGATGTAATAGGCAATGGCTTAACAGAATTAAGTAGAATAATGCAGTTAAAATTTGAGCAAAGTTTGTGTTTTGCTTTGTGAAAATAAGGACTATGGAAGGTAGTGCACTAAATCACTTGCCAAGGGATTGCCTGAGAAAATATTACAGAACACAAAAATATTGAGATATACTTGGCTTAAGTTTTCTTGACAGAAAGATGTAAGATATATTTTCAAGTGACAGTTTGTTTATCCACATTTTGGATGGTCAGGCACCTAAGGGCAGGGATGTTTTGGCACTAGTAATAAATACATCTGGCTCCTCATCCTCAAAATTCTGTGTGTTTAATACATCTCTATTTTTCTTCTCTCAACAGGCTTTGGCTTTTACTTTTTCTTATAAGCTAGTGCTTAATCCACTTTTCCCTTTTATCCTGGTTATTTTTTCCTTACAAGCAAGAAATTGTTATTGAAATCGTTATCCTTGTTATTTCCATGCCTTGTGAGCTTTCTGCCTTAAACAGTCAAGCACTGGGCTGTACAGAGAAATATGCTCATTATGACCTCTGTAACAGAGGGAGGAGAAAGTTAAAGGACTTTTTTTTGTTGTGTATTATCCCGTAGAAGCTGGGTTTATTTTCTGTATCTTGTGTGAGACGCAGAGAAATAGTACATAGATAAGCATGTTTCCTGGTGGGACAGATACATACACAGTGGTAGCTCTGCTTTCTCTGTATCAAAATGGTTTGAGGAATGTCTGAGCACCCAGTATTTACTGGGTTAGCTGCTTCCCAGCCAGAAAAACATGCTAGAAGGCCATTGAGCCCCAAGGAGTTTGATACCAGTGCTTCCATTTGCAGCTCCTGATAATACTGACAGGCCTGTCAGAACGCCTGAGATCCTGTTCAGCTTCTGGATTCCATGTTGGACTGGCAGGTTCAGACTGGGCTTCAAACTAGCCTGTCAAATGGTGATGCAAAACCACAAAGGGGGAAGAAAAAGATTGCTGGTCTTGGGTGTTTGTCCTACACGGATATGATGGGTGCTTTGGTTTGGAAGTCCCAGAGGAACCTAGGCAGTGATAAAGAACTTCCTTTTCCATTGAAAACCAGTTACTGGAAATGTTTTGTTCTTCTCTGGTACTTTTGATGTCTCAGGAGGATATATTTCGCAAATCAACTGTCTTAAATGAACTTCAAGCACTTTGGGCTGGCAAGAACCCAGTTTAGTGGTAACTTAATCAAGATAAAAGGTGTAGAAGGTCACTGGTGCCTCTCTATCCACAGATGAGTGCTCCTTTGCAACACCTTAGTGGCTTAGTAGGTTGAAAGCCAGACCTTCATTAGGAAAGGGCGTAAGGTGCCATTCTGACATTCAGCTGAATGCAATTAGGAGCTTTCCAAGCCCTTTATATATCTGTGGGAAAGTATTTGTTAAGCCTGAGGATGGAATACTTTTCACAATGTTATGTCACAGTGATAACACACAAAGTCATGCATTAAAGGAACAATGTAAGCTAAGCTAGAGGCAGAAGGAGCGGCTGTGAGGGATGTGGCAAAAGCACAGCTCTGGGAGCTGCCTGTCTGCAAACCACGTGATGGTGATGAGCAGTTGGATATGTTGGGCCCAGATGAATAGTCTAGTGTAATGTAGTCAAACTGGTTGCAAAAGAAAGTATCCTTCTTTTTTTTTTTTTAATTAATTCCATAGATACTATATTCTAAGACAGCATTAAATTTAAATTGTGTTGACTGCACTCTTTTGCTGCAAGCAAGGACTGAGGCTTGGGGAGAGTTAAAGCCAAGAGAAATAGCTAATGCAGAAAACAGATTATGTTAGTAATACTTTAATTAGAAGAACATAGAATATGTTAAGCTATAGAACTGTAGCACTGGGAGTATGCAACAAGTACCTGGTAGAATTTACTGCTTTGTTTAGTAGGGTGTTTAGTCTCATCAGTTTAAGGCGTGAATAGTTTGGATTCTCTTATCAAGCACAACTACATCAAAAGAAAAAGCCCTATGGAAAATAAAACTGATTGAATAAAATGAGGTCTGGCATTGAACTTAGTGGTATTTCTGTGATTGTGATTTCATATATTTAAATTGATGCAGGAACCCTGAATGCTTAAAAATAAACAAAATTATATTTACAGATATCCCAAGTCTCTCTTGGAATCTCACTTGTAGACATAGAAGCATGTAAGATCCTGATTAACAAAAAGTTTTTGTTTGATCACTTAAATGTGACTACTGCATGTCTCTTTGAGATGTTGTATTAAGTTATCTCTATTTTGTTATGTGGTTTTCCCTCCAAAACTCTCAAATGAGAAATTACTATAGAAGTGTTTCGAATTAGGGTTGGAGTTGTTGCATCTGTGTTTCAGTAAGGAAAATGGGTGAAATTAGAAGTTATGGTTAAGTTGTATAAAGATCTGAACTTTCTTTTGATTAGCAAGTAATATTATATATTAACTTTCAAATCTTTATTAGTATGTTCTTTTTTCCTCTAGCTTTCCTGACCTTTACCAAAAAAATTATTTTAAAAATAATCTTTCAGAGTTTTGGTCAGAATTAAAGTTAATTTGGTATTGAAGCCTTTTATCCTTATTTGATAAAAGTAATAGTCTTACCATATGGTGGCTGTCTGTGCCTGTTCAGCCACTGGAATTCTGTAAGTAACAAGATAATATGTATACTGTCATTTAGAAGCACTAACTTGATTCTTGACAAAGTGTTTCTTTTAGAGAGAGGTGTGTATATACACAGGTAATCTGAACCTTCCAGGCTGTTAGGAACATATGTTTCTAAATTGATGAGTGGAGGTACTGTTTTGTTAAGGTTGATAATTAGCTGATATTTAAATAACTAAGTTAGCAGCTTGGACGGCACTAACAGTACTTTGTCAGAACTAAGCCTTGTTCCAGCTTAAATCTCACACTTACCTGAGCCAATATACATATTTACCTTCAGTAGGCATCGCCCGAACCCCACAGTACACTTGGCAAACATGTACATTTCCAGCGAACCTGTTATTAAGCATATTTGTATCCCTAATCTGACATCAGAGGATGACAGGGCAGAAAAAAACCCAAACAAACATTCAGAAAGGGAATATAATTATCCCTGAAACATAATTCTGCAGCTGTTGTGCTTTTGTCACCTGTTTTAGAAGAGGAATAGTGTTCTGCTTTCAGGACAGTGTCTTTGTCCTTTTTAGAAGAAGGTTTCTGTTTCTAGGCAAAATATAACGAGCCCAGATTTGATAGCAAACTTGGGAAGAAAAGCAGTATTGGATGGATGTTTGCTATAGGATGGCTTTCTCTAACTGTCTGGCTCGCATTTGCCTGAACAGACTTCAACTCTGTTGTGCAACTAGCCAGTAGAGGGTAGTATGTTCATGGAGACTTTGTGTTGTCTGAGTCTTCTGTCACTGATGTAGGTCACAAAACAAACTGACTTGATTTAGTGGTCCTTTGAAGCCATCTAATAAACCAGTAAAAACCAGAGATGAGTTGCTGAGACGTAATGGCTCTCTGAAAATCTGAATTAGTCATGCAGTGGCTTTTGACCAAAACTTCTGGGGAAAAAGCTTGTTGGAAACAGAAACTGATTGTGGATCCTGGGTGATGACTGCTAATGTTGTACTCACATTCCATAACAACTGAAATAAATACTGATTCTGATAAGTCTCATCTGCCTGACTTTATTTTTCTCACTCCTTCTTAGTGTTGGACTTTGCCTTTGTCAGCCAGCTGTTGCCATGAAAATACCAGTCTTCATACTCGCTGGTCTCCTTGTGCATTGTGTGTTCTTGGTCTCCATTTTTGACATCTACTTCAGCTCTCCCCTGGTCCATGGAATGACCCCTCAGCAGACTCCACTGCCACCTCCAGCAAAACGTCTTGTACTCTTTGTTGCTGATGGTCTGCGAGCAGATTCGCTCTATGAATTGAACAGCAATGGCACACCCCAGGCACCTTACCTGCGGTAAGTCCATCTGAAAACTCTACTGATCCACGAGATTTCGCTTCTGAGGGCAACTCTGTGTAATGTCAAAAAGAGAACAAGAAGAATGACGGCAGCTGCGGTGGCTTGAATACTGCTTTCCCTCTGCCTTTGAAGTGACAAACTTTAAATTAGAGTTACACTCTGTGTGAGTTTGAGTTGGTGTCCCTTGTCAGGAAAGCTGCTAAAGCAGGAGCACTGTAAATTGAGTCAATATTGTCTCCTGCACACTACAGATAGGCAGTAACTGAGAGGAGTGTGAACTTTCTCCATTCACATCAGCATGGTGTCAATTCTGAAGCCTGACAGGCGTTAATTTAACTGCTTCCTGGATGTTCAGTTTAAGAGTAGTAGTTCATTAACGTGCTTGTCTTCTAACTCTTAAGCTTTTCAAGGAGTGATTAAGAGATGTCCTGAATGGATCTAACAGCAGGCTGCCACCTCCTCTTTATTCCACCCTTCCTGCATGCCTGACCTTGCTGCCTTCCTTGTGCTCCCTATTGTGTGTCTGATTGCTTAAGGGGGTGATTTGGTTTAAGGTTGTGAAAAATAAATCCTACCAAAAAGTCATAGCCTTGCGTGCTTAGAACCAATTTTCATTAACTTTCCCCGTTTCCTTTTACTGAGATAATTATTTGATTATAAGACAATTAATTTCTTAGCCTAAAAAGAAAGACAGTATTAAATAAGACTACTTTTGTGTAATAGCACTGGTCTGGCTTGAATATCAGAGCAAACCCAAATAATCAAACATCTGAAGCTGCTAGGGCTTTTGCAGTCCGCTACTGCAAAAGTAGTAAAGAAATCTGAGGGGTCCTTGCTGCAGTACTCACCAGCTTATATGAGCTTAGTTATACCTGCTTCTGCTGTTGTTACTGTTTTTATAAAGTGCTCTCTGCCACTGGCAGATGTCTGACACATCAGTGGGACTTGTCTTTTAGCAGTGGACTTCACACTTACTTCAGAACAGTTTCTTTTCTTAGCAGTAAAACTGTTGGTCTTTTCCATCATCAACCAACACCATCAAGGTGTGAATGCTGAAATGTCCCCATCAGTAGGAGCAGTGGTGGGTGGTGTCCAGGAAAGAGTTAGAGTGGGTATTTTTACCGTTAAAGGATTTGAGTTTTTAAGTTCAAGCCATTCAGCATTATTATGCCTATCTAGAAAAAAGTTAAACCATGTGTTGGCTAGTCTAATGCTGGAAAGTTGGCACTTTTGTTGTCTCTGCTTCACCTTGTTCGTGTAGTTAGAGGCTTTATCTTTCAGAGTCTGTAGAAGTAAAACATTGTCACCAGTGCTGAAGGTACATGGGTGAATGGGGAAGAACTGTCTTGTAACAAGCGAAGATGCTGGCAGGTCACTGAGTGGAAGAAAATGCCAGTAGAGGTTTGAAGTGCCATCTGTATTTTTCTCGTCTCTCATTCTGCATGGAAGTACCTGAGTGTGAACGTGTTTGTGTGAGAGAGGATGACAAGAAAAAACATGTGGCATGTCACACTTTCTGAAATGTGGAGCCCAGAGCGTATCTTCAGATCCATTGCATGAGCTTCCGCAATTTCGAATCAAGAGGCTCAGTGTTTTGTCACCAAACCTTTAAGTTACATAACTTACATAAGTTAACATTGTAAACAAGTTGACAAGATAAGATGTTGGTTTCTGGAAGTGTTTCCTTTTTTATTCTGCCAAGTTATTGCTGTCTGAGCATTCCTTTTCCAATAATATTAATAATATTAATTCCAATAATATAATGCAATTTAATATCAAGTTTACTTTTTGTGCACATTCATTCGTAAGTGTTCAGTCCCTTATCCACTTCATAGTAGTAGGCAACATGACATCCAGATTACTAATCTTATCCAGGTGGAGCACTTGGGGAACTACTGTGTTGTTAATGTGGTAAGATTGTCTTTAAAGGAGCAAGAACCCTTCTTGTAGCAATGTGCTATAAATAGAAGCAAAACTTTATTAGGTACATGAAATTAAAAATAAATATCCATTAGGCTTGAAGCAGATTGCTAGATGATATATGCCAAGTATCTAGTCTTTTACAAATATTCTTGAAAAATCTGTTTTTCAGCAGTGTTGTGATAGCTGTGAGGAATAGTAGGCGGTCTGAATTGCTGTGGTGGTGATTTCAGGGAAGATGTTTTCTTCCTTGCCTGTCATGTTTCAGCCATATTACTCTATCATATTAATATTTATCATTGTTATTATGG
The DNA here is from genome assembly GCF_022539395.1 of Myiozetetes cayanensis. NCBI lineage: Eukaryota > Metazoa > Chordata > Aves > Passeriformes > Tyrannidae > Myiozetetes > Myiozetetes cayanensis. The sequence goes on along the minus strand of NW_026086604.1, from coordinate 81,481,690 downwards.
GTAGCTAATGTTTATACTGTCAAGGAAATTAATTTTTTTTCAGTGGTTCTTCTGAGTAAAAGGCTTTGAAATGATTCAAAATAGCTAAATTAATTCTGAATAGGTAAATTATGATATCTGGCTATATTTTTATCTATCTGTCTATCTATCTATCTATCTATCTATCTATCTATCAATCATCTTTTTGCTTGGTATGTATTATTGTTGACTTGAGATCCTGAAGTCAATCCTCTTGTTGACAACAGTCCCACAAAAGCAAAGGTAGAGGATTACTTTTCAATTCAATAGAAATCAAATTCTATTTAAAACAATTTCCTACCTGTTGTGACAATGAAGTATGACAATAGCTGCACATGTTTTATTTTTGTTTTAAATTTTCCTTGAATACTAGTGCAATACATCCTGATCAGTCTTTAGTGAGAATAAATTGGAAACCACTTCAAGTAATATTTAAATTCTGTTTTCAAAAATTAGCACTTTTTTCAGTACAACTTGCCTTAAAACCTAGCTGAGATGAGAGCTAGAAATAACATGCCAGAGTGCTATGTCTCTATGTGCTTTTATATTTCTCACTAGTATTAGGGGTATTCCAAGCAGTTCTGTGAGCTTTCAATTAGGCCATGAGAATGTGAGGTCTAAAATAAGATTAAAAAAGCACAAGCAAACCATGAATGCTGCAACCTTAGAGTAGAGCCTGAAATTTTAGGCTGTAGTTTGATTTTTACTTCATTAGTGAAAAATATATTTACAGCTGAGTATAGAGGTCTTGTAACTAACAGTCATATAAAATCTCTATTAAAAGCAAAGTTAAAAAGCATGAAATTAGAATTTACTTGGGCTAAAATACATCTGATAAGAATATAGCCAATTTTTTATCTTATATCATGAATAACAAAAGTACAATTTTCCAGTAATTTGTCTGTTAAAAACTGCTTTGAATTTGTTCAGAAGATTCTGCTGTTTTATCCTAAAAATCAGTATAAGGAGTGTCAGGGTGTGTTTGGTTTTCTTTCTCCCTTTGCTCTGACAGTAAGCTGAATCTTCCTCTTCTTCCAGAAGATGGAGACAAGAAAACAGCATATGGTAGTGCTCACCACTTGCTGTCCGACAGGCCCCAGCTGTTCATATCTTCAGCAGACAGGAATAGTTTATGAGGCTATTTCTTACGCTTGGGTTTTGTCCCTGTTTTCTTTGCTTTTTATCTGTTGTAACTATTGTTTCTGCATAAACCCTAGACAATTTGATCTATTTCTGTATGTGTGGTGAGAAGGTATTCTCCTTCACTTTGGTGTAATTACAGAAGATACAAGGTTTACTTAAATTTTCTTCTTGTTGCCAAAATTATTTGCAGCTTAAATTTTCATGCGGTTCAGATTCTCTTGATGCTGGCTTCTGCTATTCAGCACAGAAAAAGGCAGACATGGTCACAAGAACTGATTATATTTGAGCATATTTAATGAGTAAGATTTAACTAGACACTTTCAAGCAAAATGGAAAGAACAAAGAAAAGCAGCAGCAGGCAGAAACAATCTATCGGGGGGAAGTAAGCTAAAGTGGAAAACAGCAGAAAAAAATAGTATGTTAATTTGAAGTGTCTTACAACACCAGCAACTCATCTGTTTGCAGTGGTGATGGGCCACAATAGTAATGTTCTCTGTGGGGTGTCATAATATAGAACTACTTGCAGGTTAATGTTCTGCTTGTTTTACTGCACAGCAGGTGGTAGTGAAAATCTGGTTTAGTCTGTGTTCTGGGGGTTTTTTGGGGGTTCTTTTGGAGGTTTTTTTTGTGCATTTCCTGATTCTCATCTACCTGTACTCTTTTTATTTGCAATTTGTTGTGCTTTCAAGAAGTCATGAGCATTAACTGCCTTGTATCCTGTTTTCAGGGGTATTCTAGAGAACAATGGCAGCTGGGGAATCTCTCATACCCGGGTCCCGACAGAATCCAGGCCGGGGCACGTTGCACTTATAGCTGGATTTTATGAAGATGTCAGTGCTGTTGCTAAAGGTATTCTTGTCCTAAAGCTTTGAACGCAGTCCTCTGAGATAAGGTGTTTTCAGTGATGTGCTAGGCTTCTAGATGATGAATTAATAAATACCTGCATAGTGGTTTGTATACCAACATTGTGTGGAAAATAGTAATTTTGGATGGATTTTCCACTCTTAATATTGATAGCTATGATAATAGCTTACCTATGTTAACGTTCTATAACACGGTAAAATTTAGCACCCTAGAAGCAGAAGTACCTTAATGGCCTTACCTCTTCATATAACAGAATTTTTAATTATCATTTGGGATGTAATAGGAGGTGGCTAAGTAGATGTTGCAAACAAGAAAGGTACTGCAGTGTCTTAGCTGAACTGTTGCTGTCTTGAGTTGGAGAATCAGGAGCAAAATAAAGCAAAAGTCCCAAGTATGTATTTTGTCTAGCTGGCTGTCACTGCATGCTTGGGGCTTAATTATGGGGAACAGTGTTAGTGTCTTAGTCTTTTGTGTGGTCCTCTGCCTTCCCCCAGGCTTCCAGGCCTGAACACTGCTTATGTGTGTTGGTTTTGGACAGAGGAGTAGAGAGGAGTTACTTGGTCTTGTCCATGTTCCTAATCAAAAGCTTCTTCCTTCTGACAACTACTACAAATGCAGGATTGGCAGGAATTGTTGTTAAGAGCATCTATGTATTTCTGCCAGCTCCCTTTTTGTGGAAAGAGAAGATCTTGAAGGTTGTATCGTGATGAGTGTGTGACTGCTGGAAATATGATATGAGTGTGTAATTTATTGCCTGAAATGCCAAAAGCTGAGTTCAGACAACAGGGGATTTAGAATTCAGGAGAATTTTAGCTGTTTAGAAGGTAAATCGGCTGTGTGTTTGGCCTGTTTGAATCCCTGCATAATGAGATTGGCTTAGGTTTTCAGCTCACTTCTTAATGAGAGGGGGACTAATTATAATAGAGGTTGAAAAGGAATTAAAGCTAAGATTCACAAATTGGAGTTCATTGTGCAATAATATAAAGGAAACTTATTAAAAATAACCCAAACAACATTTTGCATGGACTATCAGTCTTGTCAGTGAGATCTTCTGGCAACCACATTTAAATCCAGGTGTATTTGTTTAACAGGATGGAAGGAGAATCCAGTGGAATTTGACTCTGTTTTCAATGAAAGTAAATATACCTGGAGTTGGGGAAGCCCAGATATTTTGCCAATGTTTGCAAAAGGTAAGACTTAAATTTTATGAATCTTTAACACATAGTTATCAGTTAGTAAAACAGAGACACTTAAAAATTTTGAGTTAGAGAAGAAGGTGAATGACATATTTCCAGTTTGTGTATTTGTGTGTATTCTATACGTGGTTTCTAGTTTGTGAATTCAAGAGGAGGTGGAGGTAAAGAAGCAAGCTTTTAATGAAGATATCTGTATTTATTAGTCATCTGTTTAAATCTGTTACCTAATTCTGTCAGCATACTAAAAGAAGCACACCTTAAATTACAAGGACCTAGTATTTTTTTCTTTGGCTGAGGTTTAAAGCTCTTGTTTGCAAGCATGCAGCTGGGAATTTTCTTCCTATGCCTGCAGCTCCCACTGATTTGGGAGATAGAACTGCAGCCATGCTTTTCGAGTGTCTGAGCTGTAGAAGTAGCTTATTGTGGTTTATCCTGCTTCTACTCTGAACAATAATATGTAAATGGAAGAACTGCATGAAAGCAGGAACTTGCTGGTGCTATTTCTGAAGCTGAGGTCTTCTGCCCATGGTATGCGGTGTATTAAAGTCTTGTCAACCCAATTGGTCTTTGAGTGTGCAGAGATTGAGGAGCAACACTTCAAACAACTAAAAGTTTAATATTGTTGGTATGAGGGCATATATGCCCTTTTGCATTCTCTCAGAATAAACAGATTGAAGTGAAAAAGAGATGAGCTACAGGCATATGCTGCAGTTCTGTTCTAAGAATTGGTATTGACAAATTAGAAAAACAGGATAGGCAGAATAGGAGTGGAATATAATATTGGTTTAGAAAAAATGTACACTGTATTTCTCGTGATGATTCTTGAACTTTTTCTGAACTCATGTCTCTTCCCTTTCTCATCCTGATATTCCCCCCACATATCTCTTTTCTGTTCTTTGCTTGAGCCTCATAAATTTATGGTTCACTGTAAAAATATCTCCTGATAATTTCCCATGACCTCAGATTACAGCTTGTATTTGGAAATCGTGTCGTGGCAGCTGGGAAGAAGGGAAAGGTAGCTGCCCTTGCACAGATTATTTATATTTTTGGGGATATGTTCTTGGGAAAATATTTGGGGAATTCAAGAGTTTCCCAGAGCCTTGTCTTTCTACTGGTTTTGTTTGAGTAAGAAGATAAGCAGAGGACCTGGGAGCAGCTTTGATGTTATCTGTAGAGATGTGCAAGGATAATACTTTCAATAAGTCTTGTTCTGAGTGGTATCAACAATGGAACTTCCTTTTGCAGGGGGGAGGGAAATCCCCCAAAGTTGGCAAAGGTTTAGTGCAGCAATGTATCTGAGAAGTAGTGGCTGTGTGGGAAAATGTATCATAGTTTCTCATGATAGAGAGATAGATTAACTTCTTTTACCTAGAAGAAGATATTTTTCTTCTTTCAAGGAGGAAAGGTTTAGAATACAAAAGGGAATGAAATCAAGTGTTTGTTCTTTAACTTTACTTTTACAAAAAAGCCAAGAGGGACATAGGGGAGCGTAGCTTAATTTCTCTCCTTTTTATGTTGGAAATTGATGAGGTCATAGGACTCTTCTTATGTGTCTTTTATCATGCCAAAATGTTCAGAATTTTATTAACTATTTCACGATTTCCATTGGATGATGAATAAAGACTATATAGCAACTACTTCTTTTTGGGAAGGATAGGAAAGTCTTTTGTTTCCTGTAATTTTCTCTATTCCCTAGGTACTTTTTTGGTAATAAATCTTTCAAGGAAATGGTTGAGGGTTCTATAGAGAAGGTATATAAAATACTCACAGATTTCTTTCAATACCACTATAGATATGCATGAAATCTAAATCTGTCAAAGTCTTAATGACTGCCTGATTAGTGTTTTAGTTTGAGAAAATGTTTGAAGGTGTTTGTTTCTAATACTTAAACTCATTTAAGATATGCAAGTTCAGTGTGCTAATTTTTACCTTATTTTCTATGATGCTTTTAGATTATACCCTTGAAATTATCTGAAAATAATGTGCTTTGAAAAAACCTATTTTTTTCCAGAATGCTCCTTAAAACTTTGAGTTTCTCTTCTATATTTGCCAGAATTTGAGGCTTGACCTGAAAAGTCCAGTACTGTACTCTTGTCATGGTTCTGGATTGGAGTATAATCTAGAGTATTAAATGTCACATTGAAAAAGGAACTGAGACTGTTGCTTCTCTTAAGGGAATTAGATGCTAGTCTGTTGCACCCACATTGCCATTTGTTCCACAGGTTCCCTTTCTCTTTCTTGGAAGCTTCCAGAAATACTAGAGTCATTGTTTAAATTCAGTATGAAGAAGGGTATCATCAAGACCATGGGGACAACTGGGACAAACCATTGTTGGGGTTATTCTGGACAGACAGACCTCTTGATCTCATGTTTTAATTCCTTGGTGCTAAACAACACACAATTTCTCACGTTCCTCACATGGTTGTGTTTGATGACAGCTCTCTGATGCCCACACTCTGTCCAGCTCAGTGTCTGACTGTCCTTGTGGATTCATTCTTCTTTCCCCTCTTTTGTGCCTGCAAAATTTGCTAGCAAAGTCTCCTACTGGTCTGGACTCTGACCCATGAAAAGCTTGTCAGACACAGGACTGCCCCACTGGCAGTGACAGCTTTGCTTTCCATGGGATGTAAATCTTAGTAAGGGGGTGATAATTTGGTCCATGATCCTCATATTTGGATATTGATGCTGAGGATGAGATAAAGTGCCAGACAAAAGAGCAAAAGGAATAGGCGGTAACTGGTTTGAGTGTTTCTGGCACCTCCAGTTATTTCCTGTAGTGTAACGGCTTCATCAAATCCAGTAGAGCTCTGTGCTCGCTTTTAAAGGATGTTTTCATCCCTGGCTTCCTTCTACTTCTCTATCCCGTCTTTGCTTCCTCATCCCCAGCCTTAAAGATAAGTGTTCGTGTACTGTCACCTGCCACCTCTCAAATAACAGAAACAAAATAGTATTTCCTAACATTTTGCATAGTAGGATTTCTTATTAAAAAAAAAGAAGAAATGCTTATAATATAAGCTATGCAGGCACTCCAAAACCTTCCTAGTATGACTTGACTTTGCTACTGTTTATCTGTATAGCAGTGCAGGGTTGGGTGGGTTGTTTTGTTTTGCTCTGGTAGAAGTTAGAAATGAGTAAGAAGTAGATGTGTTTCTTTGCTTGGTCTGCAGACTCTGTGCTTGTCTGCAGACTGTCATTTGGCTTCTTTTGTGTGGCACTTCTCAAAGAAGGTCTTCTTGGGTTTACTGTGACATTGTGGAAAAACACTACAGCATTCTATCCTCTTAGGTAGTGTTGGACAGGACTTATTTTTTCTTTTGATCTCATTTATCTGCCAGCTGGAACTCCTGAATTCATATTTTAATGCCTGGCAGTATTTTCTTCCTTTTCTTTCAGACTGAGAACTGCAGCAAGTGTTCTGTGTTATAAGTAGTTGTAACATCTCCTGGGGCGCAGGGGAGAGCTGCACCAGAAAATCTGTGCCAGCTTTCATCTTCCTGGCCTGAAATACCTGCATCCCTTTGGGTGGGTTTGCACATAATCTTGGCTAAGCAGCTCCCTTATACTGGGATGTTATTTCATTCACAAGCCTGGAAGCTTACACAACGGCATTATATAATTGTGACATCCAGCAAATCGGTTATATTCTTGCTGGTCATCGTCCGATTGAAGAGCACTTCACCCTCTGGGAGTTTACGCTGTCACAGCATAAATGGCATCCCTGAGCTGTAACAGCTCTGCCGTTGACTGAGTTATTTAATTAAACTTCACCTACCTTCAGATCTCTAAAGTTTACTTTCTTCTAGGTTTCCCCCCCTGCCTCTCTGCCTTTCTCTGCTTTGCTCCCTTCACAGTGAGTTGAGAATGAAAGCAGCTTGTCTAGATGCTGTGTTTGCACATCAGTAGCCCTCGTGTTGTACTTTGTGAGTCAGTAGTTCTCCATTTTCTATTTTGGATGCAAGTTTTAAAGATGCAGACTTTGAACATTGTCTTCTTGAAGTTGTCCACTGGGCTTTTGATAACTAGAATTGATATGTAAGAAGCCTTCTGATGCCTTTATTATATGTCATATAGGGTGTTTTCCTATGTAAAAGACCTAAGAGATATGGCATTGTCTTGTATGATTCAGTTGAAAAACCAAAAGCTGAGTATATTTTTCTCAGTCTTCCCCCAAAACACATGTTTAAAGGAAGCTCTAAATATGTATTTTCCTTGGTTAGAAGTTTCCTGGTGAAATTCTTTGTTTCAAAATGAAATTCTGTTTAATTTGCTTGAACTGGGATTTGTTTTACTCCTAACTGCATTCCATACTTTATTTCCTCACCTGAGCATACTTGATAACATTGCTCCTCCTTCCTCTGAGATGCTGATAACCTAATAAGGTAAAATGGTATGCAGGTTTCAAAAAACCATAAATTATGAGAAAGTTTAAAATAAGGATTATAATTCCTGATAAGTTTTTACTCCTATGCATAAAAGTATTTTTGACTATGAAAAGAGAAAAAAACCCTTTTATCTCATATGCCACCTATATTGTTTTTGCAGGTGCTACTGGAGATCACGTTTATACATTTTGTTACACAGCAGAAAGTGAAGACTTTGGAGCACAAGATGCAGCCAAGCTTGACCTATGGGTTTTTGATCATGTTAAGGTAAGCAGAGAATCTTTTTATGCTAGCTGTTTATAAAAAGCACATGTTAACTTTATCTTAGAACATGTAAACCTTGTCATAGAACTGAAAAGGAAGAAAGTTTTGAAAGACCGATCACGTGGGTTTGTAAGTGAAAATGACTTGAATCAACTTTCATGACTAGTGTAATGGATGCTTAGAGGAAGCATTTGTCATTCTATGCTAATTAAAAATCTAACACTAATAAAAGTACCCTTTAAAAACATTCTTGGCGCTTTTCTCTGTGTTGTTTGCCTATAATCTGAAAGCCATAGAATACTACAGACCCTTTAACATCTTGAATGCTATTAGTCAAGGATTTTATAACAGGTGTTACAGCATGGCAGAAATTGTAAGTCTTCATTAGGATAAAGAAATAGACAATATCATTGACTTAATGTTTGTCAGGCTTGCACCCTGACTGTAATTGTTCAGTGTGGCTTATTCAGATACGTGTAGCTGGCTTCTGATTATCTACTGTGGTTCACACTGTGCTGTGGCAGATGAGTCAGAGGAGTCACAGTCAGTTTTGGAGGGGAGGAAGGGGGAAGCAGAGGCAGCTTAGGCCCTGGAGCACTATAATTTGTTGATGTGGTGCTCTGCTCAGCTGACTTGGGTCAGTGCTGGTTCATGACTGTTGTTTTCTGTGACTCTGTTACTGTAAGTATTAATAGTCCAAGACACATAATTTCTGAGTATTCATTAATTCCTATATTTCTGTTACTCCATGCTACCTCCCTTGTTCTGGATTAAGAAATGCTGATAGTGGGCCTTGGTATATGAATATCTGTATCAGTGAAGCAATTAAGTCAGTTACTTTCTGTATCTCATAACAATGTTAATGGAGCTTAAGACTTCAAACTTTTTCCATGAGATCTCTGGGCAGTATGCATTAGTATTAGCTAACCAACATAAATCAAATCAAACAAAAAATCAAACCAAATAAATCAGTGAACCAAAACAGCATCTATTTAGGAAGCCAAGAGTGATTCTGCTTTAAACAGCGACATAGGTGGAAAAAATTCATTATAGTTTGCTGATTTTCAAAGGACGCTATTTCCTGAGTTTGCAGGTGAAAAGATGTTTTTCCTAACTGCCATCCTCTCCCTGAATGTGCACTTTGTGCCATGTTGTGTGTTGTAATGCATATGAATAATACAAATCAAATTAGGCTGTCAGTTACACTTGAATAGCTGTTGTCATAAAGTTGCATCCTGCTGTCATTTGGAGCAGCACAACTATGTGAGGGTGGTACTGCCTTTTGCTTCAGAACACCTAATGGCATTTCTCCTTTCAAACTATAATGATGTGTGTAATATATATGTCATCACTGATTACTTTTTCCTCGGAAGCAGCACCATTATTTTAAAGACATATTTTGCCCATCTAAATTTCATACTGTGGATGGATAGGACTTGATTGACTGGCGTAAACCACACATTCCATTAATCATGTCTTCAATTACACATCAATGATTGCTTCAGAAGTGCGAAACTCGAGGCTTACTGAAACCCAGGTCACTCTGTTATTACAGCTCAAACAACTTCCAGCTGTGCTAATGAGATTACATATAAGTAGGAGCAACAGTGCTCTTGGCCTACTCTTTTTACTCCTCCTTTGAGTTTTATATCAAGGATTTAACAACATATTGTTTAACTCATATATTGGCCAAGGTCATCCCTGGATTTCTACCTCTTTAGTAAGTAAAAGATGGTAACACATGCTCCCTCTCTGCCTTTGTCTGTCCACAAAAAAAGGTGGGAATAAAATGAAAAATGGCTAACTAATGTTTGGGCTACTAGTGCTGGCACTCTGAAATTGCTTGTTCTCTTAAAAAACCCACTAAATAATAGTAACTTGGTCAGAAAATAGGTGACTTTGACTAGTTTTTATTTGTATGGCTCAGAAGCAGATTGCTTAAATCATCACTGGAAGAAAAATTTATGACACTTGATAGTTCCTGTCATGTCTGCTCATGATCAAGGTGCTCCTAAGCCTTTCTTGGGACAGAAAATTTAGCATAGACTAGACTGTGTGGGGTTTTTATCAGCAGCTGCTTTAAAACTCAATAATTGTAATGTGCAACAATAGCTTGGAGCTGGCTTGGAGTTCCAGGTGGGCATGGAGTTGATTGACTGTGGGTTTTTTCTGGGGTTTGGGTTGTCTTTTTTGGGATTTTTGTTTTTAGAAGCTTTTCAAATAAGTATGGTACTGAATATAATCTAGTGTGATGTGGCCTGATGATTGTCAATTAAATAACCTTTACGTAAATCATACTGTGAGTCTGTACTAAGAAAAATTAAGGAGTAAAAATATTGGGAGTGTAGATTAACTCATGGGGAAAAAAAGTCTTCCTAATGCATTTCTGATTATTTAAAGTATTTTGTGGAAAACAGTTTTGTAAGATTGAACTCTTTTTTTAGGGTAAAAGGTTGAAAATTCCATGACCTTGGTCTTGGAAATGAGTCCCAGTAATGGCCTAATCGCAATTTATTATGATCAAAGAGAAGGATATGCTCCAGATATTCAGTTGGTGTCTTCTGACTTAAATGGACATGTAGATACAGATGGCAAATATTTGTGGTTCTTTTCTTTTATTCCTTTCTCATTTTGAACACAGTACTTCATTCTTGCTTTGACCCCTTTCTGCTGGAAGAAGGCCATCCAAGCCTTCAGACTGTCCCTTCTGTGCAGGGTGGCGGACAGAGTCCAGAACTGAATTATGTCAAACTTTGAAGCTCTGCAGACGGTGCCATGACCTGATGTTTGTGCCAGTGGATTTCAATACAGATAGCTCTGCTCTAATTAGCAGTACAGTGTTTGAATGATTTATTTTAAATGCGTAGGTGTCTTGTGCATGATCGTGCTCAGCTGATCCAAACCTGGCGTATGTTTATCCTGCCTTTGTACATTTGTTTTACATCTGAAAACTGGCATAACTTTTTAAACTCTCCCATTAGCACAAGTCAATATGCACAACTTTAAACAACCAATTAAATTAAGTTGTCCTAGATTATGTATGAAGGAGCTGTGTGAAAGAAAAGTTGTTTTGGTCCCTCTCCTTGTACGTGCATGCAGTCAGCAACAGTTTATCAGCCCTATTAAAGGATCATGCTTCCACTGAAGACTCTGTTTGATGGAACAAATGGTCCCCAACAACTTAGATGTTTACAATCTAAAAGTTCATATTCTGTTCAGACATCTGTAAGTCATGTATTTGTTAGATCTGCTAGGTAGTCTTTTTTTTCTTTGCTTTCTCCCATCTGAGGAGGGAGATGATTAGGAAAAGATTTCACATAGTTATAACCAATTGGTTACATTATAATTAGGCTCATATCTTGCTGTAAATGTTTTAACGGAAAACTTATTGCTGATCTCATTAAACTGCATATCAGTTGTAGCCAGTGCATTATTTTGTTGTTAGTTGACAGAAAATCATAGAAAAGTTGCCAGAATTGTATAAAAATAAGTTTGGAATAAAGCTGTAGTGGTCATCAAGTCCAAGTCCCTGCAGGAAGGAGGTTCTCTTAGAGCGAGCTGCTCAGGTCTTGTCCAGTCAAGTTTTGAGCATCTTCAAGGATAAGCCTTTTGAGAAGCTGTTCCAATATCTGGCTACACTTATGGTTTAAAAAAAATAATTTAAAAAAGTCTCTTTGTCTGTGCTGGAATTTCCCACATTTCAAATTGTGAGCTTTACCTTGTCCCATCTCTGAGGCCCCTCTTACCAATCTGGCTCAGTCTTCCCTTCAGCCACACAGTAGATGGTTGTAAGACAACAATGGGATCTCTCCTTTGCTGCTTTTTCTGGAGACTGGAGAAACTAAGTGCTCTAGGCCTCTTAGTTGTTTATTGCCCTCACTGAAACTTCTTGGTGAGATTTGGCTTAAATATAAATGTAATATTTATATATATATTTATATATATATATTTATGCAGGTAATATTACTGAATAGAGCAAATAAAAGGGAAGAAAAAAAAAAGAGACAGAAAGTTAAAGTTAACATAATGATGGGTTGGGTGGTTTGGAAACTAGTGTTGAGTGGTGATAGGACTTAAGTATTGTGAACTCTGAGAACCATAAAGAAGAGACCTTTAGCAGGCTGCAAGGAGATACAAGGATAGTTCTGGACAAACAGTTGAGCAACCACCCAAGCAAGGCCAAGTGGTTTTTACCCCTACTGTTCGGAATCCTGCTTACCAACTCACCACCTTTATCAGCCTAAGATTACTCCTTGTGGTGAGCTTCCTATTTGTGTTTGGTTTTTTTTCTCAGTTAACAATTTTTAAAAAAGCTCCATGGGATCAAGTTTTCTATTTGTTCTGGGAAAAGGTGCCACATATTAGGTGACACTTATATTCTGTTTATCATCTTGTTCTTAGCTAGCCAGCATTTGGGCAAGCTCTTCTGACTGCTGCTGCTCTGGCTTACAAGGTGGCTGGGACTGGGGTAGTGGAGTGGTTTTGATACGTCATGGGGACTCGTCTGGTGGGAGAGAAAGCTCACGCCTTACCTTCCTCTGAATGGTTTCTTTCACACAATCATTCTGTGATAGAAAAATGTGTGCCTTCAAATATTGATCTACCATTTAGGATTCAATTTTTGTAGTTTCCTGTCTGTCTGTTTTGATATGTTGTTTTCTTTTATTTAATTAAAAATAAGAAAACAGAATTATACTGTATCCCGCAAATTACTGATGAGCTCTGGAAAGTTTCTTCAATCTGTTGTCAAATGTGGGCAGGTGAACGAATCTCTGCTGCAAATGGAAATTTAAAAGAAATAATTATATTGCTATTTAATGTAATCAGATTTCATTCTTGGGTCTTTATTTAAAATATCTCTGGACTTTGGTCATGATTTTATTTGAACAAGCTGAGAGCGTGCAATTGTTAGTCGATGCAGCTTGTGTATATTCAGAGTTAAAAGGTGGAATTGCATATGGCCATGGTTTCCTGACTTAGCTTACTATGATACTGTTGCTGCCAGCTGGGTCTTCCTCTGGGTACAGTGACTTTTGTTTACACAAGGTGTGAGCTTTGGTTTTTAAGAGCTCCACTGCTGTCACAAGTGTGTGGTGGACTGCCCTGTCCTTTGGTGGCAGAAATGATTCCCTGGCTATACCAACATTTTCCCTGGACTCTTGCATGAAGTTTGAAAACACTCTCATTTATATTAGTGTACTGCAAGGTTCTCTAGATGCTCTTTGGACTAAAACCCTACCCAACTTTGTTTCCTTGGGCAGTGTTATTACTAAGGAACTGATGTTGGAATAGCTGTCTGCCTGCATTTTGCATTGCTGTAATATGGCTGGTCTAACACAGAATAGCTGTGTCAAGACTCATTCCATCTGAGGGGAAAATCCTCCCCTGGCATCTGCCTCAGGGATGCTTAAGTAGGACATGTGCAAGGCAGATGTATGTTCTGTAGTTCATGTATTTTCAAAACATGTCATGTTTTGTTCTGTTATTTTAGTTTCTAAGAACAAGTTGTAGCTTGGTATTTCAGTCCTGCAATACCTGCTTTCAAAGCAAGAGTGTTTGAGATCTTTGCTTCCAGTGTAAATTCAGTAAATGAACGCAAATGTAAAGCTATAAGTGATGCTCAGGAATGGCTCTTGTTGTGTTTATACAGGAGGCAAAGAAGGGATGGTATGCAATTAGCTGGTATTTCTGCCTACACGAACTCAAAAAAGCCCCCAAACAAAGCTAACAAAAACAAAACTAACAAACAAAAACACAAGAAAAAAAGTCTCCCAAAACAACAAAAGGACACCTCAACTTGAGTGTTGCCCTAGATAAGCTGAAACTGTGGACTGGCTATACGGATAGTAGTTATCCTCCAAGAAGTAAATTGGGAAGTAATTATCTTTTCCCTTTTTTTAACTCTAATAACTACTAGTATTTTGACATGAAAACAGGTGTATTTTAGTTTTAATAAACTGCCTTTTTCCATTTTACTCAGATTAATATATTAATGGCTTATTCCACGCAGAGCTTCTTTAATTCTTCTAGAAGTAATCAAACATTGTTCTCTGCACTGAATGAAGAGAAAGTGGTTCTGTTCCTACATTTGCTAGGCATAGACACAAATGGACATGCTCATCGGCCAAACTCAAGGTAATTGAGATATTAAGCATATCTTTCTTATTAGCTTTAAATGCAAGCAGTAACTTCTTTAACAGTGCTATTTATCTAGCCAGAAACAAGACTGTTATTGTTGTGGGTCATATATGTAACCATGATTACCTATGTTCTGAATTTTCTGGGTTATTTTGTTTTTTAAGGTACCATCTATTGAAATCACAAATTTTTGCTATATACAGTATACCTGGTTATGCTCCTGTACTCAAGTCTGATTTTTAGCAGATTGTCTTAGTTATAGCCAACACATAATCTAGAGGATATGTAGGAAATGGTGGTTTTAAATGTAAAATGGATACAGTTTTGAGATTTCTCCTTGCTGAAATTATATAGTTGAGTTTACAGGCAACAGTAAGCTCAGCTATAATTGCTACAAGTTCCAACATTATGCTTTGGCTTTCCTTATGACTCTTGAACAAAGACGAGTTTAGATTAACAGCTCTCACCACCAGTTTGGTTTGAAGTGCATTATTTGCAAACTTTCTTTTCACTTCTTCATGTGCTTTGAATGTAGGATTTTATGTCTTTCTCTTGATCATACTTTCAAAGTTCATACTCTGATTCCCTACATCATTCCAAAGTTCATATTTGCTGTATGTCTCATGTTTTTTTGTTATGATTTTTTTGAAGACAGAGTTTTAAAGCTGACTTTAGCAACAGCACCAAAGAGAAAATTAGTTGCCTGAAAATTAATCATGGTCACTTACTAAAAATATGTAGATTTTTTTATTTAGCCTCTATTCCACAAAACTCTAAGAGTTGTCCTGATCTATGAACTGTCTCAAAACAATGCCTGCGTGGTGAGATCTTTATTTGCTATTTAGTTAGTCTTAAAAGTAATTTTTACAACTTAAAATTTAAGGTGTTTGAGTTTTCCAGAATTTCTTAGTTTTCTTATTCTCCTTAACTTGCCTGATAGGTGAGAGTGATAAAATTATAGTCTTAAGTCAAGGACAGGTCATATTTGAAATATAAATCCACTTGAAACTGTGGTTTCAGGAACCTTCAAACTGTGCTGTGACAACTTAATATCTCACATAAGACTCAGAGGAGGAGAGATACTACACCTAGGAGGCCTTTTGTTAGCTTGAGGTTCTGTAGAGGATAAAACTGTCTATAATAAAAGAAGTGGGCATTATGACCACCTTGAATCTAACATTTTTTCCTATTTTTCAAGGGAATACAAGGAGAATATTAAAAAGGTGGATGAGGGTGTGAAAGAAATTGCATCAATGATTGACCATTTCTATGGAAATGATGGAAAAACTTCATTTATTTTAACTTCTGACCATGGAATGACAGATTGGGGTGAGTCTTTTTAAATGCTGAGTCAGCTGATATTTTGGGCATCTGGAGTGTGATTAGAGCTCTGTCCCATTAGAAGTTTTGGAGCCCCTGCTTTGATTTGATATCCTAAATGTTGCTTGCGTATCAAAACCCGTGCAAATTGCTGTGACAGCTGTGTTTCATATCTGGACAGAAAAAAGGCAGTAAGGTAAAGTTTAACTCCTCGGTGGCTGCTAGTAGGGATAGAAAGACCTGAATACCTCCTCTGCCAAGAACTAACCCAAGCAGGAGGAGACTCTGTTATTTGGCTGCCAGAAGCAAAGCTGGTCTTGTTCCAGCCCATGTGGGAGATAACAGTTTTCACTTTGGTGCTCTGAAGCACCTGGAAAAGGTGCAAAGTCTGTCCAGGTGCTGGTCAAAAACTTGACGGCGGGGGGAAATGGGAAGAGAAGAGCATCTTTTTGCTTATTTGGGCCTTGTAGGCAAAGCAGAAAGGATGGGAGTGCTGTGTGATCTTTCTAGAGGAGACTGGTGCTGGGAGACTGGATGGAGGAGCTGAGAGTACAGAGTGAGGCAGGGGTCAACCATGCAGATACCCACAAAGGGCACTTGTGAAAGGCGTGGCCACAGTGGCCAAATGCCCTGAGGCAATTTTGGCATAACTAGATTAAGGGCAGATGAGAAGAGTTTAAGATGGTAAGCTCATTTAGACTTTTTTTTTTCCTGAGGACCTTAAAAACACTCCTGTCCTTGTGTGCAGCCAGTGAAAGTGCTAAGTCTCTCTTCCAATGTGTGTGTTTATAACTATTGTGATATTTTTGAACCAAGGTGGCGTCAGGCATGGTCATGGAAAAATTCATCTTACTCTGTGTCTGAAATCCTAAACTTTTTCAGTTGAAAGGATGCAGATTTATTCTGCCACCAGAGGTGACAAAAATATTTATATTTATTCGTAATCAGCCTAAATACCAACTGCTCATTTGCAAAATAGCGCATTTTGAATATTACTTATTGTTGAGCTGACTACCACTTGCAAAAAATTTTAGTTCTGCTGTATTTTTTTCTGTTTCAAGTAATGGTTTAATAATTTTTTATGAGGAAGGTGTGTATATATATATATATATATATATGTTTTGTGTATATGTGATCATAGGGACCTCTAGGAAGTCCAACCATATTCTCAAAGCAGGATTAGCTTTGGGATCAGACACAGATGCTAGGACTTTATTTACCAGAGCTTTTAAAACCTTGAAGGGATGGAGCCTATGCAACCCCTTTGGGCAGCCTGCTCTGCTGCTTGCCTGTCCTCATTGAGGGGAAAAGGTATTATTTATCTGCAATCTGAACTTTTTTTGTTTAAACTTACACCTGTTCTCTCTCATCCTCCCACAGTGCACCACAGTGACACTCTGACTCCATCCTCTCTCAAACCCTGTCACAGGGAGATACAGGCAGGATGCTCAGTTCTGTCCTGCCCAAAGCTGTTTCTTCTCCAGGCTGAACAAGTCCCAGTCCCTCAGCCTTTCCTCACAGGGCAAGTGCTCCTCACTGAGACCATTTTAGGTGATGGATGTATTCCTGTACCAGAGGAGCCCAAAACTGTCTAGATGTGGTCTCACTCAATAGAGAAGGATAACCCCTTCCCTCTACCATGCCCCTGTTAACAGCCTGCAGTGCTGTTGGCCTTCCTCACTGCCAGAGTTTGCTGTAGGGGTGTTCTCATTATGTACAGGATCCTTTGAAATGGGAATAAACGGTGATATGAGTAACTCTTCAGGCTTTGAGAACCACTGGTCTGTCATAGTTTTCTGTCATCTCTTCCTGCCTCCAAGATAAAGCCTAATCTTCTGTCAGAAGTGTTAATAACTTTAAAGCTGACTTGAGTGAGTCCAAGAGCAAACACAGAGATGCTGCTCAGGCTCATAGCGAGCAGTCTGAAGGCTAGTTCAGTAGCTTTTATTTGAACTTATAGTATACCAACTGCTGCAACCTTTCAGTGGTTATTTGCAGAATGGGATGCGCACCAGTTTTAAAACAAATTAAACATTAGAATGTCAGGGGGGACCTTTTAGGGAGAAGAACGTGTTCTGGATTAGACATGATAAAGAATCTGTGGTTGCTGGCAAAGACCAATGAAGTCACTTGCTTTCTCTGTCTGACTCCATGATTTTGCTTTAAGCTGATGTCAGATGGAACTGCTGACCACCAACGTAGGCAGTTCCATACCCACCCTCACCTTGCCCACTCCTTCCTGCTATAATCCTGGTATGAGTACTACTGGATGATATACTGGATCAGAGAATGGAGAACTGAACAACAGCACCCTTTCCCTCCCTTTCTCTTGAGAAGGTGTGTTTGCAGGGTGCTGAGGGGTGGAACAGACCCAGATGAAAGTAATTATTTTTCTTCCCCTCTTATCATTCAGATCAGGCTGAAACCTGGTTCTTATAACAGGGAGAGAATGGATACAGCTGCCTGTCTCAGCTGTATCTGTCTTAAAGTATTCATGGAGGCAGAGTCTCAGTAAAATGCTGATGGAGCTGGTGACTTGGTTAAAATGTAAGCTCACCAAAAATTCTCTTTCCTCCTGCAACAGAAAGAAAAAACTCATGCCTGGAAGATGGAGGATGTACTCTCTCCATCAGCTCTTTTCCCAAGTTCTGCAAAGAAGAGCAGTTGTTGCTGCTTTTAAGCCCAGAGAATGCCCTCCAAGGGATTTAAGGATATCAGGAATGTAATTCCCAGACCTGTGTGTTCTAAAGCTTAAGGCTGTTTAAAGAAAGCAAAATTGGATCTTTGACTCTGCCATAGTGATTGTTTTAAGGACAGAACGGGGTATGAAATTGGGAACAACCTCGAGGCTGTACAACAATGTGCTTTCTCTGTCCTTTGTAGTTCTTAAATATATATTTGTACACACGGGGAGGAGCATGTGTCTATGCAAATATAAGGAAAATGTATAATCTTGTAGACCATGCAGTGACCAACACAGGGTTTGTATAACGATGTTACTCCCTTTGAAGCTGGGTTATCTCAGTGCTATGGTACCTCACCCACTGGGTTTAATGGCCAGCGTTCCTTTCAAGGTTGTGTGGCTCCTGCTTCAGTGCAACTTCTGCTGAAGTGTCACAGTTTTCAAGCTTCCTCCTTTTGGCTGCTGATACATTAATCTGGAGGGAATCAATTTCCCCAGGGAAGGAAGTCATGTTTTATCAATTTTTAAGGAGTGTGCTCCTAGGCTTTAAAACCTTTAAAATGAACTTGTATCACAGTGATGATAGTGATCAAGGATCACAAGGATGACAGTTGCAATGCATGTTGCTTCCTGGTTTTGAAATAGAAGTCTAATTCTTACTGGGGAACAAGAGATGAGTTCTATTTTTTGTTTTGTTTTGTTTTGCACACATGCCTAATTTTATTGAAATCAACCATTCCTGGTTTTGGTGGGATACTCAGGATAGGCATATGCATGTGTTTTGGGCAGGCAACTCTTCTACACCTCAAGGTTAAGATATATAGATATATAGATATATATAAATACTATGGCTTTAGTTTCTGTATGTTAACAATTTGGGGATTTTAATATACAAATTCTACCTTCACAGATAGACTTAATAATTATTATAATGACTTAACTGGTACCAATTTCCCAACTTGCGACTTGCATTTAGTTATTTTACTATAACTTTATTGTTAGTGGCATAAAAATAAGCTATGAAGCTGGAATAGATTTTCTGTAACAGGATTTTAGTATGTCTGCTGTAACAAGAACTTAGTACTTGTGTATATATTTTTGTTGCATGTAGATTTTGTTTGTTTTTACAGCACATGTCTTAAAGTTTATATTTTTTTTAATGTTTGGTGTGTCTTAGGATCCCATGGAGCTGGTCATCCTTCAGAAACTTTAACACCACTGATTGTGTGGGGTGCTGGAATAAATTACCCACAGAAAGTTACATCCCAGTTCTTTGAAGACAATTTTTTGAAAGGTAGGTAAAACATAAAACTGGAGCGCAAGATTTTGTTGGAAAGGGAGGTGTTGATCTTTACGGACTTCTGTTCCACTAAGTCCAGTTAATATGACTTGCTTTGTGTAGTGTGTAAAAAAAAAAAAAAAAAAAAAGAGTGACAGGGCATGCTGAAGCAGGATACTGCAAAATTGGATAGATAATATCAGAGTCAGTTTTCTTTTCTAATCATAGAATTGAAGACTTTCTCTCTTTGGGGACAGTAGGCTATTCATGTTTGTGAAACTTAGTTCCAGAGGAGACTTAATTCTTAGGAAGACTCCCAGAGGTTAAAAGCTATTTGTACAGAAACATGATAAGTTGACAGGTTCAAAGGCTCTTTTCTAGCTTCACAGTACAACCCTGGGGAATTTCCAGGGGCTGTTTTGTCTCACTTGCATCCTTGTAGCTCTTGTGGAAATGTAAACAGTTTTTCTCAATGAAAAGCTATGACTCTTTACTGGTATTCTTCCCGTTTGTAATTTATTTAGGAATAAATTAAAAAAAAATTATTTTTTTATTATTTAAAATACATAATGTAATAAATATTGGCTTACTGAAATATCAAGGAATTTAGAGAACCATGTGTGATTAAACTGTGCAAGCTCTTCCTCTTTCACGTGCCCCATTCTTGTAGCCTGCTCTGTTTCTTAAGATGCTTTGAGTCTTGAGTTGTTACTCACGATCAATGAGGTAATGACTTTCTATTTTACTGAATTGCTTGTCAAGCTATATTAGAGAAAACAGGCAAAAATTACTTCAACCCTGAGGTTTTAAGTTCGTCCTGCTCTTGAGAAGGTATTTGATAACAGATTAAGCAAATGGGACTTTTCAGATATAGACTATACTAACATTTCACTCTGCGATAAACTGCTGCTATAAAACTATGACACCTGTGATAAAATTGAAAATGAGTTGAAGCAAAAAAACAGAAAACAGAATAAACCAACTGATCTTGATTTCTGTGATGGCTGATCTGCTCGACTTTTAAGGACACTTGACATCTTAGGGTTGATCTGTAAGAGTTGAGTTTTACATCTGTCAGGGTCCTTGATTCACAGCATTTGACTTAAAGTTGATGAAAATGGTGCGAGAGCATTTCAAAAAAGATGAGTATTGAACTGGCTTCCAGATGCACAATAGGGAAAGCTCTTTGGCCTTCATCTGTTAGGAAATGTCTGTTTTCTTAGAGGAGGACACTGGTCTGCACCCTACTGTGCCTGCTTCTTATTTTCCTTCTGATGGTTAAACGAAAAAAAAACCAAAAAACAAACCAAACAATCAGACAAATAGCCAAGCACACCAAAGCAGGCATCAGAAACTCCTTCCCTAGTTGTGGACTTGCTCTGCAGCTTCCCAGCTGTCGATCATGTTGTTGGTCTGTGTAGACACTATCTTTACAGATTCTTAATTGCTGTGGATGATCTGTATTGGAGATTTGAGTCTCTCTGACTGTCTTGGGAGTTTGAATCTCTGTTTGAGTAGCAAGTATCAGTTATCACTTAAAAAGTGACTGTTCTGTCTGTAGTTGTACATTATAGCTTCGAAGTAAAGAAAAAATTGCTGAAATGGAACTTGGTGCTTTCACAGGTCAATACAGTTCAGCTACTCCATTAAGTTACAATACCAGATATTTTCACAAAGCTAACATGTAAAAGAAAAGATACTTAAAAGAGTGCTCTTGAAATGTTCTTTGAATCTACCTTTCCTGCTCCATACAAATGCAAGTGAGACGGTGTGCAGCGAAGGAGAGTGTCCTCAAGACTGCTGTGGCACTGTTGAATGCAGGTATCAGGCTTACATTTGTAGTTGCATGTGCCACTGTTTAGATTCTTGCATCTGTTGACAATCCTTCCTAATTTATCTGAGTTAAGAGTCCCTGGAAATATTGACAGAATATTTCTAATGCTGAGAAACTTCTTATGCTCTGTTGAGTGCAAGCATCCTGTGGGCAGCTCAGTGAATTGTCTCTCTTCTCATTATTACCATTGAGGGTTTGTAGTGCCAAAGGCAGTGCCAACAGGCAGGACTTAGCCTGTCCAGTTTGTCATAGAAGGATGAATGTGCTCCTTGGATGGCCAGAAGGGCACACAGTCTGCTCTGGGATGACAGCCTTCTCCTCATCACTTCCTTCACCTGTGCTCTGCCTTCCCTCAGGCCTGGTCAGGCAATCCTCTTGGAAAGATTTGTTATGGCAGCCCTGCATCCTGTGGGCAACATGTAATATTTTACCCATTTGGCTATTGGTTTGAGCCTTCTTCAGAAACAAGGAGAATACAGAGCTGCTTTTCATCTTCTCGTGGACTAACAGTTGGCCCTGGGGTGCAAGTCCAGAGAAGCTTGTAAGTGAAGGTGCAACCTTCTACAGCAGGACAGCAGCAGAGCTGCAGCCACAGCTGAGGAAGCTCAAGTGTAACCCTCCACTATTTTTGCTTCTGTGAAATCTTTTGTGAGATTTTCTTTGGTTCATGTGGCCTCATCCTCAGTCTCTTGAACTGGCACTTCCCTGCTGTTTCCCCTGGACTATTTACCTCTGACAGCCCAGTGGGCTGCAGTAAAAGCAGGGCAGGATAAAGGCAAAAAAAAGCCTCTATCAACTGGTTGGAAAACTGAGCACTGTATAAGAAACCTAGACAGTGAGCTGGAATCGTTAGACAGTGTAGGCAGCATGTAAAGCCAAGGCACCTCACTCCTGGAAGTACAACCCAGACTGGCTGGTCTGTAGGTGTGTCCCAGTTCTCGGTATTTCCTGGGCTCAATGTCCTGCAGCTCCTGGTCCGATGCCTTTGAAAATATCTGAGTAGGGGAAGTGGAGATGAAAAAGGCTTTGACAAAGCTAGATGTTTTCTTTAGTAGAACTAGGGTTTCTTCCTACCTTAAGCACATTTTGTGTGTGCATAGACAGTTTTTCAACTTTTTTTTTTTGGAAAATCTTATGTAAAGGAAAGCAAGCAATGCATTTATGTAATAGAAATATGGGTGAGAGTCTGTTTCTGGAAATATAAACCTATTTCCCTTTTCTAGGAAGCAAAAGGAAGCAAACTTGTTCATTTTGGTGTGAGTTTAGCACAATTCACGATTAATGCTTCTAATACCTCTGTTGTGTTGCCATGGGAACTTGCTGTAGCTGTATGTCTCACTACTGTTAAGGTACATGGCTGCTCTTCAGGGAATTTTTGGGACCAAATCATAGTGGACCTGTACACAGATCCCCAAAGTTAGCAGTGGTATAAACAAATTGCTGAAAATAAGTTTGGTGTATTCAGTACTGTAGATGTATGAAAAAAAAACCCAAATCTTGCTAAACTCTGTTTTTAAATAATTCTCCACCCCCAAAGAAAGCAGGCAATTTTTCTCTTGATTTCCTTAGAGGCCAACGGAGAGCAGGAAAATACACTTTTGAACTAGCTTTTGGTGTGATACACCACAGCTTTAGGGTCTAATATGTTTGCATCACACTGTACCAGTACATTTGGGTCCTTGGGTTAACCTTTTTTATAAACTGTTGAAGAGATTTAACAGCCCATCTCCTAAACCTGAGTTTGATTCTTTTAGTTGGCACAGGAGGTAATACATCACTGTATTGAGACAAAAAAAAAACAAAACCCTTGGCCTTTCTTCAACTGATCTAGGTCACAGATTTGCAAGCAGTGATTTATCCTGCTGGGTAAAAGAAAATGTGAACTGAAATGAATGCATTTTGTTGTTTCTGCCTGTTGAGTTCCATCTGTAACCTTCTTGAGCTAGCATCCTACAGTCAAATTATGATTTTCTTTAGTACCAACACTTTACAGAAAATGGCAACAAGACATTAAATGTCAATGGAATTACCCCTTTCAAATCTGTGTAGATTAGCTGTTCATGTACTCTGTTATTTCTTGCAGAGTGGAAGCTGGAGAACTTGAAGAGGCTTGATGTCAATCAGGTATCAAACATACCTAATTTAATAGTTCATAAATTTTCACCTTAAATTATTGATTTTGTGTGATTTAAGCTAATTTAATTTGAACGAATGATTACACTGATATACCATTTCCCTAGAACGTGTTACTTTAAGAGTTGCAGGAACTGCACTGATACTGAATATAGTGAGGGTAAGTTTAAACTGCTTGTTGACACATGTGGCAGCAACATACAACTTCTTCTCCTGAAGATACATTATTGCACCATTTTAGTTAGGTGATCATACCCTTTGTAGAAATGATGCAATACAGTATAAGAGATCCTGCTCCAACTCAGTGCCAGTTACCCAAAAGTAACTTGAATGGCATCTAGCAGGCTTTCAGAGAGGGAAGTAAGTTGTGAGGCTTTCCCTCTGCTTTTTACCTGGGAAATGCTCTGGAGCAGGACTTGAGAATCTCCTGTGTATCTCCTCAGTATCTCCTATGAAGGTGCCTAGCAAAACACAAAAAAAGGGTGGTCTGATAACCATTTTTCCCAAGTTTGTGAGCATCTGCTATGTACTTTTTCCTACACTTGTTAGCCATGTGTATGTTTGATTTATTTTCTCAGACCTGTCTATTCAATGTCTGTATTTTGTCACTTTTTTTCAGAAATTGCTGTTATTATTGAATCAAAACCATTTCTTGCTATTAGTGTTAAACTGTGTTATTTTTCAATAGGATCTGTGATTAGGGCCCAGACACTTTGCAGTTTAGACGATTAGTACTGTAAAGGAAGAAGAAAAAGTGGACAACTTATCCTTTGATACTAAATCAACCAAGCCTTTTAAAATCATGGTTCTTATTACTACCTATTGTCCTACAGAAACCAATACGTGAATAACAGATTTCAAATCTGTTCAAACAAGGGAAATAAACTCATGCTAAAAGGTTCAAGTTGGCGCTGTTCTGGATCAACTGCTTTCAGCAAAGCCCTGGTGTAAAACTAGAGATCAGTCTTCCTCTCAAGGTTGATAGGAGTTACAGCTATGTTATTTTGAGACTGTATAGAAGAGTCTTGAGTGTTGCTTTGTCCTGGATAATGGAGTTCCCAAAGACAGAGCTTTTGTCCTGTAGTACATGTGGGACTATGGGTGAAAATAGCAAAGTAGGCTTCTGACTACCATTAGACTACATGTATATTGTTATCTACAAGTTACAGTTTTGAGTCTGCACAGTAGATCCAAGTCTGGAGCAGTGCCTTGTTTTCAGGGCAGTTTCTTCAGATTTATACTGGAGAAACAAAGAATTTTGGTGCATAGTTTTATATTAAAGGAAAATATAAACCTAGTGAGAGGGAGTGTTTATCATCATGAGTAGAACATAACAGTAACTTATTTTATGAGATGCTTTTGTGTAGATTGAAGGGCCTTTCTGAGGGCTGACTGGACACAAATAAAGGTGCAGAAACACCCTCTGAAGGGGAGTAATCAGCACTGTGGAAGCATGGGATAAGGAGTGTTGTGAAGAGCAGTATATCCGGTGTACTGCTTAGAACTGTAAATATGAAATTAGTTCTTTCCATTATATAAATAGTCATAAACAATGTTATGCCTCTCTGAGTGCAGTGAAGGAGGTGCTGGATTCCTGTGAATAAATACTGGGGGTGGGAGGTTATATTTGCTTTTTAAACTAAAAGTATTTTTGAAGGTTTATTGGTAGTGGAGCCTCACAGTTTGAATCTAATTATACCATGACTTCTGGAAACTACAAAAAAAGAGAAAACCTACAAAGGAGAGTTGTGTGTTATAACTTTGCAGTATTATACTATTTTCTTTTTCAAATGCAGATATGTTAAAAATAAACTGAATTTATTAGCTCTAGAGGCTGAAATTGTATTAAAATGGGAATACTTCTGCTTGCACAGGCTGATATAGCACCGCTGATGGCTTCCCTTATCGGTGTGCCTTTTCCCCTGAATTCTGTGGTAAGAAGTACAAGTGTTTTTACATATTATAAAAATCTGTTTACTGTAGAGGAAGAGGTGTTGGGGACAAGTCTTGAGGCATATGAAGAGCAAGACTGTAGATTTGTAAAAGTGCTAGAGGGTATGAAGACTGCTTGTAGTCTTCGGTTTATATGTGCATCTTCAGTTTAGAGTACAGGCTCAATCTTTTTATATAATGCAGAGGACTTTCAATTGAAAAGGAAGCTGATCCCTTTGTAATCTGCAACTTTATATGCTTGACTTGCATAAAGGTTGTTTATTATTTTGTTTTTAGGGTGATAAAAATGCAGTATGGCTTGAATAACACATGGTTTTGATCATGAAAGCTGAGCCTGTAAACAACCTTGTTCCTGCAATTTAAGGTTTAATTATTTCTTGATTAAACTTGAGTATTTTCTTCAGATGGTATCTTGTGCCTCTAATTTAGTGAACAGTGAGATGACTTGGCTTTTTCTTTTAATTTCTTTCATGTATTATTACACAGTCCAAAAGTTGCCTCATAAATATCTAATTGACAATTAGCATTTCATTAGTGTGCTTTCATGCTGCTAGTTTCACATTTAACACACCTATTTGCAGAACATTTTTCAAAATATTTCTTCTGGAGACTCTGCCCCAGTTTCTGTTGCCCTGTCCTGCTCTCATTGCTGGCCGTGCCCAGCACAGAGTGGCATGGGAACTGCTCACCTTCCTATCACAGGTACTGGGTTGAGTCAGGCACAGGCTGACTTCCTTCCAGGCTTTGGATGGAGGACTTTTGAGATATTTCATAAATGGCCTCTGATTAGAGGTCAAGGTTATATTATTTTATAGTATATATTTTAATAACAACTTCTGTTATTTATGTTTTTGCATTCCTGTAGAAGCTATTATAAAAAGTCCCTGTGATGTTGCAAAACTATGTGAGAAGAGTATTTTCAGTGGAGTTACATTAGTTATTTCAGCAGTAATTTGTTGTATTCGTACTGCTCATTTGGCCTGCAATTCAGTCAGAGAAATTCCTGGTTTTAATTTAAATTTTTTATGTATATGTGTATTTTTCTTCCTCAGGGGACTCTGCCTCTGGAATATCTGAACAATAGTGCTCATTTCAAAGCAGAGAGCATGTTTACCAACGCTGTTCAAATTCTTGAGCAATTTAAGGTACTAAACATACTAAAAAAAATACTTATTTGAATAATAGTTGTTGCTACATGTACAATACTTGTAGGACATACTCTATATATAGTATGCTGAATTCAAAGGAATAAAATTGAATCCACATACTGGGTGATGTTGATGGACTAGCTGTGAACCATATCTGAAGGAGTTGGAAAGGCTTGAATAAACGACCTTTATTTTGGAAAGGGAATGAATAACTTTTTTCTTTAATCTTAATAAAAATACTGTTGTTTATTGATGTTAATGTAAACCTACTTGCAATATGGAGGTAGAATCTAAGTTCTGGTACCTGAGAAGGTACCTTTGCAACAAGGGCTAGGAGATGAGGCTCTAAGTCAGGATCAGTACACAAACAGATTGAAAAGGTAATAGGCTCCTGTCCATTGAAGAAATTAAATTAGTGGTCTAATTAACTTTTAGCTAATGCTGCTGTATCTGTTGTTTTGCTTCATTAAGTGTTCTTTTCTGGCTTCTCTGTCTTGATCCATTTAATATTGGATATTATGTTTATGAGAACATTTGAGTGGTCCAAACAAAAAAGTTTGTTTCACTAGACAGTGGAATAAGAAACTGTCCAAAATCACAGTTTTGGCAAGGTGTAGAAATTCCCTGAGGGGAAACCATCCTCTCCATAGATAGGAAGCTGAGACACACAAGAACTATTGCCCTGTCCAGAAAACCACATGATGATAGTGGAACAAAAAATTAGCATGAGATGACCTGCGAGAGTTTAGCACCTTCAGCACCTTCTCTCCTTTGAATGCTGGGTTCACAATAGTGTGGATCCTAGGGGGACAGTGTCAGCAGCAGAGTCACTTTCAAACATATGGTTGGAAGCTGCTATGTAGCAGGGCAAGTGCTGAACTGGACATGAAGGTGAAGCATCCTGATATCACCTCCACAGCTGGAAGACCTCTGCTTTAAGAATTAAGGATGTGACTCAGGTCTTTTTCAGTTAAATTGGTGTCTTGGACATTATTTAAAGAAAAAAGTAGTTCTATTTCTCCTTTCCTTTAGCTTTATTCTGTCATTTTTTAGTGCTAGATTATCTTTTTTTTTCCCTTAGCTTTTTTCTAGCATTGTTTTGCAACGATCCTGTGTGAATTTCCTTTGTGTTTCTGTGCTGAAGCAGAAGTAGCACACTGGCTTAGGCATGCCAAGTGGGTTTTTGCTTTTCCTGTGGTGGACTACCCTGACCAGAATTTGTACTCCCTGGAGAAGATGGTGCCTTAGGTGGATAGGGTGGGACGTGTGGGTTGCTACTTCAAGTTGTCAGGTTTTGGGAGCAGTGTGCTTAGGAAACTCCTGACTGCACACTATACCAACTGTCAAACTTGAATCAGGTTGCTGCAGAAGGCTTTAAAGATGTTTTGGAGGTCCTTGGCAAAGTGGCTCCAATGACATCAAAACCTATTTTTATCCATGTGCAGATTAACTGATTTAACAGCATTGCTTTGGCATTGTTTGCTGCAGTGTACTAGTTCCTGTCTGGGATAAATAATACTGGTTTCATCGAGGGAGTTGGTCACTGAGGCCTGGTAGCACTTCTAGCCATATATTCTCTTTATCCTGCAAACTGTAGAAGTCCTTCTGAGAAAATCAGTGGCTGGTGTGTTGTTTATTTTATTTACTTTAAAACAGGTCTGAGTTTCCAGGAACTCTTCTGAGTTGTGCATACTGGAGGGTAACACCTAGTTTCCTGGACAATATATTGACAGTGTGATTTCATTCTTTTTCCAAAGTCTTAAAAATTTCTGTAATGTTTTTTATTTTACCTCCTGATACAATTTTTAGTCTTGTTGCAACTTGCATATAATGGTTTAATGCTCTTTTATACAGGTTAAGATGAGTCAGAAAAAGGAAAATACACTGTCATTTCTGTTCACACCATTCAAGTAAGTGACTTCTAAAAGCTATATGTATTTTATCTGATTATTTGTCTTACCACTCATTTCGGTATTTCAATGAGATACAAGAACAAATTCAGACTCTTGAGTCTTTTTTTAAAATGATACTATCCCTATAGGGTTAGGATATGCAATCTGTTCTTGGTTTTCTGTATATCTAAAAGTTGATCTAAGAATTGTTTCTTCTGTGATTTAAATTCTAATGAAAAATAAATAAAATGCATTCCATCCAGAAAAGAACATCAAAATCTTCAGAATTTGTGTTACCTAGTGTCAGCGTTTCCAGGGCTGTGAGGGAGTCTTCATAGTGATTCATGTATCTGCAAACTCTGTGTTCTAGTGTATGGAACAGTTACCGACTCCTTCACCCTTCTGTCTTATCCAATTAAAGCTGCTTTTTCCTTTCTTCTCTAAAGGTTTTTAAAAGCTCTGCCGTTGGGTGCATGTGATAGTGTTCACTTCTGCTGTTGGTTTGTGGAGTGCTCAAAAAATGCTTTGTCACCGAGAGCAGCTGTTTTCCTTTGAGAAATAAAACTGATGGTAATTAACATCTTTAAGTCATAGCAGCAGTAAAAAGTACTGGAGCCACTTCCTGTGAAGTATGTTTATTGCTAAAGATGATTGCTGTCTGTTTGAACAGACATTTACTGTGTTATTTTATACCACTAGCTTCTTCAGAGAGAAAGTTCAAGACAGTCTCTGAGATACAAGTCAAGTCAATCTTGAGCACATAATGAATCTTTTAGATCAAATTCTGATTAAGGATGACAGTTGCATTATCAAAGAATTTACTGATCTGTATGAAATAAAATGCCATGTGGAAAGGATGGTTAGTCATCTTTGATTCTGTGGGGATGACTATTAGTTTGATTTCACAGCTCTTTAAATTTTACCTTTCCTCAAGAAATAAGACTGATTCTATAAAATGGGATGTGCTTTTCTTAATGCTATATTTATCTCTAAAGGAACTAAGTGTTACTGATTGTCTTATGGACTGGTGACTTTCCTTTTTTATGATATGTTGGATTGTTTTAAGTGGAAATGCCAGACACATTTATCACTTTGAAAATGCGACTAAAACTTGGTATGAACTAGTTATTTGGTATGGTCTATTGCAAAAATAAATTTGTTTTCTTTGGATATTCTTAAAACTTTTCTGAATCAATATTTGGATTAATGGTCCTTCCAAGAAAGGTTTTTCTATGAGACCAAAATAATTCCTTCAATGTGTGAATGTCACAGATGGAGTGGTGCACCTCACTCATAAGAGAGAAGTAGCAACATGTTTACTGATATAAAACATGATTTAGCAAAATTTGATAGTAAATGCAACAGCGGTTAACAAGACTCAGTGGCAAGGTACACTTGATTTTTTAGTGCACAGAGGACAGGGTCAGACAAAACTGTAAGAGAGACCCTCCCATTGAGTCGCAAGGTTCAGAAGGGACCCCCTAGCATTCTAAACTCCTTCTCAGAGAGAGTTTAGCTGTGACTGGGTCCAGACTTAGTCCCAATCTTGGTCAGTGGTTTATATCTAAAGAATTATGTGTGCACAAACAGTCCTTTATATTATTTAGCTAAGATTTCCAAGTTAACATGCTAGTAATCACTTCTTGAGAATCTGTTGTGGCAAGGAATCTCAACCTCAAGGAGTAACCCAGAGGCATCCCTACTCAAGGGGAGATCCTTCTGTGCAGGAGAGCTCAGCAGATCCTGGACTGTCCACTAGTTATGGAGTAATTTGGTTGACTTATAGTCATACTTGCATACCAGCTGTATTTCGGTTGGTGCAGCCCTCCAACCAGGCCTCAGTTGTTGAGCAAGATTTATGGCCCTTAGCAGCTGCTGTGTTGTTACCTGTTTCCCCGAAGTCCAGCTTGAGCCAGATGCAGCCTTCACGACTGTCACTGGTGGCTGTCACTTAAGCAGAAGGCGGGGAGCCCACTATACTGCCACGGTGGATTACTTAACAGGAGGTACCTATGCTTGCAAGGTGTGTACATAAAGACTTTCTTTGATACTCCAGTATGGTACTGTTTATCTTCACTCTAGAAAAGCAGAAAAAGGCTTATACCACAGGTGGTCACACGTTAGTGTAAACACTCATCCACAGTGTGCTGGGATGGGGGGAGTTTGGCCAGATTCTGATTAGGCTTCACAGCTCTCCTTGACTTTCAAAACTTGGCCCAAGTCTGGGAAGCTGCCAAGGGGTCTTGCCCACGCTGTTACTAGTATTTTGGATGAAGGGATTAAACACTAACTTATTTTTAAGCAGCCAATTAACTTTCTAGTGCTCCAACTTGCAGAAACTGAAGGAAAACCCGAGGTAATTTTAGACATGACCTGTCTAAGGATCTGTCCCTTCTTTCATATGTAGGTGAGACTGTGTGTGTGCAGTGAACACAAGCCTGAGCTTCAGCTGCAGGTCTGATGCATTAGTATAAGACAAACCACATCTGTTCTTCAGATAAATTTTCCGTGAATTGAGCGAGATACTGAGGGAAAGGCATGTATCCCCTTCTGTTTGCTTTAGACACTCTTTTTGGTGGTAAATTAACAGGTATAGAAGGGTTTGGTTACTGTCTCAGGAGAAGTTAAAAATGCAGAGCTGGGGATACCTAATCCCTGTGTCTGGAGCAAGAGCTCTCTTGGTATGCTGAGCTACATTTTGGAGTAATTGTTAATTGTATGGAGATTGTGTTTCTGCATAGCTGTGTGCTATTTGGACTTGTCAGGCCAGGTTTAATGTCAAGTTTGATTGCTAATCTGTGTTTATCTATGGTTGGCCTTACCTGCTGCTGTAGCTGAGCACAGTTCTGTGCTGTGTTTCTGCTACGCACTACTGTCCTTGCATTCAGACATGAATCCTTCTTCCATCTCTGTTCAGTTGTTGCACAAAGGAGTTATATCCTTTTTTTAATCCTTCTGGTGCCTGAAATATGTAACTTGAAGCTCAGAAAGTGTGTGTTCCAGCATATAATGCTTTATTCCTTCCTAGTTTATTGGAGGGTAGTGAAGCATAATTCATTTCTGAAGAGCTTTGGGATCATGAAATTATGTAGAAAATGTAAATATTTTGTTTGGGACCGTTACAGATTTTGTGGCTTATTTCAGCATCTTGAGGACCTGAAAATGAGCAAAGATATCGCTAAGAACTGATTTTCTTAAATTATTTAAATTAATTATGCAATTGAATAAAATCTGTAAAAGAGAAATGTAGATATGAGTTCCAGAAAAAAATCTGGGTCTAGAATTTCAGATTGAGGTATACTGGTTTTAGAGAAGTTGATGCAATTACTATTGAATATGTAGTATTTGGGGGGTGGGGCAGGATATATTCACAAGTAATGTGTTCTGTAGAAATTGCAACTTAACAAAAACCTGAGTGCTATTTTTTCAGTCAGAAATAGTGTTAAAAAGTTTGTTTTAATATTCTGATGGGAAAATCCTGTTTTCTGGTTTGATTTTCAGGTGTTTTATTACTGAGTGAGTAGAAAACTGCTCATGACCTTCAGCTGCACTGACTCAAAAACTAGTGTTTGGGTTGTCTGGTGAATATATTGCACCAAAAGCATTAAACTGGCTCATAGCTATATAGATATATATATGGATAAAACAAGTCTATTTTTACAATGTTGGCCACAGAGGAAGAATCTTGAATTGATATAAGACTTATGATTTCCACAGGGAATCTCATCCCTAGCAGAAGTGTGGCTGGCACAATGGACAGGGAATGAAGAAGGCCAGTAGACATGCCCCCTTTCCTACTTGGATCTAAATTGCATCTCTCCCTGAAATCCATCTATCAGGTGTATAATGATGAGAAGGAGGATGGAACTGATCATTGTGTTAAGTGATAGAAGCTTCAATAGTGTCTACTTGACCAGGTTTGAGGGAGTTTAGAATTTGGATAGCTTTATCTATGAATAAGGATATGTCTGGCTGCCAGTAATACCATTTTTGTTCTATCAAAGTGCCTTCATCAAGGAACAAATCTGGGTAAAAGTGTATTTTGAGGCCACTTGTGAAACTGTTGAGAATACGTTTCAGAAGCACAGCTGTGTTTCTGTGAGTATTTGCTGATTCTGCAAGGCAAGGTGCACAACCTGTTCCCAAGGGAATGAATGTGTGAGAGCAGAACTGTACCCACTGTTGATATGGAATACTTGCCTGCAGTTCCAGTTAGATATATGGAAGGATTTACTGTCTGAAATTGTTTCCTTCCCCCTTGCTTTTTCTCCCTACCTTTTTTTCCCAACTACAAAAGACGTATTTTCAAAAACTATTTGCTTAGCAAAATCAGAGGCTTTTCTTATCAGGGTTTGGATAAGAAAGGCACAATGCCTTGACCATTATGTGTAAGAAAAGCAGGTGCCAAGTTACCAGATGCTTTGAAGGAAGAGAGAGGACAAATCTGAAGACTGCTGACAGAGGCAAACTGATGTCCAGGATAGTGAACTATCTTAGATTTCTGACCATTTGATGTACCTTAAGGCAACTGCCGAGCTGGCACATCTCAAAGAAGAGTGTGCCAAGGGGCCAGATGCTAGTGTTGCAAAAGCATTCCCAAGGTTGGCGTCTTTGATCTGTGGAAGTAGTCCTTCAGGAAGTATCACAGGGACAGTGTAGTGAGATGGGTAAGTGGGGCTTCGATATTGCCCTAAAATCCTCTTAAATGAATAATACAATTTTATTATCCCAACAGGTACAAGAGATTTAACACAGTAAGTTACACAACAGCACAGGAGTTCTTTTGCATATTCCTGGTGTATACAGCACTTTCAGGAAGGGCTGTGCTTCCAGCTGTTCCAGTTGTGGTGTCTCACAGTAAGATGGCAAGATCAGTTGTTAAAGAACCAAAATATACCAAAAAATCCAAGAGATGGGCAGCTAAATTATAATCAGTGCTTGCTTTCCATTAGATGTGCCTTTTTATTGAATGTCTGGAAATTGATATCAATAAAAGCTGGGGTTTTTTTAAGCAGGAAATAAGTGTCTTATTTAAAGTCAAATTTGTATCCTCTCATATGTGAAAAATCTCATATCATTTGATACTACGTTTTTCAGATTACCTAATTGTCTGAATGCTACATTTTAATCATCCAAAATACTTATTTTTGTATGTGTAATCCAGCTATAACTTACATATTTATATAAAAAGTTACTGTATTTTTAATGTGCCGTGTGCATCCAATAAATAAAAATGTACCTCTCTCTGACCATATGAAAATCTAACTCTTTTCTTTTCCTCTACCCTGTAATATAAGTTGAGATATAACTCTCCTAAATGTTTGTATGGATTTGGTGCAAGGAAGTATCAATCATGTAGAGACTGAGTCTTTCCACATAATTGCATGTCGTGTATGTTGTCATAGTGATAGGAAAGGAAATAAAGTGTAGAGTGTCTTTGAAGATTATGGAAACTTCAAAAAAATGCCATGTGCTCAAATACCTCTCTTTCCTTCCTTTCTCTGGTGACTGGAGTTACAGCACTACATTGTTCCCTCTGTCTGATGGCCTTTCAAAACTTTAATAATAGATATTTCTACAAAATTGACATTTGGATCAAAGTGAAGCAAGTGATTTTTTTTTTTTTTTTTTTTACCATTGAGCAAGGCAGGGTTCCTTAAAATGTCAGTAGATCCTTTGGAACATCTTATTCTTGCTTTGTTTAAATAAATTACATTTATTTAAATAACTGGTAATATGCAAGGTATCCATGATATGTGTGATAATGCATTGCAAGAGCAAACGTTAAGGGTTGAATGTCAAGAGAAAAGGCTGAAACTATTAAAAGTAGGGAAGGATATTCTGATAGTGATCACTCTCCCTGTCCATTTGTTTGAATACTTTGTGTCTTCAGAGGACCTTTGATTTAGCAGAAGCACTGATTTATCTGCAAAGCCCCTTTATCCTATGGTCAAGAGTGAGGGACAGCAGCTTCTATCAATTTCTAGTGAACCCTGAAAAGGCAGCCGGCCTTTTCCTTTCTCCACTTTGTCCTCATTGTTTTATCAGGTGTGAATATAGGCATAAGCTTGCTGCTGGGACTGCTGGCACAGGCAGGCCAGAATGGGCATCTTTAGCCTGTTGGTGTCAGGGAGGTAGACTGGCAGCCCTCTCCCCTCCACCCTTGGCTTTGGGAACCTGTGCATATGCGTGTGAACAAAAAATAGAACTGTGATGCTGTAGAGACAAAGGATCAAATGAAAACAATGGCTTTGTATTATTTTAAAAACCCCTACTGATTAAATAGTATATGTATTATCTCTCTAGGGAGAAATCAATGCCTGTGCTGTAAAGTGCATGCTCTTTGGCAAAAATGTCAGCTACTCTTTTGCTGAATGGGCTGTGTCTGAAACACTCTGTTAAATGCTGCTCAGGGAGGAGGCAGTCCTGTTAGAAAACAGGCATCCTGCTGGTCTTGAGTTTCAGCAGTGCACTCATGAGCTTTTAGTTTGTATATGAAAAGCTTAATGGTAGTGGTTTCTGTGCAAGAAGACTGGACATAATTGGATTTACTATTAAGTAAGAAGTAGGTAAGGTTTTTAGAAGGAGCTAAAAGATTAGTGTGTAAGATAAAATACCACGAAATTCATGTATATGTCTCTATTTCCTTGTACTATAAATCGCTTTGGCCTTTTCTTGGAGCTTGTGAGGCTTCATGCTATGAGGGTGAGGGAGGATGTAAAGGCAGGTGGTGGGATGGGATGGGCAGAGAATGTTCTGCTCTGGGGCATGAGGCAAGGGAGACTGTGCAAGGCTCTTTCTGGATCTCAGTAAGAAATGCCTAGTAACAAATAGCTAAATAAAATAGCTGTTTTAATAAGAAAATAAATGGAAGAATATAGATAGCAAGTAAATCATATACCCCTTCAGATGCTGGGTATGCTTTGTTAGTGTAGCATCAGAGGGATTTTCTGACTGTGCTGCACAGATACTGGCCATGGAGAAATTCCTCGTTTTGGTCATTCAAGCTACTATATGATTTTATATTAAGAAATCCACTGTGGTAATCATTTCTGCTGTCAGATGGAATAGAGGTTCTCATGAGAACTCCTTGCAGCACGTCATAGATAAACGTGAGGACAGGCAGGCAGTATAATGGAGTGGGAGATGATTTATATATCAGTATGATGTGGTATGGAGAGGGAGATGTCTGCAGGCTACTCAGTTGTTGCCAGCTATTGGGTTTGTCCTGTGGCCAAGGTATTTGGACACCACAGGCCTGGGCCTACTTAGGGTAACTGTCATGTGAATCATCGACTCCTTGATGTACAGTGGTCTCCTGCTCAGGATCAGTATGAGTGGTCTCCCAGACTTTTGGTTTGGTGGCCATGGGGCCCTGCTGGTAGGTACTTAACCAAACACAGCAAAAGCTGCCTGCTTTGGATGCAGCTCATTGAAAAATGGTCACTAGAGTTTAGAATTGCCATACAGGATTGTGGAGCAGAAGAGGAGCTGTGGCATGACACTGCCTAGTCACAACACTGCAGATGTCTAGATCCAGTTCACTGTCATAAATCATTGATATAAATCATTGTGCATCTTGCAGATGTGAGGGCTGACTTACAGCATTGGTAGAGCGTTGTTATGTAGAGTCAGCACATGTCCCTTCCCTGTAGTACTGAAATAGAAGAGACTTTAAAAATGGTGCATTTCTTTTCCTCCAAGGAGTTTCCACCTTCCCTGGGAAGCAGTTTCCCTTTCCAAGCTGCAGCATCATGTCCTGCTGTGGGTTTTTGGACAAATATGCTGTCCCTGGAAGATCCCTGCATCCAGCTTCTCAGTTCCACTTTGAGGGGGCCAAAGGGATGGGTTTTGGAGCGTGGCCTCCTTGCTCCTGGCCTCTGGTTCTCTGAAGTTTTTGCCATAGTAGTTTACATGCAAAATATGCTGTCTGCAGCCTAGTTACCTTAATTGCTTCTCTGTTGTGAATTGGCAGCTGGCAGCTAACTTGTCTGCTCCTTTTTCTCTCATCTCTGCTATCTAAAGAATTAACATAAATATCCCAAGGCACTTTGCTGTTGAATATGCAAATATGCTACATCGGGGATGCTGATTTGTAGATATTAAAAGGCTATTTTAATTCCTGGGACTTGACAGTCCAGGATTAGACCATTAGCAGTCAGACCACTTGCTAGGGTTTTACTGTTGTCTTGCTGATTCCTCCTCTGCATGTTTGTAAATCTGAATACAAAAGCATTGGTGGGTTTTTGCAGCATGTCAGTAAAGTTGCTTTTTGCTACCTTTGGCCTGTGGAAGTGTGTGTGTCCTCCCTTTATTTCATTATGCTTTGAAGAACAAAAACCTCAGAACTTAAAACCAGAAGCTTCTTACTGACTTTCTTCCTTTTCTTTCTTTTGGAGTGCCAGTGGTGCTTTTTAATGATTCTTAAAAAGAAAAAAAAAAAGATGCAAAAATAACTGATTACAACCCTACAACTAGACTGTCTGACTTGAAATATAACACAGTAGTCAGAAAATTTAGAAACACGAAAACCTGCTTGAAATTTAAACACTCCAGAACTGAAACTCCTGGCACTGGAACAGCAGGAGCAAAGAGAGTAGATCAAGTTGGAAGAGGGAATATTGAGGGTCTTGGGGCTTAAGAAGCTGTAATAAACCCATTAGTGTAGGTGACGTTGAGCAACTTTTCTTTAAAAAAGCACAGCTTTCGCACACTAAAAATGGGGCTGTAATTTTTTTGTCTGTAATCAACATGCATCTTGCTTCTGAATTATGAAAATCAGGTTTTGTTAGGACTTGCCTGTTTTAGCAGCTTACCTGAAAATATTTTAGTAAACAAGTAAGATTAAGGCCATTTAAGCAGATTAAGGATCACTGAGTTACCCACCCAGCCATTTAATCTTTGAAACTTCACTCTTTGATCAAAAGTAAAACATAAGCAAAGGACTGTCTCTGTATCTCATAGTATGTGCTTTCAGTCTGTCTTTGGCAGATACAGTAGAACAGTTCTTTCTTTTGAAAAGGCTGCAGAATTGGAATTGAACACATTTTGGAAATGGAAAAAGTCCGTTTCTGGCCATTAAAATTCATGTAAATAGGTAATTTCTTGAGGGCCAAAGAACTGGAACGCATTCTTTTTTCCTGATCATTGCCTCTGGTAGCATCATGGACTCTGTACCACGCAGCAAGTTCAACAGAAAGTAAATATCATGGTTCCAGACTTTGATTTTTGAAATATTTATTCGTTCAGTTTTTCCACATCTCACTGAATGAACTCAGGACTTTACATCACTTGCCATGCACTGTTTTTCTTATTGTTCTCTGCTGTTGACAAAGTAGGAAGGTTTTATATTATGCATTTTGTTCTACTCCTGTAAGACTGTGCACTGTACTTTCAAAAGAAACAATTGAATGATAAAATGAGGCTCATTTGTCTCTGCATTCATGGGTTGCTAATAGGGGCAAATTTGATGTGGAGCAGGAATAAGTGTGCAATCAGGTTTCTCCTACATTAATAGCGTTGAATGCAAGATCTGTGTCTACTTTCCCATTACCCGTGTAATGCTTTCTGAGCTGCCATCTCTGTTGTGCGCTGGGAATGTTTGAAGGCAGCTTTCATGGGAGACTGACTTTGGTTTTTGAAGCCTGTTGCTACACTGGCTTGGTTACTTGTATAACTTTTGAGTAGCAGCCTTGCAAAAACGTCAGGCTAGTCTTACATACACACTGTCAAGATACCACTTGGCCAGCAGTGGGAGCGTAGATCAAAACAGTAATAGTGAGCCCTGTAAGTACTACTTCAGCTGCTTGCAGAACTGACGGGTTGGAAGCCGTCTCTCCTGCATGGTATGGCACTCTCACAGAGGGATGGGTGGCAGCAGTGTGTGAACATACTCACCTGATTCTGTTTCTGGCAACTTTCTCCCATGGTGAGGGCAGAGATGCACTGGTGCCTGCCCCCAGCAGTATCGGAGTGGCAGAGGACAGGTGTGGGTGTCAGAGGCCTCAGGCGCTCTACAGAATGATGCCAGTGGAGACAGGCAACATTAACCTGGGCAATTTATTTCAGGTTGCAAGTCACTATGGTACCAGGGTTCTTCTTTCTGGAGAAGAGGACAAGAACCTGTAATTGCTCAGCATTTTGTTGGAAGAGCTTGCTGAAGTTGTTTGGACAGTGGCAGTCTAATGATTCTTTTGCTGCCAACAGTTTTGGAGTTAGAAATTTCATAGCCAAGCAAGAGAGAAGCTTTGATTTATGTGGTGTTCTGAAGAAGGCAACCCATACAAAATTCTAGCATGCTTTATTCAGAAGGTCTTGTTCCATCATGGGTCTATCACAAGGTTCAAGGGCTGTACATCCCTAGCCTTTAGCTTTTTTAGTTTTGTATCAGCAGGAGTTGGTCCTTTTCTCCCCATCCCCCAGGCAGCCAATATGAAAAGTTAGAAGACTGAAGTCTGCTGAGCAGCTACTTCTGATTTGCTGCTGGATATGGATCATGGAAATGTGACCACTCTATCTTCTGCAAATCTTGTCTCTCCCAAAGAGTTGTAGGATGCACAGTAATTTCTTTTTTTCTGATAGGGGAGAATGAGAAGACAGTGGTAAAAGGGTGGAGATGTGCATGAGCTGACATATTCAGGTACATGGAGCTTGTGTGTATATAAAGAGAATATATGTAGTGAAACAGCTGAAATAAATTTGTTTTCATCTGACAGTGAACTAGGCAAAGGTCTCAGAGTTTATCATTGTATATTTCATCTACAAGTCTATGATGCTTCCTTGACTTTCATTATTAAATCTACAGCATCTTAAGTGTTAAACTACTACAGATCCTAAGGGGTTACTCCTTATAGCAGAATTATGGAAAATTTACTGTGCATTAAAATGACTATAAATCATTACCCAAATAACCAGTTATAATGAAATCAACAAACTAGCGGTGGTGGATACGGATGTATTTGCAAGACATCTCCTTCTGTTCTGAGTTCTTTTATTTAGTGGTTTGACTGCAGCATGCTACCTATGCCTTTGGGGATGGTAATTTCTGTAGTGTGATGATAAACAAGACTCGGTGGCCAAAGAGAGATCCCTTGACATTGCTATGGTGAATGTACTTCATTACAGTCTCGTTGAGAAGTGCTGTCAAATAGCTTAGCTTATATGAAGCATAAATGATGTGTTGGAAAGATTAATTTTGTCAGGTATACCTATGACAAGGGTAGCTAACATCTCAGAAGGGAGAGTTTACAAGCACTTGCATGATTAGGCCAATCATTTTGTTTCATAATTAATTATGTTTATTCATGGATGAAGCTGTGATTTCTGTCTGGAACTAGAATTAATCTCTAATAGCCATAATGAAAAATAAAGTTACTCTTGTAGAACGATTATCATTTTCTGTAAGAATGTAGTCTTAAATCTTTTGAATCCTGATGATATTGTGAATGTGAGTGTTTATAGGATACATGGCCATGGAATTCTTGTTTTTTTCTCAGAGAACTACACTTTACAGTGCATGTGTTTTGCAATACTTTCAAGAAAAGAATAGGAGGACGGAGTTGAATCTATTGAGTGAATTCTCTTTGTGTGTATCTGTTAATAAGACAGGTATTTTTGTGTTATGGAAAAAGACTTTTAATTTTACTGGTCAAGTCTGTTCATCTTGAATTTGGTAGAATTGGATTTTGGTGATGGGTGACTGGGAAGAGTGTATGCACACATACCTTTTTTTCCTTCTAGAGTTCAGAATCTTTA